>NC_090923.1:807938280-808550780 GCF_040938575.1 Ambystoma mexicanum | reverse complement strand
CCTAATGTCAAGCAAAAGAGCTGGGGGTCTCTAAGGTAGAAGGGAATTAGCACAGACATGAGAATTCTCCCCAACACGGTGCATGGTATAAATCCCACTAACATAACATAGACCTGCATTGGGGACTTCTCAACCATCGGATTTAAGCTGCATTTTAAAGCAGCTTTAATTCTATCAACAAAGGTCCTGCTGGAATTCCCTGGACTCTTGAACAAGTTTACAACCTTGTGGGGACAGATTTCTGAAGGTTGTAGATTTCTAAAATGTTATTCATAACCTGTAAATTGTAGACCTTGTCTTTGCTCGACTTTTCTATAAACAATACATTTTTACAAATATTATTTCGGATTTTCTGTTCCTTGTGTGCTTACTGTACCTTTGAACCATTCATCTCCTACAGAGTTTGCCTTGCCTACTTGTTATGCAGAATTACATGCGGTACCCTCTGGGACCACCACATACAATTAGGACCACAGGTGTAAGCTAAACCAACTTTTGGTATAAGTCTGTAATGCACAGTTTTTGGTAGCGAGCTGAGCAGCCAGGCTTATCTCAAGAGGGAATGTGAGCAGTAAAAGGATGTTACACAGAGGTCTTACAATCACAGTGGTTCAAGTAGACACTTGCACTGAAGGTTTCTTGGTAAAACACTTATTAGTCATTTAGAAAACATTAACTAGAAGGAGGCAACTTAATATTATACACAAACGCACTTCAATACTGAACCAATAAGTATCTGAGTAAATTAGGCTCCCTTGAAATAGGAGCAAAACGGCATTTAAGTTACTTAAAATGGGAGTAAAAAGGCGCAAGTTAATAAAATAGATCACAAATATTTTCTTAGGCAGTGCAAATAGTGTTCACTAGAGGACTCTATTCAGTTCAATAGGCCTAGGCCAAAGTCAATGGACTAGCGTCTTGGCTAGGAAAGAGCAGTTCTTGTAAACGGTAAAGTCGTTTCCAAAGTTCTCAGAAGTAGTTTGTACGAAAAAGAATCCTATGTTGGGTCACAAGCTGATAAGGCCTGCAAGTTCTGAAAGTTTCACCACGTAAGGCAAGTTCTCTCAATCAGGGTGGCACAGTACCTTCATATGAAGAAAAGATGCAGCTAAAGACATTGGTTCCTGCAGATCTCACTGTTCCTGAGCATCAGTCGTGGGGACAAGAGGGAGGATGTTGTGGGACTCCTGCACTGCATGGGGACTGGTCAAACAAGCTGTCAAAATGGAAGGTCTTTGGTTCGAGTAGCTGTCGAGCACACAAGCTGGGTATCCTTCCGCCTGGTTAATCCTAACCAGCTACGAGAATGGTATCCAGGTGGCTTATGAGTTGATTGGTCCCACCAACTCAAATGAAGTCCTTGAAGGGGCTTCTCTGTCGATGAATTTGGCAATTCGGACCTGCAGTATGGCTTCACCGGGCAAACCAACGGTCCAGGAGTTGCAGCAGCCGTCCTCTTCCAGCTGTCTTCGGTTCTTTTGTTCCAGTGGACGACTCTGCTTTCCAGTCCAAGAGACTCGCCTTTTAAACCGTTTTCTCACTTTAATTTCAGCCTAGCTGTCACTCACCCAGCATGGTGGCTGTCCTTGCCGGACAGTCAGCCAGCCTATCACGCCAGAGTGCATTTGGGTCTCCTAGGAGACTAAGCACAGGGGGTTTCGTTCACCTCCCTCACTTTCTGCCCACCCCAGACACTCAGGAGCCAGAGGCGGTCTTCAGTCCTGAAGCCTGCCAAAGGCGTAAGAACAAAGGGACCAAACCTGGTTTGGCACGCAGACACAAACTCTAGAAGGACCTTTCCAAAAAGAAACTGCTAAAAAAGACCAGGACCCGTTTAAACAAAGTGGCTTAAGACGCCATCTTGAAAAACATGGTTCCCGCAATTTTTATCTAACGGTGTTTGCGGTCGGGAAAAAGCATGGTAGTTAATTGTAAAACCACTGCCTCCAGCCATTTCGATAGGAAAGGGTAGCATTTGACTGCTACATGAGTTTCTAGACACAGGGGATATTGGGTAACCCCTCCAGCACTCTATAGGAAGATAGTGTGTGCTGGATCTAGGAATTTAAAGAGAGCAGTACAGTCAATTTAGCATTGCATTTTCTGGGAAAGAGTAGGTTATCCCAGAGAAGGTATTTAAACCTTTTTGGAACTCTAAACGACATCCTTGTGTCACTGCACTCAGGGTGCTGTGTGAAAAAATAAAAAAGATGATGCCTATGGAGTCGTTTAAAACTCCATAACCAAATGACATAAACACAGACAACAGAATGAAAAAGTTCAAAGCCCCAAAGTTTAGCAAAAGAGTTGAAGGCTCTAAGGTAGAGAGGAATTGATACATTTTGAGAATTCTCCCTAACTACTCAACCATGCTACCAATTGGACTGTTAGGCAGGATTGTATGCAGTACCCTTTGGGTGCATTACAACAACCCTGACCTCCTGGCAATGAGAACCCAACCTTTGGTATACGTCTGACCTACACAGGTTGTTAGTGTGGTCGAGTAGGCAGGCTTATCTCAAGAGGGGTCAATGTGAGCAATAGGGTTGTAACGGTTTCACAGTGACAGTTATTCAAATAAACACACTCATGGTTTCCTTTCTGGGGGGTAAAGGTAAAGACACAGAGTCGGAGGTAAGAAGAGTCTCTCGGGGAGCCAGGACAGCCAATGTTAGTTGAAAAAAGTCTAGAGGAGCTAAATATCATCTTTGCAGGTAAGTAAAAAGTCTTGCACAATGTTTGTAGAAAATAGAACACTTGAAGGGCCACACACTGGGAGGCTTCTGAGGGGCAACACTTTAGCAACTCTGCAAGGTAACCAAGACGGGTCTCAACTCGGAGCAAGTAAGGCTACACAACGAGGTACGTTTTCTTAGACTTTACAGTACCTCTGGTTAGAAGAAATAGTTCCAGCTGGCTTCTGTTCTTGTACAGCTCTGCAGATCCTGTTGTTCCTGGGCACTCTGCGCTGCAATGGGACAGTCAGCGGCAGCAATGGGAGCAACCTTCAATTCAGCGGTCCTTCAGTGTTTCAGCTCCACATGTCTGACAGCAAATAGCAACACTGTGGTTCTCGGGTACCACTTCAGACTTTCCTTGCTTCTGGGGTCCAGCACTCTCTTGAGGTGGCTCAGGCTTGGTCAGTCCTGCATCAGGAAAGTCTGGGGGATCTTCCTAGTGCTCGGGTCAGACTTAAAAGCAACGCACACAATCTGGTGTTCCTCTCCCAGGCTCTTCGGTTCCAGCAGCAGCAGTGGAAATGCAACCAGCTTCGAGAAGATGTCCAGACTGGTTTACTTTGGAGTTGATAGGGCTTCTTTAGTTGAGGCGAATTCAGAGCTTCAGCGCAGCAGCAGGGCTTCACCGGGCAAACCAACGGTCCAGGAGTTGCAGCGGCCGTCTCTTCCAAGTTCTTCTTCGGATTCCATCATCCAGTGGTCGACTCTGCCTTCCAAGCCAAAAACCCTTGCCTTTTTTATGACGGTTTCTCCAGCCTACCTCTCAGTCACACAGCATGGTGGCTGTTCATGCCGAACAGCCAGCTGGCCAATCACCTTTGTATGCATTCCTGTAACCAAGGGGATTAATCACAGGAGGTTTCGGGCACCTCCCTCACTGCCTGCCCCTGCCAGACCTACTGGAGCCAGAGGCGGGCTTCACTCGTGAATCCCGCAAAGACAAAAGGGACCAAACCGGGTTTGGCGCGCAGAGTTAATCTCAAGAAGGACCTTTCCAATAAAAAATGTCTAAAAAGGAAGACCGGGGCCATTTTGACAAAATGGGCACCCATGGGCGCCTTACTGAGGCTGCGAACGCAGCCCGCGGTAAAAACACAATGGTAATAAAAAGTAAACCACTGCCACCAGCCATTAATTGTAGAAAGGGTAACGTAAAAATGTTACATGAGAAACTAGACAAAGGGGATAGTAAGTAACCCCTCCAGCACCCTATGGTAAGATAGTGTGTGCTGGGTCTAGGAAGTTATAATGGTAAGTAAAGTCAATTTCGCTTTACTACTCTTGCAAACAGTTTCACCAAGAAAAGGTATTTAAACCTTTGGGAAATCTAAGCGACTTCACTGTGCCACTGCACTGAAGGTGCTGTGTGACACAATGTAAATATGAAGCCTATGGAGTTTGTTAGACTCCAAAGTCAAAAGAGAAACAGAGAATAAATCACATTAAAATTACATGAGAGATAAAAGTCCAGCAAAATGAGCTAGGGGTCTCTAAGGTAGAAGGGAATTAGCACATTTCTGAGAATTCTCCCTAACAGAAACAGAGTATAAATCGCAGAAAAAATACATGAGAGAGTGGGGGAAAAAGGTCTCGCCCTCTCCAGGTTAGAAATTAAAGTCCTAAAGTCCAGCAAAAGAGCTAGGGGTCTCTAAGGTAGAGAGGAATTAGCAATTTGTGTTCTCCCTAACATGGACTAATATCACAGCTTCCAAAATACCTGGGATTTCTTGTACCCAAAAAACCTGGGATTTCTTGTACCCAAAAAACCTGGGATTTCTTGTACCCAAAAAACCTGGGATTTCTTGTACCACAAGCAGGTATCACCCCACCCCTTTCTTGCCTAAGTGAATCTTTTTTGCTGTTGAAATGGCTGTTCTCTGAAATACTGTGAAAGATTTAATTGTAGTGTCATAGATCCAATGTGAACCCGTTAATAAAGCAAATAACCTTTTCTCTCAGCTCTGCCTGATGAGGGTGCAGAAACACCAGTGAAGCGGCGCAGAGTAACAGCAGAGATGGAGGGCAAATACGTCATCAACATGCCAAAAGGTACCACACCAAGAACTAAGCGAATTCTGGAACAACAGGCAGCACAAGGTATCTGGTTGCCAACTGTCTTTCGCATGAGGTTCAGCTGATAGAGAGATTGTGCATTCCATCAGGAGTCAATTAACACACGAGAATGGATTGGAGTGGACTAATTCTAGATCATTCATTCAAGTGCCTTTAAAACCCCTTTGTACTTAACACTTGTTTATTTCTATTTTTAAAACTGTTTATTTACATTTTGACAGAGCAAGAATAACAATAACAGGAGAATATATAAATTGTAAACCATGTTCTGTAGGACTGGGTAAACCATGTATGTTTCAAGTAAGAAGGGAAGCAAAGCGACAACCCTTTTGTTAGTTTTCCAGCACCAAACAAAGGTTTGGCATTTGGGTGATGCTAACCTAGTGGTTTTGCAAGTGCCTTTCATACTTTGGCCTAAAAAAATCTTGCTGGGTTTAGCGTAGGCTAAGCAGCAGTAAGACTTTGACTTGGGCTCTCCAGGTGAGTGGGTACAGTTAACCACAAAGTTGGCAGGTATCGTAAGGTCCACACAGATGTATAAAAAGGTAACCCTAGTACACACTAAGCTGTTAGACAAGAATTAGTGCAGTCCAACTGGTGAGGACTACACAAGATGTATCTCTTGGTTTTGGGTAACCCACCTTTTAATATAGCATGTACTACACAAGTTGGTAGTGTGACTGAGCAGCCAGGCTCATCTTAAGAGGGTTAATGTGAGCTGTAGAGCTGTACAATCGAAATAAGGAAGTACAACTAGCCAAATAACACTAATGTTTATTCATAATAAACACAAGGTTTAAATAAGAATTCTTTAAAAGTGTTAACTGCTAGTAACATTCAATCAAAGTTTGGATTCGGTTTTCAAAAGACTATAAAAGTTGGTAATTTTCGTATTCTAACACATTTTCCAGCACACGGAGTGACTTCAGCAAAGGTCAGTATTGCACTTTTCAGTTATTGAGTTGTTTAAGGAAGGAAAGTTTAGAATAAGATTTCGAACATACTTTCAACAGTTTGTAAAACAATTACAATCCCCTAAAGGGAGGCTGTTAAACTTTTACCCCAGCAATAATAGTATACACAATTATAACCTATGAGGGAACATGTACTGCTAAAGCCAGTAGGTTCAGAGGAGTGCCTTTAGGGAGCTAGGACAGCCAAAGTCAATGGACAAAGTCAATAGTTCAGATGCACTTCTTAGATGGTCTTAGCGAGTTCAGAAGAAATGACAGTAACTCAAGCGAGCTATTTTGTAGAAAGCTCAAGCTGTTAGGTCAGTGCAGGTGAGTTGAGATCAACTCTAAAAAGTACTTTGCAAGATAGGAAGCACAACTTATGGCTAAAAGGTGAACACCCCAAGCCCCACAGTACCTGTGATTCGAAAAAAAGAATTTCTAGCTGAATTCCACCTTGCTAATGCTTGGCAGACCCTGTTCCTGGACCTTGGTTGTGGTGACGAAAGGGAGGACGTCTGGCAGGCTCCTGTGGCAGTACTCTGGAGAGTGACTCCTTAGCAATGGATTTACTTTGTTCCAGCGGCACTTCTGTATTTTCGTGCCTTTTCCTCAGCGGCAAATGAAGAATGAAAACTCTGGTTGGGAGAAGCTTGCTCTCTCAATCCTGGACTCTGGTAAGGGGACTCTGGATCAAGTTGTCCTGCTTAGATGGGGTCCTCGGAATGCCCAGGTAGATCTGGACGGATTTGGACTTTGCAAGACAATGCACTCGTCAATGGTCACATGACCCCTGGTATTTAGCTTCTGCAGCTCTGGTGAGGCACAGCAAGTCGGGGATTGGGCCAAATGGAAGCTTGTCTTGAGGCCAATTGGTCCCACCAGCCCAAGGGAGGAAGTCCCGTGCGGGTCTTCAGTCGATTAAAATGCTGTCAGTACAGCTGCAGGGCTTCACTGATCACTTCCCGGTCTGGGAGGGTGCTGCTGGCGTCTCGTCACGTCTTCTTTTTCAGATTTTCTTTTCCAGTGGTCGACTCTCCTAGTCCCCATAACCTCTCCTTTTTGATGCGATTTTCCCATTCATTCACAGCCTATGCTGTCAATCGCACAGCAGGGTGTCTGTCCCTTCACGACAGCGAGCTGGACAGTAGGAACTGGTTTCACTCAGGCACAGAGCTAGAGACAAAAGACAGGAGTTTCGGGAACCTCCCTCACTTCTGCCTTTCCAGACATACTGGAGCCTGGGCGACCTTCAGGGCCGAAGGCCGCCTGCTTCAACTAGCGTAGTAAAAGCCCAGAAGAAACTAACAAACGGAAAATGGCGAAAACGGGGGGCATTCTGGGAAAATGGACACCCATGCGTGCTGTACAGCAGCTGAGGGTTCAGCCTGTGGTAAAAATCCACACTGGTAGTAACATTAAACCACTGCCACCAGCCATTTAAATGTATGTTGGTGTAACATAAATGTCACATGAGAAGTGGGATAAGGAATTTCTAAGTAACCCCCGAGCACTCTGCATAGGGTGGTGTGTGCTGGTCCCTCAAAGAGAAAGGTAAGAAAGGCGGGGATCATCTTACTATTCTTGGGAACGGTAGTTCACCCAAGAAAATGTATTTAAACATTCAGAGAAGTCCAAGGGACTTCTCACTGACAATGCACATAGGCTGCTGTGTGTCACTATACAAAAAGCAGATGCCTGTGGCGATTGTTAGACTCCATAAAACGGTGAAAATTCTCCCCAACACGTATGCAGTACTCTTTGGGTGAACTACAAAAACTCTGACTACATGTATAGGAAAGCCAACCTTTAGTATAAGCTTGTACTACACAGTTTTGGTAGCGTGTTGAGCAGCCAGGCTCATCGCAAGAGGGGTCAATGTGAGCTGTAGGGGAGTTAGAGATTCCCAGTGACAAGTATTCAATTAAACTCTTACACGCAAGTTTTCTTGAATAAACAATTATTAATTAATTGGTCAGATACAGTAAGTCGTCTTCAGAAGGGAGCAATATGAAAAAAGTAGCACACAAACACACTTCAGTACTATTTACTCTTCGTTTCTAAATCAGTAAAGACCCCTTTGGGATGGTCCACAGACACAATCTACACCCTCAGGTGATTTCAATAGTTTGGGTGCTGGGGACATTAATATCTTGCTGCTTGCATTTAGAATACTGTTAGAAGTTGGTAAAAGGAAAAGATGATTTGAACAACAAGAGACCACAAATATTCTTAAGCAGGCAAATACTTTTGGAACCTCTAAGCAGAGTACTTCAGTATAATAGGCTAAGCCAAAGTCTATGGGCAAAAGTCTTGTATAGGATGAAGCACGTCTGGTAGGTAAGTAGAACATTTGCACAATGTTTTTGAAGTCTTTGAAGAAGAGAAGAATCAAATGTAGGGCCACAAGCCGTTAGACTTGTGAGTGGTAGAAGATGCAAGCGACTCTACAGCAAGAGGTAAGATCTGACTTTTTACAATACCTTTTGTATTGAAGAAAGTGCAGCAGATGACTTCTGTTCCTGAGCAGCTCAGCAGATCTCACTGTTCCTGGGGCCTCAATCGCGGGGACAAGAGGGAGGACTTCTGGGGACTCCTGCACTGCAATGGGACGGTCACCGCTCGCAACCAGCAATCTTCAAATCGGTGGCTGTTCAGTGTTTCAGCTCCACTTTTGTACCGCAAATAACACCGCGGTTCCTGGCTTTCGAGATGGACTTTCCTTGCTTCTGGGGTCCTGCACTCGGAGGGGGCTCAGGCTCGGTCAGTCCTGCTTCCTGGGAGTCCGTAGGATCTACCTGAAGCTCCAGGCCAGCTTAATAGCAACGCACACAATCTAGTGTTCCTCTCCCTGGTTTCCCGCAGCAAATCTGTGGAAATTCAACCAGCCCCGGGAAGAATGTCCAGGTGGCTTACTTTGGAGTTGATTGGTCCCACCAACTCAAGGGGAGAAGTCATCCTTGCAGGGGCTTCTGTCGTTATGAATTTGGAGTTTCAGCACAGCAGCAGGGCTTCACCGGGCAAGCCAACGGTCCAGGAGTTGCAGCAGGCGTCCTCTTTAAGTTGTTCTTCGGTTCCTTCGTTCAGTGGTCGACTCTGCCTTCCAAGCCAAAAGCCTCGCCTTTTATTCAGTTCTCTTCCATTCATTCCAGCCTAGCTGTCAGTCACCCAGCAAGGGTGGCTGTCCTTGCTGGACAGTCAGCCGGCCAATCACTACAAGAGTGCATTTGGGTATCCTAGGGGACTATGCACAGGGAGTTTTGAGCACCTCTCACTTCCTACCCACCCCAGACACCCTGGAGCCAGAGGCGGGCTTCACTCGTGAAACCCGCCAAAGGCGAAGCGAACAATGGGACCAAACCTGGTTTGGCGCGCAGAGTAAATCTCAAGAACGACCTTTCCACAAAGAAATGGCAAAAAAGAACCAGGCCATGTTGACAAAAATGGAACCCTTGGGTGCTTTACTGCAGCTGCGAACGCAGCCTTTGGTAAATGCACACCACGGTAGTTAAAACAAAACCACTGCCACCAGCCATTTAGTGAAAAAAGGGTAACATAACAATGTTACATGAAAAGTGAGACAAAAGCGGATAGCAGGTAACCCCTCCAGCACCCTATTGTAAGCTAGTGTGTGCTGGGTTGAGAAAGTTACTAATGTAAGTAGTCAATTTCACTTTACTGCTCTGGGGAACAGTAGTTTATCCCAGAGAAGTTATTTAAACCTTTTGAAAATCTGAAACACTTTCCTGTGCCACTGCACTGAAGGTGCTGGGTGACACAATGTAAAAGATGATGCCTATGGAGTTTGTCATGCTCCATAACCAAAAGAAACGCACAGCTCAGAAATCACATTAAAATGCATGAGTGGGGAAATGGGGTCTCCCTCTCTCCATGTTTAAAAAAATCAAGTCCTCAAAATCCAGCAAAGTTGCTGGGGGTCTCTAAGGTGGAGGGAATTGGCACATTTCTGAGAATTCCCCCTAACAGTCCTAAAAAGGCTCTCACCTGGGTTGGGGGGTGTGGCCCAGTCCTGTACAGCTTGTACTTTACTAGGCAATGGCCTAAACTCTCCCCCTCCTACCTCATGACCAAGATGGACCACTTTTCTCTGACCACTTCGATATTTTCTGGCCTTTATGTTCAGATGGGCCTGTTCAAGAGCCTGCAAAACATGCCAGGTGATGATGGTCTTCCCAGTGGGGCTTGTTAGGTATGATTTGATGCAGTAACCATGTGGGAGACTACTCAGTCTTGTCCTCCTGGTATTGGGTAACCCACCTATTGATATAGGTCTGTAATGCACAAGTTGGTAGAGTGACTGAGCATTAGCTAAACCGAGCGATATGGTCCTCCTTGTTAGGGGCCGTGTGGGTGAGGACTAAAGGCCATCACAGAAAACGCAATCCCACAAAAACGGCTTCCTTCCTCTTACGCTAGGGGTTTGTCTATAACATCTGTCCACTACACAAACACGCTACCCATTCAATATATAGGTAGACGCACAAGGCCTTTAAAAAAATAACACATTTTAATGTCCAATCAATCTGTGGACACACCGTAATTGTATGTTCTTATTATAATATTCTCCTCCTCTTTGGCACATTTATTTCTCCCAAAGAAGAGGAGAATATTCTAATAAGAACGTAAAACTACGGTGTGTCCACAGATTGTTTAATTGCACAAACCTAATGGGTGATGTTTAGATGCATACTTAAACAATTGGTGAACAGAGGCACTTTTATGTGAACCATTAGGGTTTTTATATGTATTACTTGTGTTTTATAGTTTTTTATGTCTGTGATGGACATTAAAATGTGTTATTTTTTGAAAGGCCTTGTGTGTCTACCTATATAATGAATGGGTAGCCGTTTTTGTGGGATTGTGTTTTCTGTGAGTGACTGAGCAACCAGACCTAGCTCAAGAGGGGTAAAACTGTAGCATTGAAATCCTCAAATAAAAGTATCCAAAAAGTCTTGCACAAAGTTCGAGGGTTGTTGTAGAAAATCACTGTTGGGGCACAAGCTGTTACGCTTGTGAAAGTTAGAGCTGAAATGAACTCTAGATAAGAAGCTACTGCAAGTCTCAACTGAGAAGAGCAGAACTACAGACCATGAGATAAGTACCCCAAGTTGGCAAAGTACCTTTCGTCTTCGAAGAAAAGGATCCAGCTGGCTTATGTCTGGTTGCAGTGATGCAGGTCCTTTGTTCCTGAGCCTCAGTCGTGGGGCTAGGAGGGACGACATCTGGAGGAAACCTGCACTGCAGTTGGAAGGTTGGCGGCATGTACAGGCTCTTTTCGGATCAGCAGGACCTCACGGTCTCAGTGCTCGGTAAACGGCACCACTGCGGATGTCGGACACTGGTTGGGCTTCCTTCACTCTCAGTCCTGCACTCTGAGGAGACTGGAGCTTGGGTCGCCCTGCTTCTGGATGGTCCTCAGGGGACTCCTGGAGCTTTTTGCCAGCTTAAAGACATTGCACTCGACTACAGATTTCTCAACCCTTGGCACTCTGTTCCAGAAGTAGCAAAGAACTACAGCCAGTTGGAGAAGGTCTTCCAGCAAAGTTCGTCTCTGGGGTTAGTTGCTCCCGTTAACCCAAGGGAAGAAGTTGTCCTTACCGGAGCCTCTCTTGTCGAGTATAAAAGTTTCAGCACAGCAGCAGGGCTTCACCGGGCAGTTCAATGGTACAGGAGGATGCCACAAGCTTCTCTTCACGATTCCTTCTTCGGATGTTTCTTCCAGTGGTTGACTGTCTTCAGTCCAAGAAGCCTTGCCTTTTATGCAGGTTTCACCCATTCTTGCACAGCCTAGCTGTCACACAGCAGGGTGGCTGTCCTGGAAGGACAACCAATCAGGACTGGGTGTATTCAGGTTACCCTGGAGAGTGTTGGGGAGAATTCTCATTTCTGTGCTAATTCCTTTCAACCTTTGAGACCCACCAGCTCTTTTTTTGGACTTTAGTACTTTTAATTTTTATCCCGTACTGAGTGAGACCTTTTTCTCACTCTTGTATATTGATCTGATTTGGATTAACAGTTTCCTTTGTATTTGGAGTCTGACCTTCTCCATAGGCATCTACTTTTTGTATGGTGACACCCAGCACATTCCGTGCAGTGTCAGAGAAATCCTTTAGATTTCTCTTAAGGTTTAAATACCTTTCCTTGGGTGAACTGCAGTTCCCATGAATGGTAGAGTGAAATTGACTTAACTTTTTCCTATGTAGGTCTAGCACACCCCATCCTATATGGAGTGCTGGGGGGTTATTTAGTAGCCCCTTTTCCTACTTACTCATGTAACATTTTTTGTTACCCTCACTACTTTAAATGGCTGGTGGCAGTGGTTTAATTTTCCTACCATTGTGCTTTGCTATCGCAGGCTGAATCAGCTGCAGTATAGCACCCATGGGTGACCATTGTGTCAAAATGGCCCGGTTGTCTTTTTTGCAATTTCTTTTTTGAGAGGTCTTTCTTGGGTTTTACTCTGTGCCAAACCAGGTTTAAGCCCTTTGTTTGTTTTGCCTTTGGCAGGCTTCAGTACTGAAACCCACCTCTTGCTACAGTGTCTGGCAGGGCAGGAAGTGGGGGAGGTGCCTGAAACTCCCCTGTCCTTTCTCTTTAGGAATGGCTGAATGCACCCAGTCCTGATTGGCTGGCTGTCCTTCCAGGACAGCTACCCTGCTCTGTGAGGGACAGACTATGCTGGACTGAAGACAGTTGACCACTGGAAGAAACATCTGACGAAGCAATTGTGAAGAGAAGCTTGCTGCAACCTCCTGGACTGTTGAAATGCCCGGTGAAGCCCTGCTGCTGTGCTGAAACTCCTTTTCCTAATTGACAAGAGAAGCTCTTGAAGGGACGACTTCTTCCCTTGGGTTAGTGGGACCAACTAACCCTGAGACTCACTTTGCTGGAGGACCTTCCCCAACTTCCTGTACTACTTTGCTGCTGCTGGAACAGAGTGCCAGGGGTTTAGAAATCCATAGTCGAGTGCAAGGTCTGTAAGCCGGCTAAAAGCTCCAGGAGTCTCCATAGGACCCTTTTGAAGCAGGACAACCCAAGCTTGAGTCACCTCACCAGAGTGCTCGTCTCAAGGAGTGAAGGAAGCCCAATCCACATCCTATACAGACCTCGCGGACTCCTAGCTGACTTCCAAGAGCACCTCTCCCATCGACTCAGCAAAAACATTAAAAAGTCCTCCAAAATCCTTCTATTAGGAGACTTACATTTTAGGATACAATGATCCTAAGGATAAATCCGCCGCAACCCTAGCTAAAGAACTCGCAGGCTTGGGTTTCTCCCAAAGAGTCCTCACACCTACTCACTCCAAAGGCTGCACCCTTGACTTGGTCATGGATCACAACTGTGCATCCAACATTATCTCAAACACCGCCCTTCCTTGGACGGACCACACATGCATCGAATTCCTCATCCCCACCAACCCTAAACCTAAGACTCTCACCCACGCACCACCTGCCACAATAAGTTCTAAAAAAACTCCACGCAGACAACTTGCGTCCCCACCTCAAAAGCCCCTGCCTAGCACCACCTTTCTCTCAGGATCCAAATATACTATCAGCTATCTTCAATGATACTCTCACCGATGCCATAAACTCTATAGCCCCACTTGAAAGCAAGAAGGAAACAAAATCATTTCACTGCAACTCTTGTAGCTCAAAAGCGCCAGTCGCTAAAAAAACTGGCAAACTTATCCGAGTGATCTAAATAAGAGCATCTTCACAAATGGCCCTCCAATATAAAAAAAGCCATCTTAGCAGCAAAATCCAACTCCTTCAATGATAGTTCTTTAGCTTGGGAGTTGGCCTTTGAGATCCTATTTGCAATCTTTAATGAATTAGTTACTCCTCCGGCTACTGCTGACGATATAACTAAAGACAGCCTGGTGTGCCAGCATTCAGTCCGCCATGCTCAACAAAATAACTCTTCCAGAACAAAATCCAAAACAACTGCAAAGCCCTCCCAAACCACAAGACCAGCGTAGTAATCTCAATCACGCTCAATTCTCCTTCAGAAAAGTCACTGAACCTGAGGTCCTTAATCTCATCAAAAACCTCAAACCATCCCTCTGCAAAGCAGACATTTGCCCTCCCAAAATCAAGGAATGCGCCAATGACCTAGCACCCCTGATTACTGCATTCATTAACGCATCTTTCCAAACAGGAACTGTCCCAAACAATCTCAAGGAAGCCTGGGTGCGGCCACTTCTATATAAAAAAAAAGGCCACATTTGACCCAGCGCAACCCAACAACCACAGACCGATGAAGACAGTCCTGTTCCTCCTAAAAATCCTGGACAAAGCAGCTCACATCCAGATCCAATCACACATAGAAGCTAACTCCACACTAGGCAAAAGACAATCTGACTTCCGTGTTGGGCATGGAACAGAATCCGCCTTATTAGACCGAAAAAATCAAATCTCACAGATCATGGACAAAGGCAAACCTGCCTTGCTCCTCCTCCTCGATCTATCAGCTGCTTTTGTCCTGGTAGATCACCAAACACTCACCACCCACCTCACCCATGCAGCCCATTTCTCTAATCAAGCAGCTTCCTGGATCACTTTCTTCCTTGAAGGAAGAGCCATGAAGGTCTACTCCGACACAACTAACGCAGATCCTACCACTATAAACTGCAGTGTCCCCCAAGGATCTTGTACAGCCCCCACCCTCTATAACCTCTTCACAAAACCCCTCTTCACCTACTTGACTCCATGGGTGTTGCATATACAAACTATGCAGATGACACTAAAGTAATTTTACCCCCATCTGCACTCTATCACCAAGACGCCACGGCCCTTCACCATCTATGCCACTATCCAAGCTTGGATGGCAATCAATGGCCTCTGTCTTAACGGAGAGAAGAACTGAAATTCTTATCCTGGGCCAGGTAAACACATTATCGAAACTAATCCCCCAATACAACTTCAACACCGACAACCATCTCCGTATCATCCTCTGTCAAGACTCTAGGTGTTCACATTGATGCAAATCTATCGATGACCAAACAAGTCAGCGCGATAGCCTCTGCATCAGCGTTCAGCACCAAACTCATCAATGCCATTAAACCCTACTTATCCACCCCCAACCGCTTGGCCATAGCTAGAGCAACTATAGGAGCCACACTCAATTATTGCAACGCCCTTCTAGCTGGCACCTCCGCCAAAAACATTCACAGACTGCAAACCACACAAAACAATGCCCTCCGAGCCGCCATGAGCATCCAAAGAAGAGACCATATATCCCGCGCCAGACGTGAAGCCCGGTGGCTCCAGGTCAAAGACCGTATTACTCTGAAAATCCTCACCATCACTCACAGGTGCTTCAACAAAACCGCTCCAGCATACCGATCTGAAGCAATATCAAGGACCACATCAACTCGCCCCACCAGAGCTCAGTACACCAACCAGCTACACATACCATGCATAAAGAGAACCACAGCGGGAGGTCTAGGCTTCTCCTATATTGCACCAAAACTCTGGAACTCACTCCCTGCCATCCTTGGAGCTGAAACTTCCATCTCTGTCTTCCGCAACAACCTCAAGGCCACTCTCCTAACAAGTGGAGGACTGCCTCCTCCATTTCTGCCATGTGAATTGTAATATAACACAAATGTAATATAACTATATTGTAACCTGTGTATATACTGCTAATGACTATGTAACTAAGCTTTGTACTGTAACAAGTGCCACGATGTCCTCGGGCTGTTGTGCGCTATATAAATACGAATAAAACAAAAAAAAAACGGTGTCCAAGATCCTTGATAGTGCTGTTTACCGCTAGTTGAAACTGCAAAGTGCCACTGAATTGAAAAGAGCCCGTAGCTGCCGCCAACCTCCAAAAACTACTGTGCAGGTGTCTTCCTGACCACCTCCCTCTTGTCCCCATGACTGAGGCCCAGGAACGCAGTATCTGCAACACTGCAACCAAGACAGAAGCCAGCTGCATCCTCTTCTTTTAACCTAAGGTACTATTCTAACTATTGCATCTTTGTCTGTAGCTTGCTTTTCTCAGGTGAGACTTGCAGTAGCTGCTTTTGTGTAGTTGTTATACTTGTGAGCCGAGACCAGTTTGTGGCCCTACAGTGATTATCTACAGCTAACTCTCTAACTGTGTGCAAGCCTTTTTGCTATCTAAGAAGTGCCTCGGCCTCACTCATAGACTTTGTTCCAAATTGACATTTGCTGTCCTGGCTCTTTGCAGACTCTTCTAATCCATAGACTTTGATTCTTACTGTCCCTCATAGGTGATACACTGGTTCTCCAGCATGGGGTTTGTCATGGATTCACATGCTCATGAATATTCCCCGTCGTCAGGCCGGGAATCCTCGGTATAGAAAAAAATCAGTTTCGTTTCTGATCTGTCTTTCTTAGTAGTAACCAATCACTGGTCTCTGGGTCATGCTGCCCCCAGCCAATGACTGCCCTCTCACTAAGTCCCGCCTCCGGCAGCCATTCTCAGATTTTTACCGCACGTTCAAGTGTTGGGGGTCCTCGTGCTGTAGCTCTCGAGCTTTTGCTGCGTTTTTGCGCTTTTTCAGGAGATTCTTCTCATTTTTCGGTTAAATAGAGCCTCAAGCTCCACCGTTTCTACATCCGATCAACGGGGATCCGTTTCGGAGTTTTCTACGCCCCTCAAGGGTGAAGATTTCGTCGAGTTACTCTTTTGGTGGATTCCCAGAAGTTCCGAGGCCTACCCCGGACATGGCCCAGGAGAAAAGAAGCTCGACGCCCGGGAAGCTGTTCAGGACCTGCCCTGGATGCCAGCTTCAGAATGTTTTCAAGGAGGACGAGCATTCGTTATGACTCTACTGTCTCCATGAGGACAAGACACACAAGGAGAAGGACTGTGCGTTTTGTGGGAACATGTCGGTGCGGACCATGAAGGATCGCCACCTCTGTCTCGCCAACTGGCTGGAAGGGAAGAGCCCGTCGGGCAAGAAGAAGAAAAAGAAGTCCGAGCGGTCTTCTAAGTCCTGTGAGGGTGCCCCGGCGACGGGGGCCCAACAAAAGGCTAAGCACCGCGGGCACCGGAAGCGCCGAACGGTGGTGCTCCTTGGCTGCCAGGCAGGGCGCATTCTCCCCGGCGCCATCAACCACGAGCCAACGCTCTGGCTCGGGTAAGAGGAAGTCTGAGAACCCGGCGAAGCTTCTGGAGAGTTCCCGGTCGATCTCGAAGATTCCGGCAGAGGGGGAGCGAGGCTCGGACACCCCCCCCCCCCAGGTGAAGGCCCCAGGTGTCCAGAAGGTGACGATGGCCTTAATTCACCCTGCTAAGACCTCGATTGAGGATGTCGCCGCGGCCCTGGTTCAGCCTGTGGAGGCTACACCGGTGGAGGCGCCCTCAGGACCCAGAGCCTCCCTGCCACCTGGAGGGAGTAGTCTGTCAGGCCCATTGAGAAGACCCCCACGAAGTCCTCGTTGGAAAAGGTGGGGGAGGGACTGATGGCCATTGTGGATATGGACACGACCTCTGAAGAAGAGCTCATCGAAGTCGTGGAAGAGGCCCAGCCCATCGGGGGGGGGATCCCGACGAGGGCGACTACGAGGGCGACGACTTCGCCGACAAGGCTCCTCAAGAGCCCTCGAACGCTTGTGCCCGTCGTTTCCGGCGCTGCAGGACACCTCGGCGGCCATTTTGTCAGCGATTCAGTCCTTATGCTCGGAGAAGGGCCAGGTTGCCCCTTCCCCCGACGGAGGTACCTGAGCCAGACCCGACGGGGGAACCGGAGCCAGGACCTTCGGAGAGTCCACTGCATAAGAGCACGACGACGCATCCTACGCCACCTCTCCCACCTGCTCTGCCTTCCCCCCCCGGTCTACTACCCACGGGGATGATACAGGGACGGACACGGCTACGACAGGTACAGATGACGACTGAGGCGACGGCGGAGCTTTTTCAGCTCTGCCCAGAAGAAAAGAAGAAAGAAGGGTTCCTTTACCAACGGCGCAAGGCTAAAAGGAAGACGGTCCTCGCCGTACCGCTTCTTGATGACATCTGGGATGAGGGGCTCGCCCTTCTCAAGAACCCTGCCACGGCGCCGGCAAAGAGGGACCGGTACGAGAAGTAGTACCGGTTCCCTGACGCTGCCCCCTTGTGCCTTCGGGCACAACCTACCCCGGATTCGGTTGTCTCGGTGGCGGCAAAGAAGAAAGCTGGGGGGGGGGGCCATCGGCCTCAACATCAACTTCCCCGCCGGATGGCGAGGGCAGGAAGTTGGACACGATGGGACGATGGATCATCTCATCCGCAGCGACAACTATCAAGGCAGCCAACGCCCTGGCTATCGTAGCCCTTTACGACGGAGTTGTGGTTCAAAATTGCCCCTCTGTTAGACTTCCTTCCGGATGCCAAAAGGGCTGAGGCCCTTGAAATCCTACAGGAGGGGGCGATTGCTTCGTACCACGCCATCACGGTGGCAATGGACATCGCCGACACCGGTTTCCGTCAGTTGGGCAACAGCGTTTGCTTGAGATGACGAGGATGGCTTAAGGCCACGGATTTCCACCAGGACGTACAAACCAAGGTTTTGGACATGCCCTTCGGGAACTACCTGTTTGAGAAGGCGGTTGAGTCCCTTCAGGCCATGAAGACAGACACAGAGACTGCCCGGGCACTGGGAGTGCTCCAACGACGACGGCCGTCCTTTCGTGCTCCGGAGGCAGACAAGGTGCCTCCAAGGGATCCGGCAGTGGCTCCTCCACTTACCGCCAAGCGGCAAGGTCTTCGTCCCAGGAAGCCTACAGGGGACGCGGCAAGTCAGGTGGTGCCCGTCGACAAGGCGGCCTCCAAACAAGATTGAACCAACCGTGGGGTCGGGCACCGCCGAAGCACCCCGGTGGGAGGCCGGCTGGCGAGGTTCGTTAGCGTGTGTGAGTCCATCTCCACCGACCGTTGGGTGCTGGACGCCCTGGCGCAAGGGCACGCCCTCGAGTTTCAGAAGAAGTGCCCTTGCGTTCCACCCGTGGCCAGGAAGGAAAATCATGTCCCTCAACTACTGTTGGAAGTAAGGGCGATGCTCAAGAAGTGTGCCATCAAGCTCGTCCCAAAGAGGCTTCGGGGCTCCGGAGTTTACTCAAGGTACTTCCTCGTAAAAAAGGACAGGAGGATGGCGCCCCATCCTGGACCTACGACGACTGAACAAGTACACCAAGGCACAGAAGTTCCGTATGGTCACCCTCCAGCATGTGCTGAGACAGCTGGAGGACGATTTCCTGTCGTCGTTGGACTAGGAGGATGCGTACTTCCACATCCCCATTCTAAAAAGACGCCGAATGTTCCTCAGGTTCGTGGTCCAAGGGCGGCACTACCAGTTCAAGGCCCTCCCGTTCGGATTGAAGTCGGCACCCAGGGTGTTCACCTAGTGCCTCGCACCGATGGCGCCGCGCTGCGCCTACAAGGATCCACGTTTACCCCTACCTGGACGACTGCCTCATCCGGGCAAGGACAAGGGAGCTCGCCGTGGGGCACACTGCGAAGATCGTCCAGCTGCTCACGGACCTGGGATTCTCCATCAACTTTCCAAAATCCCACCTGGTTCCGTCGCAAGTCTCCCTGTTTCTGGGAGCCAAGCTCGACACAGTGGCGCGGCTGGCCTCGCCGTCGGAGGAAAGGACCAGGACCATTCTGGGCAAGGTGCAGCGTCTGCTGGCCACGGACATGGCCAGGGTAAGATCTACCAAGTCCCTCCTCGGGATGATGTCCTCCTGCATTTATCTGGTGCGCCTTTGTGACGGTGACGACGGACGCCTCCCTGGAAGGTTGGGGAGCACACTCCGGAGATCTTCACGCGAGAGGCTTTGGCTCCCGGAGGAGAAGTCTCTCCAGATCAACATCTTGGAGCTCCACGCAGTGTTCTGGGCCCTCAGGTCTTTTCTTCCGTCCCTCAAGGGCAAGGTGGTGAGGATCTTCACCGACAACACCACCACGATGTTCTACATCCGGAAGCAGGGAGGGACCAGGTCCCCGGCCCTATCCAAGGAAGCCCAGGTTGTGTGGCATTGGGCCGTTGCCCAAGGGTTGTTTCTGGTGCCTCTTCATCTGGCAGCAATAAAAAACACGATCGCAGACTCGCTCAGCAGGGAGCTGCGCTCGTGCTACAAGTGGAAACTACGCCAGGATCAAGTGGATCGACTCTTCCGACGATGCGGCGAACCCCAAATCTTCGCGACGGCCACGAATTCCAAGTGCCGGAGGTTCGCCAGCAGGTTCCCCCAGCCGAGGAGCATGGGCGATGCTTTCTCGTTCCCCTGGGACGGCCTATTTCTTTATGCGTTCCCTCCGCTGCCGTTGCTGCTCTGGCTCATCAACCAGCTCAAGAGGTCCCAGTGCAGGATGATACTTGTCGCACCGGCGTGGCCGAGACAGATCTGGTTCCCGGACCTTCTGGACTTGCCAACGTCCCCACCAGTCAAGCTGCCGACCGATGCAGACCTTCTCTCCAGAGAAGGAGGCGCCATTCTTCACCGCAACCCGGAGTCGCTGAACTTGCAGGCCTGGCTCCTGCAGCACTAGAGTTTGGAGGGTATGACATCCCGGCCGACTGCAGAGAGGTTTTTGCAAAGGCCAGGGCGTCCTCAACTCTCAAGTGCTACGGACATAAATGGAAGAGGTTCTCTGTCTGGTGCCGTGCACAGAAGATTAACCCGCTGCGGATTACGGCCCCTCAAGTACTGCCGTACCTACTATTGCTGGCCAAAGCTGGACTGGCTCACGCCTCCATCAAAATACATCTGGCTGCGATCTCCCGATGTATACCAGGACGACAGGACGGGCGTCCTTGTGGTCTCATCGCCTGGTGAAAGAATTCATGAAGGGACTATTCCGATCATTCCCGCCGGTGAAGGCTCCTGCCCCAGCGTGGGAGCTTAATGTGGTGCTGACCAAGCTCATGGGGGCCCCATTCGAGACTATGCATTCGGCGCCTTTGAAGTTCCTGTCATGGAAAACTGCTTTTCTCGTGGCCATCACCTCCACACGACGAGTGAGAGAGATCCAGGCCCTATCTTGCAAGCCTCCATACTTGACGTTTCATGACACAAGGGTGGTGCTGAGGACACACCCATCCTTTATGCCCAAGGTGCCGTCGGACTTCCACCTCAACGAGGCCTTGGTGTTGCCAGTTTTCTTCCCGTCGCCGGCTGAGAGGACTTTGCACTTGCTGGATGTAGCTAGAGCGCTGAAGTTCTACGTGGACCGCACGAAGAGTTTTCGGAAGACGTCACAGCTGTTTGTGAACTTTGGGACTGTGAATCAAGGGAAGGCTCTCTCGAAGACTTCCATTTCCAGATGGCTCTCCGGCTGCATCATGCACTGTCACCGGTTGGCAAACCGACAGCTGCCCGGCCGTCCGAGAGCCCATTCGACCAGAGCGATCGCTGCTACCACGGTGTTCCTGTCTGGTGTGCCCCTGCTGGACATCTGCAGGGCTGCGACGTGGAGGTCGACGCACACCTTCACAAGATTCTACTGCGTTGATCGGGACTCCAGGGAGGAGTCCAGGGTCGGCCAAGCAGTGCTGCGCAACCTGTTCGCCTAAGGTGAGCCTGGAGAGGAGGTAAGAGTTGCTTAATGTTGAGCCTGTTGCCACGTCCCGTGGTTGTGCATGTGTACTGCTATGTATTCTCTTATTCATGAGCATGTGAATCCATGCCAGACCCATGCTGGAGAACAACAGTTACAGGTATGTAACTTGTTCCTTCTCCTATAAATCAAACGCTGAATCATACTGCCGCAGCCAATGACTACCCTCTACCCAAGTCCCTACTCGGGCAGCAATCTTCAGATTTTTATTGCACGTTTAAGTGTTGGGAGTCCTTACGTTTCTCTTTGAGCTTTTCTGCATTTTTTTGCTTTTTTATTGGAAAACTCTTTTCGGTCAATCGAGCCAGTGTGCTCTATCGATTATCCTTCCGATTAGCAGGGACCTGTTTTTCATCATCTGTCACGCCACTCGAGGGCAGAATCATCGACTGTTCTTGGAAGCTTCCAGAAGTTTGTCAGGCCTACACCGCACGGATCAAGTCAGATGACAAGGACGGTGCTTCCCTCTTCAAGCTGTGCACCAGCTGCAGTTTGCGGAATGTGGTCATGGAGATGCTGGACCTCAGCCCGAGACTGACCCCTTAGGACCCGAAGAAAGGGGGTGGCGGCAAAGAACTCCAAGGAACAGACATTTCTTTGTCCAATGAGGAGGTGCTACTTTCCGTCCACACATTCAGGGTGGTGGCGACGACTATGGGGACGTCTGAATGATGCCCGCTGGAGGTGGCAACCATGACAGGGACACAAGGGATGATGACATGGGCGCTGGTCCCAGTGACCCTGCCCCCAGGTGCTTCCTAGAGACCTTTCGCAGGACATCCTCTCGACTCTCCACCAGCGGCACAACTGCCGGTGACCCTGTTGACACCGGGGTAACCACCGGCATAGCGGAGGAGACTTACTGCACCTCCATTCCAATAGTTACTGCCCCCACCCTCCTAGGGGGACGGTCACAGCACCAACGGACACAGACAGCGGAATGGGAGATCCTCCACCATAGCCGAGAGCTTCTCCACCGGACAAAGTTGGATCCTTCCATTCCATTATCGCCCGTGCGTCAGAGCTTTTCCAGCTTACCCTAGAGGAGGAGGGCGGCTTCCCTTATCAGCGCTGGGAGGCAAAGATGAAGACCATCCAGTCAGTCCCGCTCCTGCCTGACGTTTTGGATGACTGGCTGGCACTGCTGAGGAACCCTGCCCCAGCCCAGGCGAAGAGACCGATTTGAAACGGACTGGGTGCCAGTCTGCACCCAAGTGTCTACGATTGTCGAGTTTGGCGTCTTCTTCATCCGCACCTCCGGACAACTGGGGGAAAAAATTGGATTCCATGGGTAGAAAGGTCATCTCCTCAGCGGCGACGACGGTCAAGGTGGCCAACTCCTTGGCGATCATGGGCAGATACGACCGGGAGCTTTGGTTCTAGATGGCTCCGCTCTTGGATTTCCTCCCAGATGACAAACAGGTTGAGGCTTTGGAGATCCTCCAGGAAGGCGAGTGAGCGTCACGCCATCAGTGGCCCTGGACATTGCAGACACAGGCTTCTGTCAGATCGGAAACTGGGTTTGCCTTCACCATCGTGGCTGGCACAATGCCACCAACTTTAGACAAGAGATCCAGACTAGTGTCCGGGACATACCGTTTGACGGAGACAACCTGTTCGGGAAGGCTGTTGATTAATCCCTCCAGGCCATCAGGACCGACAGACGCAACACCGGCCGTCCTTTTATTCCTTGGGAGGGAAGTCGAACAGGTCTTCAAAGGGATTTGGCGGGGGCTCATCCTCTTACCGCCAACCCTCCCATTCTTTGAACCAGGAAGCAAACGGGGGTCGCTCCAAGGCCTTCGGAGGTGGCGTCGTCCGGGGCACCAAAGCGGCACGACGACCTCCAAGCAAGAGTGAACTGGCCAGTACGTCGGGCCCTGACCTATGCACCCCGGTGGGAGGTCGGCTGACGACCTTGGTCAGTGTGTGGGAGACCATCTCCACTGATTGATGGGTGCTGGATACTCTCGCCCACGGACACACCTTAGAATTTCATCGAAGGTGTCTGCAAATACCACTGGTGGCCCGGCAGGAACACATCCCTGAGCTGCTGCTGGAGGTTTGGGGCCATGTTAAGAAAAGGGGCAATAGAGCTTGTTCCACGGCGACTCCAGGGCTCTTGAGTTTACTCAAAATACTTTCACATAAGAAAGATAATCGGGGGCTGGAGGCCCATACTCAACCTACGACTCAACAAGTACATAAAGTCCCGGAAGTTCAGGATGGTCCCGCTGCAGCACTTGCTCAGCCAACTGGAGCAGGGAGACTTTCTGTCGTTTGATCTAGAGGACGCGTACTTCCACGTCCCATACACGGAAAGCATTGCCTGCTCCTGCGCTTAGTTACCAGTTCAAGACTCTTCCTTTCGGACAAGTGCCTGGCTCCTGTGGCGGACAATCTACGACTACAAGGCATTCACGTGTACCCATACCTGGACGATTGGCTCATCCGGCCAAGTGAAAGGACATCGCTGTCGATCACACGGCAAGGACTGTCCGCCTGCTGACTGATCTGGGGTTCTCGGTGAATTATGCAAAGTCCTGCTTGACTCCATCGCAGGACACGCTGTTCCTGGGATCCAGACTCAACAGTGTCCTGCCTTGCGTCTCCGTCGGAGGTGAAGATAGCGGCCATCTTGGACAAGGTGCAAAGGCTGTTAGCACTGAAGATCGCCACGGTGAGGACCCTCAAGTCGCTGCTTGGCATGATGTTGTCATGCTTAAAGCTGATTTTGATCTGCAGGTTGCCGATGCGTCCGCTCCAGGTGTTTGACGCCCGTTGGGTCCTGTTGTCCGGAGGCTTCCAGGACAAGATTGCGCTTGACGAGAGTTCCGTCGAGCGATAGTCATGGGGTGTGCGCGCCAACATCGCCGGAGGCGTAGACTTCCAGAGCCCACCCCGGACATCTTCACGGAAGAGACCTGTGGCTGCCGGAAGAGACACTACACATCAATGTACTGGCAGTGTTTTGGAGCCCTCAAGTCGTTTCTGCTGTCCCCCAAGCGCAAAGTGGTGAGTGTCTTCACAGACAATACCACCAGGCATCAGATACCCAATGCTCTCCAGGAAGGCACAGGACTGGTCACTGGGCCGTCGGCCAGGGGATTTTCCTCATTCCATTCCACCTGGCACGAGTAAACGGGAGTAAAGAACACTGTTGCTGACTCGCCCAGCAGGGAGCTGTGCTCTTGCCACCAGTGGGCGCTGCGGCAGGATCAAGTGATCAACCTCTTCCTTAATCAGGGCAGTACCCAGATCGATCAGTTTGCGACGAACATCAAGTGCCAGAGGTTCGCCAGCAGGTTCCCCCAGCCGGGGAGCATGGGGACGCATTCTCCTTCCCTTGGGAAAGCCTGTTTCTCCAGCATGGGGTCTGGCATGGATTCACATGCTCATGAATATTCCCCGTCGTCAGGCTGGGAATCCTCGGTAAAGAAAAAAATCAGTTTCGTTTCTGATCTGTCTTTCGTAGTAATAACCAATCACTGGTCTCTGCGTCATACTGACCACAGCCAATGACTGCCCTCTACCTAAGCACCGCCTCTGGCAGCCATCTTCAGATTTTTACCGCACGTTCATGTGTTGGGATCCTCGTGCTATTGCTCTCGAGCGTTAGTGCTATTTTTCGCGCTTTTTTCACAAAAACTTCGATTCTTTCGGTCAAAAGAGCCTCAAGCTCCACCGATCCTACATCCGATCAACGGGGACCCGTGTCGGATTCGTCTGCGCCCCTCAAGGGTGAAGATTTCGTCGAGCTACACTTCGGAGGACTCCAGAAGCTTCTCAGGCCCGGTCTCGGAGATGGCCCAGGAGAAGGGAAGCTCGACGCCCGGAAAGCTGTTCAGGGTCTGCCCTGGATGCCAGCTGCAGAACGTCTTTAAGGAGGACGAACACTCTTTCTGCCTTTACTGCCTTCATGAGGACAAGACGCACGTGGAGAAGGACTGTGCGTTTTGCGGCAACATGTCGGAACGGACCATGAAGGACCGCCATCAACGTCTCGCCAACTGGCTGGAGGGTAAGAGCCCGTCTGGCGAGAAGAAGAAATCCGAGCGGTCTTCTAAGACCTTTGAGGGCGCCCCGGCGACGGGGGCCCAACATAAGGCTAAGCACCGCGAGTCCGCTGGCACCGGGAGCGCCGAACGGTCGGGCTCTACGGGCGACAGGCAGGGCGCACCCTCCCCGGCACCATCAACCACGAGCCAACGCTCTGGGTCGGGTAAGAGGAAGGCCGAGCACCCGGCGAAACTCCTGGAGAGGCCCCGGTCGAGCTCTAAGACAGAGGAGGAGCGTGGCAGTGCCCCCTCCCTCAAGGATAAGGCGGTGAGCGCACCTAAGGTGGTGAAGGCCTTGATCCATCCGACCAAGCCCTCTATCGAAACGGTCGCGGCGGCCCTGGCTCAGCCTGTGGAGGCTGCGCCAGTGGTGGCGACCTCGGGGCCCAGAATCTCCCTGCCTCCTCGGAGGGAGTCTTCTTTTGTGCCCATCGATAGGACCCCCGTGAAACCCTCCGTGGGGAAGAAGGGGGGGCAGGGCGTCGTCGTAGATTCGGCCTCAACCTCAGAAGAGGAGCTGATCGAGGTCTTAAGCCACGGCCTAGGCGTGGAAGAAGGCCAGCCCGTCGGAATGGACCCCGACGCAGGTGACGACGACGACATCGTCGAGGATACCGACGGGGCCCCTGCTCGCCCGTCGGATTCCCCTCTGCCAGCGCCGCAAGACAACTCGGCGGCCATTTTGTTGGCCATACAGTCCTTATGCTCCGAGATAAGGACGAGACTACCGTTACCGACGGAGGAACCTCTCCCGTCGGGGGATCCAGAACCGGGACCTTCTGGTGTTCCCCCTACCAAGAAAAGAAGGATCCATCCACCACCTCCTTTTCAACCGTCGCGCCCCGTCCAGCCCTCCTCCCCGTCCACCCGAGGGGATGATACGGGGACTGACACGGCAGCGACGGGTACGGACGACGAGGCATACGACGAGGATATTCCGTCGTCGCCTCCCGCCAGGGCTTCTCCGCCCGACGAGATCGGATCTTTCCACTCCATGATCTCCAGGGCTTCCGAGCTTTTCCAACTCTGCCCTGAGGAGAAGAAAAAGGAAGGCTTCCTTTATCAGCGGCGCGAGGCCAAGAGGAAGACGGTCCTCGCAGTGCCTCTGTTGGACGACATTTGGGATGAGGGCCTTTCCCTCCTCAAGAACCCTTCCACGACGCCAGCTAGAAGAGACCGGTACGAGAAAAAGTACCGGGTCCCGGACACGGCCCCCCTGTGCCTCCGGGCGCAGCCTACCCCGGATTCCGTCGTCTCCGCGGCAGCCAGGAAGAAAGCCGGGGGGGGTGCGGCCTCCACATCGACTTCCCCGCCGGACGGCGAGGGAAAGAAATTGGATGCTATGGGACGTAGAGTCATCTCGTCGGCAGCGACGACGATTAAAGCGGCCAACGCCTTGGCTATCGTGGCTCGCTACGACAGGGAGCTCTGGTACAAGATAGCTCCCCTGCTGGATTTTCTGCCGGACGACAAGAGGGCGGAGGCCCTGGAGATCCTGCAGGAAGGTGAGGTGGCCTCGGACCACGCCATCACCGTGGCGACGGACATCGCCGACACTGGGTTCCGCCAGCTGGGCAACGGCGTTTGCCTTCGACGTCGTGGATGGCTCAAAGCTACGGACTTCCGGCAGGACGTCCAGACCAGAGTCCTGGACATGCCCTTCGACGGGAACAACCTGTTTGGGAAGACAGTGGACGATTCCCTTCAGGCCATCAAGGCGGATACTGAGACGGCCCGGGCCCTCGGAGTTCTGCAGCAACGTCGGACGCCCTTTCGGAGCAGCGGAGGCAAGGGCGCCTCCAGAGGTTCCGGCGGCGGTTCCGCTTCCTACCGTCAAGCGGCCCGCTCGTCGTCGCAAGAGGCCTACAGAGGACGAGGCAAGTCTAGCGGACCCCGCCGTCGTCGCCCAGGAGGTCAAGGCGGCAAGGCCGCGTCCAAGCAGGATTGAACCGGCTGTGGGGTCGGGCCCCCACCGGAGCACCCCGGTGGGAGGCCGGCTGGCGGGCTTCGTCAGCGTGTGGGAGTCCATCTCCACCGACCGTTGGGTGCTGGACGCCCTGGCCCGGGGCCACGCGCTCGAGTTTCAAAGAAGGTGCCCGCGCGTCCCCCCCGTGGCCAGGAAAGAACTTCACGTCCCTCAACTTCTCCTGGAGGTAAAGGCGATGCTCAGGAAGGGCGCCATCGAAATCGTCCCAAAGAGGCTTCGGGGCTCTCGAGTTTACTCGAGATACTTCCTCGTGAAGAAGAAGACTGGAGGAGGGCGCCCCATCCTAGACCTCCGACGTCTGAACAAGTTCATCAAGGCGCAGAAGTTCCGGATGGTCACCCTCCAGCACGTCCTGGGCCAGCTGGAGGAAGGGGATTTCCTATCGTCGTTGGATTTGGAGGATGCCTACTTCCACATTCCCATCCTAAAGGGGCACCGAAAATTCCTCAGGTTCGTGGTCCAAGGGCGTCATTACCAGTTCAGAGCCCTCCCCTTCGGACTACGGTCGGCACCCAGGGTATTCACCAAGTGCCTCGCACCGGTGGCGGCGCAGCTGCGCCGCGAGGGGATCCACGTCTACCCCTACCTGGACGACTGGCTCATCCGCGCCAAGACGAGGGAGCTCGCCGTGGTTCACACGGCAAGGACCGTCCAACTCCTCACGGACCTGGGATTCTCCGTGAACTACGCCAAATCCCACCTGGTGCCCGCGCAAGTCGCACTGTTTCTGGGAGCGAGGCTCGACACAGTGTCCCTTCTGGCCTCCCCGTCGGAGGAGAGGACCAGGACCATCTTGGGCAAGGTGCAACGGATGTTGGTGGCCGACGCGGCCAAAGTGAGGTCCATCAAGTCCCTCCTCGGGATGATGTCTTCCTGCATCTACCTCATTCCCATGTGCAGGCTCCGGATGCGCCCGTTGCAAGAATTCCTGGATGCGCTGGATCCAGACGACGGGCAGCTTCGAGGAAAGGATCAAGCTCGACGAGAACTTCCGACGAGCGATACGGTGGTGGGGCACCCGCGCGCATCTGACGGCGGGCATGGACTTCCAGACCCCAGCCCACCAGGAGACTGTGACTACGGATGCCTCCCTGGAAGGGTGGGGAGCGCACACCGAAAATCTGCACGCAAAGGGACTCTGGCTCCCGACGGAGAAGTCCCTGCATATCAACGTCCTGGAGCTCCGTGCAGTGTTTTGGGCCCTCAGGTCCTTCCTTCCGTCCCTCAAGGGCAAGGTGGTGAGGATCTTCACCGACAACACCACCACCATGTTTTACATCAGGAAACAGGGCGGAACCAGGTCCCCAGCGCTGTCCAAGGAGGCGCAGGACCTGTGGCATTGGGCCGTCGCCCAAAGGATTTTTCTGGTGCCGTTTCATCTGGCAGGGATAAAAAACACCATCGCCGACTCACTCAGCAGGGAGCTGCGCTCGTGCCACGAGTGGGAACTACGGCAGGATCTGGTGGATCGCCTCTTCCGACGGTGGGGCACACCCCAGATCGACCTGTTCGCGACGGCGACGAACACCAAGTGCCGGAGGTTCGCCAGCAGGTTTCCCCAGACGAGGAGCATGGGCGATGCTTTCTCGTTCCCCTGGGAGGGCCTGTTCCTCTACGCGTTCCCTCCCTTGCCTCTGCTAATCCGGCTAGTCAACCTGCTCAAGAGGTCACGGTGCAGGATGATCCTCGTCGCACCCTCGTGGCCGAGGCAGATATGGTTCCCGGACTTGTCAGCGTCCCCGCCGATCAAGCTGCCGGCGGACGCGGATCTACTCTCCAGGGAAGGAGGCGCCATCCTCCACCACGACCCGAAGTCGCTGAACTTGCAGGCCTGGCTCCTGCAGCGCTAGAGTTTGGAGGATACCGGCCGACTGCAGAGAGGTTCTTGCAAAGGCCAGGGCGTCCTCGACTCTTAAATGCTACGGACACAAATGGAAGAGGTTCTCTGTCTGGTGCCACGCACAGAAGATTAACCCTCTACGGATTACGGCTCCCCAAGTACTGCCGTACCTGCTGACGCTGGCCAAAGCTGGCCTGGCACACGCGTCCATCAAGATTCATCTTGCTGCGATCTCCCGATACACCAGAACCACGGGGGCGGACGTCCTTGTGGTCTCATCGCCTGGTGAAAGAGTTCATGAAGGGACTGTTCAGATCGTTCCCGCCGGTGAAGGCTCCGGCCCCGGCGTGGGAGCTCAACGTGGTGCTGACCAAGCTCATGGGACCTCCGTTCGAGCCTCTGCACTCGGCTCCGTTGAAGTTTCTATCGTGGAAAACTGCTTTTCTTGTGGCCATCACCTCCGCACGACGAGTGGGAGAGATCCAGGCCCTTTCCTGCAAGGCCCCGTACTTGACTTTCCACGACACGAGGGTAGTGCTCAGGACGCACCCCTCCTTCATGCCCAAGGTACCGTCGGACTTCCATCTCAACGAACCCTTGGTGTTGCCTGTATTCTTCCCGTCGCCTTCGTCGCCGGCTGAGAGGACTTTGCACTCGCTGGATGTAGCTAGAGCGCTGAAGTTCTACGTGGACCGCACGAAGTGTTTTCGGAAGACGTCACAACTCTTTGTGAACTTTGGACCTGTCAATCAGGGGAAGGCTCTCTCGAAGGCTTCCATTTCCAGATGGCTCTCCGGCTGTATCATGTACTGTCATCGGTTGGCAAACCGACCTCTGCCCGGCCGTCCGAGAGCCCATTCCACCAGAGCGATCGCAGCTACCACGGCGTTCCTTTCTGGTGTGCCCCTGCTGGACATATGCAGGGCTGCTACGTGGAGGTCGACGCACACCTTCACGAAGTTCTACTGCGTCGATCGGGATTCCAGGGAGGAGTCCAGGGTCGGCCAAGCAGTGCTGCGCAACCTGTTCGCCTGAGGTGAGCCTGGTGAGGAGGTAAGATGCTTAATGTTGAGTTTGATGCTATGCTTAATGTTGAGCCTTTGCCACCTCCCGTGGTTGTGCATGTGTATACTGCTATGTATTCTTTATTCATGAGCATGTGAATCCATGCCAGACCCCAGATCTGCCTCGCCGGTGCAACAAGGAGTATCCTGCACCGGAACCGTATGAGCCAACTTTTGACTTGGTAGTGGTAACGGAGAGAACGCGTACAGAAGGAACAAGTTACTTACCTGTAACTGTTGTTCTCCAGCATGGGTCTGGCATGGATTCACATGCTCATGAATATTCCCCACCGTCAGGCTGGGAATCCTCGGTAAAGAAAAAACCAGTATCAGTTTCGTTTCTGATCTGTCTTTCGTAGTAATAACCAATCACTGGTCTCTGCGTCATACTGACCACAGCCAATGACTGCCCTCTACCTAAGCACCGCCTCTGGCAGCCATCTTCAGATTTGGAAGCACGTGAAGTGGCAGTATGACCAAGTGAAGAGCCGCAGAGGGGTAGGCGGGAGGGTTCGCATGTGAATCCATGCCAGACCCATGCTGGAGAACAACAGTTACAGGTAAGTAACTTGTTCCTTCTGTACGCGTTCTCTCCGTTACCACTACCAAGTCAAAAGTTGGCTCATACGGTTCCGGTGCAGGATACTCCTTGTTGCACCGGCGAGGCAGATCTGGTATCCGGACCTTCTCAGCATGTCAACCTCCCCTCCAGTCAAGCTGTCAGTAGTTGCATACCTCCTTGCCAGGGAAGGAGGTGCGATTCGGCACCACGAACCAGGATCGCTAAACATTAAGGCCTGGCTCCTGCAGCTTTGGAGTTCAGTGGTTACGAGCTTCCGGCGGACTACAGGGAGGTACTCGCCAAGGCCACAGCGTCGTCTGCTTTGAAGTGCTACGGACACAAATGGAAGCGTTTTGCGACTTGGTGTCGGTCGCAGAAGATCAACCCTCTGAGGGTCATGGCCCCTCAAGTACTGTATTTACTGTCATTTGCTAAATCGGGGCTGGCACACGCCTCTAAGGTACATCTGACGGCTATTTCCCGCCATACCAGGTGTCCGGGACGGTCTTCGCTATGGTCGCACTGTCTTGTCAAAGAGTTCATCAAGGGACTATTCCATTCGTTCCTGCCGGTGAATACTCTGGCCCCAGCGTAGGATCTCAACGTGGTGGTCATGGGGGCCCCATTAGAATCTATGCATTCAGCTCCGCTCAAATTTCTGTCCTCGTCGCCATCACCTCTGCAAGAACAGTTGGTGAGATCCAGGCCCTGTCCTGCAAGTGGCCTTGCTTGACTTTCCACGAGACTCGGGTGGTGCTGCGTACGCACCCCTCATTCATGCCCAAGGTTCCGTCGGAATTGGATCTCAAAGAGCCTTTGGCGTTACCTGTTTTTTTCGACCCCTTCGTCGCTGGCTGAAAGGACTTTGTACTAGCTGGATGTGGCTCGAGCGCTGAAGTTTTATGTGGCCCGCTCGAAGAGTTTCCGGAAAACTTCTCAGCTTTTTGTGAACTTTGGTCCTGTGAACCATGGGAAGGCCCTGTCCAAGGCTTCCATTTCCAGGTGGATCTCTGGCTGCATCACTCAATCTCACCGGTTGGCAAACCGACAGCTGCCTAGCCGTCAGCGCCCATTCTACCAGAGCAGTCGCTGCTACAACTGCGTTCCTGTCTGGTCTGCCCCAGCTTGACTTTTGCAGGGCTGCTACGTAGGGGTTGACGCATACCTTAACGAGATTCTGTGTCGGCAGGGATTCCAGGGAGGAGTCCAGAGTCGACCCAGCAGTGCTGCACAACCTATTCACTTGAAGGTGAGCCTGGTGAGGAGGTAAGAGATTGCTTCTGTTGAGCCTTGCCACCTCTCGTGGTTGTGCATGTGTGTACTGCAATGTATTCTTTATTCATGAGAATCCATGCCAGACTGCATACTGGAGAAGGAACATGTTACCTGCAACTGTTGTTCTCTGGCATGGATTGACATATGAACCCACCCCGCCTGCCCCTTTGCGGTACTTCTCTTGGTCCTACTGCCACTTTGCGTGCTGCCAAATCTGAAGATGGCTGCCAGATGTTGGGCTTAGGTAGAGGGCTGTCATTGGCTGTGGGCAGTACAGCATGAAAGAGTGGTGCATCCGCAGCACCACCCTCGACTCGTGGAAATTCAGATATGGCTGTTAGCAGGCTAGGGCCTGGATCTCACCAACCCTCTTGGCAGAGGTGATGGCCACAAGGAAAGCTGTTTTCCACGAGAGGAACTTGAGAGGGGCCCGATGCGTAGGCTTGAAAGGGGCCCCCATAAGCCTTGTCAGCACCACGTTGAGTTCCCACGCCAGAGCCTTTATATATGGCATTTATAATGCGCCTATACACAAGTGTTTCAAGGCGCGGCGAGGCAAGGGAGGGGAACAGAGGGAGGACGACAACGATCCTACTAGGCCAGGTGTCATTCAGATTGCGTGGGAAGGGGGCAGGGACAGTGCAGTACATAGGCAAAGATAATAAGTAAATAAACGCCCAGCATGTGGCAAGTGTATGGGTAAGTGAATTTAATCCTCGCAGCCACTGGGACCCAGTACAGAGATTTCAGTCCAGGAGAGTCATGATCCCTGGGCTTAAGGCCAAGGATTTGTATTTTATTATTTATATAGCGCTTTACACCAAAGCGCTTTACAGCATAACCACCAGAATACATTAAACATGGAACATAGAAGCAATAAAATAAACATGATTCAAACCAGAAAAGCAGCATGTAGAACAATTTGCATTTGGGAAGGAAGAGGAGAGGTATGGGAAGGAAGAAAGGGAAAGGGGAGAGGGAGTAGAAGGGAGGGTGGCAGTCAAAGGAGGGGAGACGGGAAGAGATGAAGGAACAGGAAGGAGGAGTGGGGAAAAGAGGAGGAAGGGGATAGAAGTCAGGGAGGAGGGTGAAGGAGTTTTTTTTAAGGAGGAATAGGTGGAGATGGAGCGGATAGAGAAAGGGAGCGAGTTCCAATGTAATGGGGCAAGGAGTTGGAAGGAGCGGAAATGTGGAGGCACAGAGATGGGGAACAGAGTAAAAAGTGATCAGCGGAGTGTAGAGCGCGAGAGGGGGTATAGAAAGGGAGGGGCAAGGTCATGAAGAGACTTAAAAACGAGACAAAGGGAATGGTATTTAAGTTGGGAGTGGAAGGGAAACGTGCCTAGGTTGGTAAGTGTATTGGAGATGGAATCATAGGGAGAGAGAAGACAGAGGGTGTGGACGCCAGAGTGGTAAAAGGATTTAAGGGGGGGGGGGGGCGAGAGGGGAGACTGAAAAAGATAGAACAGTAGAAAAGGAGAGAAAAGATGAGGGAAGAGATTAAGAGTTTAGTAGCATGGAAGTAAGAGAAGAACAGACTTTATGGATATTAAAGAGGTGATAGCGACCAGAGCGAGTAGTGCGGGAAATGTGGTTAGTGAAGGACATGGAAGAGTTATAGTAGATTCCTAGATTCCTCGCGTGGGCGGAAATAGGAAGATCGGCAGGGGGGAAAAGAATGAAAGGAGGGGGGAGGGAGGAGGAAGTTTGTTGGGAGGGAAGAAAAGGACTTCAGTTTTGTACGTATTGAGAGAGAGAGAATGCAATGACATCCCGTTTTGTAATGGCAGTGGGACAGGAGGAGAGTTTAAGATGCAGGTCAGGGGTGAAGAAAGAGGAGAGGAACAGCCGAGTCATCGGCATAGAAATGGTGAGAAATTCCAAGAGGGAGATAAGAGGAGTGTGAAGAATAGAGGGAGAATAAGAAGGGTCCGGGGAACACCATAGTTTAGAGGGAAGGTGGAGGAGGTTTGACCACCCCAAGAGACGGCGAATGAGCGGTTGGAGAGGTAGGAGGAGAGCCAATTAAGAACTGAGTCTTTGAAGCCAAAGAAGGAAAGAGTATTAAGAAGTAAGGGGTGATCGACAGTATCAAAAGCAGCGGAGAGGTCGAGGAGGGCAAGGATTGAAGATTGCTTAGCATAGCGAGCCGTGAGGAGAGAGAGTTCAGGACATAGGTGAGGGCAGATTCAGTGGAGGATAAGTCTCGCAGGCCTTTTCTGGATAAGTTGCAGGGGGCGGAGAGTAGAAGCAGGCATATTTAGAAAGAGGCTGTTACAATAGTCCAGCCTAGAGAGAACCAGAGCTCTGGAGACTGTGAGCTTCTGGGGGGGCGGAGGGGGAGAGGAAAAGGAGAATAGCTCTAAGTAGGTGCAGCTGGTAGTGTGACTTCTTAGAGACGTCAGAGATGTGAGGAGGGGAGTGTGTGGAGTGAAAGATGACCCCAAGGTTTTTAGCCTCACGGGTGGGAGCAGGAAGAGGGCCAAGAGAGGCCGGCCAGAGAGCTACAGGGAAGGAGGAAGCTGGTGTGCCGATGAGAAACTCCATCTTACTGGCATTAAGGCAGAGGATATTTGCGACACATTACTCCTGGATAGCAAACAGACCGAGATGAGTGAAGGAGAGGAGGCAGCCGAGGGTAGCCTGAAAATGAGCTCGGTGTCATCCACATAGCACTGAAAGTTTGCAAGGAGTGTCAGGAATTGAACAGCCAGGGAGAGAGGTTAGACCCCTGGGGGACACCACAGGTAGAGAAAAAGATAGCGGAGAGGAATTCCTTGACGAGTCAGAGACCAAAGTGAAGATCTTCTTGGAGATCATTTAGGCATTAATTGGTGCAGTAGCCCTCTGGGAGACTACACACGTCTTGTCCTCTTGGTATTAGGTAACCCACCTATTGGTATAGGTCTGTACTACTCAAGTTGGTAGTTTGACTGAGCAGCCAGACTTATCTCAAGTGGGGTAAATGTGCGTTGTAGAGCTGTAGCAGCGAAATCCACAAGTAAAAGTATCCAAATAACACTTGCACTCAAGGTTTTCTAGCAAAATAATAATTTATCGGTCCGTTTTAAATGAGCATTCTTGAAAAAGGGCAATGTGCAACAATAAAAATAAACTTCAAAATACTTTCTCAGAATCAAGGCAACGCCAGTAGATGCTCTTTAGAGATGCTTCATACACACTTCCTACACCCTGAAGTGACTTCACTAACTAGGGCAGTATTGGCATTTATATATCCCTAGAGTACTTTGTAAAATTTCTGAGGTTGGCAAAGAGGAAAGGTTAAGCAAAGGAAAAGGGTTAACTGGTTCAGAGCATGTGAGCACTTTTAAATCTCCCAATGAAGTCTAGATAAAAATCTTTCCCAGCAATATTAGTTCAAAACCAACGTATCACCTATGAGGGACAGTAAGAATTGGTCAGTGGACCGGAAGAGTCTGCAGGGAGCCAGGACATTCTGTCAATTTGGAACAAAGTCTATGGAACCGAGGCACTTCTTAGATAGCAAAAAGTGGTGCACAAAGTTCGAGAGTTATAGAAAATCAGTGTTGGGCCTCCAGCTGTTATACTTTTGGAAAGTTAGAGCGGAGATCAACTCTAGAAAAGCAGCTACTGCAAGTCTCAACGGAGAAAAGCAAGCTACAAAGAGGTAAGTACCCCTTAGTCAGAACAGTACCTTAGGTTAGAAGGGGATGGAGCCGGCTTCTGTCTTGGTTGTAGTGTTGCAGATCCTGTGTTCATGGGCCTCAGTCGTGGGGGCACAGCAGTTCGGAGATCGGCGACAGCTACAAGCTCTTTTCAATTCACCAGCACTTCACGGTTTCAGCACGCAGTAAACCGCACCACCGCAGATCTTGGACACCGGTTGGGCTTCCTTCTTTCCTTGAGTCCAGCTCTCTGGTGAGGTGACTGGAGCTTGGAGACTCCTGGAGCTTTTGGCCGACTTGGACGTTGCACTTGACTACGGATTTCTCCACCCCTGGCGCTCTGTTCCAGCAGCACTAAGAAAGTACAGCCAGTTGGCGAAGGTCCTCCAGCAAACTTCGTCTAGGTTAGTTGGTCCCACTAAATCACTCCCGGAGCTTCTCTTGTCAATTAGGAAAATGGAGTTTCAGCACAGCAGCAGGACTTCACCAGGCAGTTCAACAGTCCAGGAGGTTGCAGCAAGCTTCTCTTCACGATTCCTTTGTCATGTTTCTTCCAGTGGTCGACTGTCTTCAGTCCAAGAAGCTTGACCTTATATGCAGGTTTCACCCATTCATGCACAGCCTAGCTGTCACTCATACATTAGGGTGGCTGTCCTGCAAGGACAGCCAGCCAATCAAGACTGGGTGCATTCAGGTTACCCTGGAGACTAAGGACAGAGGTGTTTTGGGCACCTCTCACTTCCTGCCTTGCCAGGCTCACTGGAGCCAAAGGCACGTTTCAGTACTGAAACGCACCAAAGGCGAAACGAACAAAGGGGTTAATCCTGGTTTGGCGCACAGAGTAAAATTCAAGAAAGACTTGCAAACAAAGAAGACCGGGGTGATTTTGACACAAAGGTCACTCATGGGCGCTATACTGCAGTTGAGGATTCAGTCTGAGGTAGTGTTGGGGAGAATTCTCATAAATGTCCTAATTCCTTTCACCTTAGAGATCCCCAGCAACTTTTCTGGATTTTGAGGACTTGATTTCTTTACCTGGAAAGAGTGTGAGCCTTTTTTCCCCCCACTCATGTATTTTAATGTGTTACTCTTGTTTTCTTTGATTATGGAGTTTTAAGATAACTCCATAAGCATCGTTTCATGTGTGTTAGACAGCACCCTCAGTGCAGTGACACAAGATTCCTTTTTAGACTTCCCAAAGGGTTAAATACCTTCTCTGGGATAAACTACTGTTTCCCAGAGAATGTAAGGTTAAATTGACTTTACTAGTCTCTTTAAATTCCTAGACCCAGCACACGCTATCTTCTTATAGAGTGCCTTAAGGGTTACCTGGTATCCCCTTTGTCTAGAAACTCATGTTGCAGTCAAATGCCACCGTTTTCTATTTGAATGGCTGGTGGCAGTGGTTTTGCTACAAACTACCATGATTTTTCCCGACCGCGAACACAGTAGCTAAAAATCACGGGAGCCATGTTTTTCAAGATGACGCATTAAGCCCCTTTTTTTTTTAACAGGCCCCGGTCTTCTTTTTTTGCCGTTTCTTTTTGGAATGGTCCTTCTAGTGTTTGTCTCTACACGCCAAACTAGGTTTGGTCCCTCTGTTTCTATTCCTTTGGCAGGCTTCAGGACTGGCGTCTGTGACTAGGGTGGGCAGGAAGTGAGGGAGGTGCCCGAAACTTTCGGTTCTTAGTCTCCTAGGAGACCCAAATGGACTCAGGTGTGATTGGCTGGCTGACTGTCTGGCGAGGACAGCCACCCTGCTTGGTGAGTGGCAGCTAGGCTGGAATGAAAGGGAGAAAACTATTTAAAAGGCGAGTCTCTTGGACTGGAAAGCAGCGTCGACTACTGGAACGAAAACCAAAAACAAGCTGGAAGAGGATGGCTGCTGCAACTCCTGGACCGTTGGTTTGTCCGGTGAAACCTTGCTGCAGGTCCGAATTGCCAAGTTCATCTCGACAGAGAAAGCCCCTTCAAGGACGACTTCTTTTGAGTTGGTGGGACCAATCAACTCGTAAGCTGCCTCGATACCATTATTGGAGCTTGTTAGGATTAACCAGGTGGAAGGACACCAGCTTCTGTACTTGGTGACAGCTACTCGAACTGAAGTGACTCCATTTTGTCCGCATATTTCGGCGATCCCGCGCAGTGCTGGAGTCCCCCCAACGTCCTCCCTCTTGTCCCCACCACTGAGGCTCAGGAACAGTGAGATCTGCAGGAACTAACGTCTTCTGCTGCATCTTGTTCTTCATATTAAGGTACTGTGCCAACCCGATTGAGAGAACGTACCTCTTACGGTGAAAGTTCATGGAACTTTCCCACCTTGCAGGCCTAATCAGCTTGTGACCCAACATCTGATTCTTTTTCATACAAACTACTCTGATAACAATGACAAAGACTTTAACGTTTACTACAAGAACTGCTCTTTCCTATCCAAGACACTAGTCCATTGACTTTGGCCTAGGCCTATTGAACTGAATCAAGTCCTCTAGTGAACTGAAACTATTTGCACTGCCTAAGAAAATATTTGTGGTCTATTTTATTAAGTTGTGCCCTTTTACTCGCATTCAAAGTAACTGAAATGCCATTTTGCTCCTATTTTAGGGGAACCTAATTTACTCAAACGTATTGGTTTGGTATTGAAGTTTCTGATTCTTGTTAATCCACTTAGAATCACATGCTGTGGATATGGTCCGACATCCAGTGGTAACCACGGAGTATTGCATCTTGTCTTTCGGAGACCGAAGGAGATGTTGGCATAGGCGTGTCTGTAACATTATCCCTATTGTGACGTGTAGTGTACCCAAAATCCCTCACGCGCCGAGGTCCCTCAAATTGTTTTTTTCCGCCCAGATAACTGGTCGCCCTATTGCGGAGCTCTTAAATAAGAGACATTGTTTATCTTTATACCGACTTTGTCGCTTGTTCCCTTATAAGTCACTTTAACGGCGATTAAGAACTTCGACGAAGACTGCGGGAAGTTTCTACGGCAGTGGATTTCGGCGCCTAAGACATCCACGTGGCCGGGCCCTCTGGCCGGCCTACAAAGTAGGGAGAGTGGCGTTGGGGTTGCCATATCTTTCGTTGTCTTGCTCCCCCCCCCCCCCCCCCCTTTGCCCTCTAGGTCTGGTCATCTTTGTTTATACCTTTATACCTTTCGCTATGGCAAGGACTCCATTTGGGTTCTGCCTTAAGTGTAGGGTCACATACCTGTGGATAGACTAGCACAGAACATGTAATTCTTGTCTCCCCTTAGATCACAACGAGAAGCAGTGTGCGGCTTGTAAGCTCCTTCGGCCTAAGACCCTTAAGGAGCGCCGTGTAAAGCGGCTGAACCCTCTTCCCCCACCGCCACACCCGCCCAAAGTAATGGGGGCACCTCCGATGACTAAACATGCATATCGGATGTTATAGACCTTGAGGCAGACACTTCTAGGTCCACCACCCCCGTCCCTGACCCTTTAAGGCCTGACGCAAGTCTCGCTTCAGGGAAAACACCCGGCGACAGGGGCGTACCAAAACAACACTATGCACTCTGTCGAAAAAGGTGAAAGCGCCAACTGGGTTGTCGAGAATTTCGGCGGTTTCCTCTAATCGGGTAGATCAGCAGCCTTCCCCACATCCGCAGCAGCGTCTTGCAACTGGTCACACCAAAAACAAGGGTGCTACCCCTAAATCGGGTTTACACGTCGAAGCACAGTCATTTGACGCTCAAACAGGCCCTAAAGGCCCGGTAGGAACAAAACCTACTACTAGGCCTCCAGGCGAAAACTCTACCGCTAGGCCCTCTAACGCTGCGGTAGGCGGTAAATCTTCCAATAAGCCTTCGAACCAGTTAACTCGCGCCGATTTGGCGGAGATTGAAGACAGTATCGCGGGTATTACTTCGGCAGTCGGGCTGGTACCTACACCGTCAAAACGCATGGGGAAGGCCGCAGACAAGTCTAAAGACACGCCATGGTGCCCCGATACTGGCGAAATCTACGGGGACGGTCGGGAGCCTCTGTCCAACACCCTTGGAGACAAACTTTGATGCCAAAGGGCTGAAAATGACATTTTTCCACCTTTAGGCCCTTTCTGGTTCCTCTAAGTGGACAAGGGAGAAATTTGAAGGCCGCATGGATCGTCGTGGAAGGATTCTCGCTTTCTGAGCATCCTTCCCCTAAGAGATCTCGTGAGGACCGTATCTTAAGATCAGCTTCACGTTTCCAAGAAAATCTTGAATCTTGGCCCTAGTTTTCTGTCCACCATCAAGATGTGGTCCAGATGGACACTTACCAGGACATATACAGCGAAGAAGACCCTTCCTGCAGGACTACACTGAAGACCAGGCGGATGCCATGGATGACTTGGCGGACACTCAACAAGTGGAAACAGAGCCATGGACGCTCCCCACGCAAGATCAGGACACTGATGTTCTATGTCTGGATTCTCCTCCATCCACCCCGGCTCACCAGGGCTCGCCTGTAGACGACCAAATGGCTTTCAGTGCCATCTTAAGGAAGGCAGCAGATCACTTTCAGATCACTACACAGGAGGCGGTACCAAACAAGACTTTGTGGAGGACATTCTCAAGGAGAAACCCCCTCATGCCAAGCCATTCCCCTCCTAAATTTGGTTTAAAGAAGATTGGCCACCTCCCTAGTCACGCCAGCTCATCAGAACCGGGCAGTGAACCCAAGAGTGGAAAAAAACTATTTCGGCCAGCTCCTTCGGACCCTCAATATATTAACGGCCACGCCACCCCGACTCCTTGGTAGTCACTACCACCCGGAAACGGGCAGGAGTACCCCTTGCTATGGGGGAGGCACCTCCGGATAAGGAATCCAAGAGGTTGTACGCCCTAGGTAAGCGTGTTACCTCTGCAGCTGCATACACCACACGCATAGCGAATAACACCACGCTGCAGGCCAGTCATGCAGACGCACAATGGAACCCTGTACAAGGTGGTCTCCAGGAGGTTTCGGAACCCATTAGGTCCAGGCTTCTCAACATCGTGCTGAGGGCATGCAGGTAAATCAGAATATAATCCAGAACACTCTGGACACTGCTGAGACATCAGGCAGGCAGGTCTCTGGCCCAGGGCACTCTTCTCAAACGTCACGCTTGGCTTCGCAGCTCGGGGTTGAAGCATGAAACACAGGCTGCTCTTATCAACAAACCCATAGAATACACCAATCTCTTAGGGAAAGCGGTCGACGATACCCTAGAGACGGCCAAGAAAGAGCATGGGACTCTTAAGTCCTTGCAACAAATAACTCGGAAACCTCCCCCCCCAAAGGGCAAGTGGTTCTCACTGGTCCTTTCGCGGGCAGTCCAGTGCAAGTCAGGTAAACAAGGGTGTTTATTCAGTGTACCTCCTTGTACCCAAAAAGGACCTCACCATGCGCCCTGTTCTAGACCTGCGGCCAACGAACAAATTCATAAAACCTCAAAAGTTTCGTAGGGTAACGCTACAGGAGGTGATCCCACTATCCAAACAGGGGGACCACATGGTAACATTGGACATGAAAGATGCATACTTTCATATTTCAATGTTGCCAGCGCGCAGGAAATATCTAGGGTTCATGATCGAGGACAGCCATTACCAATTCAAAGTGCTCCCCTTCGGCATTGCCTCAGCGGCAAGGGTATTTACAAAGGTCCTGGCAGTGGCAACAGCAAACCTGTGCATACTGTCCGTCCCGGTTTATCCTTACCTCAATGACTGGCTCATAAAAGGGGACTCTTAGGACACATGCTTTTTGAACACCCAGAAGACCGTAGACCTTCTGTTCAGTCTGGGATTCTCCATCTACGAGAAAAATCCAGTGGAGTCCCCGGTCCAGTAAAACAATTTCTGGGGGCTATAATCCGGACAAAGGGCGGCCTCGTCTTCCCCTCCAACAAGAGGGTTCAGAACATGCTTTTTCAGATCCCTCAATAGGTAGCCAGTCGAGAGGTGACGGTGCGGAAGGCCATGCCCTTGCTAGGTATGATGGCGTCATGCATATACTTGGTTCTCCACGAGCAGCTGCACATGCGTCACATGCATGAGTGGCTCAACAGCCAGTGGTGTCAGGCCAGCGGACCATGTGAAGATCTGGTAGTTGTCTCGCCAGCCCTCGTTCTCTCCCTGCAGTGATGGTTGAGGGAAAACCTCTTGAAGGGGAAAACCTTCACCGCCCCTCCAGAGATCGACATGTTCGCAACTCAGGGGAATGCCCAATGCCAAGACTACGCCTCCAGCTACCCCCCAGTACCGCTCCAAGGGGAACGGTCTCTGGATAACATGGTCAGGGAAATTTGTTTGCTTCCCCAAACCCCCCCCCCCCCCCCCTCCCCGGACTCCCCTGCTCAAGAAAATGTACCACGAGCCAGTCCCCATGATATTGGTAGCCCCCATGTGGGCACGCCAACCCTGGTTCGCTCATCTAATGGAAATGTCCCTCTCCCCACCAGTACAACAACCCTGCACGTACAAAATGTCCTCTCAGGACGGGGGGGGGGGGGGCCTACACCCATGCCCTGAAACTCTGAACTTAGCAGCCTGGCTCCTGAGGTCATAGCTTGGACACCTTCAGCTCCCTCAGATGCATGGACATTCTCAGGGAAGCTAGGAAACCTAACACCCGCTATTGCAGCAAATGGAAACGGTTTGTCATTTGGTGTAATGCCAAGGTTGTCGATCCCATCGATTGCTCACCCACACTCATTGGGCTGTACCTAACCCATTTGTTAGACACAGGATTGGTCTTCAATTCCCTAAAGTTTCTTCTTGTTGCTCTCTCAGCTTACACCATGTTACAACAGAAGCTGTTGTGGTGGACAATTCTGGTGATTAATGCCTTTATGGAAGGGATTAAGAGGATTCATCCTATTTCTCACCCAGCTCCTGGATGGGATCCAAATGTGGTTTTAACCAGACTCATGGGACTGCCCTTTGAGCCAATGCATAAAGCAAGTCTAAAAGACCTTACAGGACGGCCTTCCTAGTGGCTATCACTTCTATTAGAAGGGTTAGCGAACTACAGGCCCCTTCTGTTCTAGACCCTTTTGTTAGAGTGCACAGGGATAAGGTAGTTCTGCGCACTCATCCCAGATTTGCGCCTAAATTCATCTCGAAGTTCCATGTGAACGAATCGATCGAACTACCTACCTTTTTTCAGAATCCACTACCATGGCCGTAAGAAGCTTACACACACTAGACGTGTGCAGAGCAGTTATGTTTTACCTGGAAAGAACAAAATCACTGAGAAAAACAAACCAATTTTTCATTTGTGTGGCAGCTGGTAGAGCAGGGGATTCTGTCTCTAAATCAGCTATCTCAAGGTGGATTGTCCAATGCATCACTTTCTTTCTTGCTAAGAGAGAACTGCCCTTCAAGCCTAGAGCACACTACTCGGGGCACTGGGGCTTCCATAGTATTCATTGCAAATGTTCCCCTAGAGTCCATTTGCAAAGCGGCAACCTGGAGTTCTGTACGCACCTTTACAAAACACTATTGCCTAGAGACACATTTAAGGTCTGATTCTCGGGTCAGACAAGCAGTACTAAGACCTCTTTTCTCTAGTGTTCCTTCTCACAAACCACCTCCAACTCCGGGTACTACTCGCTAGTCTATGCACAGCATGTGGTTCTAAGCAGATTAACAAGCATCAGAAGACATGCATTACTCACCGTAATAGCATTTCTGATGATTGTATCTGCTTAGATTCACATGCGCCGTCCCTACCTCCCCGCTCGAGGTGGAAGCAACATAGACGTCTTACTACTTTCTCTCTTCGTGTACTCGCTCACATTAGCCTTGGGCTCCCTCATGGCAGAAAAAATACAATCAGAGGGACCTCGGTGCGTGAGGGATTTTGGGTACACTACACGTCACGATAGGGATAGTGTTACAGACACGCCTATGCCACCGTCGCCTTTTGGTCCCCGAAAGACCAGATGCAATACTCTGCAGTTACCACTGGATGTCTGGCCATATGCAAAGCATGTGAATCTAAGCAGATACAATCCCCAGCTATGCTATTACGGTAAGTAATGCATGTCATATTTGTGGGTTACCAGTCATTTGGTCGAAAAAAAAGGTCGACCGGACAAATGGTCGACACCATTTGGTCAAAAGACAAATGGTCGATTTTTTTTGTTTTTTTTTGTTTTTGTATTTTCACTTTTTTTGGGGGGGGGGTCCACCCAACCCCCTTACTGGACAGCATATTTGTGTGTATGTTGCCTCCTTCTAGTGATTGTTTTCTAAATAACTAATAAAATAGTGTTTTACCAAAAAACCTTGAGTGCAAGTGTCTACTTGAACCACTGTGATTGTAAGACCTCTGTGTAACATCCTTGTAGTGCTCAAATTCCCTCTTGAGAGAAGCCTGGCTGCTCAGCTTTCTACCATAAACTGTGTAGTACAGACCTATACCAAAGGTTGGTTTTCGCTTACACCTGTAGTCTTAATTGTATGTTGTGGTCCCAGAGGGTACTGCATGCAATTCTGCCTAACAGGTAGAAAAGCCCAATGGTTGGAAAATAGAACCACTGCCACCAGCCATTTAAAGTAGTGAGGGATACATACCAAATGTTAGATGAGTAAGTAGGAAAAGGGGCTACTAAGTAACCCCCCAGCACTAAACATAAGATGGGGTGTGCTGGACCTTCATAGAAAAAAGGTAAATAAAGTCAATTTCACTTTACTATTCTTTGGAACTGTAGTTCACCCAAGAAAAGGTATTCAAACCTTGGCAAAAATCTAAAGTATTTCTCTGTTAGATTGCACTGAAGGAGCTGTCACCATACACAAAGTAGATGCCTGTGAAGTTTGTCAGACTCCAAAAACAAAGAAAACGCGTAATCCAAACCAGATCAAAATACATGAGTGAGAAAAAGGGCTCACTCACTCCAGGGTTAAAGTTAACAAGTCCTAAAGTCCAGCAAAAGAGCTGGGGGTCTCTAAGGTTGAAGGGAATTAGCACAAAAATTAGAATTCTTCCTAACAAGACCTGGTGTAGTGGGAGATAGCTGCCAAATGCACCTTGATAGAGGTGTGCGCCAGTTCGGCCTTGGCCACGGATAGCAAGAATGGAAGAATCTGCAGGGCTGTGCCCTCTGAGGGATAATCTCCTGAGACCGGCACCATGTAGCGAACCACTTCTACTTGTAACCGTAGCACTTCAAAGTCGACAACGCCCTGGCCTTGGCAAGGACCTCCCTACATTCCGCAGGCACCTCATATATCCTCCAAACCCCAGGGGTTCATGAGCCAAGCCCTGGTTAAGCGATCCTGGGTCCTCAGTTTGTGGAAACTGCTTGCAAACTTCTTGCATTTGGAGTTTGCCGCCGTCGCAAACCGATCGACTTGATGAAGATGTGGTCCACTTGGTGCTTCTGAAGTACCCACTCGTGGCTGGAGCGCAATTCTCTGCTGAGGGAGTCTGTATTTGTGTTCTTGACGCCTGCCAGGTGAAAAGGAACAAGGAACATCTCTTTTCCGACGGCCCAGCGCCACAAGTCCTGCGCCTCTTTGGAGAGTGCCCTCCTGCTTCCTGATGTAGAACATTGTGGTGGTGGTGGTGTTGTCCGTGAAGATCCTCACCACTTTGCCCTTCAGAGACGGAAGGAATGACTTGAGGGCCCAGCACACTGCCCGTAGCTCGAGACTATTGATGTGGAGATCCTTCATCAGCCACAGGCCTCTGGCATGCAGATGTCCGGTATGGGTTCCCCAGCCTTCCAGGGAAGTGCCAGTGGTGACTGTTTCCTGGTATAGTGGGCTTTGAAACCCTGTGCCTGAGTGAATGCCCTACTACCTTATCGCCCGACGTAACTCCTCGTTGAGCGGGATCTTGTCCGCTAAGCTTCTGGGCAACTGTATCCTGTGAGCGTCTAGGAAGTCATGAAGAGGTTGCATCCGTATCTTGCAGAGCTGGATATGGTAGATGCAAGACGACATCATGCCGAACAGCGACTTGATGGTCCGCACCGTAGCGGTCTTAATTGATAGTAGCTGCTGCACTTTCCCTAGAATGGCCGCTACTCTCTCCTCTGAGGGTGATGCTGGGCAGGAGACCATATTGAGTCTGCCTCCTAGAAACAGTGCATTCTGTGACGGTGGCAAGCAGGACTTCGGATAATTAATAGCGAATCCCAAATCCATCAGCAGCTAGACGGTTGTCTCGTGTGTCTGGCTAACTCTTGTGAACTGGCCCAGAGGAGCCAGTCGTCGAGGTATGGGTCCACGTGTATCCCTCGTAGTCGCAGATGGGCCAGCACCAGTGCCAGGCACTTGGAGAACACCCTGGGGGCTGACTATAGGCCGAAAGGCAGGGCCTTCAACTGGTAGTGCCATCCCTGCACTACGAAGCGTAGGAACTTTCGGTGCTTGTGAATGGGGATGTGGAAGTAGGCATCCTCCAGGTCCAGCGACATCAAGAAGTCCCTTCTTCCGGTTCGACAAGCACGTTTTGCAATGTGACCATCCTGAATTTTTGGGACTGGAGGTACTTGAGACGTTGCAGGTCTAGAATGAGCCTCAAGCCACACGTTTTCTTTTTGACTAGAAAGTATCGAATAGATTCTGGAGCCCCGGAGTTGTTTGGGGGAACCAGCTCTAGCCCCCCTTTTTGTAGCATGGCCCGTACCTCCTCCACGAGTTGAGGGCATATGCTGCTCCTACCGAGCCACGGGTGGGTGACGATCCGCACACACCTGTGCTGAAACTACAGGGTATGTCGATGGATGAGCGTCCAGCACCCATCTGTCGGTGGTGATCTCGCCAGCTGGGGGGGGGCATGGGTGGGGGGCCCCGACGTCCTGACCGGTTCAGGCCTGCTTCGGTGCTGCCGTCCTGCCTTTCGGGCACCTGCAGCGCTGACTCCCTCCACTGTAGGCCTGGCAAACGGCCTCTGTAGGCTTCCTGAAAGGCTGGAGGTACGATGAGGAGCAGCCTTTAGCCGATCTGCTCAACTATCCTCTGGAGGAGCGAAATTAAGAAGGGTGCTGCTGGAGCATGCCCAGGGAGCAGGCTGTCTCTGTATCCACTTTGATGGCCTACAGGGACTCGTCGACGACCTTCCCAAAAAGGTAATCTGTTTAATGGCATGTCCAGTACCCTTGCCTGGGCCTCCTGGTGTGAATTCATGGCTTTCAGCCAGCCTTGACGACTGAGGCAGACCCTGTTTCCCATCTACCAGAATCCTGTGTCGGCAATGTCCAGCGCCACTGTGATGGCATGGTCCGAAGCCCCGTCCCCCTCCTGGAAGAGGGCGATGGCCTCATCCTCTTGTTGGCGGGGAGGAACTCCAGAATCAGGCCAACTTGTACCACATCTCCCTGTCATACCTGGCTGGGATCGCTAGTGCATTGACCGCCTTGATGGTGGACGGCGTGGTGTATATAACCTGCTTTCCCATGGTGTCCATCTTCTTCCCCTTGCTGTCTTGAGGGACTGAGGATGACTAGGAAGGGTCCACTGACCATTTCCTTGCGGCCCCCGAAACCAGAGTCTGGCGATGGTTGCTACCTCAGGTACTTGGGTGTGGATTCCAGAACCCAGTACTTCTCCAGCCTATCCCGTTTGGCCGGAGCCGTTCAAGGGTTCTTAGAGATGGACAGGCCCTCATCACACACGTCGTTCAGAAGGGCTACTGGCATGATGGTCTTTTTCTTGGCCTCGCGCCTCTGGTACCAGATAACCTCCTTGGTTTCTTCGGACGCAAGCTGGAAAAGTTCAGAGGCTTTGGGGACTATAGAATGGAACGGCCCCACCTCACCTGGCGGGGGTGCCCTCTGCTGCGGAGACCTGCCTGCTGTACCATATTGTCAGTTGTCGCCATATCCGTCCCGTGCCTGGGTCCACCGGGAGAGAGGGCGCCTGACACGGATGTGGAAGCTGACATGGGGGCATCGGATGACGCTGCCTCTACTTAGCCGGAGGCAGATCGGGGGCCTGGAGGGCCGTAGGAACTGGGCCCTGCAGCATCCTCTTCTGGATTTCCGACGCCAAGTGTGTAGGGTCGCAGGATGTCCAGCGATGCTTCTCTCGGCTGAGCTGGCGTGATTGGAGCACTGGCCCCGCACTGTTATCCTCCACGTCCTTGTGACCCGCGTGCAAGGGCTCCTGGTCCTCGTCATCTGTTGAAGAAACGTCCATGGCCTGGGACACAACTCAGGGCTGGACCGGGACCTTCTTGCCCGCCCACCCCCTTTTTTCCATCTTGAGTTGTCTGAGCCAGGCTCAGAGACGGCATCCTCTTCTCTGGCGTGCCAGGAGACTTCGCCAAAGTCACTGCAGCGGTTTCTCACCTCGGAGGTAGGGACACCTGCATTGTGGGGAATACCTTTATGGGGTCAGCCCCTTGTCCCTTCGTGAGAGCAGCCACCACCAGCTCTATTGTTAATGACTTCTCTTGAGCCAACTGGGCCTTCTTGGGCAGTTCGGCCATCTTCTCCACTGTTCCTGGCTTCTCGGGCCACTCCCGCAGCTTAGCCGGTTTGGGAGACTTCCTCTTGGAGCGTGGAGCTTGATAGCTGCTTGGCAATGGAGGCTGATGGGGATGTCGAAAGCGCCCTGCCCATCGCAGGACCCGCTTGCGCGGTGACCCTGATGGCACTTTACTTGTTGAGCTTGGCCTGGTCTTGGGCCCCCATAGGTGAGGCGCTTTAAAGGACTTAGATGCGCGCTCCCCTGAACGCCCGGTCCTGGGAGAGGCATGACCCTGCACAGGGCAGCGGCCTTGCTGTTCTGCCACACCGCCACTCTACTGTATCGATCCTTCTTGGAGAAGCCGAGGCAGATCTTGCATTATCCTTCCTTGTGGTCAGGATGAAAACTGAGGCATTGGAGGTGCTTGTCCTCCACAAACACGTTCCGCAGCCCGCACTTGGTGCAGGGCCTGAAGAGGGATCTTCCTTCGTGGTCAGAGGCGTGGAGTAGGCACAATGGCCTTCTGGAAACTTCGATCTTTGCTGTAGAGGGGTGCTGAAAATCACTGACAAACTGATCCCCGCTGTGGATAGAACAGCATACAGGCTCTTTTGAAGAAAACGTTTGCCATCGAAAAACGAAAAGAGAAGTAGCTCACTGAGCAAAACTCAAGGACTCCCAACACTGAAGCGTGCGGTAAAATTCTGAAGATGGCTGCCAGAGGGAGGGGCTTAGGGAGAGGATGGGGGCAGTAGAAGAGAAATACACTTTGTAACTGAAACACTTTTTTTTTTTTTTTTACCAAACTTTCCCAGCATGACAGGGAATATTCATGAGCATGTGAATACATGCCAGACCCCATGCTGGAGTAGTATACAATGTCCACAATGTATCTAAAATGCTGTTTTACTTGCTGGAATAGATTCTCCCTAATGCTGCTGAGTACTGATGCTGCTGCTTTGCATGCGAGACCCTTTGTTTTTAAATAATTTCATTTCGGAATTTGCACAAGATGTTTTTAGTCCACCCCTTGTTTGTAAAATATATTTAGATTTACATGGCAATGCTGGCTCAATCTGCTCTTTTCAGCCTTTCTTCAGGTACTTGTGTACAGTTAAGTCAATCCCGCAGTATTTTGGCACATTTGAGCTTCCAGCATAACCTCACCCCTGGGTACACCAGGCATCATACTGTCCTGTTAACAAACCATACATTTGCTTATTCCGCCCCTTTGTTTTCTAAGCTGTAGAGTAAATGGAGCATTTGTGGAGGGGTTTTGTAGTGAAGCTAACTCTTCTGTGGTCCAGTTGCCTTGATTTCCTATTTTTGCACCAGAGATGCTAGACCGCTTAAGGCACTCCTGTCTGGGCAGGTTAAGGCCTGAATAGAAATTATTTCTAAACCTTTTAGTTGCTCCCTCCAAGAAAGGCATGCTTGATAGTATTCACTGTTTGAGAGTCTTCTCTAATTTTAATGTACTTTTCATTAAGGAATGCAGCGAACATCTGTGTTTGATCGTCTTGGAGCAGAGGCGAAGGCAGACACTACCACTGGAGCAAAGGTAAGGTTACTTTCATGTGTAAATCTGTTTTTCCACGTTCACATATGTACATGTTGGGGAGGATTCTCATAAATGTGCTAATTCCCTTCACCTTTTTCTGGCTTTTGAGGACTTGGGTTTTTTAAAATGTGTTTTTAACCTGGAGAGTGACCTTTTTTCCCACTCATGTATTTTGATGTGCGTTTTACTCTTGTGTTTTCTTTGGTTATGGAGTCTAACCAACTCCATAGGCATCATCTTTTTATTTGTGTCGCAGCACCCTCAGTGCAGTGGCACAGAGAAGCCTGTTCAGGCTTTCCCACGGTTTAGATCCCTTCTCTGGGATACAGTGGCGGCTGCTATCATAGGGCGGCCGGGCGCCGCCCCCCCAGAAAGAGCAGAAGCAGTAAACTCTAAAGACATTCAGAAGAATCTAGTTCCGAAATCATCTCAAATTGCAGCAGCATTTCCTTTGCCAACAGCGCGGGGGCGCTGTGGCAACAATACAGTCAGTGAACTGAACTAAGGGCCGGCCCCGCTTTCACAGCGGGGCGAGTCCCATTTTGCTCTGTTTTCTTCAATAGTAGAGTGCGTGGAGCTCGTAGCTCCACGCACTCTACGCAAGCCCCTTTAATTAGTAGGCTGGCGGGGCGCTTGAGGTGTGGCCCCGCCAGTATATAATGTGCGCAAACAGCGCACTGAAGATAATGAAATTCCCTCCCTCCTGCATGGATACAGTACTCTCATTGGCTGTTTGTCAGCCAATGACAACCCTTGCATCGGCTGGCAAACAGCCAATGACATTACTGTATCTACCGGTGCAGGGTGTGTGCGTGCGCCTGCGCCACCTTCTCACGTCTCTCCCCCTGATGATTCATTCATCAACTACGACACGAGCTGAGCTTCTGCCCTGCCCTTTCCAGACCAGAGACGGCCTGGTCCACGAGCTTGCTGGCGGTAAGTGGATGAAAGTTTTGTTTGTTAATTGTTGTGTTTGGGCCCGGGGACGGGGAGTGTAACACCACGGCCCTAGTCAGCACTTAACGACGTGTAGGCCAGGGCCGGCCTACACGTCTTCAGTGCTGCTGACTGCCGTGTAGGCAACTTGGGGCCTTCAGACTTCCAAAACGCAGCCCACTAAACATTCGTGCCCATGGCAGAGTGGGCTCCTGGACAATCCAGGGGGCTTTGCGAAAGTGAGGGTAGGGGTAGAGAACGGCAGCCGGCTACTGCTTGGCAAGACGAGGACCAGAGGCCTGAGGGCTTGCGTCTCACCCAGGCCAGGTCTCCAGGGGAGCTGCCGAGTGCACTAGAAAAATCTGGCATCTGCCTGTGATTAACTCGCTACCACGGGCTCCTTCTTTTCCAGACTGAAAAGCGTCTCCCCCAGTCCGCTGCAGTGGGTGAGCACTTCATGGGGGGGTGGGGGGGACACAAGACTCCCCGTGGGCTCATAAAGGGTGAAAGATATATATGGAAGGACACGTCCTGAGCTACGCTTGGCGCTGTCTGCTCCTGCTAGGAGAACAAAATATTGTCTGGCGCGCACAAAGGGGGGCCATATATGCACCTTCCGCCTGGCATATGGGGTCCCTTGTATCCCAACTGCATTTCTATGTGGGGGCGGGGGCAGGGACTGTGTGCTTTCGGAACAAGCGTGCATCTGTTTGAACTTGACATTAAATCCATCATGATTGGTGGCTCTGGCACCTGAAAGGAGAGGGCGCAGGAGATGCGGTGCGCCAGGTATCATTATGCCATGTGTAGGTAGGCGAGCAGCTGCTGTCTGAAGAGCGTGCACAGCATATGTCTGCACAAATCACAGTGCCCTTTCAACAGCGGCCGGCCTGCTCCCCGCCTTGGGAACGCTCTGACTCTGAGTGCAGGCAGGCAGGCACCAGGACAGGTGTTGCGTGAGATGCACAACGCACCTTGTTCGCCAGTACCTGGCCACCCCCACGGCCCGGTACCTGAACCGAGGCAGGGGCCGCCTGGGGCCTTTGTCTATCCACGGTCCGTGGCCCAAGGGCCTTCGGCCACGGACTGTAATAAAGAAAGGCCCAGGCAGGCGTGCTGCTGCACGTAGCAAATCTCCAAAATGTGCCGTTATATTTTCGGCATTCTTCGCGAAAATCTGCTCGTTTACCACCCAAATTGTTTACCATTTTACCACCTCTTATTAGTGTTGGTCTGGCAGTGTAAATCACCATTTCTGGTCCATTAGACTCCATAGGGATCCTTGACAGATTTACTGTGAGCGTAATTCCATGCCCATGCAGTAAACCCATCAATCATAGGCGGTAAACTGGAGCCGCGACCATGAGCTTTTGCTGGAGGTTAATCCTCTACGTCACCTCCGCACTCGGAATTTGGTGGAGCGGCAATGTGGTAGTAAACTGGTGGTAAAGGATTCCCCCCCCCTACTCTACTGCCATTTTGACTGCACTGCCAACATAATGAGTCCCCAAGCCTTCCCTGTGAAAAGTCTCACTCACACTTAGTTTACTAAACTATTCTGATGCTCCAAACACAGCGCCAAGAAGTCACACGTGGCTGATGTGTCGTTAGGCAAATGAGCCATGCCAGACATAATTGTCATTATTTATTTATGCGCAATGCTGGCTAGCTTGTCTTTGAAGCTCATCAATGCAAACGCGGTGTGAGCCATTGTTTGAACCTGACAAAAAAGCGAAATAATGTCCATTGTTATGCTTAATGGCATGCATTCCAAATGCATTAGCATCAGTGCCCGCTTAGATTTCTTTGTGACTCAACCAACACATTATTTCCGCAGACAAAACTGAGGGCATCCATCCCCCACCTCGCTGTTTTCACTGCCTAACCACCTGGTCGGTTCCCTTCTAACATGTTCTTGGTTTTTTCTATTTACTCACTTTTCTTCACATTCGGCTTTCAACATGTCATAATTTAAACGTTCATCTTTTTTTCAAATTTAGCACCAGATACCGATGACCCAATGGGCATGGTGGCTGGAATCTGCCATTATTTCGGAGGTGATGCGTTTACACAGTTTGCAACAGGACACATGCCATCAGTCACCTTCATCTAATAATCGCATTATAATCAACAGCATTTTGCATGATGGGGCATGCAAAAAAGGTCAAACGAATTGTCGTCCATTGCAAGTCCTCTTGTTTACAAAATCCAGGACCGAATGGAGGTGATTTGGGTTGAGAGATGCATTTTGTATTTCATTTTCAGTAAAAATATCGCATTTCGTTGCTGGACTGCCCTTGTAGGTGGGACCGGACTGATATGCAAGTGGGTCCACTCTCATATGCAAATTGATTGTTCTCCTCTGCGAATGATGTGGTGGGCTAAAATGTGGTTGTAGACTGTAAGCATACTTCTTTTGCCCATCACGTTTCTGCGCGGATGTATTTGGTGCTGTCAGTTTTGTTGATAGTGTGATTAGTGTCTTGTGTGTCAGTATTATTAAAAGAAGGGAAAGGAGTAGATGTTATCTACTGCCTGAATTGTAAACCGTGGAAGTAGAAAACTAGGGCGCAAATCCCAGCTTCCCCACTTGACCACATTCTGTGATCCTGGGCAAATAACTGCACACACAGTATTTTTTTTTATTTAACTGCCAACATTGCACTCGTAAGAATAATGTACCACCATTAGTATATAAAGCCTAATTCTTTTTTTCATATTTCGGTGGGTTTTTTGGACAGTAAATTTCACATGTTGTAGGGCATTTTTCCAAAAAATTTGCGGGGGGAGAACCCCCGCGCACCCTCCTTGGGGGGATGTGGGCTCACGCGCTGCGCGCGCTCTCTCTAAGATTCACCCTGGGAAATTTACGCCCCACCAGCTTTCAAACTCACCAGCCGCCACTGCTGGGATAAACTGTTTCCCAGAGTAAGTAAAGTGAAATTGACTTTACTAGTATTTTTAAATTCCTAGACCCAGCACACCCTATCTAACAATAGAGTGCTGGAGGGATTACTTAGTATCCCCTGTGTCTAGATACTCATGTAACAGTCAAATGCTACCCATTCCCCTCAGAATGGCTGGTGGCAGTGGTTTTACAACAAACTACCATGATTTTTCCCGACCATGAACTATTCATAGCGCCGGTAACGTTAAATCGTGGGAGCCATGTTTTTCAAGATGGCGTCTGAGCCCCCTTTGTTGAAACTGGTCCCGGTCGTCTTTTTTTCGCCATTTCTTTTGGAAAGGTCCTTCATTTGCCTTTGGCGGGCTTCAGGAGTGAAGACGAGTGTCTGGAGTAGGCAGGAAAAGTGGGAGGTGCCCGAAACTCCCTGTGCTTAGTCTCCTAGGAGACCCAAATGCACTGTGGTGATTGGCTGGCTGACTGCCCTACTGGGTGAGTGGCAGCTAGGCTGGAATGAATGGGAGAGAACTGAATAAAAGGGCTTGGAAGGCAGAGTTGACCACTTGACGAAGGAACCAAAGAAGAGCTTGAAGAGGACGCCTGCTGCAACTCCTGGACCGTTGGTTTGCCCGGTGAAGCCATGCTGCAGGTCCGAATCACTAAGTTCACATCAACAGGGAAGTCCTGCAAGTATTACTTCTCCCTTTGAGTTGGTAGGACCAATCAACTCCCAAGTAAGCCACCTGGACACCCATCTCAGCGCTAGTTGAATTTCCTCAGAGTTGCTGCAGGAAACCATAGAGCCAGGGAGAGGGACACCAGAAAGTGTGTTGCTTGTAAACTGGCCAAAAGCTTTTGGAAGTTCCTCTGGAGTTCCACAAGTCAGGACTGACCAAGCCTGACCCCCCCCCCCCTCTCCGTTGAGTGCAGGACCTCAGATGTGAGGAAAGTCCCCCCCACCCCCCTCACCCGATAGCCAGGGACCACGCTTATTGCTATTTGCTGTACCGAAAGGAGCTGAAATGTGAAATAGCCACTGAAAGTGAAGTTTGCCGGTTGCCAGCTTTGACAGTGGCAGTACAGTGCAGGAGTCCCCCGACATCCTCCCTCTTGTACCCACGACTGAGGCCCAGGAACAGTGAGATCTGCAGAGCTGTACAGGAACAGTCTTCAGCTGCATCTTTCTTCTTTACCAAGGTACTGTAAAACTAGCCTAAGAGAACTTGCCTCTTACTGTGGAATTGCTTGTAACTTCTGCAACTCACAAGCCTAATCCGCTTGTGGCCCTACATTTGATTCTTCTCAAAGACTCCTATGAACTTGTCCAAATACTTTTCCATTTATGTACCTGAAGTGCTGCATCCTATACAAAAACTTTGGTCTATTGACTTTGGCTTAACCTATTGAATTGAGGCAGTCCGTGCAATGCTAGTAAAGCTCAGGCTTACTGAATTCGGACCGGTACCCGTGTCGTGCTGTTTATTTCAGCCCTGGAGGACGTCTTTGTTGGAGACACGCAAAGTGCCTGACCTTCCATTCAGGAAGTAGGTGTTTGTTTTGGAGGTTGGCCCCGCCCTCTGTATTGTGAAACTACCAGCCCACTTCAATAAATACCGGCACACTCGCGCAGCGCACTGCGAAGTACTAGCTAAGTACTGTTGGCTGCTCGCAGTTCTCGGTGCCAGGTCCCTACCCCCTAGTTTATATGATAATTGACTGAGGAACTCTGCAATAGATTGGAACGCACCGACCAAGTCCCATCAGCCCCCCCCACCCCGTTGCCTCTTCACCTCGGAGCGGAGCAGACAGGCGTGTTTTCCTTCATCTTTTTTTCTTTCTTTCTTGACTTGCTCGGGAGAGGGTGCGTGTGGTTCATGGCCGTGTCTTTGAAGACAGGCATGCCAAAGGGAATATGCCTGCTTAGTGCACCGTGTGGCAAGTCGGACTAATAATGTCATAAATTGTCATTTAAGTAATACATCTACGCTGTAGGTTTTGTGAAAGGCGAAAATTAGTCCCGGGAGGATAGCTTAACTGCAATGTGCTCGCCTTGGAAGCAAGACGACACGAAGCAACACAGGCTCGATCCCTGGGTCCGCGCTTAGAAACCTCTGGGTGTTGAAGCGCATTATAATATAAATACGCAACTAAGACAAAAAAAAAATCACGCAACAAAAAAAGAACAATTCCTGTAACAGCGTCTCGATGCCCGCGGGCTGTGTGAGCACTTTAAAAATGCTAAATAAAAAATAAAATAAAGGTGAAAACCGTCTTAAGTCATGGGATGGATATTAAAACATTTTGCAAAGATCCATTACTGCCAAGGATCCAACCGCCCTTGGCCGGGGGGGGTCTGGTACAGGCACTCAGCCAATTACTATTAATGACTTTAATGTAAATGTGATTGATGCCTTGCCTGGGAGAAATGGTAATCATGGCAAACCACCACAGCAGGAAGGAAATGTAAGTAAAAAAAAAACATGTTGGGCATAGTCCCGAGGACCATAGCGGCAAAACTGAATATTTCAATAACGGACACTAGTTTGTTGAACTCGGTGCAGTGTACAGCCGGTGATAATGCCTCTAAAATGGTAGTGGATCGTGGTGAAAAAGATGCCATAATTGATCTAACTCTGGGTTTTCTGCACAGTTGCTCACAGATAACTTATCGAAAACACCTCCTATGTTTTCTACTATTGGTTCTGGTTACTCAAGTGTAAATGTGTCATACTGTGCTCCAACTCCGAGGAAATGTGTTACTCCATATGTGTGTGTAGATGAGGAGGTACCAAGAGGTGGGGAGGAAGTGCAGGAACCAACAGTACCCACTGATGTGGAACCATTGCAGAAAATTGAGACAGACAACCTGGTCCCAAATAGGGTTGTACTCATGGAAATTGCGCTAAAAGCTACTCAATTTTCACTGGCGGCGTTGTTCAAATTATATGATACCTTGACTGAACAGGTATGTAAGCAAGCCCTTCAAATTGAGCAATTGCTTTTATGGCAAAAGAAAGCTATGCACAAATTGAAACTGAAAAGTGATAATCCAAGTATAATGCGCCCTGATTTAATTACATGTTCAACAGCAGTGACCATGGGTGTTGGGGCTGGGTACAAACCGATTCTGCAAATGGATTGTATTAGAGGTGAGGTTTTGGAGTGTCATGTGCCTGACAAAATTGCTACGCAGGAGGTTAAATGTACAGAGAAAAGTTGTGGGGAGGCGAACCGCTAGTGACACTGTGATGAAGAAAGACAAAGTTGCCTACACAGTCTTCACCAAACAGGCAAAAAGTGGTACAAAGCAGAATAACCTTACGAGTAAAAAGTTAAATCAACCAATGCCCACAAATAAGAAGGGGGCTAAAATACGAACATTTATTAAAAAATTAAGTATTCCAACGAACAATACAATCACAACTGCTCAAGCAAAAAAATCACATGCGTACTTACTCAAAGGTTAACGGGAAGTGGCTCAGTGCAACCATTACTAGCATACACCCCCCCTTGATGCTCAGGTTGATGAGGCAACAGATCTGAATCTCCGGACTGGGTCCAAGAGGGATAAATCTCCAGTTGAGAAATCCTCTAATTCTGGGGAAGTGAGGACCACTGTGTTGGGCCTAAATATAAGAGATTTTCATCGCCAAGAGATAAGAAAGGTGGTAGATGCCTACATGAGTAGCAATTTGGTGGTTAACATGGATAAGCCGGTGCCAATGCCCTCATGCAAAAAGGTTAAACGTGTTAGCTTTAAAGAACAAAGGGTGGATACAACTTCTGTGCCATCCATAAACATACCTACAACAATAGAGTCAAACAATTTGCCATTGGGACAGGGAGAAAAATATATGGTGAATTCAGAAATCTGCCAAAAGGCCAAAGAGTACTTAAATCCTATAATACCACCCAAAATTCCCTGATCTCACAGATTACTCCAGAATTTCTAAACATAATACAAAATCCTTTGAGTACCAGTGGCAGACAAGGAAGTTCCATGCCCTCAATGGCAGCGGTTACAAAAGCTGGGTCGTCGACTCAACCCGCGACCTCCAAGAGAAAATCGCCGGCAAATTACTCATTGAGGCTGTCTTACAATGCCTCTCCGGCAGTGCAATATGAACTAAACAGAAGAGCTATTTTAGCCATATTCTCGGATATGGCAAGTCTTGAGGACATTTGTTCCACGGACTTGGAGTTGCTGAAATTCCCAGACAAAGGGAATCGCCAATGTGTAAGAATATGGATGAACTCGAGGTTGGTGCAAAATACAATCTGGCTTGCTAAAATGGAATTGACATCGTTGGGCTTTATATTAATTGCTGAAATAACGGCAAATGTCGAAACCAAAAATGAGGGACCGCTGAACTACAATCGCTATGGTTCTAACCTTGCTTTACGGAAAAGAAATACTAAACAGGGTGAAGTGTGTAATTGTAATCAAAAGATCGAGCCTAACTACTACGATCAGCCGCAACTAAAAATCTTGCATTAATTAGTTGGAATACAAGGGGCTTTGTCCATCTGTTAAATAATGACAATAATTTAGTGCAATTCGTCATAATAATGTTACAGGAAACATGGTTTCTGATGCTTGTTAATCTGCTTAGAATCACATGCTGTGCATATGGTCCGACATCCAGGGGTAACCACAGAGTATTGCATCTTGTCTTTCTGGGGACCGAAAGGGGACGTCGGCATAGGCATGTCTGAAACACTATCCCTATCGTGACGTGTGTAGTACCCAAAATCCCTCACGCGCCAAGGTCCCTCAGATTGTTTTTTTCCGCCCAGATAACTGGTCGCCCTATAGCGGAGCTCTTCATGAGACATTGTTTATCTTGCCGAATTGTCGGTTTAATCCCTGTTAAGGCACTTCGCCTATCAAGAACATCTTCGAGGAAGACTACGGGGGAATCGTCTACGGCTGTGGGTTCCGGCACCTAAGATCCGGCGTTCGGACCTCCACGTGGTCGAGCCTTCTGGCCGGCTTACACAGTAGGAAGAGTGGGTTTGGGGTTTGCCATACTGCTATGATGTCTTTCCTCTTATCCACTGCTTTCCTTTTTGGTCTGGTCACCCTTCCCTTCTGCTATGGAAAGGACTCCATTTAGATTCTGCCCTGTGTGAAGGGTCAGATATCCGTGGAAAAGACGAGCCCACGTCGTGTACGCTTGTCTTCCCCCTGGAGCACTAAAGCGGTGTTCGGCGTATAAACTCCTAAACCTAAAACTTTTAGTAGTGCCGGCTCAAGCGGTGGGCCGCGTATAGAAAGTCACGCGTGGAGCCTCCCTCCCCTGCCGCGACACCAGCCGAGAGTGACGGGGGTACATCGGATGACCAAACGTCTAGCGCGAAGGCGAAAGCGCCATCGGATCGATTTGATCCAAAGCCTTCCCCGCATCCGCAGCAGCGCATGACGACTGAGCTTAACAAATATAACAAGGGCGCTACTCCCCAAACTACACACGCCGAAGTTTCTGACCAAGAAACTTCGCGTTTCAAGGTTTCCAAGGCCCGAAAACTACGAGTAGGCCTCTACCCGAGAAGCCATCATCGGAGGCGTTGTCTCCCGAAGATTCGGTGACTGTGAGTAAGAGCATCAATAGGATTGCTATGGCGGTGGGCCTAGTACCGGTTTCGCCCACAGTTATGGGCCAATCCGCCAAAAGGTTTTCCACGGTTTTGGAAGACGATCCCAAAGACTCTTACAAAGAAAGCCAGGTACCCCTCTCAAGCACCCTGAGGAGATCCTCTCAACGCCTTAGGGCGGAAGACCCGGTTCCTGCTTAGCTGGGTCCATTTGGGTCATCCAAGTGGACCACGGAGCAATTTGAGGGGTATATGGATCGGCTGGAGCAGTATTACACGGCTTAACCCTCAAACACAAGTTGCCCAACACGTAGATGTTCAACACTATGTTGATTATCAAGAAGATGTCCAGAAATACACGTATAGAGACATCTATACAGAAGAAGAGGAGACTTCTTTTCTGGACAATTTATAGGGAAGATCAAGGCGCAACGGACAACTGGGAGGACACCCAGCAGGATGATCAAAATTCTGATATCGTTTGCCTCGATTCTCCCCCATCCACACTGGTTCGACAAGCTCCCCCCGGTGGATGGTCAAATGGCTTTCAACAACATGTAGAAAAAAGCAGCGGAATTCTTTCAAATTGCCACGCTTGAAGCTTTGCCCGAACAGGATTTCGCGGAAAACATTAATGACAAGCCTCCGGCAAGCCAGTCTATCCCTCTCTTGAACTCTGTAAAGAGACGGCTGGCCCCTTCCTTACTCGCACCCGCTCAGACTAGGGCTGTGAATCCAAGTGTCAAAACTTTTCCGCCCCTCCCCCACCGACCCGCTTTATATCAAAGGGCACGCAATCCCAGACTCGCTGGTGGTGACCAACACTCGCAAGAGAGCTGAGGATCCCCTTGCCACGGGAGTGTCACCCTCCGGACAAGGAGTCCAAAAGGTTGTATGCCTTAGGCAAACGGGTCACGTCGGCGGCGGCTTATACCATCTGGATTGCCAATAACACAACGTACTGGCAAGCTACGTCGACGCCCAATTGAACCTACTCCAGGAAGGCCTTCAGGAGGTTCCTGAACCAACCAGAGCCAAGCTTTTTGCCATTGTCTCGGAGGGCAAACTTGCAAATCAAAATGTTGTAAAGAATACCCTGGACTCTGCAGAGACAGCAGGCAGGTCTCTCGCACAGGGTACTCTCCTAAAGAGAAGCGCGTGGCTGCGCACGGCGGGCTTCAGGCCTGAGACCCAGGCATCCATCATCATCATCGTCGTCGAGACAGCCAAGAAGGAGCACAAGACTATTATATCGCTGCACCAGATTTCCCAAAAACCCTCTTCAGAGGGGCAGCAATTCTCGGTGGTCCTTTCGAGGACAAGCCCGCGCTGCTCAAAATAATTTCGGCACGGGCAACTTCAACTCAAGTCAACCCGCTGCAAGCCCCACTTACTACCCCCAGAGGGGTCAGAAGCGCGGAAAGAATAGAGGCAGAGGCTCCAATTCCAGAGGTGCGTCAACCTCGGGTCAGAAATGACCACCAAGTTCAGGTCCCTTCCCATGTCTCCCCGGTCGGGGGGCGATTAACATCTTTCCTCAAGGCATGGGAGGGTATAACGTCAGACCAGTGGGTATTAAAGATGGTCGCCCACGGTTACTGCGTGGAATTTGCCCGACCCCCATAATTCAGACCGCCGAAACATCAACGCCTTTCACCGGAACTTCTGCAGATCCTAGTCCAAGAGGTGGAGGCGCTGCTGGGAAAGGACGCCATCGAAGCTGTCCCGATTCTTCAGGTAAACGAGGGTATCTATTCAATATACTTCCTTGTACCCAAAAAGGATCTCACCATGCGTCCTGTTCTAGACCTGGCGCCCAGCGAACAAGTTCATAAAGCCCCAGAAGTTCTGCATGGTAATACTGCAAGAGGTGATCCCATTGCGAAAACAAGGGGACTTCATGACAACATTGGAGATGAAAGATGCATACTTTCATATTTCAATGCTGCCAGCGCACAGAGTTCCTAAGGTTCGTGATTCAGGACAAACACTACCAGTTCAAGGTACTCCCCTTTGGCATAGCCTCGGCGCCAAGGTTGTTTACCAATGTCCTGGCAGTGGCAGCAGCACACCTGCGCAAACTTTCAGTTCCAGTTTACCCTTACCTCGACGATTGGCTCATCACGGGGGACTCGTTCGACGTGTGTTTTTCGAACACCCAAAAGACAGTAGACCTACTGTTCACCCTGGTATTTTCTATCAACGAAAAGAAGTCCAGCTTAGTCCCCAGCCAAGTAAAACAGTTCCTGGGGGCTCTAATTCATACGGAAGACGGTCTAGTCTTCCCTTCCAGCGAGAGGGTTCAGAACATGCTCTCTCAAGTCCCTCAGTATGTAGCCAGTCGGGAAGTGACGGTACGCAAAGCTATGCATTTGCTAGGAATGATGGCGTCATGCATATACTTGCTCCCCCACGCGCGGCTGCGTCCCATGCAAGAGTGACTCAACAGCCAGTGGTGTCAGGCCAGCGGACAATGGGAAGATCTGTTGTCTCGCCAGCCCTCGTTCTCTCTCTGCAGTGGTGGTCGAGGGGGAACCTCTTGAAGGGGAAAACCTTCACCACCCCTGCAGTGGAAGCCACTCTCACGACAGACGCATCTCACAGGGTGGGGGCCCTCACCTGCTTCAACAGACAGCGCACGGAGTGTGGTCCCCTCAGGTAGCGTCCAACCATATAAACCTACTGGAGCTACTGGCAGTGTTCAAAGCATTGAAAGCCTTTCAGGAGCAACTGCAAGGGAAGACAGTGCTGGTCCTAACCGACAGCACAACAGCAATGTATTACCTGAACAGGGGGGCACTCACTCTCCAGGGCTATCCAAGCTGTCCCAAAACGTCTGGATATGGGCTCTCAAACACGAGATGTTTCTGATATTCCAACATGTTCCAGGGGAACTCAGTCTTCTGGCAGACGTACTCAGCAGAGATTTTCCTCTGCCAGAAGAATACGAATGGCGTCTGCACGAAGACATTGTATCCAAAGTCTTCGCAGAATGGGGGTTTCCAGAGATCGACATGTTTGCTACTCAGAACGCCCAATGCCCAGATTACGCCTCCAGGTACCCCCAGAACCGATCCAAGGGGAACGGTCTCTGGATAACTTGGTCGGGGAAATTTGTTTACGCTCCCCCACCCCCGCCCGACTCCCCTTCTGAACAAGGTAGTGCACAAGATGCACCAGGAACCAGTCACCATGATTCTGGTGGCTCCCATGTGGGCCCGCCAACCCTGGTTCGCGCACCTGATGGACATGTCCCTCTCCCCACCAGTCAAGCTGCCCTGCCCATACAACATGTTGTCTCAGGACAGGGGGGAGACTCTGCACCCATGCCTACAAACTCTGAACTTAGCAGCCTGGCTCCTGAGGTCATAGAGTTTGGACATCTGCAACTCCCTCAAAGATGCATGGATATACTGAGGGAGGCAAGAAAGCCTAACACAAGTTATTGCTATGCCAGCAAATGGAAACGTTTTGTCATCTGGTGCAGTTCAAAAGGCGTCAATCCCACCGATTGCTCGCCTTCACACATTGTGTTATATCTAACTCATCTGTTGGACTCTGGGTTAGTCTTCAATTCCTTAAAGGTTCACCTAGCGGCGTTGTCGGCCTACACCACGTCACAGCAAAAGGTGGTGTGGTGGAAAGTACCTGTGATTAAAGCATTTATGGAAAGGGTTATAAGAATGTATCCCCCCATCACTCACCCAGCCCCTGGGTGGGATATAAATGTGGTTTTAACTAGGCTCATGGGACCCCCTTTTGGGCCTATGCATAAAGCTAGTCTGAAAGACCTGACTTACAAGACAGCCTTTCTAGTAGCTATCACTTCTATCAGAAGAGTTAGCGAACTACAGGCCCTCTCGGTCTTGGACCCCTTTGTTACAGTCCACAAAGATAAGGTAGTTCTGCGCACTCATCCCAGATTTGCACCGAAATTTATTTCAAAGTGCCATGTGAACCAGTCAATCAAACTACCCACGTTCTTCCAGAGACCTACTAACATGGCCGAAAGAAGCCTTCACACACTAGATGTGCGCAGGGCAGTCATGTTCTACATGGATAGAACCAAACCACTGAGGAAAACTAAACAATTCTTTGTTTCAGTGGCAGCTGGTAGAGAAGGAGTCCCCGTCTCTAAATCGGCAACATCAAGGTGGATTGTCAAATGCATCACACTGTTTCTCTTTTGCAAATAGAACTGCCCTTCAAGCCTAGAGCACATTCTACTCGAGGCACTGGGGCATCCATAGCATTCATTGCAAATGTTCCCCTAGAGTCCATTTGCAAAGCGGCAACCTGGAGTTCTGTGCACACCTTTACAAAACACTATTGCCTAGAGACACATTCTAGGTCTGATTCTCAGGTGGGACAAGCAGTACTAAGACATCTTTTTTCTACTGTTCTTTCTCACAGCCCACCTCCAACTCCGGGTACTGCTCGCTAGTCTATGCACAGCATGTGATTCTAAGCAGATTAACAAGCATCAGAAGACATGCATTACTCACCGTAAAAGCATTTCTGATGATTGTATCTGCTTAGATTCACATGCGCCCTCCCCGCTTGGGGTGGAAGGAACATAGTCTTCTTACTACTTTCTCTTCATGTACTCACTCACTATAGCCTTGGGCTCCCTCATGGCAGAAAAAATACAATCGGAGGGACCTCGGCACGTGAGGGATTTTGGGTACTACTACACGTCACGATGGGGAATAGGGTTTCAGACACGCCTATGTCGACGTCCCCTTTCGATCCCCCGAAAGACAAGATGCAATACTCTGCGGTTACCACTGGATGTCGGACCATATGCACAGCATGTGAATCTAAGCAGATACAATCATCAGAAATGCTTTTACGGTAAGTAATGCATGTCTAATGTCGGCACCTGTGTGAGATGGCTTTGATCTTTTTTTTTAATCCGGCATCACAGGCCTTGCATGGAAGACCGGCGTCTGGCCTACTCATAGCCATTAAATCTAAAGAGGGGGATCAGCGCACAGGCATGGGAAACGCCGAATGAATTTCTTCAACTGGTTAAAGTAAAAGTTAATAATGAATCGTATGGGCTAATAAATGTCTATTGGAATCCAGTGGGAATATCGGACGGGTCCTTTATCAAATCATTTGGAGACCTATGTAGTCTCATTGCAATGGACTCATCAATTTCACAAATTATAATTGATGGAGATTTTAATTTGGATTGCACTAATGACCAGCCCTTAAAGTATAATCCAAGACTGAGTAAATGGGCTGAATTTGTCTCATCAAACAATTTGGTAAGGTTGAATGGTGCTTTTCCTTCCGATATTCCCCCCCATCCAACTTGCCATCGTGGTGGTATTGTTTCCACAATTGACTTTATTTATGTGAATATGAACATGTTTGAGGGGGATCTTTTTTGCATTGTGGAATATATACAGAGTGATCACAATCAACTTGTGATGCAATGGACTGTCAATGGTGAACAAATAACTAGACAAAAGTAATGAGAGAAAATCTTGTTGTAAATAATAATGGTAATAGGCTATGATGGTCGGAGAGATCTTTAACATGGCTCAAAGATCGACTTAAAAGTCAAAGGAGTACAGGGGGAAATGATTTGAAGCTGTTTTATGCTGATATGTTACAACACATTCAAGCCGACGGAAGAGGCAAAGGAGGGCATAGGGATCACCTAGATCGTCCCCAGTTACATGTATATGATGCTGTCACCACTGTCACCAGAGCAAAGAAGGCTAAGCATCGGCGTCAAATAAGGGTAGTTAATTGTTTGACTGCGAAGGAAAGAGGGCCTGCGTTGGCCCATATTAAAACAACGTATAAAAATTGGCTCAGAGCTACTAGAGGATCTAAACTGCAGCAGGATGGTGAAAATATGCTGGCGAAAATAGTCGAAAAACCTAGCACAAATCTGGGCTTTATTGAGCAAGTCAGCGCATTACTCACAAAACATCATGCAAGCAAATGTTACTGAGCAGGTGTGGTGTGCCCATATTTTGGAGTATTATGCAGTCCCTTCCAACTCGGCAGCTACTATTCCGCAGGATCTGGGTCCTTTTTTTTCAAAAGTTTGATTTGGAAGATATCGTATTCTTCATAAATAAGATCAGTAATTCAGGTGCCTGTGGACCTGATGGGTTATCGAATAGGACTTTCAAAAAGCACCCTGAGGTATGGGCCAAGATACTTTTTGAAATATTCAGGTTAATCAATATGAATCAATCTTTGCCTGCCTCCTGGACGCATTCTCTGTTGGTCCCTATATATATAAAAAAAGGTGACCGTTTGAGCCCGTCTAGTTATATAGACCCATTGCGTTGCTTGATGCGCCTGGCAAGACTTCAGAGAATGGACATTGAAGAATGAGCTGCATGACCCCTTTCGAACGGGCTTTGTAGCTGGGTTGGGTACTATCCCAAATCTTATGGCACTGAATATGCTAAAAAATAAATATGCTAAAAAGAACCAAGTGCTGTATATAGCATACATAGACTTTCAATCTGCCTTTGATTCGACTGATCGGAACATCTTGTATCAAAAACTAGTACAACACAATTGCCCTCAGTCTTTACTGTCTCTTATGCGCTTTCACAATAACACCACAGTACAAGTAAGATTAACCTTGGATGGCAAACTGTCTGACAAATTGAATACGTTCCGAGGGGTAAAACGGGGATGTACCTTGGCCTCATCTGTCATTAACTTTTTCTTGTTAGAATTAGGCACAGAGATCAGATCTCTGAAATGTGACCCACCAAAATTGGGAACACGAATATCTTACACTTATTGTATGCGGATGATCTTATTCTCTTATCCCAAGCTCCAGCAGGGTTACAGCGGTTGCTTAATAAGCTGAATGACATTGTGATGAAAAACAATCTAATCATTTGCCCAAAACACAGATTATGGTTTGTCGTCCACATCCCAAGACTAAAGTAAAATATTACAAGTGGCAGCTACAAAACAGAAGTCTTTCTAAGGTAGAACAGTACAGATACTTGGGACTAACTTTTGCAGTCCCAGTGTCAAACAAAATGAATGAACTTGAGAGATATAATAAACTCCAGACGCTAAAACAACAAGCGAAAATGCTAAAAGGGAAATTTGGGAAATTCACTTTAAATCATATAATGACATTTTACCAACAAAAAATCATTCCTACGATATTGTATGGAACGGAGTGTCTAATTGTGGCAAGTACAAGCTGGCAAAAATGTGAATCCCGGTTTTGGAAAGAGCTACTGATTCCAAAATCTGTCCCGCTGCCATTGATTAAGCATGAATTGGGTTTATTATCCGTCGAAAAACAAATAAAGTGGAAAATGGCTGCCACACTGAGAAAAAGCATTTTAGGTCTAAAAGCTTCAAATCTTTTGGGAATCATGGCAAAACATCTGCTTGCTCCTGATCAGGGTTTTACCAAAGAATGGTGTGAATACGTATTGCATCCGTTAGCTGATGCATCAATTGCATTGGATTTATTGCTTCCTGATTGAGCGAAAGCCAAATTATACCAATATGATTGGATTGTAAATCGGAATTTGTGTTTTAGATAGATATATTGACTTTGTCTAATCCATTTGCACATAAGCAATTTCGAATTATGGCAGACTATCTCTCCAAATTCCCTAACCCTCAAATGCGTAACCTATATCTAAGGTTCAGGTTGAATCTGTGGCCAATACGTGAAATCCCGGTGAGAAGGATAATTTCCAAAGAGCTGGAATGTTGTCGATTCTACAGTAACAAATTCAGCAAGGAACATTTAGAACATGTTTTAACTAAGTGCCCTAACCTAATAGAGCTGAGGAGTAGACACTTCAGTAAAGAATTTGTAAGTTCATGTAGTAACATGGAACCAGAGGCAGTGTGGCACGTTTTATTTAATAATGAAAAGCTAAAAGTTTGTATAGCAATCATTCATTTTTTATTGACTATTTTTCTGGACACTATTATTTTGATTGATCCCTGATTTTAGAGGGTGATTGCTTTGTGCTGTAGAAATCTTAAATGGTGTTTTCCTTGTATGAATTATGATTTATACTTTTATGAATTATGATTTGCATGATGTCATAAATGTGTACCGAAATGAAATTATGATGTAAAATTTTGAAAGCATGATTTTATTATCCAATACACAAACAAAAAAAAACATTGAATTGCATTACTCTTAAGTGATATCTGAATGTATTTGCCCTGCTTATAGCTATTTGTAATTTCTTGTGTTCTAATAACGTTGGCTTTTACTTACGAGTGTTCTGAATGCCAACAGTAAGGTATTAATGTGCCCAGCACCCTTGTTACTGAAGTAACCTGTGGCTGTAGGTTGTGTCTGTGGGCCATCCCAAAAGGGCCTCGAGTGTAAGTTTATTTGAATACCTGTAACTGTGATTCTTTGTAACTCCAATACAGCTCACAAATCCCCTCTTGAGATAAGCCTTGCTGCTCAACACGCTACCAAAACTGGTGTAGTACAAGCTTATACCAAAGGTTGGGTTGCCTATACCTGTAGTCCTAGTTTGTAGTTTTCCCAGAGGGTACTGCATTCAAAACTTTGTCGCTCTCTCTATCTCTCTCTAAACTGTCCCAGAACATTTGGCAGTGGGCTCTCAAACACAAGATGTTCCTCCTGTCTCAACATGTTCCAGGGGAACTCATCTGCTGGCAGACGTGCTCAGCAGAGACTTCCCTCTACCTGCAGAGTATGAATGGCGACTACACAAAAACATCGTCTCCAATGTTTTCGCAGAATGGGGCTTCACAGAGATCGACTTGTTAACTACTCTGGATAACTCACAATGCCCATATTACGCCTCCAGGTACCCTCAGAACCGCTCCAGGGGAAACGGTCTCTGGATAACATGGTCAGGAAACTGCTTTTCCCACGACTGTGCACAAGGTGCACCTGTAACCAGTAATCTGTGGGTCCGCCAACCATGCTCCTCTCATCTGATGGAGATGTCAATCTCTCCTCCAATGAAACTACCCTGCCCATACAACATGCTATCGCAGGACAAGAGGGATACACTTCACTCATGCCCGCAAACTCTCAACTTAGCGGCCTGGCTCCTGAGATCATAGAGTTCAGGCACCGTCACCTTGCACAAAGATGCATGGATATACTTAAAGAAGCAAGAAAGCCGAACACCAGACATTGCTACTCCAATAAGTGGAAACGCTTCGTCATCTGGTGTAATTCCAAGAGCATCAATCCCATAGATTGCTCTCCTACTCATATTGTACTTTCTGATGCCTGTTAATCTTAGATTCTCTTGCTGTGCATATAGTCCAACATCCAGTGGTAACCGCGGAGTATTGCATCTCATCTTTCGGGGACCGGAAGGGGACGTCTGCATAGGCTTGTCTGTAACACTATCCCTATCGTGACGTGTAGTGTACCCAAAATCCCTCACGCGCCGAGGTCCCTCAGATTGTTTTTTTCCGCCCAGATAACTGGTCGCCCTATAGCTGAGCTCATAAGAGACTTTGTTTATCTTATACCGACTTGTCGGTTATTCCTCATTAAGTCACTTCGGTCACACGAACATCTTCGACTAAGACTGCAGGGGATTCGTCTACGGCGGTGGATTTCGGCGCCTAAGATCAGACGGCTGGATTTTCCACGTGGTCGGGCCTTCTGGCCGACCTTTACAGTAGTGGGGTTGGGGTGGTCATATTTTCGGTATGTCTTTCCTCTTTCCCCCTCTTTACCCTTTCGGTCTAGTCATCTTCCCCTTTTGCTATGGAAAGGACTCCTTTTAGGTTCTAGTGTAGGGTCAGATATCCTTAGGTCGACGAACACAGGACATGTAACGCCTGTCTCCACTTAGATCTCGACGAAAAGCGGTGTGTGGCCTGCAAACTCCTTCGGCCTAAGACCCTTAAGGAGCACTGTGCAAGGCAGTGGGCTGCGTACAGTATGTCACGGGTGGATCCCCCCTCTTACCCCCACTGCCACACCCGCTGAGAGTGACAGGGGCACTTCAGATGACCAAGGATCTGTTGCAGATGTAATATACCTTGAAGCGGACACTTCTTGGTCCGCCACGCTTCTCCCCGACCCTTTAAGGCCTGACTCTGGTCACGCTTTCTGGGACAACACCCGGCGACAGGGGCGTACAAGCGCATCTCACTAAGCACACAACCCCTAAACGTTCTCATCGAAAAAGGTGAAAGCGGCAGCAGGGGTGTCAAATTTCAGCCGTTTCCTCGGATTGTGCACATCCAAACTCTTCCCCGCATCCGCAGCAGCGTCTTGCGACTGAGCAATCGAAAACAAATAAGGGCGCTACTCCAAAAGCTTCACATGTCAAAGCGCGGAAATCCGACGCTACGACAGTCCGAAGGCCGTGGTAGGCCCGAAAATCACGACTAGGCCTCTAGTCGAAAAACCGACCGCTAGGCCCCCTAATGCTGCGGATAGCAATACGCCTATCGATAGACCATCGGAACCTTTATCTCCTACCGATTCGTCGGCATCGAGAGGATTACTGCGGCAGTGGGACTTATCCCGGTTCCGCCAAAAATCATGGGGCAAACCGCGGATAAACCTTTTGATACGCCATGGGGCCCCGATTCTCATGATACTTATGAGGACAGTCAGAAGCCTCTTTCCAACCCCATAAGACCCTTTTCTGTGCCGTAGGGCGGAAGACAACGTTTTTCCACCCGTAGGCCCTCCTGGTTCCTCCAAATGGACAAGGGAGAATTTTGAGGGATGTATGGACCGTCTGGAGAGAATTATCTGTTTTTTCTAATCATCCTCCACCTACAAGTTCTTGTGGAGAGCCTAACCTTCAATCTACTTATTATCGGGAAGGTCAGCCTTCTCTCCACGTCCCGCAAGAAGACATTGTCCACATGGACAGCTATAGGGACTTTTACAATGAAGAGTAAGAAACTTCCTTTCTACAGAATTATGAGGAACAGGCGGATGCCACAGACAATTGGGAAGAAACTCAGCAAGAGGGAACGGATCCATGTACTCTTCCCCATCAAGATCAGGACACTGATGTATTGTTTGGACTCCCCTCCATCCATGCCGGCTCGTCGGGCTTCGCCTGTAGATGACCAGATGGCCTTCAACTCTATGTTGAAGAAGGCAGCTGAAAATGTTCAAATCTCAACTCAAGAGTCTGCGCCTGAGCAGGACTTTGTAGAGGATAATCTTAAGGAGAAGCCTCCATCTAGCCAGGCCATTCCCCCTCCTTAATTCCATCAAGGGAAGGTTGGCTCCCTCTTTGGTATCACCAGCTCGAAACAGGGCAGTGAATCCAAGAGTGGAAAAATTGTTTCAGCCGTCTCCTTCCGACTCACTATACATTAAAGGGAACGCCATCCCCGATTCTCTGGTAGTGACTACCACCCGGAAAAGAGCAGGGGTACCACTTGCCACTGGGAACGCACCCCCGGACAAGGAAACCCAAGAGGCTGACTGCCCTAGGCAAACGAGTCACCTCGGCTGCCACATACACTATGCGTCTAGCAAATAATACAACGCTGTTGGCAAGTTATGCTGATGCTCAGTGGAACCTACTCCAGGAGGGCCTCCAGGAGGTCCCAGAACCCGCCAGGTCCAAACTTCTCTCTATTGTAGCCGAGGGAAGGCAGGTGAACCAGAATGTGATAAAGAACACTCTGGACACGGCTGAAACAGCAGGCAGGTCTCTACCTTGGCTGCATATCTCGGGGTTTAAACCCGAAACTCGGGCCTCACTCAGCCAATAAGCCTATTGAAGAAACTAACCTCTTCGGGAAAGCGGTTGATGAGGCCTTGGAAACAGCCAAAAAAGAGCATGAGACTCTTAAGTCTACAACAGATTACACAAAGACCCCCTTCCCCCCCAGAGAGGTAATAACTCTGGTGGTCCTTTCGAGGGCAGTCCTGTGCAAATCAAAGTTACTATGGCACGGCAAGTTTCAATACACTACAAACTTCAGGAAGCCCCACATACTACCCTTCAAGAGGGCAGCGACGCGGCAAATGCAGAGGTAGAGGCCCCAATCCTAGAGGAGCCGCAGCCTCTGGTCAGAAATGACCATCGGATCCAGGTCCCCTCCCTTGTTTCCCCGTTCGATGGGGGTGGGAGGGCGATTAACATCTTTCCTCACAACATGGGAAGGGATAACTTCAGACCAGTGGGTCATAAAGACGGACGCCCATGGGTACTGCGTGGAATTCACACGACCTCCACAATTCAGACCACCACGCTCACGGCGCCTTTCACCAGACCATCTGGAAATCCTGAATTGTCAGCCTACACCACATCACAACAAAATGTGTCGTGGTGGAAGATACCGGTGATTAAGGCCTTCATGGAAGGGGTTAAGAGGATTTATCCTCCCATTTATCACCCAGCTCCTCTTCAGGTAAACAAGGGTATTTATTCAGTGTACGTACTTGTACCCAAAAAGGACCTCACAATGCGCCCTGTTCTAGACCTGCGCCCAGCGAACAAGTTCATAAAACCTCAGAAGTTTTGCATGGTAACACTACAGGAGGTGAGCCCACTGTTGAAACAAGGGGACTACATGGCAACATTGGACATGAAAGATGCATACTTTCATATTTCAATGTTGCCAGCGCACCGGAAATAGCTAAGGTTCCTGATGGAGGACAGGCATTACCAATTCAAGGTACTCCCCTTCGGTATCGCTTCGGCACCAGTGGCGTTTACCAAGGTCCTGGCGGTGGCTGCAGCACACCTGCGCCGACTCTCCGTCCCAGTTTACCCTTACCTCGACAACTGGCTCATCACCGGGGATTCCTACAACACATGTTTTACGAACACCCAAAAAACAGTAGATCTTCTCTTCAGTCTGGGTTTCTCGATCAACGAAAGAAATCCAGTCTTGTACCCAGTCAAACAAAACAATTTCTGGGGGCTCTAATTCGAAGGGAAGACGGCCTCGTCTTCCCCTCCGAGAGGGTTCAGAACATGCTTTTTCAGATCCCTCAATATGTAGCCAGTCTGGAGGAGATGGTGCGCAAAGCCATGCGCTTGCTAGGAATGATGTCGTCTTGCATATGCTTGGTTCCACACGCGCGGCTGCGCATGCGTCCAATGTAAGAGTGACTCCAGCCAGTAGTGTCAGGCCAGCGGACAATGGGAAGATCTGGTAGTTGTCTCGCCAGCCCTCGTTCTCTCTGCAGTGGTGGTCAAGAGAAAACCTCTTTAAGGGGAAAACCTTCACCAGCCCTGCAGTGGAAGCCACTCTCATGACAGACGCATCTCACAGGGTGGGGGGGTGGGGGGGGCGTTCACCTGCTTCAGCAGACCACACATGGAGTGTGGTCCCCTCAGATAGCGTCCAACCATATAAATTTACTGGAGCCGTTAGCGGTGTTCGAGGCATGCAAGGGAAGACAGTGCTGATTCTGAAGGACAGCACTACAGCAATGTATTACCTGAACAAACAGGGAGGCACTCGCTCGCCAGGGCTATCCAAGCTGTCCCAAAATGTTTGGATATGGGCTCTTGGACACAAGATGTTTCTGTTGTCCCAATATGTTCCAGGGGAACTCAGTCTTGTGGCAGACGTGCACAGCAGAGATTTTCCTCTGCCCGAAGAATACAAATGGCGTCTGCACGAAGACATTGTTCCCAACGTCTTCGCAGAATGGGGCTTCCCAGAGATCGACTTGTTCGCATATCAGGGGAACGCCCAATGCCAAGATTACGCCTCCAGGTACCCCCAGAACCACTCCAAGGGGAACGGTCTCTGGATAACATGGTCAGGGAAATTTGTCTACATACCCTCTCCCTCCTCCACCTCTCCCCCAGACTCCCCCCTCCCCCCAACTCCTCTTCTCAACAAGATAGTGCACCACGAACCAGTTAACATGATACTGGTGCCCCCATGTGGGCCCGCCAACCCTGGTTCGCTCATCTGATGGAAATGTCCCTCTCCCCACCAGTGAAACTACCCTGCCCGTATAACATGCTGTCTCAGGACAGGGGGGAGACCCTACACCCATGCCCACAAACGCTGAACTTAGCAGCTTGGCTCCTGAGGTCATAGAGTTTGGACACCTACAGCTCCCTCAGAAATGCATGGACATACTCAGGGAAGCTAGGAAACTGAATACACATTATTGCTATGCCAGAAAATGGAAACGTTTTGTCATCTGTTGGACACTGGGTTGGTCTTCAATTCCCTAAAGGTTCATCTGGCTGCACTGTCAGCCTACACCACATCACAACAAAATGTGTCGTGGTGGAAGATACCGGTGATTAAAGCCTTCATGGAAGGGGTTAAGGAGATTTATCCTCACATTTCTCACCCTGCTCCTGGGTGGGACCTCCATGTGGTTTTGACCCGGCTCATGGGAGCTCCCTTTGAGCCTATGCATAAAGCAAGTCTAAAAGTCCTGACTTATAAAACGGCCTTCCTAGTGGCTATCACTTCTATCAGAAGGGTTAGCGAACTACAGGCACTTTCTGTTCTAGACCCCTTTGTTACAGTCCACAGGGATAAGGTAGTTCTGCGAACGCACCCCAGATTTGCGCCCAAATTCATCTCGAAGTTCCATGTGAACCAGTCGATTGAAATGCCTACCTTTTTCCATTCTAGGTATGAATCTCAGTTGGGACAAGCAGTATTACATATTTTCGCTACTGTTCCTTCTCACAACCCACCTCCAACTCTGGGAACTGCTTGCTAGTCTATGCACAGCATGTGATTCTAAGCAGATTAACAAGCATCAGAAGACATGCATTACTTACCGTAATAGCATTTCTGTTGATTGTATCTGCTTAGATTCACATGCGCCCGCCCTGCCTCCCCGCTCGGGGTGGAAGGAACAGACGTCTTACTACTTCTCTAGTCTTCATGTAGTCACAAAAGCCTTGGGCTCCCTCATGGCAGAAAAAATGCAATCGGAGTGACCTCGGCACGTGAGGGATTTTGGGTGCACTACGCTTCACGATAAGGATAGTGTTACAGACACGCCTTTGCCGAAGTCCCCTTTCGGTCCCCGAAAGGCGAGATGCAATACTCTGCGGTTACCACTGGATGTCGGACTATATGCACAGCATGTGAATCTAAGCAGATACAATCCTCAAAGGCTATTACGGTAAGTAATGCATGTCATACCTGACACGCCTTGACGCGGTCCGGTTTTTCATTCTCTGAATGTCCACTTAGCTACACTTTAAGCCTATACCACATCCCAGCCGAAGGTGTTGTGGTGGAAGATCCCAGTAAGCCAAGATTTCATGGAATGGGTTAAGAGACTTCATTCCCCCATTTCTAACCCACCTCCCGGATGAGACCTAAATGTGGTCCCAACCAGACTTATGGGATCTCCCTTTAAACCCATGCATATGGCTAGCCTTAAAGCACTTGCTTACAAGACTGCTTTCCTGGTGGCAGTCACTTCTATAAGAGTTGGTGAACTACAGGCCATTTAATTTCTAGACCAGTTTGTCACTTTCCACAAAGACAAGGTGGTTCTATGCACTCAGCCACAGTTTGCGCCCAAATTCATTTCAAAGTTCCATGTGAACCAATCAATAGAACCCCACTTACGTGGCAGAAAGAAGCCTACACACACTGGATTTGCGCAGGGCAGTTATATATTATCTGGAAAAACTAGACCACTAAGAAAGACCAACCAGTTTTCGTCTCAGTGGCGGCTGGTAGAGAAGTGGATTGTCAATTACATCAACCTCTGTTATACTCTTGCCAAGATCGATCTGCCCTTCAAGCCTAGAGCACTCTCTTCGGGGCACTCTGGCTTCCATAGCTGTTAGGCAGAGTTTGCATGCAGTACCCTCCTGGGACCACTGCACACAACTATGACTACAGGTGTAAGCAAAATGACATTTGGTAGAAGTCTGTACCACACAGTTTTTGGTAGCGAGCTGAGCAGCCAGGCTTATTTCAAGAGGGAATGTGAGCTTGTAAGGGCGTTGCACAGAGGTCTACAATTACAAGTATTCAGACACTCAAACTGAAGGTTTATTGGTAAAACACTTCTTAATTTATTACAGTCAGTTAGAAAACATTCACTAAAAGGAGGCAATCGATATCACACAAAAATATACTACAATACTTCACACTAACCAGTTCTGAAACATTTACACTACTTTGAAGGAGGAGCAAAATGGCATTCAGAGCATTTGAAGTAGGAGGAAAAAAGCATAAGTTAATAAAACAAATATTATAGTTACTCTTAAACAGTGCAAATAGTTTGAGCTCACCAGAGGAGTTGCTTAAATGCCATAGCTAGGCCAAGGTCAATGGACTAGTGTCTTGTATAGGTAAAAATGGTTCTGGTATTTAAACAGAAAAGTCTTTGCCACGGCTCTCAGAAGTAGTTCATGGAAGAAAGGTTCATATGTCGGGTCACAAGCTGACTAGGCCTGCAAGTTTCCAAAGTTCCACGAACTTTCGCGGTGTGAGGTAAGTTCTCTTGGTCGGGTTTTCACAGTACCTTATATTGAAGAGAAAGATGCAGCTGAAGACTTCTGTTCCTGGCAGTTCCTGCAGATCTCGCTGTTGCTGAGCCTGTCGTGGGGACAAGAAGGTAGACGTCGGGGGGGGGGGGGGGGTGGGGGGGGGGGACTCCTGCACTGCACGTGGACTGGTCACAAATCTGGCAAACTGGCAATTCTTTGATTCCGGTAGCTGTTCTATAAGCACACAAGCTGGTGTCCTTCTCCCTGGTTAATCCTAACCAGCTCAGAGAATGGTGTCCAGGTGGCTTACGAGTTGATTGGTCCTACCTGTCAGGGCCTCATATTATTCAAACCCATACTATTCACACTTAAGACATTCTTGCTTCAGACATTCACTCTTCAGACACTCTTCTTGGAGGGTAGGTTTGTAGTAATTCGGGTTGGGAACTAAGAGGAGTGAAAGGGCTTGGGACAGTGTAATAAATGTCCTTAATGGAATGCTCAGGAAGCCTTTGTCATCCCAGGGCAAGATGGTGGTCGGGGGGGGCTCTGAATTGAAGCATTGATTGGCTGTGGCTGGGAGTGAGGTAGTTTGGAAGTCTTTGGAGATTTCTAAACTGCCTTTCATCCTAGAAATCACCAGAGCAGGTCGCAGTTTTTGAAGTTCCAGAAATCAAAGTTTGAGAGAAGAATCTTCTCCACAGAAGAAGTGACTTTTAGACTATATGCCAGTGAAGCAAGTGGGTCACAGAAGTCTTTTCTCTGAGATAAGAGGAAGTTGAGTAAAAGGCCTTACAGATGAAGAAAGCAAAGTGATTTTTTTCAACTTTACAGTAGTGAAACTGAAGAAATGGTCTGAGTTCAATTTACAGTTTTAAAACTTTAGCAGCTAGATTTGTTTTCATTTTATGGTGTTTGTTAGTATTAAGGATAAGCATCTGAAAAGGACTGCAGTTAAAGACGGTTTGTTTTGGAAAAAATACTTTTGTGCGCGAGTAAGGAAGCAGCGTGATTATGTTATCAGTACTTGTATAGCGCACCGTCCCCAACGGAATTGGTCCCCAGGCGCACTGGTGGATCTGTAAACAGGAAGGGTGGGTAGGGTTAGTCGGGAAGAGGGGAGAAGTGGTGTGCTGTTGACAGCTTCAGCTCGGTATACACGAGTGCTGGTCTTTGGCGATAGTATCGGATCGCGCGAGGGCCTCGAGTGCTGTGGGTGAAGTTTGTATTGTTGATGCGGTGTGGTAAAGTGTCAGGTCCTGTCTTCGGAATTCCTCAGAAGCTGCTGAGCCCCACAGACCCACAAAAGTCTGCAGTGTCCAACTGATTTAAATTACAGCTGAACCCAAGACACCCCTGGGGAAAAGGGGGGAAAATGGGACAAATTAATAAACTCAGACACTGGCTCGCCCTCTTCTTAAGGATGGATGTCTGCATGAAAGGAAAAAGAACGTAAGATATGTGTGCTTTAAAAAATAATTAATTATTCCTCTATTTCTTCTGTCTTATAATGGAGTTAAAATACCTGAGATACCCTTTGCATAAGTTCACAGGAATTCAACCACTGCACCTTCACATAAGGAAACAGTTTCCTGAAATGCAGTCGTTTTTGGAATGTCTCTTCTATATTTCTTATTGTTCATTTCTTCTGAAGAAGGCTGTATTGAATACATATTAGTTCTGGTCCTGAGAGAAATTTTTGTTCCAAACTCCTTCATGTAGATCAGTTCAGTTCTGGAAGGAATGGCTAAGCTCTCCTTATCACTAAAATGTGCAAAGTAGTAATAAGTTCTGTGGTACAAGAACTTCCTTAGTACTGCTGTAAGAAAGTTCTACTTCCTATTTAGTTTGTCTTATTAAATTCTATTTTAAGTAATAGATTTCACGAGATGATCAAAGAAATGCAATTACAATACAAACCGAAAGACACTGCTTCCCTGCCACATGTCACGTAAATATAGTTCGGTCCAATAGCAACCAGCAGTTAACCGAGAACAACACAGTTACGAAATCATAAGAATTAAGAACACCCTTACCTTAGTTCTGCCACCAACCTGACAAATAAAGATGACCGCGACTCCCTAAAAACCCGGAAGTATGAAAAACCAGGAAACAACGTGCGTAGACCTAAAGGGAAAAAATAAATATTGCGAGATTACTAGAGCTCAGTTAGCACGCCCCCTCTTACCTCGAAGAAGAAAATATACGGAAGCATAGGAAAACATTAACTGACGTAAAATTATGCACATGCGCCCAAACCCATCTCCTAACTACAACAAGATCTTGCGGTTCAGAGGGAAAACCGAACCGTTCACACAAACGCGCACGCATCAAAATGTATCTCTACAAAACAAACAGGGATTTATGTGACGCAGAAGAAAACCTGAAACTGCTTTACTATTAAAGCGCATGCGTAAAAACACTTCCCTTTCTAAATTCGAAGAGAAATAATGATCCGTAATAAAATAAATTATCAAATCTAAGGTTAATAAATATTATCTTAATATTTAAGAAGAAACTGTTTAATTCTTATTAAATTAACTGCACTTATCTGAAGAAAGATATTTCAATCCAAATCTTCCTGCTTTTCTTCTACTGCTTGCTTCTGTATTCAATAAAATCTTGTAACCAACTTCTAACTTGTCATTTTAAGTTATATTGTCCAGAAAGTAGAAACACCACCAGGAAACTTATAACAGGACCAGTCTCTCTGACAATCTTGATGAAAGGCAGTTTAGAATGTTGTGTTATTGTTCTTGTTATAATCACAGCCAATCAGGACTTCTGGCTGCTGCCGCCACCATCTTGGCTTGGGAACTCCATCACACTCTGAATAAGCTGAGTCAAGGACTAACCAAAATGAAACTTAAAACTGAAACCAAACAAATAATTTTCTTTTAAAAACAAACACGTCATTAAAAGGATCTATAAGAATTTATAGATCATTACCACCCAGAGACCCGTCACCAACGGAATTGGTCCCCAGGTGCACTGGTGGATCTGTAAAGAGGAAGGGTGAGTAGGCTTATTTGGGAAGAGGGGTGAAGGAGACTGGGAGAAGTGGTGTGCTGTTGGCAGCTTCAGCTCAGTATACACCGAGTGCTGGGCTTTGGTGATAGTATCGGATCGGGCGAGGGCCTCGAGTGCTGTGGGTGAAGTTTGTGTTGATGCGGTGTGGTAAAGTGGATGCGGATTGCTGGGAGAGAGATGGTGTGTGGTTTTGTGTGGGTTTAAGTATGCAGAGGGTTGGGTTAGTGGGTTCTGTATCCTGATTCAGGTACTTATGGTTCCGTTAGAGTTATATACCTGAGGGTTGGGATGTTGCTGGTTCCTCGTGGGCCGATTTGCTTTGTTGGCGTTGCACTGATCCAACTGTATCCTATTGAGTATAGTTTGGATTGGTGGGTGCGTCTGAATCTAATCTTCAGGTGTGGGACTGGGTGGGTGATGTCTATTCCTAGGTGATCTAGTATGACCCTGGTGGGTTAAGGCTTTGAATGGTCCTGGGTCAGGGTCGTGTTGATGTTTCGTCCTAGTGGATCCGTCTAGGTGAGCCTGTGTTCAGATGTTCGTATCCTTCTGTCCTGACAGGTTCTTTGGTTTCCGTGGGGTGAACATCCTTGGGACTGTTTGGTTGTAGTTTTGTGTGGTGGGGCATTGTGCTTCCTGCTTTGTATTGGTGGACAGTGTGTAGTGATGAAACATTCTGTTTCTCACCCATTGCATTGGGGCCCGTAGTGCTTCCTTTCACTCTGTTTTGTCCTTAGGGCTGTAGGGGAAGGTAATAGTTGAGGTCATGGTCCTCTTGATGATTCGTTCTATTCTTTGTCTTAGTTTTCTATGTTTTACTGTCTTTGGTCGTGTTGAGGCTGTCTCCTGTTCGGTCCTTTAGTATGTCGTGGGTTATTTACCTCTGCTTTTCCCATTGATTGATCGGTGTGTATCGCGGTCGCTCTAGGTTCATTGATGCTTTTAGTTATGTTGGTGTCCTTGTGGCCAGTCTTTCTAGTTATGATGTGCAGAGCCAGGTTTTGAGTAATTTCCTGAATAGTAGGTGGTTTCTTGTGTTGCATATGTACTTTGGAAGGTCGTTCCAGGTTTTCAGGGCTTGGTGAGAGGAGGATCTCCAAGTTTTCTTTTGTTGTAGCGCTTCGGTTCCAGGCGGATGTCCATGCTTGATCTGAGCGTTCTTGTTGGTTGATGTAGGCGCAGTTTGTCTCTTAGGAACTCTGTGCCTTCGTTGTGTACTGCTCTGTGCGTAATGGTCATTGTTTTGAATTGTATTCATGGTTTTATTGGTAGCCAATGTAGTGTTTTCAGCACTGGTGCGGTGTGTTCTCTTCGGGGTAGTTTCAGAAGTAGTCTGGCTGTCGCGTATTGAATGCGTTGTTGTTTTTTTTAAAAAAAATTTAGGCTAAGTATAGGCTATTGGCATACTCTACTTTGGACATGACGAGGGCGATGATGGTGGTTCTGTTGGTAAACGATAGGAACGGTAAGATTCTCTTAGCCGCTTGCAGGAGGAAGAAGCATTTCTTGAGGAGAGAGTTTACTTGTGGCTCTAGCGTGAGATTATTGTCCTTCAGAACCCCCAGGTTTTTTACAGTTGGCGAGGGTGCTGGGGTTGTCCCGAGGGATGAATTGGTTTTATCCTCCATTTTTTGTAACGATCATTATTTCAGTTTTGCCTGGGTTGATTTTGAGGCAGTTGAAGTTCATCCAGAAGAATACTTTGCGCAGGCAGTTTCCTAGCGTTGAGTTTCTTTCTGGGTTGTCTTGTATTTCGAAGATTTCTCTCGTCAGCGTAGTTGTAGCGGGTGAGGGTGTGGCTTTTGATGATTCTGATAAGTGGGTACAGGTAGATGTTGAATAGTAGTGGGGAGAAGGATAATCCTTGTGGTACCCCACAGGTGGAATCTCTCGAGCTGGATTTGAACGGTTTCATCCATACGGTTTCCGTTCTGTTTGTTCGGAAAGATTTGATCCATAGTAGGGCGGTGTCTGTTGTTCCAAGTCTTTCTAGTCTTGTTATGAGAGTGTCATGGTCGACTGTGTTAAATGCTGCTGATAGGTCTAGGAATATCAAGGCAGTGCTGTTGTCCGAGTCTACGTTGATGTTTAGATCGTCCCATATTGAGAGTAGAGCGGATTTTGTTCCTCTGTGGTCTGAAGCCAACTTGTGCCTGCTCTTCTATATACTCTTGGGTTATTTTGTATATGTACGTTTCGAGCAGCTTGGCTGTATACGGGATGTTGGAGATGGGTCTGTAGTTGGAGAGGTCCTCTGTGTCCCGCTGTATCTTTGAGTAGTGGCCTGATGAATGCAGTTTTGAAGGCTTGTGGCACTTTTCCAATTGTGATGGAGTGGTTGAGGACGTTCCTGTGATATTCCATGGGCGTTCCTGGTTTAAGAATCTATTTTTATATGTCTGGTGGGCAGGGGTCTTCGGGGGACCCTGAGTTATTGCTCTCATTCACCAGTTTGACTAATGTCTCCACTGATATTTCTGGAAAGCTTCGTAGTTTGTTTGGGTGCTCCTCCCAGGTGTGGGTTGGGGTTGTGGTCAGATCGGACGGTCTGCTTTGTATGGTTTGTTGGATGTTGGCGATCTTGTTTTTGAAGTGGTCTGCAAGGTCGCTGCAGAGTTTCGCTGATGGAGTTGGTGTGTTACATCCCAGAGGATTTTTGATTTAGTTTATGATTTTGAAGGGCTCTTTTTGGGTGTTTGGTGCTTCGAAGATTCGGTTGTCGTAGTGTTTCCTCTTTGCTTTTTGTATTTCATTTTTGTAAGCCCGGTAGTAGGAATTTCAGTTTGTTCACTGCGTCGTTTTTTCTCCAATCAAGTTCTAGTCTTTGTTTTTTTTCTTTTCATGGTGCTGAGTAGTGGGGTGAACCATTTTGCTATTGGCCGTTTATTAGAAGAAGCGAAGGGTTTTTCTTTGGCGATGTTGTCTAGAATAGATATAATCTAGGTATGCAGCAGGCTTACCTTTTTGTCCAGGTTATAATCTTCTTCCATGAATGTTTGGTGTGGTTTGTTTAACTCCAGGAGTTCTTTCAGGTTGAAGTTTTTAATGGTTCTATAATTTCTTTTCATGGTTTTCGTTGTTTTGTTCGGTTGATTGTTTGTTAGCCTTGTCACTTTGATTACGAAGGGGATGATGATGAGGTGGTCGCTCCAGGTTATTTGAATTGGGGGTGCCGTGGTGAGGAGTAGCTTGTTAGCGAAGATTGCATCAAGTGTATGCCCTGCAGAGTGGGTCGCTCCTTTGACTAGTTGTAGGTTCATTGCTGCTAGTTGGCTGGTTAGCGATTTTTGTATGGTCGTGCTTTCTCCTTCAAACTATATGTTGAAGTCTCCTAGGACTATCAGGTGGTTGTGTTTGATGGCTAGGACGGTGATTGCTTCTGTGACGGAGTCTACGAAGGTTGCATCGTAGGTTGGTGGTCTATATATTAGTACGAATTTCAAGTCTGTTTTGGGTGTTACTGCTAGACGTATGATTAGGGATTCGCATTTAACGATGATTAGTGGGTCTTCCAGTTTGATATCCAGGTGTTCCTTGTGGATGATTGCCAGCCCTCCCCTCTTTTGTTTTTTCTGTTTGTTTGGACGCATTTGAAGCATTCAGGTAAGCAGTTGCTGAGGGTGCTCTTGTAGTTGTCATCTAGCCAAGTTTCTGTTACAAATAGGATGTCGATTCCTCTGTCACAAAGCAGATCGGGTATCTCGGTGGCATGGTTGGACATTGATCTTGCATTGATGAGGTGGCAGTGGATTTTTTTGGTGTGGTTTTGCTTTTTGGTGGTTCCTTGTTTTGGTTTGTGGTTGTTTGGTTGCAGTGCATCGTTGTTGGCATTGATTGGGGGCGTATGAGGATCAGCGGAAGCTGCATCTTCATTGAAGCGGTTTACTCGATTGAAAGCTTGGCTGTTCCGTGCTGTTCCTTCTCAGTTTGTGCTGGTTAGGTGATAGTCCGTAAAGGCTTCTTCGTTGAATTGGTCAGTTAGGTTCTTGTTTGGGTTGTTGGTTATAAGATCTTCGTTTATATCCGGCATGGTGCGGGTGTTGAGGGTGTCCTTCTGTTTTTGTGATATATGGCGTAGGACTCTAGCCGCCGCCTTCTTGGGTGTTCCCGTCTTTTTCCTGGTGTCTCGGGATGTTCTTTGTGTCTTGATGTCTGTCGTTGGGGTATCCTGGTTCTGGGGTTGTTACGAGGTATGGTGTGAGATATAAGGAATTTTCCCTTTGGAATTTTGTTCTGTTCATTTTGGTTTTGGCGTTGTTTCCTCTATTTGAGGTTGCTGCTTCGGTGGTAGGTTGGATTTGTGTGCATGTGTCCAGTGCTGCCTTGTCTTGTGCCCTTTCTCGGCGTCCCTTTCTGGTCAGTGGAATTTTGGTGCTCAGAGCGGAGGTGCCGGTCGAGTGGTTGGCTGCTGTGTCTTGTGATGCGAGTGCTGGTATTTCTTCTTCTTGTGTTGGTAGGCTTGGGTGCTTTTGTGCCGTCTGTTCTTCCGGTGGGTCGGTTTGTGTATCCTCCGAGCGCTGTGTGGTTTTGGTGCTGGGCCTACTGTTGTCCGGGGTGTAGGTCTAAGTTCAGTGCTGTCTATGTAGGTCTCTCAAAGGGTGAGGGCGCTAGAACCTATTCTATCACGGTCTGGTCCTCATTAGTGTGTTAAGGTGGTTAAGCTAAGTTTGTGCTTGAGACTAATTCTGACTGTTCTAGAATCTCGTGTGGTGGGAGGGAGCCTAAGGAGTATTGCAATCCTTATGATTCAAAATATTTGGGAGCAGAGTCCCTGCTAAATTTGGGAGACCTGTATAGTGGAAAATAGGCCTGTCAGTGCAGTCAAAATATCACAAATTGCAGTTTGGGCACTGGGGCCCTGCTAAATTTGAGACCTGTATAGTGGGAGAACTGTATAGTGGGAGAGAGGCCTATCAATGCAGTGTAAATATCACACAATGCGATTTGGGTACAGGGGCTTGCTAAATTTGAGAGACCTGTATAGTGGGAGAGAGGCCTATCAATGCAATCCAAATGTCACCCAATGCAATTTGGGTACAGAGGCCCTGCTAGTTTTGAGAGACCTGTATAGTGGTCGACAGCCAGCCGGTTTGTTGGTTATAGTCTTACACGGCTTGATCAGTCTTTCTTGAGGGTGTGGGGGAGGGAGGGGTAACAGGAAATAGTCACACTGATGAATATTGGTTTTATCAAGTAGTCCGGTTTCAAGGGTAGAGCTGAAGCTCTCCCCTCGACTCAAGCCACTCCTACCTTACTGGTCCTTGTAGTTGCTGGTTGATGGAAGGCCACTGGCTTCCCCTGCTGACACCTCCTGGAGCTGCCTCTGTTGGAGCACCATTGGCCTTGGGGCCCTTAGCCGCAGGGGGCTGCTGGGCAGAGGGCTGCCCTGGAGGACCAATGATCAAGGCCGAGAGGACCAATGAGAGCGGGAATGGGCAGATCGGGAGGCGGGAAGGAGAGGGACCAGGAAGAGGGTGTGGGGTGGGAGAGGGACGCTTCTGGGACCTGGGGGCTAGCTTTGGGCACAAATTAAACACCAAGTGCCCAGAGATGGGCAAGGCTCACCTCACGCCGGTTTCCTCGCTGTGGATGGAGGAGCCGGTGTGAGCTGGCTCTCTAGACTCTGGCAGCCAAGGGCTCGAGGCCCAATGAGAGCGCAGATGGCTGTTATAATGGGCGGGAGGGGAGAGAAACAAGGAAGAGGGTGGGAGGGGATGCTTCTGGGGCCTAGGGGCCTAGTTTTGGGGCTCCGGGGGTGGGAGGAGGGAGGGAGGGAGGTAGGGAGGGAGAGGTGCCGGGGGGGGGAGCGAGTGGCGTGGGCCGTGGGGGGGTCACCACAGAGGCCCAAACTTAGGAAGCTGGCCGGGGGAGTCAAAGGCCACGGCACTCACCTGCAGGCGCTCTGGATGGAGTGAGCGCGAAGGGGGCCGCTGGCGAGGTGGACCAGGAAGCTCAGGGGCAATGCCCAATCAGGCCCATGGGCAGGGTGGGAGGCGGGAGGGAGAGAAAGGTGCCGGGGGAAAGCGAGTGGCGTGGGCCACCACAGAGGCCCAAACTTAGGAAGCTGGCCGGGGGGGTCACAGGTCACGGCACTCACCTGCCGGCACTCTGGATGGAGTGTGATTTAAAAAGATGAATGTACTAACATTCAGACGGCTCTCGGGTGAAACTTATCTAATAAAATTTCAAAACTACAAGTTCATACGGAGTATCCATCGGCACATTAGAGGAAAGGACCCATTGATCCTGCATGCGTGGAGCGTCGCAGTCCGTGGCCGTTATCCTGTCAGCTCACGAACCTTGGTATGTGGCAGGCAGTATGAGCCGCGTTTACCTTTTGGGCTGCTAATGAGTTAAACAGAATATTTGCCAGCATAACAGTTGCGCGAGCATCGTTCCGGTCACACATTAGAAAAAGTTATTTAGCAGTAGTTTGCAGTATTGCCTTTCAGCAGACTCAACAAGCAGAATTGGTTATTGGGAGTCATTCCATTCTAGATTCTGAGCTGCGCTATAAACCTATGGTTCAGACTTTCTACCAGAGAAGCAAGGATTAAGTGAAATCTGGAAACGTGAGGTGGAAAGTCACAATAGAGGTTTGTGCTCACGCTGAGGTAACAATATATAAATATTTCAAGTGGAGATAACAGAAGAGATCTTCAAGGTAAGAGTTTCAGAGAAGTCCATTTATAAGGTCAAGAGATTCAGTTTGAAGGCAGGAAGTGTTACAGCTCTAGCATCAAGCCTGAACATATATAGGTTTTTCAAGCTGAAAATTCTTCAAATCTGAGGCCTATCGGCTAAGGAGCACAGGCAGCAGGTATGGTGAGGGAGAGTTTAGGAAAAAGAATAATCACAGGAGATAAGGGAAGTATAAAATTAAAGTAATGAATGTGTACTTGTCTCCTAGGTATTCTCTAAGCAATCCAGTACAGAAGTGATCGGGTCCAGACCCAGAGGAAGCCTGTGTTTTTATTTTTTTTTATTTTCCCCTTCCCCTGGAGTTAACCAGTTCGTTAGTTGTAATCCAAAGACTGCCAGATTGGTAGGTGGGGGGGGGGGGGGAGGGTGTTCTGGTGGGCTATCGTCACTCCTGCAGGAATTTAGAGACTGGACCTGACACTTCAAACTCAAAGGAAGAAGTTATCCTTGAAGGGCTTCTATGTTGAGGTGAACATGGCGATTCAGACCTGTAGCAGGGCTCCACCAGGCAAACCAACGGTCCAGTAGTTTCAGCAGCCGTCCTCTTCCAGCTCGTTTTCGGTTCTTTCGTTCCAGTGGTCGAATCTGCCTTCCTAGCCAAGACTCACCTTTTAAACCGTTTTCTCCCTTTCATTCTAGCCTAGCTGTCACTCACCCAGCAGGGTGGCTGTCCTTGCCGGACAGTCAGCCAGCCAATCACGCCAGAGTGCATTTGGGTCTCCTAGGAGACTATGCACAGGGAGTTTCGGGCACCTCCCTCACTTCCTGCCCTCCCCAAACACTCGGGCACCAGAGGCGGTCTTCAGTCCTGAAGCCCGCCAAAGGCATAGAAACAAAGGGACCAAACCTGGTTTGGCACGCAGACAAACTCTAGAAGGACCTTTCAAAAAAGAAATGGCGAAAAAAGACAACCGGGATCTGTTTAAACAAAGGGGGCTTAGGTGCCGTCTTGAAAAACATGGCTCCCGTTATTTTTAGCTACCGGTGTTCGCGGGCAGGAAAAGTCATGGTAGTTCATTGTAAAACCACTGCCACCAGCCATTTTGATAGGAAAGGGTAGCAGGGGACTGCTACATGAGTTTCTAGACCTAGGGGATACTAGGTAACCCCCATAGCGCTCTATTTTAAGATAGTGTGTGCTGGGTATAGGAATTTAAAGACTAGTAAAGTCAATTTACTTTTACATTCTCTGTGAAACAGTAGTTTACCCCAGAGAAGGTATTAAAACCCTGGGACAGCCTAAAAAGCTTCCTCGTGTCACTGCACTGAGGGTGCTGTGTAACGCACACAAAGATGCCGCCTATGGAGTTGTCTAAAACTCCATAATCAAAAAAACATAACAGTAAAACACACATCAAAATACATGAGAGAGAGAGAAGGCTCACACTCTCTCCAGGTAAAAAAAAATCAAGTCCTCAAAATCCAGCAAAGTTGCTGGGGGTCTCGAAGGTGAAGGGAATTAGCACATTTATGAGAATTCTCCATAACAATAGCATTCAATGCAAATGTCCCTCAAGTCAATTTACAAGGTGCAACCTGGAGTTCTGTGTACACCTTTACAAAACACTACTGCCTAGATACTCACTCTAGGCCTGATTCTCAGGTGGGGCACGCGGTATTAAGACATTTCTTCACTACTGTGCCTTCTCACCTCCCTCCAACTCCAGGTACTGCTCGGTAGTCTATGCACAGCATGTGATTCTAAGCAGATTCACAAGCATCAGAAGACATGCATTACTCACTGTAATAGCATTTCTGATGATTGTATCTGCTTAGATTCACATGGGCCCACCCTTCCTCCCCGCTAGGATGGAAGGCATATAGACATCTTACTACTACTTCTCTCTTTCTGTACTGATGGTCATAAGGCTCCCTCACGGCAGAAAAAATACAATCGGAGAGACCTCGGCACGTGAGGGATTTTGGGGACAGTACACGTCACGGATAGTGTTGCAAGCATGCCCATGTCGACATCCCCTCTTGATTCTCGAAAGACAAGATGCAATACTCCACGATTACCACTAGTTGTCGGACAATATGCAAAGCATTTGAATCTAAGCAGATACAATTATCCGAAATGCTATTACATAATTGTTAGGCACGATTGTATGCAGTACCCTTGGGGTGCAGTACAACAACCCTGCCCTCCTGGCAATAGCAACCCAACCTTTGGTATAAGTCTCTACCACACAGGTTGGTAGTGTGGACGAGTAGCCATGCTTCTCAAGAGGGGTCAGTGTGAGCTGCAGGGGAGTTGCACAGAGGTTCACAGTGACAAGTATTCAAGCAAACATTTACACACAGGGTTTCTTGATAAAACAATTATTACTTTATCAGTCAGTTAATATAAGCCTCAAAACGGTATCTGGACTTTCCATCTAAAATGTATTAATTGAATACTTTTCCAGCAAAAATTATTCCTTGTATTGCCTTTTTATCGGAAAGAATATTAATTGAATAATTTGCGATGGTTAATTTCAATGGATAATTAGGGGTAGGGTTAGATTAGGGAGTAGGGTTGGGGGCTAGGGTTAGATTTGAGGATAGGGTTAGATTTGGGCTTAAGGGGTTGTGTGGGGTTTGGGCCCCCCCAATATATAATAAACATTAAAACATTACAAGGAGCTGGCCAGTTTCTAAATTTCAGCACTGGACAGCTCCATGTAATGTTTTAACGTTAAAAAAAAAAATGCATCGAAATGCTATTTTTTACATTATAAAGTGCATATCCATCTAAACTTGTCCATTTATCTATTTGATGGACTGGTTTTGATGGAAATAAACTTGCATGTAAAAGATAGCATTTTCGATGCAATGGCATTCAATGGGTTTCCATCGCTGGAAAGACCATGAACCCTTCAAAACTGTACTCTCTTCAGAATCAGTAAATACCCATTTGGGATGGCATACTGCAGAGACCTACACCCATAGGTGACTTCAATAGCTAGGATGCTGTTGACATTAATGGATTACTGTTGGCATTCAGAATTGGTTTAAGAGCAAGTCAAAGGAAAAGGTTATTCGAGCAAACAAGATGCCACAATTTTTATTAAGGAGGCAAATACTTTCAGATCCCCCAATACGAGTCATTCAGTGAAACGGGCTTAGCCAAAGTCAATAGGCAAAAGTCTATATGAGCTGAAGCACTTCTTTGCAGGTAAGTAGAAAAGTCTTTGCACAATGTTTTAGAAGTCTTTGAAGAAAAAGATGAATTAATGTAGGGCCACAAGCTGTTAGAGTTGTGAGTAGAAGAAGATGCAAGCAACTCTACAGCAAGAGCTAAGTTCTCTTAGACTTTGTACAGTACCTTTAAAATGAAGAAAAGATGCAGCAGATGACGCCTGTCCCTGTGCAGATCGCACTGTTCCTGGGCCTCAGTCGTGGGGACAATAAGGACGACGTCGGGGGACTCCTGCACTGGGACAGTCAAAACTTGCAACCGGCAAACTTCACTTTCACTTTCAGTGGCTGTTCGGTGTTTCAGCTCATCGCGTCTATCGCAAATAGCAACACTGCGGGTCCTGGCTGTCGAGATGGACTTTCCTTGCTTCTGGGGTCCTGCACTCTGTTGGTGTTCAGGCTCGGTCAGTCCTGCTTCCTGGGAGTCCGGAGGATCTTCCTGGAGCTCTTGGCCAACTTAAAAGCAACGCACACAAACTGGTGTTCCACTCCTTGGCTCTACGGTTTCCAGCAGCAACTCTGTGGAAATTCAACCAGCTCCAAGAAGAATGTCCAGGTGGCTTACTTTGGAGTTGATTGGTCCCACCAACTCAAGGGGAGAAGTAGTCCTTGCAGGGGCTTCTCTGTCGATGCAAACTTGCCATTTCAGCACAGCAGCAAGGCTTCACCGGGCAAACCAACGTTCCAGGAGGTGCAGCAGGCGTCCTCCAAGTTCTTTGGTTCCTTCGTCCAGTGGTCGACTCTGCCTTCCAAGCACGTGTGAATAAGCGCGATACAAATAAAATATATCCAGCCAAAAGACTCCTTTTATTCAGTTCTCTCCCTTTCATTCCAGCCTAGCTGTCAGTGACCCAGCAGGGTGGCTGTCCTTGCCGCACAGTCGGCCAATCAAAGAGTGCATTTAGGTGTTCTAGGAGTAAAACCCAAGAAAGACCGCACAAACAGAAAATGTCAAAAAAAGACTACCAGGGCCATTTTGACAAAGGTCACCCGTGAGTCCTATACTGCAGCTGAGGTTTCAGCCTGAGGTTGAAAAGCACAATGGTCGGAAAATTAAACCAGTTCCAGCCATTTAAAGTAGTGAGTGTAACATAAAAACATTACATGAGTAGGTAGGAAAAAGGGGCTACTAAGTAACCCCCAAGCACTGCACATAAGATGGTGTGTACTGGACCCACACAGAGAAAAGAGAAGTAAAGTCAATTTCACTTTACTGTTCTTGGTGAACAGTAGTTCACCCAAGAAAAGGTAATCAAACCTTATGAGAAATCTAAAGGGTTTCTCTGTGACACTGCACTGAAGTGCTGCGAAGATCCAACTGGGCCTCCCAACTACTTGAGAGCAGCTATCGGATTCATTGCAAGTTCTTTCAGTCGCTAAACCGCGGTCTGCTGTCTCCTCTCCTTGGGGACCGTCCTGCTGTACAAGCTTCTTCGTTGATAAGGTACTGTTCAGCCCCCAGTACTTACCTGGGCCCTGCTTTGTTGCTCCTGTGCTTCGGAGGATTACACATAAGCAGTTACTTGCATCCCCTCCCAGGACTACATTGAGCTGCATTGGGGGTGGACAACCCATTGTGCGCCTTACCAAAGAAATCTACTGCTACTTAGCTGTAAACCTGAATAACTCTTCATAGACTCTGCCTTGTTTGCTGCTTTACTGCTTTTTCTTCTTTTGCCTTTGATTCTGCAAGACTTGCTTATAATAGGGCTGAACTTACTCAGATTTGGTTGAGCAGGGGTTAACTAAAGCATACAAGTTGGTCAGTTTACATACCTTTTTGAAGTTTTTTCAACTTTGGTGTCACTTAAACAGTGTTCTAAAGTATCTTATTTTGAGATTGTTTCTGTATTTTGTTTAATGCTATTGTGCGACAGTACATAATGCTTATTTTTATATAAATGCTAGTGTGTACGTGTTTTCTTGAACTAAGCGTATGCTCGGAGTGTGCCTCACTGTAGGTAAAATTTTCATAGTGATATTAAATCTTCCTGACGTGTCAACCCCAGAACTTTTTTTGCTTTACTGGTGGATTATTTTTCCTTAGTGAGTGGGAACCTTTTTCCACTCTGTCTTTTACTCTTTTATGGGTGTCATTTTTTTTGTCTTTTTAATTCTATCCTCTTTCACAACTTTTGGCACACACTATTGTTGCTGGCTTGCCCTTTGGTCTCCTGTTTTAACTTTCTACCTAATCTTGAGGGAACTACAGTTCCCAGGTGTAGAACGGATCTTTGGATCCCTTTTCACATATTTAGTGAAACCAGCACACCCCACCTTATGTGGAGTGCTCGGGAGATAACGTATCCCCTTTCACACTAAAACTGTAACAATTCTGTTACAGGGACAAGCATACCTTTATTGGCTGGTGGCAGTGATAACTTTTACTAATTCAGTGCACCTTTACTATGGGCTGTGTTCACAGCTGCAATAAAGGCACCCAAGGGTGATCATTTTATCATAATGACCCTGTCTTCTTTTTTCGCCATTTTATTGTTTCGTGTCCTTCCTTCCCCTGATATCCAGGGCAGGAAATTCATTTGTGTGATTTTAAATCTTCGGCGGGATTCTCCTGGACTCCCCACCCAGGCTCCAGGAGTAGGTTTGTGAAGGCAGGAAGCAAGGTAAGAATGCAAAATTCCACAGCCCTTAGTCTTCCACCTTGCCTGAATGGGGACAAATCCCAGTGGGGGGGCTGGCTGTCCTGATTGGACAACCAGACGCCCTCCTGTTGTACAATGCAGGGAGAGAATGCAGAAGTTATGCTGTAGTTCCTGTTAAGTACTCCAAACCTGGAAGCTGAAGACAAGTCGACCACTGGAACCAAAGCCGAAGAGGATGATGAAGGAAAAGCGTCTGAGACTATTTCCAGCAACCATAAAGGTTGCTGTGTAACCTGTGCCTGCTGTAGCCTTTCCTTCCAATCTACCTGGGGTCTCTGAAAACGACGACCCAGAGCCTGTTGACACCCACAAAGACCTGCATTTTGAGCCATCCCATGCTGTGTTGCGATCTTCTGGGGCAGAAATACCCTGGGACCTCGAGCCATTGTGCGGTGCATGGTCTTCCGAATCTCGCTGAAACTTTGTGGGCATCCTGCTGGCTCTCCAGAGACACGACCCCCAAAATAAAATGTCAGTAAAGAAAGCATCCCCAACTTCCTTGATACCATATAACTAAATGGCACTGTCCAAAACTAACCATGCCACCCAATTTCACTTCTCCAAAGTCTATTATAGAGGTTGAGAAAGTTATACTGGGTCTCAAACCATCTAATTGTAAGGGTGATCAATGTCCAGCACAACTCAACAAGGTCGCCACTAGGAACCTAGCCCCGTTCATTACCAAGCTTAATGCATCTTTCACATCCTGCACCATACCTAGCAACCTTAAGGAATCGTGGGGACTTCCACTCTTAAAAAAAACTAGACCCGTCTGTTCGAACTAACTACAGACCCATCACTACCGTGCCATTCCTGTTGAAGATCCTAGATAAGGTTGCATATATCCAAATCCAGAACTTCTTAGAACTTAACCAACTATTAGGCTCCCGTCAATCTGGTTTCCGGCCATTACATGGCACAGAAACAGCACTAATTGATCTTAAAGCCCAAATAGACATATTAAGAGACAATGGCAAACCTGCATTACTCCTCTTCCTCGACATGTCGGCAGCCTTCGATTTAGTGGATCATAACGTCTTACGTAGCCACTTGGACTCGGCTCTGCCTGTTTCTCCAGCGAGGCAATTGCCTGGATACAATCTTTCCTTACTGACCAAACTATGAGGGTTTTCTCGCCAGCTGCACACCCGATCCCTATAACCTGTGGGGTGCCCCAGGGTTCCTGTGTATCTCCAACCTTGTATTATATTTTCACCAAGCCCCTGTTTGATGATTTGGACAATCTGGGTATCACCTACACCAGCTATGCAGATGATGCCCAGATCCTCCTACCACTTATGGGGGGGGGGGTGGGGGACTATAGCTTGGATTGAGCATTGGTGAACAGAATATACAGCATTGTTCAGGCATGGTTGGCCACGCATGGCCTCTGTCTGAAGGATGACAAAACAGAACTCCTGATCCTGGTATCTGCATCTCTTCTCACTAGACTCTGTGCAGAATACTAATCTTTCATCATCAATGGGGAATCTTATTAAGGTTTCCAAGGAAGTAAAAACCTTAGGCTCAACTTTTACATTCACTAAACAGGTAAACTCTCTAGCCTCCTCTACAGCATACACATGCAAACTAATCAGAGCCGGCAAACAATTCCTTTCATCTAATAGTTGCATGATCCTAGCTAGAACTATACTATTGCAACGCCCTATACATTGGAGCCAACAAACACATTATTAACAAATTACAGATACTCCAAAATAACGCCCTTAGAGCCGCACTCAGTATCTCTAAGAAAGAAAATATTTCCGACATCTGAAGGAAGTACAAGTGGCTATCCACACGAAAAAATTAGACTAAAAACAGCATCTCTTATCCATAAATGCCTCAACAATAAAGCAGCACAATACCTTATAGAAAGATTAGTTAGAAAATCTACCAGACCCACAAGACTAGTAAACTCAAACTGTCTCCAGGTGCCTCGTTTTAAACTATCCACTATTGGGGGCTCCAACTTCCCAGTGAAAGCTACCCAACTGTGGAACTCACTACCTACCACACTTAGAATGGACCACACTTTCATCAAATTCAGGCAAAATCTGATCTCTTGGCGCTTAGAGAACAAGGACAAATGAACCGACAGAACAAGACTATATAAGTGAACTGTATATACTGCTATATATAGAATGTATATATTTAACATTGCTTACCTCATGTACATATTTGCTAGACGTTTTTGTGATATATTTGTAAACTCATGTAACCTATGTACCAAGCTGTATGACTTTTTTCTGCCTGTGCCCTGATACCTTAGGGTCTGGCGCGCTTAATAAATAAAAAACAAACGAATCAAGTGAAAGTCCTCTCACCAGAGTGCTGGACATTTGTAATGACGAGAATCCGGCCGGCGATATCTGTGCTCCTGAAAAGTTGCCAAAGTCACAGATCCGCATCCAGCCCTGAGGAAAAGCCTTTCCCCTTGATCTCTACTGCAAAATCCCTTCCAAGGTCCTGTTTTCATTCACCACGACAAGTAATCCACCGACTAGGTTTTTGTCTGCAGATCCTGAAGTCCTCCGGCTGCAAAATCTTCTTTTGTGCTGGCTTGGGTATTTACTTACCATGTCTCTTGTGATCCTGTGTAGTTTTAGGGTGTTTACTGTGATTGGCAGGCCTCTCGTCCAGTTCACCCACGCCCACCCACGGAATCCTCCTATGTCTTCTGTGAAGCCCCTGGACCCTCAACTAACTCTAAAGTAAAATACTCACCTGTGATCAGTCTTCCTTAGGAAGTCTGGCATTTGCTACTTAAGAACCTATCTTGACACTGCCTGTTGGACACTAGACCATAGTGACCCCTGTTCTGCCACTGAGCACTCATGCTTCAAGAATAAGGTAAAGAGTTTTAAAGGATTGGGCCTTTTGCCTAGAAAAGAGAATACATGTTTAGAAGTAATTACTTATAAAAAATAAGTTGGTTGGTAACTGTAACTCTGAGAATGAAGTTAGTAAAGTTATTACTTAAATTAGAAATGTTGTGCCATTCTGAAAACTATATGCAAGATCTTTCTTTCCTTAGAAACTGTTCGCCATTCTAACTGAAAGTAGATGTATGGGTATATTACTCACCTGTTATTTGGTTGTGCCTCTTCCCAAAAGAAAATGCTGTTGGTTTCATTTTCGGATATGAGTGTTCCTCAATTGGGTCTTGCTTGCCCTGACTTGCTGTTAGCCTGTCCGGAATAAATCTGCATTAGGTTTTACCTACCTAGAATAACCTTGTCATTTATAAAGAGTAACAGTGTTTCTGATGTTTGTCAATCTGCTTAGAATCACATGCTGTGCATTGTCCGACATCCAGCGGTCACTGCGGAGTATTGCATTTTGTTTTTCGTAGTCGAAAAGGGGACGTCGACAAGGCGTGTCTGTAACACTATCCCTATAGTGTCGTGCAGTGTACCCACAATCCCTCACACGTCGAGGTCCCTCTGTTTGTATTTTCTCTGCCCTGAGAGAGCCTATTAGACGTGAGTGAGCACAGAAAAGAGAGAGATAAAGGATGTCTATGTTCCTTTCACCTGAGGTGGGAGGAAGGGTGGGCGCATGTGAATCTAAGCAGATACAACCATCAAATGCTTTTACGGTAAGTAATGCATTGTCTTCTGACGTTTGTTAATCTGATTAGAATCACATGCTGTGCATAGACTAGCGAGCAGTAACCGGTGTTGGAGGTGGGTTGTGAGAAGGAACAGTAGAAAAAAGATGTCTTAATACTGCTTGTCCCACCTGGGAATCAGATCTAGAGTGGGCATCTAGAAAGTAGTGTTTTTTAAAGGTGTGTACAGAACTCCAAGTTGCCGCTTTGCAAATAGACTTGAGAGGGACATTTGCAATGAATGCTATGGAAGCCCCAGTGCCTCGAGTAGAATGTGCTCTCGGCTTGAAGGGTAGTTCTCTTAGCAAGAGAGAAACAGAGTGATGCATTGGACAATCCATCTAGATATAGTGGATTTTGAAACTGCATCTCCTTCTCTTCCTGCTGCCACCGAGACAAAGAACGGATTAGTCTTTCTCAGAGGTCTAGTTCTTTCCATATAAAACATGACGGCTCTGCGCACATCCAGTGTATGCAGGCGCTTTTGTCCCAAATTTGAAGGGTTTTGAAAGAACGTTGGTAGTTCCATTGACTGGTTGACATGGAAAATTTCCCTGACCATGTTATCCAGAAACCGTTCCCCTTGGATCGGGACATGGCAAGGGTGAGGTCCATCAAGTCCCCACTCGGCATGTCATCATGCAGCTACCTCGTGCGCCTATGCAGGTTGAAGATGCGACCACTGCAGGAGTTCCTCGACGCCCATTGGATGCAAGCAGCGGGCAGTTTCGAAGACAAGATCTCCCACAATGAGACGATCTGCCGAGCAATCCGGTGGTGGGGCAGCCGCGCGCATCTAGCGGCGGGGTATGGGCTTCCAGACCCATCAAGAGACTGACGACGGACGCCTCCCTGTAAGGATGGGGAGCGCACACCGGAGATCTCCACGCAAGAGGCCTTTGGCTCCCGGAGGAGAGGTCACCACACATCAACGTCCTGGAGCTCCGAGCTGTGTTCTGGGCCCTCAGGTCGTTCCTCCCGTCCCTCAAGGGCTAGGTGGTGAGGGTCTTCACCGACAACACCACTACAGTGGTCTACATCCGGAAGCAAGGGGGCACCAGATCCCCAGCCCTAGCCAAGGAAGCGCAGGATCTGTGGCACTGGGCCGTTGCCCACGGGATGTTCCTGGTACCCTTCCACCTGCAGGAGTAAAGAACATCGTCGCTGACTCGCTCAGCAGGGAGCTGCGCTCGTGCCACGAGTGGGAACTCCGGCAGGATCAAGTAGCTCTGCTATTCCGACGATGGGGCAATCCCCAGATAGATCTATTGTAACAGCAGCGAACACCAAGTGCCCTAGGTTCGCCAGCAGTTTTCCCCAGCTGGGGAGCATGGGCGATGCATTCTCCGTCACCTGTGATGGCCTGTTCCTGTATGCGTTCTTCCCGTTGCTTCTGCTACTCATCAGTCAACTCAGACGGTCCCGGTGCAGGATGATCCTCGTCGCGCCGGCGTGGCCGAGGCAGATATGGTTCCCGGATCTTCAGGACTTCAGGACCCCACCCCCAGTCAAACTGCCGACAGACGCGGATCTTCTCGCCAGTTAAGGAGGCGCCATCCTGCATCACGACCTGGGATTGCTGAACCTGCAGGCTAGACTGCTGCAACACTAGAGTCCGGAGGCTACGATATCCCGGCGGACAGCAAGGATGTCCTTGCAAAGGCCAGTGTGTCCTCGACTCTTAAGTGCTATGGGTATAAATGGAAGAGGTTCTGTGTCTGGTGCTGTGCACAGAAGATCAACCCTCTATGGATTGCGGCCCCTCAAGTGCTACCGTACTTGCTATCGCTGGCCAAGGCTGGGCTGGCACATGCCTCCTTTAAGATCCATCTGGCCGATGACTCCCCCTACACCCGAACTCCGGGGCTGTTGTTGCTGTGGTCTCACTGCCTAGTGAAGGGGTTCATAAAAGGACTGTTCCGCTCGTTACCGCCAGTGAAGGCCCCGGCGTGGGAGCTTAACATGGTGCTGACCAGACTCATGGGCCCGCCATTCGAGCCTCTGCATTCGGCACTGTTGAAATTCCTATCGTAGAAAAATGTTTCTTGTGGCCATCACCTACGCACGACGAGTGGGAGAGATCAGGCCCTCTCCTGTAAACCTCCATACCTGACATTCCACGAGACGAGGGTAGTGCTGTGGACGCACCCCTCCTTCATGCCCAAGGTGCTGTCGGACTTCCATCTCAACGAGCCCTTGGTGTTACCAATTTTTTTTCCCGTCGCCGGCTGAGAGGACCTTGCACTCACTGGATGTGGCTTGAGCGCTGAAGTTCTACATGGACCGCACGAAGAGTTTTCGGAAGACATCACAGCTGTTTGTGAATTTTGGACCTGTGAACCAGGGGAAGGCCCTCTCAAAGGCATCTATTTCCAGATGGCTCTCTGGCTGCATCATGCACTGTCACTAGTTGGCAAAGCGACCGTTGCTCGGCCGTCCGAGAGCCCATTTGACCAGAGCGATCGGTGCTACTACGGCATACCTGTCTGGTGTGCCCCTGCTGGACATATGCAGGGCTGCTACGTGGAGGTCGACACACACCTTCACGAGATTCTACTGTGTCGACTGGGATTCCAGGGAGGAGTCCTGTGTCGGCCAGGCAGTGCTGCGCAACCTTTTCGCTTGAAGGTAAGCCTGGTGAGGCGGTAAGAAATGCTTAATGTTGAGTTGTTGAAATGCTTCATGTCGAGCCTTGCCACCTCCCGTGGTTGTGCATGTGTACTGCTATGTATTGTATTCGTGAGCATGTGAATCCATGCCAGACCCCATGCTGGAGAAGGAACAAGTTACTTACCTGTAATGTTGTTCTCCAGAATAGGTCTGGCATGGATTCACATACGAACCCTCCCTCCTGCCCCTTCGGCTCTTTGTCATACTGCCACTTTACGTGTTACCAAATCTGAAGATGGCTGCCAGAGGAAAGGCTTAGGGAGAGGACAGTCAATGGTTGGGGGAAGTATGGCCCAGAGCTCAGTGATTGGTTTATAGGAGAAAGACAGTGCATAAACGAAAGTTAGTTTTTTCTTTTACCGAGGATGCCCAGCCCGACGACGACGGGTACTGGAGAGCAACAGTTAGAGGTAAGTAACTTGTTCCATCCTGGTAGGTTCCCTGCATATACAGACTAGGTTAGCTTTCACTGCCTTCAAACAGGCACAATGGAATGACTTAAAATAAAATGAAACCGCAATAATAGACTCATGAGTTAAGCCAACATCCCCATTGGGCTCTGTTACCAATCCACCTGTTTTGCATCATCAAAGGTTTATTGGAAACATTTCTGCTAAGTTCCTGACTTATTTGAATAATGTTATCTTACTTATCCTTAATGTATATTTTTCTTTGGACAATGGTTGCCTTAAACTGAGCTTTTTCGGAAATCCTAAACCAGAATTGTAAATCGTGTAATGTAAAAATGCTTTATTTTCTTTCTTTTTTGATTCAGCCTACGGGAGTCTTCAGTCGTCTTAGTGATTCTGCAGAAGACGACAAAGCCACGGAGAGTGATGATGATTGTTCAATCCTGCAGTATGCTGGTGTATTAAAGAATGCGGTCAAGCCTGCAACAAAAGAAACCCCCAAACCAGGAGTGACTATCAAAGCAAAAGCCACAAGCTCCGTACCCAAATCTGCCATCACTTCCTTGAGACGGCCCACTGCGAAGACTGAGCCGTCCACCCCTCCACCCGCAAAAACTGCAAAGGTTACGCCTGCCTCAAAAGTGAGCGTGATTCAGAGACTTGGCACACCTGCCACTCCAGCCATGGCGCAGAGGTTGGGGAAACCACCTCTCCCGCCCATGGCACAAAGACTAGGAAAATCCCCTGCCTTGGCCCAGGATAGCAAAATCTCCAGCTCAAAGGGTAAATCGGCTCCAGAGTTCAGGGTCACCATTAAGCGGACTTTGGGCAGTCCAAAGGTTAGCAGCACAAGTGAGCTGCACAGTGCTAAGATGGACAACACAGGGACTGTAAGTGTGTTCAAAAGACTAGGCAGGAAACGTAATTGAACAGGACTTGTTTTTTTAATCTCTAGATAGTGATTTTGAACAACTCTGTATTTATATCTTTGTATCCCTGTTTAATGATTTAAAAGCATGCCGCAAACAGTTCTCAGGTTTCAGGATGTTTTTTGCCCTTTTGGGATGTAGGTTGGGGAGTGTCATTTACTATTCAGTACCCATGTAAAAAAGCAGCACTACTGCAAAAAAGACATACAATAAAAGGGTATGTTGCTTTTTTATTCACTGTGTGGGGGGTTATTCAGGCTGATTCTTGTACTTTTTCATATATCAAGGCTTTTTATTCTTTACTGCAGTTAGACCACCCATGTCATCGTAAAGTTGGTGTTGGAAAAAATATTCACTTTCATTTGGATGACGCATGCTTCTGTGAGAGAATGTATTTGATTCATTTTTTAACATGGACATAGGCTTTTATGGCACTTGGCAGATATTTTCACTGGCATTATTCTTGTTGCAGAGTTGCCTGGTTCAGGCTCCTCCGACTTGAAGCAATCAAAGTAGCACGGTTTTATCTGCGCAATACAAGAGGCTTAAAGCATCTAGTTGACAAGGGCCCTTGTAGAGACATTCTCAGTAATTCGGCTGCAGAAAACATGGTGTACCTGGGATCCCTTATTTGAGGGCTTTATTAGTATTTTGATTTTTTTTTTTTAAAGGAGATAGGGGTAGACCAAAAGGGGCCTGATAATTTGGGTAAAAAAGAATGGGAGATACTTCTAATGGAAAACTGTCCTAGCATGTATGATATCCACCCGAAGAAGGGAGGTGTAACTCACCTTTTAATATAGGCATGTACTCCACAAGTTGGTAGAGCGACTGAGCAGCCAGGCCTATCTTAAGAGTAATGTGAGCTGTACAATTAAATTAGTAAATACGGGTATCCAAGTAAATACTTACACACTTAAAGTTATAGTTTACATATGTATTTATATTTGCACAAGGATAAATGGACGATCTTTAAAAAGAAGCAACTAATATTAATCCCAAAGTTTAGATTCAATTCAACAAGCGCAATACATTAGGTGTGTGAACCTTTCTTATGCTAAACCTATTCCAGCACACTGAGGTATGTCATTTGAGGTCAGTATTAGCACTTATTTGTGATCACCATTACAATATTGATTTTCAGTGAGGGAAACGTTAAAGTTGGATCAGAGCATACTTTTTAAGTAGTAAAACAGATTCTGCCAGAGAGATGTAGGCAGTCTTTTATCCCAGCAGTAATGGTGTTCAACAATTAAAACCTGTAAGGGAACAAGCACTGCCAAAGCCAATAGGTTCAGAAGGGAGCCAAGACAGCCAAAGTCAATGGGCCAGTTCAGAGTTCTGATGCTCTCTTCTTAGAAAATGTTTTTAAAAAGTCAGTAGTACAGTAGAAAGTTACTCTCAAGATGAGCCACCTTGAAGAAGCACACGCTGGGAGGCCAGTTAAGGTGAATTAAGGTCAACTCAAAAGGGTTTAAATTAGTACTCCCCAAGGTAGGAAGCACCACAGTTGGCAAAAGGTAGATGTACCTGAGAATTGAAGAATTGGTTCCAGCTGGATGCCTTCCTGTTGCAATGTAGCAGACCCTTGTTTCTGGTCCTTGGTCGTGGTGATGAAAGTTGGACGTCTTGCGGGCTTCTGTGGCAGCACGAGAGGGAGGGGTACTTGGCAGCAATGGATTCTCTTTGATTCAGCAGCCTTTTATGTTTTTGGTGCCTTTTTCTCAGCACCAAACAACAACGACTAGCTCTGGTTGGAAGTTACTTGATCCCTCGGTCCTGGACTCTGGATGAACATTTCCTCCTTCTGTAGTGTCCCCTGGATGCTTCCGAAGTTTCAACCGGATTTGCACCTCCGAAGACCATGCACTTGATGATGGTCCGGGGTCCCCGGGCATTGGGATTCTGAAGCCTTGGAAACTCACAGCAAGTCGGGGGTAGCGCCAGAATTATACTTGTCTTTGGGCTAGTTGATCCCACCAGCCCAAGGAGGAAGTCGTCCCTTGCTGGTCTTCCCGGTTGAAACGAAAACGGGGTCAGCACAGCTGCAAGGCTTCCCCAGGCACTTCACGGTCCAGGATTGTGCTGCTGGCGTCTCTTCACATCATCTTCGAATGTCCTCCAGTGGTCGACTCTGCCTCAAGTCCCAAAAGCCTGGCCTTTTAAGCAAACTCCCATTAATTCACAGCCCTAGGCTGTCAATCGCCCAGCAGGATGGCTGTCCTCGCGGACACCCAGCTGGCCAGTCAGAACTGGTTTCACTCATGCACACTAAGAGACATTAAAGGACAAAGCTCCGGGACCCTCCCTCACTTCCTGCCTCTCCAGACGCACAGGAGCCCGCCAAAGGCAAAATGCACAAAGGACTTGACCCCAACTCAAACTGGGTAAAAGCCAACTGGGGCCATTTTGGGAAAATGGTCTGCCGATACATGGCACAAAGGTAGTAAAAAAGAAACCACTGCGACCAGCCATTCAAGTGAGTTAGTGTAACAGAATGTTACATGAGAAGTGGGCGAAGGAGTTCATATGTAACCCCCCAGCACTCGGCCTAGGGTGGTGTGTGCTGGACCCACCAAAGAAAAGGTAAGTAAGACAAGTCATACTATTTTTGGGAACAATAGTAAGTTCAAGGGACTTCTCAGTGACACTGCACAAAAGGTGCTGTGTGTTACAACGCAAAAAGCAGATGCCTATAGAGTTTACCAGACTCCATTAAACAGTCAGAAACACAAAATTCCTAGTCAGAAAAACACACCAGGGAGTGGAGGGGGGGGATAAGGGGCGCGGTGTGAGTCGCACTCATTCAAGAGTAAAAATTAAAAAGCCCTGACTCTGTGCTGGGGGTCTCTAAGGTTAAAGGGAATTGGCACAGAAATGAAAATTCTCCCTGTGTTCTTAATGCAAAATGCCATTATATTGTGGTGATAGAGCTCAACTGAATCTGGAGTTGGTGTCAAATGCGATTCATTGTAGTTCTAAGACCACAATAACGAATAAACAATGCGTTCAGAATCTTGGGCTATGGTAGCTAGTATGCGACTACCTCATGATTTATTAGATTAACTTTTTATATATGATTACATAAAAATCGTGGTTGAACTGTGTATGAAGGAACATTATTAAAGTGATAATTCTACTCTCTTCCTGGCCTTACCCTGAATTCTGGAGCTTGTGAATCTGCTTAGATTCGCATAGACTGCCATCTAGTGGTTGAAATCGAAAAAAGGGGCATCTACAGGGGCATACCTGTAACACTAACCCTGCCCTATGTCTATGGCTTCCATGATCCCTCTCCCCCTCTGTCGAACCTGTCGAAAAGGTGATGCAGTAGGGAGAGTGGGGGAGGGAGGACATTTCTTATTTCAAAAGGTTTACAGAATGCCTCTAAGCCCCTTTACACTTTAACACAATTACTAGCTTGCTCGTTCTCAGCCATCCTAATGGAGAAAACTGTTAAAATTTTGCACACAAAGTAACACAAAATTCCCTGGGAAGGTCACAACTGCGTGTCTAACCGCTTCCTTCCAAGGGACAATGACGACTTACGGTGTCAGCCCTGTAGACTGTTTAAACCAAAAACACTCAAGGAGCATCTAACTAAAAGGTGAGCAGCCTACGCAAGGCAGGTTGAAAAAAGAAAAAAAAAAAGAAATTGGCCGAATCCATCACCATGGAAGACCTACAGTCCGAGGAAACCGGCAGCGGATTTGCTAGCGACGCTGAGGCGCAAGAGATCGATGAAACGCAGAAAGTTTACTTGCAGCCTGTCCCAGCTCTGTATGGCTGACGTCCAGTCTTGCTGTGGAGACTACTGGCGTCCACAAGGCTGCAGAAGGCCCAAAGGCCAAACAAACTGACAAACACTGTTGGGTCCGTTTCTCTAAAGTCCTAATAAGACTTCATAAAACCATATCTGAGTCAGTACAAACGTTCCACTGTTAGTATAAGGCTGTACCACCTGAGAATGTTTTGGTAGCCTGGATCGAGCAGCCAGGCTTATCTTGGGAGGAAGAGAGGACTGTAACATGGTACAAAGAAATTGTTGCTTACATATTGTCCAGAGAGACACAAACACCATATATTGTAGAAATAAAGGTTTATTTAAATACTAGTAGGTCCAGATAAATCTTGGGGAAGTAAGTATTATAACACACAAACACAATTATAAAATCATTATCAATACTTAGTGATACAACCCAAAGTATAGTAAAACCAGGGTAGATACCCTTTCAGAATACCATCAGTAATTCTAGGCTAGTAGACCCTGTCAGCCATGCAGTGACACTCAGTTACATAAATCACTTCATGCACCAACCCAGTTAAAAGTATAGTCTTTGTAACAGCCATTACTTTGTAGAACACAGTTCAGAGCTAGTAATGTAACTCATATACTTTCTGGAGGGGCCTCAAGCTACTGAATGGGTTCCGTGTTCTTTCGTTAACAGGTTTTTTAACGCCTGCAGTTTCAATGTAGAAAGAATAACAAACGTTCAAATACTTTTTTTTTTTTTAAGGGGATGTTCCTCCCCCTCGCACACTCCTTTTTAACTATTCCTGACCCCCCCAACCCCCTGCCGTTACCCCCCCCCCCACAACCCCTTAACTACACTTTCCCACTTCCCAAAAAAAAAAATCGATGAAACATTTTTGTTATTCCTCCACGTTGAAACAGCAGGTGTTGGAAAGCCTGGCGATAAAAGAACGTCGTACCACTGATATGAACACTCAAGAACTATCTCAGAATGTACTTAGCAATTTCAGTGAAAGCAAAACTCAATTACGCTTTAAGAAAGACACAATTTATTTCAAGGTAAGTCATTGACCTAATGGCACATAATTATCTGCTATCTAATAGCTAGTTATACCCTGTATATAGTTTCTGAGGTAAGAAATTTATGAAACTGTTTTAGAATAGCACCAACGCAGTTCAGGCAAGCACAACCCATGGTTACAAACTTAGAAGAGCAGCAGCTATTCAAGTTAAGTAAGGCCTATATACTTTTAAGAGGAACAGCAACTCAAAGATTGTTCTAGATCTGCATAAAGCAGACCAGGGAAATCGAAACCCAAAGATGCACTTTAAGAATGAATTATTCTGAGCAGGTAACCCCTTTTTGATAACCTTTTACACTCATTCAGTTAAGAATAATAAAACAGTACCAACACTCTTTACTTTTCAGAAGGGGGAACCCCCATTCAGTTACATACTTGGAGGGCACAATGCAACTCAAAGGTATGTATAACTTAATGACACTTGTAACTTGTTCTTTCACTGAGATAGTTACCACATGAAACTCTTTGGCTAGTGAGTATTTTTATAATTGTTATACTTTCAAGGCAGAATCCTTATATTATAAAGTCCTTCCCTATTTAAAGCACATGTTTTCTCAGAGCCAGAAGAGTGACCCTGGTGGTGTAGGTGCCAGCTGTAGGCAGGTCAGGATAAGGTGAGTTAGTGTTCAGGTACTTCACAAAAGGCTCCCTATATGCGTTCCAGCATTAGGGCTGGGCAAGTGCTATGGGCAAACTCCCAACCACACATCACCCACTCGGCTTCAGAGGATGCACACCAGACTTAAGTGTTACCCCAGCCCACAAGGAGAAGAGCTTCAGAGTGGATTCTTTCAGGATGTAGCAGCAAAGGAACCTGTCCCTGGATTCTTGGTCTGGAGACAATCTAACTGGACACTGGATTGGAACTTGCAGCAGCATTTGTATCTGTTGATTTATAAAGCAGTCATCACCGGAGGCTTCCAGCAAAGATTTCTTCACGGATTTGCAGGGCTCTGTAGATTTGGGGCCATTTTACAGCAGCCTGATGAAGACTAAATATCGTTGGTCGGATTCTCTTCGCTCATCTGGTCCTGCATTCGGGTCAGGGGACTTCAAGGATTTGAATCGTGTCTCTGGAGATCCAGCAGGAGTCCACCAAAGTTTCGGCGAGGTTCGGACTGCAGAAGACCAAGCACTGCACTTAGGCTCGAGGTCCGAGGGTATTGGCTGTTTGCAGCCCAGCAAGGTGCAGCACGACGTGGGATGGCTCAAAATGCTGGTGGTCTTAGGACTAGTGGATTTCACCAGCCTCTGGGTAGGAGCTGTAGCATTCGGGACCCCCCGGCCAATTGTCACATCTGTTTTCACAAGATGTCCTCAGGAGCTGCTGAACCCCACAGTCCCTCCAAGATGTTGCACTCTCAACCAAGTTCTAAACGACTTAGCCTGGAACACTCCCAAGGGGAAGTGTATAAAATAAAAGTTCAGATTCCAGGCCTTGACTCGAAAGTAGCAGATTAGCTTATACATCCTAATTTCTTCCCCCTTACTTCATTCCCTAGTGGCTCAGTAGCTTTAACTGAAATTCCCTCTACTATATCCAGAGCAATCTTGCAGTAATACTACTTGTCAAAATGTTTATCAGTTGTCTAAGATCACTCCTAAAAGTTAAGGTTTCCAAAAGTAGTTTTCTTTGCTTCAATCAGCCTTCAAGAGTTTGTCTTTGTTGCTCACATAAACTTGTGCATAACTCTGCTTCAATTCCCGAATTACTGCTTTTGTTTTCAAGAATTAATAGTGATTCTCCAGCATGGGGTCTGGTATGGATTCACATGCTCATGAATATTCCCCGTCCTCCGACTGGGAATCCTCGGTAAAAGGAAAACAGTTTTGCTCTAAAGCTTAAAACTGCCTTTCTCCTATTCAACAATCACCGATGTGAGTCATTCTGCACCCATACAATGATTGTCTTCCTAAGCCCCACCCCTGATGGCCATCTTCACATTTTGTACCACACGCTTCAGTGCTGGGATTCCTCTTTAGTTGCTCAACAAGCTACTTCTCGATTTTGCTATTGTTTGGTGAAAAATCGTTCTATTCTTGTACAAACGGTCTTTTGGACTGACTGGTACAGTGATGGGGACCTGCTGCTGGTGAAGATCCGACTGCTACATTGTCAGATCTTCCAGTGAAGTTGGCGGGCCTAGTCGAGGCCTACTTCGCGCCTTGCCATGTCCGAAGAAGGCAAGAGGAGCCTGTTCAAGCTCTGCGCCAGATGTGTTTTGAGGAACGTCTACGTGGAAGAGGGGCGCACAAAGTTACTTTACTGTTTACATCCCTAACACAACGAGGACCGGTGCGAAATCTGTCAAGGGGTTTCCCCGCCAAGAAATAGCGGGACCATTACCCCAGGCTGGTTGCTTGGCTGAAGGAGGAGAGGGCCACAGGCGTGACACCCAGTGGTGTACAGGCCGCATCCATGTCAGGACGACCATTGTAACGTTCTCCCTCTGAGAAGAGGTCGAGATCCGCAGACGATGCTCCCTCACAGGAAATCCATAAGGCGGCGAAGCGCCATGCTGCTGACCCTACAAGGGCCACCGCGACAGAAGGTGCCAGTTTGGAGTATACTCGCTCACCTTCAATGTCCACGGTAAGCCTGCCGGTGAGTGGCCTGTCTGAAAGTCTACCGTCCTCCTTGAAACATAGGCCAAGGAAGGACACTCACAAGGAAGACTGCATCCAGCCGTTGACGAGTCACAAATGAAGGTCCCAGTCTACGTAACTGTCATCTACTGACACATCCCTGACAAAGTCCTAGTCCATGCCTACCCCGTCCACGGCTGCCCTGTTGACGGTTGCTCCGCCCACAGAGGCTCTGTTGATCGCCCTGTCTATGGTTCCGTCGATGACCATCTCTTTGAAATCTTTGGCAAGGGTTACCCAACCTCCCCGGCTGGCCGCTACTACCGCTCTGGGCCTGTCTCCGATCGCCTCGACCACGACTACTCAGTTGGTGAAGGCTCCAATCTCTTCCAGTAGCTGTATCCGAAGGGAGAGCAAGGGAACACATCATGGAGATCTACAGTTCGCTGAGGGAACGATTTAGTCTTTTGAGACCAACGAGAGGTGCTTGCCTGTCAGTGCCCATGCCAGTGGGTCGGAGAGACTTCTCTCTGGATATTTGTACTACTCTGCAAACCCTGGTTCCTGAAATCCATCTCCCTCCACAGGTGTCTGTCAGAACCCACCCCCGAGCAGAGCCCACGAAGGCATAGGCCTCGCCTGCATCCTCCAGTGCCTAGGCAACTGGCGCCAGCCTCCACGGCACTGGCGCACGACCTGCCCCTAACGGACACAGTTGCAGATACAGGAATGGACACTGATGGGTTTGACAACTTCATAACGGCGGACGGACTGTCGCTGGGTGCAGATGATGCCCCTAAGGCATCACCGCTTGATAAAGTGGGTTCCTTTCACTCCATGTTGTCAAGGGTGTCTACCCTGTTCAACTGAGATGGTGGAATTCCGTTATGAGATGGGCATCATCCAGGAGGTTTGTGGCTTCTATTCCACTACTGGATGATGTTTGGGAAGAGGGCTTGGCCCTTATGAAGACCCCAAATATGGCCCTGCTAGGGCAGGACAGGCTGAATTATAGGGTCCCAGATTCGGCATCTAATTACTTAAGATCCCAACAGTCTTTGGAAACAGTGGTCTCAGCCACAGCAAGTAAACAGTCGCCCAACCCCTCCTTGAAATCCTTCCTTCCTCTGGACCAGGAAGGAAAGAAGCTGGACGCAATGGGCAAACCTATTTATACTGACCACCTTGACAGTAAAAACTGCCAATGCCCTGGCATACTAGCTGGCTAGGACGGGGAGTTATGGAATAAGCTTGTTACAATCCTGGATTTCCTCCTAGAAGACAAGAAGACTGAGGCCTTGGCCCTGTTTCAGGAAGGGGAGGTGTTGGGCAAAGTTTGAATGCAGTACCCTCTGGGAACACAAGCAACTGATTACAGGTGTAAGCAAACCAACCTTTGGTATAAGTCTGTACTACACAGTTTTGGTAGTGTTGAGCAGCCAGGCTTATCTCAAGAGGCGAAATGTGAGCAGTAATGTTGTTATACAGAGGTATACAATCACAGTTGTTCAAATAAACTTTTACACTCAAGGTTTCTTTGATAAATACTTATTAATTTATCTGTCAGTTGTAAAATATACAATAGGAGGCATTCATATAGTAACACATAAATACACTTCAATACTGTGCAGTTTCTGAATCGGATAAGACCCTTTTGGGATGGCCCACAGACACAACCTCCAACCAAAGATACCTTTAGTAGCAAGGGTACTGGGAACATGCATATCATATGTAGGGTCACAAGCTGATTAGGCCTGAGAGTTTCAGAAGTTCCAAGCACTTTCACGGTGAGAGGTAAGTACTCTGTCTGTCTTGTTTTACAGTACCTTACAATGAAGAAAGAGGCGGCTGATGACTTCTGTTCCTGGCAGTTTCTGCAGATCTCGCATTGGGACTGATCAAAAAGCTAGCAACTGGCAAATCTTCAATTTCGGTGGCTGTGACTAACGCACACAAACTGGTGTCCCTCTCCCTGATCCTACAGTTTCCTGCAGCAACTCTGAGGAAATTCAACCAGCTCCGAGATGGGTGTCCAGGTGGCTTACTTGTGAGTTGATTGGTCCAACCAACTCAAAGGGAGAATTCGTGCTTGCAGGGGCTTCTCTGTTGATGCAAACTTGGCGATTCGGACCTGCAGCAGGGCTTCACCAGACAAACCAACTGTCCAGGAGTTGCAGCAGCCGTCCTCGTCAAGCTCTTTTTCAGTTCCTTCGTTCCAGTGGTCGACTCTGCCGTCCAAGCCAAGAGACTCCTTTTATTCAGTTTGCTCCCAATCATTCCAGCCTAGCTGTCACTCACTCAGCAGGGTGGCTGTCCTTGCCGGACAGTCAGCCAGCCAATCAGCACAGAGTGCATTTGAGTCTCCTAGGAGATTAAGCACAGGGAGTTTCGGGCACCTCCCACACTTCCTGCCCACCGCAGACACTCGGGCGCCAGAGGCGATCTTCACTCCTGAAGCCTGCCAAAGGCGACTGAACAAAGGGACCAACCCTGGTTTGGCGCACAGAGAAAAACTCTAGATGGACCTTTCAAAAAAGAAATGTCTAAAAAAGACTGGGACCTGTTTTAACAAAGGGGGCACAGACGCCATCTTAAAAAACATGGCTCCTGCGATTTAACGTTACCGGAGCTACGAATAGTTTGCCGTCGGGAAAAATCATGGTAGTTTGTTGTAAAACCACTGCCACCAGCCATTCTGAGAGGAAAGGGTAGCATTTGACTGCTACATGAGTATCTACACACAGGGGATAGTAAGTAACCCCTCCAGCACTCTATTGTAAGCTAGGGTGTGCTGGGTCTAGGAATTAAAAAAGATTAGTAAAGTCAATTTCATTTAACTTACTCTGGGAAACAGTAGTTTATCCCAGAGAAGGTATTCAAAGCTTGGGAAAGCCTGAACAGACTTGCCTGTGCCTCTGCACTGAGGGTGTTGTGTTACAAATGAAAAGATGATGCCTATGGAGTTGGTTAGACTCCATAACCAAAGGAAATAAACACAGAAAACAAACAGAATTAAAAGTACAGTGTCTCAAAGTTCAGCAAAAGAGCTGGGGGTATCTAAGGTAGAGGGGAATTGGCACATTTATGAGAATGCTTGGTTGTTGGGGACCTTACAGCAACGCTGATCCTTGTCCTATCGGTCATCCAAAGGACAGTTCAAATTGTCCAAGGGCTATGCAGCCACCACCTACCACCAACCTTCCGCTTCACTTAAGAGTTATACAGAGGCAGGTCATAGGCTTTTGACGGTGAAGCTCAATGTTGGCAGTGTCCGCAGACAATGAAACGCACTCTCAAACAAGCCTGACTTGGTCCAAAGACCGGACCCCCAATTTTGCACCCTGGTGGGGGAGCGCCTAACAAGTTCATCAAGGAGTGGGAAAACATCACCACTGAGTGGGTGCTGGACGTAATACGCCAAGGACACGCCCTGGAATTCGAACCCAGGTGTCCACACATCCCTCTTTTGGCAAGAAAAGAACTACACATGGACCATCTGCTGCGAGATGTGCAGGCAATGTTTTAAAAAAAGAGGTGGGGGGGCGATAGAATCCGGGGCTCTGGAGTGTACTCCAGATACTTTTTAGTCTGCAAGAAGTCCGGAGGTTGGTGCTCAATCCAGGATTTGCAACGCCTCAACAAATACCTGAAGTCTCAAAGGTTCATGATTATAATGTTAAAGGATATTTGTACTGCACACTATCACCACCGGAGTGGTCCCCTGGTGTCTTCGAAAAGGGAGAAACTGGTGGGCGAGTTAGTGGGCAAAAGGCTACAAAAGTGCAAGAGAGCAGTGATGTGCTGTTGGCGGCCTCAGCCCGGTGGGTCCGTTGGATGGGCTTGGGGTGTTTTACGGTCGGTATTCGTTTGCTGCTGGGTGAGTCTGTGTGATTTGTTTTGTTGTTGCAGTGTAGTGAAGTTAATGCGGATTGTTGTGCTGTACGTTTGTGGTTGGTTAGAGAGAGAGCTGCGATTGTAAGTTGGTTGGTGATTGCCATTGCTGTCCGGAAGCGAGGTGCTTAGTTTGTGTTCTCTCCAGATGGGGTGTGGGAGCCTCTCTGCGTCTTCTGACCTGATCTGGGCTGTCAGATATTTAGTCCCTTTAGCATCCACTCACATTCATAACCTCAGCTAGGTTCTCCTTTGGCCACCTAGATGACACCTGTCTGTATGCGGGGCAGGCAGGCGTTTGTGCGCCCCTTAGTCTGGCCCAGAGTGCATTTCCCCATCCAGTCGGTGCGCGGTAGTGCCTAGCCTTTGCTTGTAATTACGTCCAGGGCCGGCATCCGCTTTCATTCACGGCTGATTAGTCAGTGCCCGTGCCACTGTAAGTAACATTCACACAATTCTGTGCAAGTATGATAGTTGGTTGTGATTATGAGACGGGTGAGGTTGTTGGCATTGGGTTGGCTAGGGATGGTGATTCTTGTCCTCAACGGTGTCGCTTGTGTCCTATTCGACTTGGCATTGTCTCTCTAGTTGTAGTAAGAGTTTCCCTGGTCGGTTCTGGGTATTGTCGGTTTCAATCTAAACTAAGTAATTATTTTTCTTTGCGTTTCCTGTTTGGTTCTGCTTTGTTTGAGTTTCTGTGGTGTTGAAGAGCCAGGTTGTTAGTAATTTCCTGAATTGTGGGTGATCTTTGGTGTTATTTCTATCGGGGTTGTTCCAGGTTTTTGCAGCTAAGTGGGAGTAGGAGGAGCCCCCAAGTTTTTTTCTTAAGGTATGGATTTTGTTCAATTCGGATTCCGTTGCTTGATCTGAGGAGTCTTGTTGGCTTGTAGATTATTTTCTTTTGTAGAAATTCTGCTCCTTGTCTGCTGATTGCCCTCTGCGTTATGCACCTTGTTTTGAAGGTGATGCAATGTTTTGTTGGGAGCCAGTGCAGTGTTTTTAGTGCTGGAGTGATGTGGTCTCTTCTGCATAGTTTGAGAAGCAGTCTGGCTGCTGTATTTTGGATCCGTTATAGTTTCTTCAGGAGGTATTCTGGTATCCCAAGAAAGAGGCTGTTTGCATAGTCGATTCTTGACATGAGGGCGATTGATTTTAAGTGTAGTGTTTTGTGGGTGAAGGAGAGGAAAGGTAGGATTCTTCTTGTTGTGTTGTGGAGGAAGAAGCACTTCTTGATGATTGAATTTATTTGTGGTTCTAAGGTTGGGGTGTTGTCCATGAGCACTCCCAGATTCTTAGATAGTGTTAGTGTGGTTCCCATTTCCGTTGGCCATGGAATGTAGATGGTTTCTTGGTTTTTGGATACAATTATGATTTCTGTCTTTCCTGGATTGATATTCAGGTTGTTGGCATTCATCCAGTTAAAGACTACTTTTAGACAATCGATTAGAGTTGAGTGATCGGCTTGGGTGTCTTTGATTTTGTAGATTTGAGGGTCATCTGCATAGTTGTAGCATGTAATGTATTTTTTGTAAATTCTGATTACTGGAGTCTGGAAGATGTTGAAGTATAGTGGTGATAGTGGGGACCCTTATGGTACTCCAGTCATTGCCTCGTGGGGTGGATTTGAAGGGTTTTATCCATACAGTGTTTGTTCCGTCTTCTAGAAATGATTTTGTCCAGAGTAGTGCCACGTCCGTTATGCCTATGTCTTCTAGTTTTTTGGTTGGGGGTGTCATGGCTAACTGTCGAAGGCCGTGGAGAGATCTAGCAGGATCAGTGCTGAGGTTGTGTTGGAGTCTGCGTTATTTTTAAGGTTGTCCCAGATGGATAGTAGTGCTGTTTCTGTTCCTCTTGCGGGTCTGAAGCCGACTTGCGCTTGGTCTAGCAGGTGGTGTTTTTCTACGTGTTCTTGAGTTTGTTTTTATACATAGGTTTCAAGGAGTTTTGCTGGGTAGGGAACGTTTGAAATTGGCCTGTAGTTTGAGAGATCTTCTACGTTGCCACTTGTATTTTTTAAAAGCGGTTTGGTGTATGCTGATTTGTAGGCTCTTGGTACAGTTCCTGTTGCTAGTGAGAGATTTAGGAGATTTCTGAAATATTCTGTTGGAGTTACTTTTGCAAGGATTGATTTGTAGATGTCGGGGGCAGTGATCCATGGGGGAAATCGTTTTACCAACAAGATTATGCCTCTGCTGATATTTCTGGATAGTTTTGGAGTTTGTGCTGTGGCTCTGTTTTAGGTCCGGTTGGTTGAATGTTGTGGTTGGTTGGTCTGTTTTGTATGATTTGTTGGATGTCGTTGATTTTGTTCTTGAAGTGGTCTGCCAGGTCGTTCTCTGAGGGGGTTGGGGTGTTGTCGCAGCCGGTGGGTTTCTCATTTCTTTAATGATTTTGAACATTTCTTTGTGTATTGGTGGCATTGGTGATTCTGTCATCATCATGCTGGATTTGTGTCTGGAATATTATTTTTTTATCTGGGTTGTATTTTCCTTCATTTGAGTTCCATCTTGTTCTTTTTCATGGTGTTTAGTAGTGGGGTGAACCATTTTGCCATTGCTTTTTTTTTCCGATGGGGTTAATGGTTTTTCCTGGGTGATTTCATCGATTGTATCAGCAATCCATTTGTGTAGTATCTCTGCTTTGCCATCTAGGTTAGCCAGCTCTAGTTCTATAGTTGAGGGTTTGCTCATCTCCAGTTGTTCGAATAGGTTGCTTGCTTTGACGATTTCCCAGTTTTTTTGTGGTGGTTGTGGGTTTGCGGGGTTGGATACAGACGTGAGTTGGTAGTCTGATCACAAATGGGATGATGAGATGGTCGCTCCACAATATTTGTATCGGTGGTGATAAGGTTTTCCTTGGCGAAGATTACGTTGAGGGTGTGTCCTGCCGAGTATGTTGCCTCTTTGACCAGCTGTCGTAGTTTCATGGTTGTAAGTTGTTGAATCAGTGAGTTTTGGGAGTTGCCGTGACTTTCCTCAAACCAGATGTTAAGTCCCCCAGGATGATTAGATGGTTGTGGTTGAAGGCTATGTTGGTGATGGCTTCTATGAAGTTGTCAACGAAGGTTGCATCGTATGTCTTTGGTCTGTATACCAGGATGAATGTGATGTTGTTTTTTGGGTTTGCCAATAGGTGTATGACCGTGGTTTCGCAGTTGATGAGGTTTGTCTGTTTATATTTTTAGGTGTCCTTTGAATGCTATTGCGATGCCTCCTCCTTTTTTTGTTTTTCCTGTTTTACTTGAAGGCATTTGAAGTTGGCTGAGAGGCAGCTTTGGAGTGTGATTTTGTAGTTGTCGTCCAGCCATGTTTCTGTGAACAGGATGTCAATGCTGTTGTCATAGAGTAAGTGGAAGATCTCGGTTGAGTGTTTGACATGGATCTTGCGTATATTAGGTTGCAGTTGAGTTTGGAGGTGCAGTTTGGTTTGGGCTTTGTTGTTGGGGTTGTCCTCTGATCGGTGTTGAGGTTTCCTTTCTGGTCGATCTCTAGTTGAGGTGTTGGTAAAGGTGCGTCTGATGTCAAAGTTCTTCTAGCTTCTGTCTTGAGTTTTTGTTTCCATCGTGGTGGTGGTGGTCTAAGAATTGTGGGTGTCGAGAGGAAGTTCCTCTTGTTTTGGTGATGTGTAAGGTGCCATAGCGTCAATTGTGTTTTTGTTTCTAGAGTTGTCCTTCCTTCTGCATGGTTGTGTTTGGTTGTCTGCTGTTGATTCTAGCGTTGGGTTGGTTTGTTCAGGTGACCGGTTGTTTGCGAGGTATGGAGTTAAGTAGAGGGATTTGTCTCTTCTCTCTGCGTTTGTTCAATTTTTGCTCCTGTCTGTTGGAGTGTGTTCTGCAGTTGAGTCTTTGTTGCTGGTCTGGTGTATTTGTTTTCTTTTCCTTTCCCTCGTTATAGGTCGTTTGCGGAGGTTGAGTTGTTTTGGTCTTTATTTTGTTTGTTGATGCAAGTTGATTTTTTTTTTTCTTTGGTCTGGCTGTCTTGTGGTGTAGTACTGAGTGTGGAGCGTTGTCCGCCAAACATTTGGGTAGAGTGTGTAGTTGGTGTTGTCAGCTGGTGTTGCAGACTAGTTTAGTCGCTGTCTTGTGCAGGATAGGGAGGTAGTTGGGGGTTATTTCGTTGGGTGTTATCTGTGGCTGTTTTAATGTCTGTGTACTTGGACGAGGTTCATTATGGTGAGCTGGCTCTGTGGGGTTAAGGATAGCTACTAACCACGTAATGGCCCATAGGGCGTAACTAAGAATCACTCATTTTATGAGGTGTGAGCCCCTATTCACATTACCACTCCAGTGATCAGCTGGTGATTCTGTCTTACTCTACAGTAATGCCTTTTTAGGTGTGAGTTGTCGGTCACAGCAGGGGACGTGGGTTGGGAGGTGGGGAGGGATGGTCCGAAGCAGGAAGAGGGTGTGGGGCGGGAGAGGGAAGGCAAGGGGAGCTTCACAAGGCCTGGGAGCTTATTTTTAAATAATGGGCAAAATACTATGCCGGAGCGAAGTTCCTGCAGGCACTCACTGCTCTTCCTCCTCGATGGTAAGAGGAGAGCCGGTGCACCGCGGGCCGCTAGACTCTGGAGGTCTGGAGGGCAGGGCCCACGGGCCAATCAGAGCAGGGGAGGCGGGAGGGATGATCCGAAGAGGGTGTGGGGGGGGAGAGAAGACAAGGGGAGCTTCACGTGGCCTGGGGACTTCTTTTTAAATAAAAATGGGCAAAATACTATGCTGGAGCAAAGCTCCTCCAGGCACTCACTGCGCTTCCTTAAAAGACAATGATGGTCACGTTGCAGCAAGCGCTCGGCCAACTGGAAGAAAGGGATTTCTTGGTTACGCTAGACCTGGAGGATGCCAGTTTTCATGTCCCCATACAACAAAAGCATTGGAAGTTCTTTCTGTAGTTCTAGGACGTCATTATCAGTTCAAGGCTCTACCCTTTGGCCTCAGGTCTGTTCCGAGTGTGTTCACAAAATGTCTAGCGCTGGTGGCAGCCCATCTGCGCCTCAACTGCGTACACGTTTATCCATACCTGGCTGAGTGGCTCATTCGGTCCCCCTCTCAAGCTCTGGCAGTGCAGCACACCAGCAAGATCATAAGCCTCTTGAAGGAGCTTGGATTTTCCATCAATTTTCCCGAGATCCTGCGTAGTGCCATTGCAGCACACATGGTTTCTTGATGCCCATCTCGACACAGTAGCATCTCTGGCATTCTCAGAGGATAGAGTGTCGACCATATTGCTGGAATGTACGCCGACTGACTGTGACAAGAGTCACAGTGGCGCAACATCAAGTCGCTCTGGGGTATGACGTTGCCATGGTTCTGTTCTGCAGATGAGACTGCTACAGGAGTTTCTGGACGCCAGATGGCCCCAGATTATGGTCAAGTGGATAGACAAGATTGCCCTCAACTAGGAGTTAGGGCAATCCATCCTTTGGTGGGTAGTACACAAGCACCTTGCGCAGGGAGCCCCATTTCAGGCAACAGTGACCACGGATGCCTCTTGAGAGGTGGGGGACCCACACCGGACAGTCTCATGCCAGAGGACTCTGGCTTCTGAAGGAGAAGGCTCTGTACATAAATGTCCTGGAGCTACGGGCTGTGTTTTGGGCCCTCACATCTTTCCTACTGCTCCTGTAGGGACAAGTGGTAGCTGTGCAGGGACAAGTGGTTAGGATCTTCACAGACAAAACCACCACTATGTTTTACATCCGTAAACTGGGACGGGACCCGCTCCCCCCAAACTCGACATGAAGGTGCAGGTACTGTGGCACTGGGCCATTCTTCAAAACATGTTTCTTATCCCATTTCACCTGGCAGGCATCGAACACTATCGCGGACTCCGAGGGAGCTGCGATCCTGCCATGAATGGGAACTCCAGCAAGCGCAAGCATCATGTCTTTTCTGCATGTGGGGCCGCCCCTGGATTGACCTCTTTGCCATGGCAATTAATTGAAAGTGCCAGACGTTGACCAGCAGATTCACCCAACCGGGGAGCCTTAGAAATGCGTTCTCGTTCACATGGGAGAGCCTCTTCCTCTACACATTTCCCCCCGATACTGCTGTGTGTGTGTGTGAGAGATCAACACACTGAAATGTTGCTGCAGAAAGATGATTCTCATGGCACAAGCCTGGCCTTGCCAGACCTGGTATCCAGAGCTTCTCTGAATGGCAATGGCACCGACCACCAGGCTGCCTCCTCTTCCCAACCTGATCTCCAGAGGAGGAGGAACAATAGGGCACCACAATCGAGCATTGCTGAACCTCACGGCTTGGCTCCTGCAGCCCTAGAATGTGGACACTTGCATTTCCCTGAAATGCAGGCAGGTCCTGGCCAAGGCTAGAGCATCCCCTATGCTTTATGCTACGGCCGTAAATGGAAATGATTCACTATATGGTGCAGGATTAAAGGGAGTGCACCTCCTACATGTCACGGCTCTCCAACTCCTGCCATACCTGTTGTCCTTGGCCAAAGCTGGTCTGGCTCACGCATCCATCAAGGTGCATCTCGCAGCCATTTCCCAATACACAAGATGGGACATAACTTCTCTGTGGCCTCAGACTCGTCAAGGAATTTCTGAAAGGCCTCTTCACAACGTTTCCGCCAGACAAGGCTGCTGCACTGGTTTGGGTGCCCAAAGTAGTTCTTACTAAGCTCATGCAACCTCCATTTGAGCCTGTGCATCTGGCCCCTCTAAAGTTCCTCTTGTGGAAGACTTTCCTGGTGGCCATCCCCTCGGCCAGGCAGGTTGGGACAATTCAGGCTCCATCCTGCCAATGCCCATACTTGTCCTTCCATGCTAGAAGGGTGGTATTGCGGACCTACTAGTCCTTCATGCCGTCGGTTCTTCTGAGTTCCATCTCAGTGAACACTTGGTACTGCCAGTTTTCTTTTCTGGATCCACCTTCGCCCGATGAGAGGTTGCTGCATAAGCTTGACATCTCAACTCTTTGTACATTTTGGGCCTGTAGAAGGCTTCCATATAGAGGTGGTTCTCTGGCTGCATCGTGACAGTCATCAGCTGGTCAACAGACCCCTGCCAGGCCTGCCGAGAGCCCATTCTACCAGAGCCATTGCTGCTACTACTCCTACATCCCGTCCCCTCTTCTCCATACTTTTGGGACATTCCGTCCCATGGGACGGGACCAGAGCGCTTTTTGTAAAAAAGCATCAAATTGAAAAATGTCCTTCTCTTTTTACGTGGGGTATTGCACGTGGCTATAACCCTGCCCTCTTTAGCTTCGCCCTTCAGTCCTTTTCTCTGCGCGGTCGGGGCTGGATGCACTAGCATCACCGGGAAGACCTTTTTCTTTCTGTTGTCCTTCTCTCCTGCTCCGGTTCTATGGTCGTGTAGTCCTCCGTCTACGCCGGAGCGTCTGGAATTTGCAACTTGTTCTTTTTACGAGCGTTGCTTTGCTAGGGCGGATCCCCATTCTCTGCTTGGAGTGTCTGGAACTGGATAACCGTTGAGACTAGTGCTTTTTCTGCGACTCCCTTTCGGTCTAGGCACTTCAGCGTCGTCTTCGTAGGTGGGAGATCTTCCGGAAGGTTCCTCCATTGCATTTCCAACTCTTCATTGACGGAAAGAAGAGATGCCCGGTGAGTTCTTTTCTTTTCAGGGCACCCTGGCCGAGGCACTCCTTCCCGGGGTCCTCCAGGTCCGGGATGGGCTTCAAAAGCTCTGCTACTGGGGTTATCCCTGAGGTGCCTTGCATGCCCAATAGGTGTACCAGGGTTTTCTCCCAGGGTTTCCGCGAGGGGCCTGCCTATACCGGATCACGATCGGAGGTTCACCAATCAGGTGCTAATAGCCAGCATAGTCGTGCAGAGGCTTTTGGTACCGGAGTTCGCTCTGAGGTCTCCTTGTCTGTTCCCACACACACACAGGGGTGCGCCCCGAGGCCTCTGTGAAGGCTTTCTCTACCGAACCATGGTTTGACCCCCCCCCAATGGAGCTATTAAGACCAAACTCTTCAGAGGTTCCTCTTAACGAGGCTAAGGTGTATACCAACAGAACTGAGAGGCCTGTAAAGGTCTTGTCTGTGAGGTGGATTCCTCAACTTTCCCGTACTCGCAGAGCTACCGGTTCTGTTGAGGGGAGCACAGGGAGAGTGACCATATCTCCTCTGTTACCAACGTTGCAGAGGTTCCTCAAGGGACAGGATGTTCAGTAAACATCTGAGGCCTCATACTACCGGCTCTGCCGAGGATCCTTGTGTCAAGGCTAAAATTTCAGCCACGTCCCCTGACCAATCTGTGGAGTCAACTGCCTCATCTACACATGTGACGCAGTTCTCCTCAGATGTTCACAAAATGGCGAGCTTTCCTGCGTGGTCTATGGTGGCTATTTTGGATTCTTCCCTCACACCCACGCCATCGTCAGCGGGTGCTAGGAACCTTCTTTTTGGTGGACAACCTTATCCACGCAACAGTGTGAATCCGTTCCGCCCTTCCTATGACTGGCGTGCTCGGATGCCACTAACACATTTGGTCTTGCTTCCTCCTACATCTGCCCCATTGGTCTATGTAGACCCGGTTGGTGGCGGGCCCTCTTGGCACCCCTCCTCTCTACATTTGTGGGATTATGTTCCTCATGAAAGGCCTCTGCCCGTTCTGGCGCCTAAGGCCTCGGCAGAGGATGCCTTTTTTGGGAAATGTCAGTCTAATGAACTCTGATTGTACTTTAAGGGCCTCTTTGGGGAAATCTGCCCTCAGACTCCGTTGCTTGGCCTTACAGTTCCTGTAATGGCTCCTGTCGCCCCGGCGGTAGCACCTCCTCTGCCACCTGGCCCTCCTCCGGCTCTTCCGCCTCCATTGTCTTCAGCAGAGCGTGATGTCAGTCTGTTGCCTGTCGAGTCGCAGTCTGGGTATCCGGATGCTCTAGACGACCCTTTGACAAATCAGGACAGTGAGGACCAGTCCCGCTCTGTATGAGCATTTCACTCTTTGACATAGCAGTGCTTGAGGCACCCACTCCACAGGAAGGGGTGCTTTCGGGGACACTGACCTTGTCTCCACAGAGGGACGTCCTGGCTGAGGTCTGCAATAAACCCCAAACTGGGCTGCACATAAATAAAAGAATTGACGCCCGTTAGTCTTCATACCGCCGAATAAGTAGCCTTGCCATCCCGCCTACTCCCGTCCTTTATGGTGATAGCGGCTGCCACTCTGTAATATAAGCTGGCCTCTGCAGCTGCGACTCAAGTTCTGTCCACGGAGGACAAATTGCTCGATTCCTTGGGCAAGAAGATCTTTGCCAATTTGGTGCTGCAATTGCGTCAGGTGAATGCAGAGCTCATCCTGGCGGCAGTGAATATGAAACACTGGAGAGATTTGGCTGACTTCAAGGAGTTCATTCCTGTCGACAGGTTCGAAGACTTTAAAGGCGACTTGACAGACGATAGAGTGTTGGCGCAGGATATGCTGGAGGCTGCTCCGCATCATGTTCACACCTCGGCTTGTGGCCTCGTGCTGGGGATGGACACCTCTCGTCAGGCTTGGCTTCATGCAACAAGTTTTCGAAGGAGTTCCAAGATAAAGTTGCCGAGATCACCAAAACTAAGGCGAGCACCCTAACTGCCAAGTCTTTTTCGCTGCTCGTGAAGGCCCCAATCAAATGTCGTAGATCTGGGTCCCTAGCTCGATCCTCTTCAGGCTTTGGAGGGTTACAAAAACATGGGTCACGCAGGACTGATCCTCTGCCTGGTAACTCCGCAGGAGGCAGCCTCTTCTTCAGGGACAGGTAGTCTCTCTGCCGAAAAGTTTGCAAAATGATATTTTTTGGCACTCGCACGAGACTCTGGTGGGAGGACTAATCTGGTCTCACCTGGAGGCGTGGCAAGACCGGTGGGGTTTGTCCATTGCTCGGGCGGACTTCCGCTTGCCCCTCTGCATCAAACCTTTCAATCCTCCCTTTCAGCAGCCGGGGACACCATCCCTCAGAGCCGAGGTCCAGAAGCTTCTAGATCTCAGGGCTATAGAACCCGTTCCCCTAGTGGTCCTTCTACTCTTGTCTGTTTACGGTACCAAAACCCAACCAGACTGGCCTGTGCACCATTCTAGACCTTTCCCAGTTCAACTTTTCTCTTCCCCAAGAGAAATTCAAGATTACGCCCTGCGAAATAAAGTCCTCTCTTCAGAAGGGCAACTGGCTCAGCGTTGTGGACCTTCAGGATGCTTATATGCATATCCTGATCTGGAGCCTGCATCAGAAATATCTGCGGTTCTGCCTGGTTGAGGAGCACTATCTGTTTCGAGTGCTCTCTTTTGGTCTCAGCTCTGCGCTGCGTGTCTTCACAAAGATGTCAGTCATTGAGGCTTTTTGAGGGTATTCATGTGTATCCATATTTGGACAACTGGCTTCTGCGCAGTCCCTGTCCAGTGAAAGCCTCGAGCAATCTTCAGTCTCTCCTTCAGCTCCTGTTCAGTCTTGGGCTGTCAGTGAACTGGTGGAAATCCTCCATGACGATCTCTCGTGACCTGATATTCCTGGGTTTACGTTGTAACACGATTGACTGCAGGGTGTAATTGACGGTGGACAGGATGGCGGATCTGTTAACCACAAGTCTTCATTCAGTCAGAGCATGTCCGCCTGGTGGTTACAGAGGCTTTTGGGTCTCGTGGCCTCTTGCATGCTGTCACGATGCCTGCTCCCGGGGAGCCGGCTCAGGCCCTGCGTCCCCGAAAGTGGACATCTAGTCCCCGGGGAAGGTCCCAGCAACCCCTTATAGGGGCCCTTTGGACAGCGTCCTGGCGCCTATGGCGCCAGGCTCATAGAAAACGTCAGTCCTGGCGCCATAGGCGCCAGGCTCATTATGAAAGTGTTTGAGTGCACTTACCTGATGCAGACCATGCTGCAGAACCCCGGCCTCCTTGAGGCCTGAAAGGAACTACTTTACCTGTGGGACTCATTTACCACCCGGGCGTGGTCGGGGAAGGATACATACCTGATTGGAGGAAGGACACATTCTAGGAACTTCTTCCAAGGCTATTTAAACCACACCCGATCAGCCACACGTGCTTCGTGGTGTTCTGCATCTAGCAGCTGGACGCTCACCGTGTCTGCCCCTGCATCTTGACTTCTGCCACACCTGCCAGCATCCTGAATCACCTGCAAAGGAAGGGAACAAGAGAACAGAAGAAGGAAAAGGCCTCACCTGCTAAATCTGCATCCCAGAGACATTTCGCCGACAATCCTGAAAAGGAAGATGTTTATTTTTAAAAGCACGTCATACCGATCGCTGCAGTGCCGCATTCTACTCACCTTTACAGGGCGCCTCCATGTTCAGCAGCGACCATCCGGATTCGCAGTCGCGCCCCCGCGCCTAGGGAGAAAAAGACAAGAACAAAGGTGAGAGAAAGAAGGGAAAAGGGAAGCTAAAACTCCATGTCAAGACTTACCTGTTGGGTCATTCCCTTTTCATTTCGGGTCCGCGCCGCATCCAGGCATTTTCGGACCGCGGCCCATAAGGGGAAAAAGACATCAGCGTTAATGAGTGAATGAAAAGACATTACCAAAACACTCATTAAAGACTTACCTGATTTCCACAAGGATTTCACCGCTCACCTCGGGTCGGTCCCTGTTCCCCGGCATTCCGTACCCCGGCCCCTATGGGGAAAAGACACTAGCATTAGAATTAATGCATGGACACAAGGGGAACCACTTATAGAAAAACTTACCTGGAAGCCAAGCAAGTTTGGTTCTCACCCATCCGAAAATCCAGTGACTTAACTGGATACCAACGCGCCCCTGCATCAGAAGCAGGATGGAGAGCTCGTCCTTCCAGACCCTAAGGTGAGACGCTACGGGGAAGCACAGAAGGGTTTTGAGGAGGGTGAGAGGGGTAAGTGGGAGGCCGATTGCATTACCCCGCAGACAGTTAACCTCCTATTCTCACCTACAGAAGGATACTTCTGCGAGTCAGACAAGCCAGATCTGGGGCCCGGTCCAGTCCGTCTTCCGAACCCTGCACATCACCTTAGACGAGGTCACAGCAGCGCGAACCAGGCCAGTGCCCCCGTGGGAGTCAGGTGAGCGTTACACATGCTTGCTCTTCCCCTGGCACATCTCAAGATGCGACTTACGCAGCTGGCTCTTCGGAGCTCTTAGCTCCAGGCGGTGGACCAGGACGCCAAAATGATCCCGGTTCCACAGTACATGACGGATCTCCTTCCAGCGATCTGTTGGTGGGTGCGCCCTTTCAGGAGCTCTCCCCTCAGGCGACCATTACAACTTACTCCTCCCTTTATCTATCTATCTATCTATCTATCTATCTCGGTTCTTGTATTGCGCCACTAACCCAAAGGCCTCAGGGCGCTCACAGAAGAGAGAGAGAGAGCAGACAACAATGACAAACGAGTAGCACAAAAAAGACAATAACCAAGGGAGGCCCGTCATCACACAGGCCAATCATGATGAAGAGAAATTACAGAAAGAAGACCAGATATCAGAGTGCAGGGTGGGAAAAGTTGATAATGTCCTAACCTTTATCAAACAAGGTGGTCTTTAGTTGCTTCTTAAAGGTAACCACGGAGTCGCTGTTAGCAAAATAGCTAGGGAGTGAATTCCATAGAGCCGGAGCCCAATAATCAAAACTAACACCGCCAAATCTTTTCAGGGCAAATGGTGGTTGAGCCAAGATGATGTTACTGTTAGAGCGCAAAGAACGGGTAACTTGCTTCTTTCTGAGCCTAGCTGTAAGATGAGATGGTACTTGACCGAACAGACATTTAAAGACTATGGATAAACCTTTATGATCTAGGTGCTGTTTAACTGGCAGCCAATGCAGGCTGCGCCTAGCATCGGAAATGTGCATATTACGCTTAAGGCCCGTTACAGCCCGAACTGCACTGTTTTGAATAATCTGCATGGTTTTCACGTTGGCCTGTGAAGTACCAATCATCAGACTATTACAATAGCCCAGCTTGCAGTTTACAATGGCAGCTGCGATCAAGGCAAGATTTTCTTTAGACGGAAGCGAACAAATCTGCCATAAGAGCTGGATATAATAGTAGCAGGAAGATTTAAGGTAATTGACCTGACGGGTGAAGGATAACTGAGGGTCAAAAAAGACCCCTAGAGTTTTTACAGATTTAGAAACCGCAATGACGTGTTGGCCTATCAGGAAGTTGTAATACTTTGTATCAAGTTTCTTTAATCTCTGCTGGGTGCCTAAGATCAACAGCTCAGTCTTAGCGTTGTTAAGGGCTAATAAGTTAAATGCCATCCACTTCTGGATTTCAGCAAAGATAGCATTAATATGTTCTGCATCTTTTAGGTACTCACCAGTAAGTTGGACAACAATCTGTGTGTCATCGGCATAGTTGGCAAAATAAATGCTCATGGTTGGCAAAAGAGCGCAGAGGAGACGTGAGTAAATGTTAAAAAGTAAGGGGGAAAGACATGAGCCCTGTGGGACACTGCATAACAAAAGGGGTGCTATAGAATGAGCATTATCCTTTGTTACCCTCATGTTTCGTGGGCCCAGAAATGATTTAAACCAGGCTGAAGCTTCTGGAGAACATTTACCAATTGTGATTAGTCTATCGGCCAAGAGCTGGTGATCGACTAAGTCAAATGCGGCCGATAGATCTAATAAAAGCAGCAGGGCTGTATGACCTTTGTCAACAAGAGCAGCGATATAAGATTTTAAATCTAAGAGCGCAGTCTGAGTCCCATGATTAGGGCGAAACCCAGATTGTTGTGACGCCAGTATGTCATGTTCCTCGACGAAGATTTGGTATTGGCAGTACGCAATTTTATCTAAAATTTTCAACAAAAAAGGAACATTGGTAATTGGACGATAATTACCCACCTCTGCAGGGTCCAAGTTTTCCTTCTTAAGTAGAGGTGTAACCCATGCTTCCTTTATGTTCTCGGGGACACAAGATTCCTGAAAGGATCTATTTACAAAAGTGGTAATCCATGGGGCAAGAGTATGGATATGATCTTTGAGTAAGGAGGCTGGAAAGACATCTCCTTTACAGGAGGTTGGTTTCAGTTTGGAAACAGTATCAATGACATCTTCTATAGATACAGATTTAAAAGTGAAAACAGGGGGATCGTTGAAGGAGTCAAAGTTATCCAACGTAATTGTGGTTTTAGATAATAGTTTAACCTGAGCACTGATGTTGTTTTGATGCGTTAAGGTTTTATTTGTGAAACTATTATGGATATTTTGACACAAAGCGCTGTCCGCTGGAGAAAGCGATGTGGAGGTGCAACTTTTAAGCTCCTGAGGATGCTACAGAGCTCTTTAGAGCTAGATTTAGCTTAAGAGACCCTTGAGTTGAGGTGCAGTTATTTCGTGGAGCGGATAAGTGACTTATAGTGTAAGAGAGCCCGCTTGTAAGAATTAAGGTTAGACTCGGAGGGCTGTTTATGCCATCGTTGTTCCAATTGGTGTTTTTTCGAGCGAGCCTCAGTTATTTCAACGGGTGGGGTGTGACGATTGTTCATCTTCAGGTTTTCGACCTGTGGTCGCTGCAGGACACATAAATTATCTGGAACTTCTGGCGATTTAACTGGCGCTCAAAGCTTTCAAGCCAGAGATTGTGAACCAGGTGGTCCGCATCTGCACGGACAATGCGGTATCCATGTTTTACGTCAACAAGCAGGTGGGGGGGTACCAGGTCACCTCCCCTTGTAGATCTAGCGATTCAGATTTTGGGCCATTTAGCACAGTGTTTGGCTGTTGGTGGTACACATTCCGGGCCAGCTGAATGTAACGGCAGACTCTCAGCGAGCGGTGGGCAGCTACGAGTGGGAGCTGAACACGGAGATCCTCTCCAAACCTTTTCGCCATTGGGCCACTCCAGAAGTGGACCTCTTTGTGACATCATTGAACAGGAAACTTCCTCTTTATGCTTCCACAAACGGGCTTGGAGCCTCTTCCCTTGGGGATGTTCTCGTGATTCCGTGGCACAACATGAGGGCTACGCCTTCCTGCCTCTTCCTCTGATTAACCGGGCGCTATGCAAGCTCTGGAACATGTTGAATTGCACTATCCGGTTCATAGCCTCGCGGTGGCCAGCCGGATTCTGGTTTTCGGAGCTTCAGCATCTGTCAGTCTGCTCACCGATCAGGCTTCCGCTGATTCCCGACCTGCTTCACCAGAGCGATCAGCAGTTGTGGCACTCCTCCCCACAATCATTCAGCTTGGCGTCCTGGTGCCTGATTTCAAATCTTTAGAGTTTCAATTTGTCCATGGATAATATGTGTATTATCTAAGCGGCTAGAAAACCTTCAACCAGGTCTCAGTATAGGAGCAAATTGCTCAGTTTCTGTCACTGGTGTTTAGCAAAAAGCTGGACCCCATAGAAGCTGCTATTGACACAGTGCTATCTTTCATTTCTCATCTAGCAGCTTCATGCATGCATGTTTTGACTTGGACTCATTTGTCGGTTATTGCCGCCTACCTGTCCATGGACTCTTGCTCTTTTTCTTTGACAAACCCTGTCATTAAAAGGCACTTTGCAGGTCTCTTGCATCTGTATCCACCTGTGCGCATCCCGCACCCTAAGTGGTATGTGGTCCTTCCTTATTGCTTTTTGCCATACGCCCGCCTGCTGTCCCCTCTAATAAGTATCCTCTATTATTGCTTAAATGGTCTCAGACCTGGCGATAGGAAAGGACTGCAGGGCGATGCGTGGGGTGGAGCTAAGGAAGGTGGGGCTTACAGCTGCGTCCAGTACCCCGCATAAAAAGAGAAGTACGACACATTTTTCAATTTGATGCTTTTTTTTTTTTTACAAAAAGTGCTTTGCTCCAGTCCCACAGGACGGAATGTCCCAAAAGTATGGAGGAAAGGGGACTATGGACTAGGAGTAAGGTAGTCACTATGGTGAGTAACTTTATTAGTAACTTGCTCTCCATTTACAAATATTATTTTCTGGTTCCATTCATTCATACTGCGCTAAGCGCGCATCCAGAAAAATGTTGTTTTCAAAGGAAAAGAAATCGAAAAGAAAGAATTGTTACTGCTAGCTTGCAGTAACAGAGGACACCCTGTACATTGCACTGTTGCTGTGCTTACCGCTCGCACTTCTGTTTGCTGCGCTGGTCAATGTTCACAACATTTGCTCTTACTCGTGCTGCCTGCATGCACGAGTACTCCGCCTTCATGAGACTGAACTTGTGCTGATTTCATTCACGTAAAACGTCACTAATATGATAAGCAAGTTCCTTCTCTGCTCTCCTGAGTCCTGATTCACTCCCATCATTCTTCCTGGAAGTATGTTAGGCAAGATTGTATGCAGTGCTCTTTGGGTGCACTACAACAACCCTGACCACCTGGCAATAGGAACCCAACCTTTGGTAGAAGTCTGTACTACACCGGTTGGTAGCATGTTGACCATGCTGTTCTCAAGAGGGTACAAAAAAGGTGGTGGGTAAGGCGCGCACTCCCGGTCCTGGTCAATTAAACCTGTTGCAAAAAATAAGTAGCTGGGTCACATCCCAAAATGGACAAATATTCACAGAACTGCAGCTGAGGGATCTAACCCTGTTAATACTGAGTACCTGATTTGCAGCAGAAGGGATCTAACCCTGTGAATATTTGTCCGTTTTGGGATGTGACCCAGCTACTTACTTTTTGCAACAGGTTTAATTGACCAGGACCGGGAGTGCGCGCCTCACTCACCTTCCTTTTTGTACTGAATGTTCTCAAGAGGGGTCAATGTGAGCTGTAGGTGAGTAACAGAGATTCACAGTGACAAGTATTCAAATAAACTCTTACACACAAGGTTTCTTGAGTAAACAATTATTAATGTATTTATCAATCAGTTAGAGTAAGCCTTCTTTAGAAGGGAACAATATGAAACCCCACACAAATATACTTTAAAAATACACACTCTTAGTTTTCTAAATCAGTAACTTGCCTTTTGGGATGGCCCACAGACACTACCTACACCCTCAGGTGACTTCAATAGTTGGGATGCTGGGGACATTAATATATCACTGTTACATTTAGAATATTCTTAGGAGTGTGTGAAAGGAAAAGGATATTTAGAGCAAAACAAGAGATCACACAAATATTCTGAAGCAGGTAAGTACTTTTGGTAACACAATGCAAAATTAGTTAACCCCTTCCTGGAAGGAAGACACAACACTTAAGCAGAGGAGAGAAGTCCTTCAGGGAGCCAGGCCAGCCAATGTTAAGTTAGCAAAAGTCAAGGTGAGCTTAAGCACTTCTTGCAGGTAGTAAAAGTCTTGCACAATGTTTTAGAAGTCTTTGAGAATAAGAAGAAATTCAAAGTAGGACCACAAGCTGATTAGGATTGTAAGGTAATGAAGCTGTTAGCAACTCGAGAGGCAGCTGAGACAAGTCTCCAACGAGGCCAAGCAAGGGGGCACAACAAGAGGTACATTCTCTCAGACTTTACCGTACCTTTAGGTTGAAGAAAAGTGCAGCAGGTGACTTCTGTTCCTGTACAGCTCTGCAGATCCCGGTGTTCCTGGGCCTGAGTCGTGGGGACAAGAGGGAGGACGTCTGGAGCTAGGCCTATCTCAAGAGGGGGTAAATGTGAGCTGTACAGATGAAATCAGTCAATACAAGTCTCACTAATATTCAAGGTTACAATTATGAACAGTTACTTATTTAACATCAGTTTTAAATAAGCATTCTTTAAAAAGGCAATTGATTGTAACAATTCAAGTAAACTTTGAAATTACTTATCAGAAGTAGTAAAGCTAGTGGATAATCATTGGATATGCTTCATACACTTCTACACCCTGAGGTGACTACCATCACAAGGATAGTATTTGCATTTATATATCACACCAGTACTTTGGTAAACTCAGAGTTGCAGAAAGAAAGGGTTAAGGGAAGTTAAAAGGTTTTAACAGTTTCTTGTGAGTACAACTGAATCCTCCAAAGAAGTCTAGATCAGCCTTACCCGCCAGTAACCGTATACTACAAGCTACACCCTATGAGGGACAAGCAATGTCAAAGTCAAGAGATTTAGAAGAGCGCTTTTAGGGAGCCAAGTCATTTGAGCAAAGTATATAGTTCTGATTCACTTCTTGGATAAAGTCTTGAACCAAGAAAGTTCAAAGAAATCACTTGTAGGAGCACAAACTGTTAAGCCTGTGCCAAGGGAGTGGAAAGCAACTTGAAAAGGTTAAGCAGGTGAAAGTCCCCCGAAAGACCACACAACTTAAGGAAGGACGGATAAGTACCCCCAAGCCTGAAAAAGTACCTGTGGTTAGAAGAAAGGGGTGCAGCTGGATTTTGTCTTGCTACAGTCAAGGTGGCCCGGGTTCCTGAGCCTCAGTCGTAGGGACAAGAGGGAGGACGTCTGGAGGGCTCCTGTGGTGGTACTCTGGATTGTTGTCGGCAGCTACAGCTTTTCTTCGGGTCAGCAGCACTTCACGGTTTCAACGCTTAGCAAACAGCACTGATGCATGTTGGGCAAGAATGTATGCTGTACCCTTTGGGTGCTGTACAATGACCTTGACCTGGCAGTAGGGACCCAACCTTTGGTGTAAGTCTGAACTACATAGGTTGGTAGTGTGGCTGAGCAGCTAAGCTTATCTCAAGAAGGGTCAATGTGAGCAGTAATGTGATGCAGCGATTCACAGTACGGTTATTCAAATAAACACTTACACTCAAGGTTTCTTGATAAAACAATTTTCTGATGCTTGTTAATCTGCTTAGAATCACATGCTCTGCATATGGTCCGACATCCAGTGGTAACCGCAGAGTATTGCATCTTGTCTTTCGGGGACCGAAAGGGGACGTCGGCATAGGCGTGTCTGTAACACTATCCCTATCGTGACGTGTGTAGTACCCAAAATCCCTCACGTGCTGATGCCCCTCAGGTTGTTTTTTTCCACCCAGATAACTGGTCGCCCTATAGCAGAGCTCTTACTAGAGACATTGTTTATCTTACTGAATTGTCGGTTTAGTCCCTGTTAAGTCACTTCGCCAATAAGAACATCTTTGACAAAGAATACGGGGGAATTGTCTACGGCTGTGGATTGCGGCGCCTAAGATCCGGCGGCTGGATTTTTCCACGTGGTCGGGCCCTCTGGCCAACCTATACAGTAGGGAGAGTGGGGTTGGGGTAGCCATATTGTTTAGTATGTCTTTCCTCCTTTCCTTTTCGGTCTGGTCATCCTTCCCTTTTGCTATGGAAAGGACTCCTTTTAGTTTCTGCCCCAAGTGTAAGGTCAGATATTCTTGGAAGGACGAACACAGGACGTATAACGCCTGCCTCCCCCTAGAGCACGACGAGAAGCAGTGTGTGGCGTGCAAACACCTTCTGCCCAAGACCCCTAAGGAGCACTGTGTAAAGTGGTGGGCCGCGTACGGCATGTCACGCATGGAGCCTCCCTCCCCCTTGTGCCAAACGGGCACAATACAAGACAAATTACGTCAGGGTCACCACTGAAAGCAAGCGTCCCCCATAAGGCGTAACCAATGAGAGGCAATAAAGGACACAACCCAGGAGGGAATGAGACCAGGACCAATTGCAGGTGATGTAAAAAGGGTTTTTATATAATCAATATAGGGCATGCAAAGGACTCTCCAAGCTCAGAGAGTGCTCTGTCTGACAATAGCAAAGACAGTCATATTTATTACAAAACTACGTCATAGATCCTTTCCACTATAGGGGGGCACATAGTCTCAGGGATTGGGTGGCGCCGACTAAGCTATAGGTGGTGTGTTGAAGAGCTGCTCCAGGATTGGTGGACGTCTGCGTGGTGCCAGTGTGGGACGGACAGGTCAGTTGGGCTCGTCGGGGTGGAGCTGCCAGGCCGGACATGGTCTGTGTCGATGATTGGTGGCTGTACTAACACTTTGCTGTTGTGGCCACACACACAAACACTCATCACTTTATATGACTTTGGTTGTCCTGCAAATCCTACAATAGGTTAAGCTAAGATCACAAGAAAGACAAGGGAGACAGCATGTAAGATGAAGCTTCACAATATATCAATCTACAATTACTCTTGACCCAATGACCAGATGCCGTAAATCCAGGTGTTTTGTCAGAGGGCACGGGGTGAATTGCCTTGTCATTCTAGTCTGTTAGATGTGGTGAGAGATTGCTTTACGATATGTTAGTACAGGGGTGAATAACTGTCTCTATGGCCCATTAACTTGGGGTGAACTGGAGTACTATTGGATTAGTAGGGGCACATCTATGGCCCCTCAAGGCGGTGGAATTTAGGACCAGGTTGTACATAATTCATTTGGCCAAACTACGGCGGCCTCTGACATGGGGGAGGTAAATACTTGAAGCGGGTCCAGCAGGAATGTGAGGTGAGGCTGTGCTGTTCGAACACCAGCAAGCCCTGGCGGGCCTTGATGGGAGGAGGGGGAGCTGGCCTTGTAGTTCTAAGCGATTCTCTGTTCCTGAACTACACAATATACCATAAGGGGAGACAGTTACTACAGTTAGTAGCATTAGGACGATTACATGGTTTCTATCGTTTACAAATTCGTTTACTGCTTCATTCGTAACAATGGGGGTCTGGCAGCGACACATGTATTACATAACATTTAGTTGAACACATATTTATAAATCATAGGACATAAAAACGAATAACGACGTGAGGTAGTGTCAGGTTGGATTGTATACACAGGATCAGAGAAGCAATATGTTTGTTTACATTCCTATTCATAGCAAACACCAGCTCAACGCCCTTAATGGCTATTACACTTCTTTTTAAACGTGTTTTACTCCATTTCACACAAGTATTCTCTGTAATGCTTTTCGCTTTAGCCTTTGTACATTAGCAGCAATCATTAGTTAGCATAAGACGGGATCTATCAAGCCTTTTCATTAGACCTTTAGGGCACATGGTATCTTGCAGTGGGCAGGGGTTCATGGAGGAAGGTTATCGACACCATATATTTTAAATGCTGGGGTTAGATGCTGGGTCAAGACTTGTTTGATTGGGATGGTTCTTGTTATTTTCCAGACTGGCTGCAAGTCAGGTCACTTCTAGGACAGTGATGTACTGTGGAAGGTAAATGATAGTGTTTGTCCTGATACTTGTTTGCGTCTGGTTGCTCGTGAGAACGGGCCTTTAGCGGATCTGCCTTGGGGTGGAGGCGCGGGGTAAGTGCATGGCTCCCTGCGCGCGGTGAGCGGAGGCACAGCTACAGCTTTCGCATGCAAGCTATTTCGCTTTGGGTTTGGTCTGTACATCTAAAATGGAGTATTGGTGTTTTCAAAATGTCTCTGGTATGTTACAGTACTGGTTGTGTGGCCTTGTGTCGATCAGCAGCCGTCCTGCTTCCAACAAGCCTCACGGAGGTGAGGAATGTTGGGGAGGGGTCCTAAAGACCTGTCTTCCCATACATTTCCCCCCTTTCATTACTTAAGTAATGAATACTGTAATTCGCCCAACCTCTGGCGTTCTTTCTCATTAGCAACTGCTTCATCCCAAGCCGGCGTACCCTATATTGGCATGCAGGCTCTACATACCCCTCGGAGACTCTCCCCCCCATCTAGCATAGTCGTCAGGTGTGCAGGTCATATATATACATCCCTCATCTCCTTCCAGGTCCACCCATACCTCTGTGTACCATTCCCGTTCTCGGGGCTCCTTTTATTGTGGTATAATATAACCTGTCCACTATATCCCCATCATAGTATAATGGCACCATTCTATACTTGGGCTCAGGGTCCTCTCCTGTTTGTACTTGTGCTCCTTGCATGATCTGTGCTGCTCCTCTAGTGTTGCCCATTGTTACCATCATTGCGCCATTCGGAACTGCATTTGTTCAGCATCGAAGACCCAACTGGCACACGCAAAAAATCAGGAGTAAAAATACCACGATGGGCATCAACATCTTGACCGTCAGCCCCAGCCAGGATGGTACCCAAGAAAAAATGTTGTCAAACCAAGTACTGGTATATGATCCACCTTCGTTCCTCATTTGTTCCCCCAGATTGTGCACCACTGCAATAACATGTGATAACGTTCCATTGTCCGCATCTTCAGAAGGTACAAATGTGCGGCATGCTCTCCTGATTTTTCGGCAAACACCTCCATCCATCGCCGTTAACAGGTCTAGGACATACCTGTTCTGCATGGTCATTAACCGTAGGGCTCTTAGCTCCACCTTGATCACATTGAACCTTTCTTCAGTGTCATTGGCCAGCTGGATCAGCTCCCAGCGCGTGATCGGGAGCCATTTGCGTTGGCTCGCGCCTGGATACTTGGGATAAGGGGGGCGAAGAACGTCTCAGCGGAATTGTACAATCTGTACTTGTCAGGAATCTGTGCCAAAAGGTCTGAGGAGGCTTTGGATATGTAGTTGGATGATCTCCACCGCCTTGAGAGCACATCTTGCGTGCTGCCCGAGGACAGGGCATACAATGACGGTTCTTCTGTTGGTTGTATATTCTGTTCACGATTGGCAGCTGGCACTCCTTTTCCCCCATCAATGTGGCTCTCCGGGATCGGCATCAGAGCCGAATGCAGTGTTGCCAGAGAGCATGTGCCCCTCCAGGATTGTGGGAGGTGCAAGTACGCCCATTTCCCGCAGACCCAGTAAGTGTCCATGAGTGCTGCTGTTCCTTTTTTCATATCTGGAATACGGAGTGTCTGATTGCAGTTCTTGTTTGCACCCATGATTTTCCCCTCGCCATGAAAGCACAGTTCTTACGAAATTTCTTTTTGCAATTTAAATAGTTTTTCTATGGCGGTCACCCAGGTCAGCTTTGTGATGTGTTCCTTCCAAACTGGTGCACCGGTTTTCTCGATCCATTGTTGTTTTTCTCCCGACAGTCCTCGTAGTGCTTCAGCCTTACACAATATTACTTCATCTTTCCACTTATTGTCCAAAAACAAAGTTCCTTTAATCACGAAAAAAGGTTCTTTTAAACATATCATAGCTCTTGAATAGCAGGTTTTTTCGTTTTGCAGCATTTAAAAAAATACATCGTGTGCCTGGAAGGTGTTCTTAATTCTGCACAGAGTGAGATGAAGGAGACATTGGGCATCTGTAAGAGGCAATTCTTTAGGCAGCAAGACCTTGGACGTGCCTGAGGCGTGAGGAATCAGGGAACACACATAACAACTCTCATTAGTTGTCTGTTTCGCAGTGGAGCTCATATCTGCATACCATTTATTTGACTGATGTGGATGTCTAGGGTCTTCTATGGTGTCTAGGCCCAGGCCAGAGTATTCGTCATATTTCTTCCTCCCCACCTCCCTCCTACTGCCTTTAAGGTAGTTTGTTTTTTTGCATCTCTTGCTACTTGTGACAGCCCTCCCTCTTTTCCCGCGGCCCCCTTTTCCCATTCATCATATAGGGTTGCCATCTCTGCATTCTCTTCTTTCCTACTTGCGTGGGGGCCAGTTTCTGCGGATGTGTTAACTTCTGGTGTGGGCATTGTGGCAGTAGTGTCATATAACCATGATATAACAGAAAGGTTATGGTCATTTAAACCATAGACATTGTATTCCGAGACATTTGAGGGGGAGCTGGATTTGTAGTTGGCCTGTGGTTGGTATCATTTGGGGGCTGGACATGAGTTGGGTCTGTATCATACCCCCATATAAGCTGAAATCCATCCCATATCAAGTAGGCCCCCTCCTTAACCATTCTGGTTCCATTCCCCATATTGGTTCCATTCCTTCCCCCCTCATTCATCTCTATTGAGATGAATGTGATGAACCAGTAGACGACGAGACCAAAAATCATGGTAAAAAATAGAACAGCGCACACAAACAATCCACATTCATATGAATTTCTGCATATGTCAAAGACATCATTTACTTTTCTAACTGCTCTAATATTGATCTTTGCGGGCTGCCTGTTTGTTGCCATGGTTATTCCTATGTGTTAAAACATAAAAGTGCATTAAGCATACTCCGTTATATTTATTATTTATAGCACAGAACGAGCGAGGAGAGAGTGAGAGAGAGTTTTCAATTTTTGCAGTTCAATATTATCAACATTTTTTGTTTCTCAGAAAATAGTTTTTTTCCAATACATTTTCTTTTTGTCATGCATTATCCTGTACCCATGTAGGACACAGATATTCTCTGTTCTCTTTCTGTTGTGACACTTCTGCTGTGCTTTGTACTTCTTCCTCTTGTTCTTCTCTCTATCATAGGCTTTTCGTATCACCGTTAAATGTATCCAATATCTCAGGCCCTTTACTTTCACTACACTACCTCCTACGGGCCATGAAATCTTGGGGCATTCCACCTACGCATGAAACTCCTCGGGTATACCATCTCCCCTGGCTTTAACTGACCTGTAGTGCTCTCTGCTGTTAACTGTAATGCCTCACTTCCCTCCTCTCGTGTAAATGGTGGTGCAAGCTGTCTAGCTATCATGCGGGCTGCTCTAGTGAGTTTTGTTAGGTAGTCATTAAATTCCTCAACCAATATAGTAGCACTTTTATGGGCATCTGAATTCTTACGAAGTGGGGAGTGTGTTGTGTACATGCGCCTTACAGTCACGATTTTGTGCGGTGGCAAATGGTGGTCCTTGCTGGGCTGATTTCTCAGCTCGAACAAAGCCAAAGGCAGACAATGCTCCCAATTTCTTTTAAGGGGAAAAAGCATAATTTTGATAGCCTCCCCTTCAGGAGGCCGTTGATCTTCTCAACCGCGCCGTTGCTTTGCGGATGATAAATCGAGCACAGTTTGTTTAATGCCTAGCAGAGCTGTAACTTCTTTGAAGAGGTCGTTGACAAAAATGCATGCCATTGTCCGAGCGAATCACATCACTAATTCCCCAGCGTGCAAATAATTCCCTCACTAAGAACTTTGCAGCACACTTGTCATCTGGAAGTGCACAGGGCCCTGCTTCGACCCACCTGGAAAATGTACAAACTACCACTATCATGTACCGTGCACCATTACATCTTTCTCCCATATCTGCATAATCAATATGCAGCTCTCAGAAGGGACCTGATGGTTTTGGTATTGTTCACTGCAGTGTCCTCAATGTCATTCCTGAATTGTATATCTGGCATGTTGTACATTCCATTTCTAATTTTGATATCTGTTCCTGTAACCCCGGGACAAACCAATGTTCTTGTATCTCTGCTGCAATATGTTGTTTTGCATTGTGTGTGGGAAAGTGTAATTGTTGGAATGTTATTTCTAAGAGTTTGACTGGCATTACCACTTTTCCTGTGTTATTTTGATGCCATAAAAGATCAGTTGCTGATTGGCTACATCCCCTCTTTGTCCACAACTCTCTTCTTCACTTGCTCCTTCCTGTAACTCTATTCTTTGTGACACGGGCATGGCGTTATAGCGTGATACCATCCCAGAAACTCCAATTTATTGGAGCAGTCTTGGACACTTCATTGGGGAAAAGCCTCGCCTCCCGAAGTGAGAGCTCTCCACATCCAGCAGATGGTAACGAAGTTTCAGAATGCCCAACATCTACCGGCCTTCGATTTTCTCAGGTTGCTCGGCCTCGTGGCATCCTGCATTTTCCTAGTACCAGAGGCCAGGTTGAGAATGAGATCCCTTCAATGGGCTCTCAGAACTCAGTGGTCCCAGTTCTCAGGGAATATGTCAGATCTTCTGCAAGTCCCGAGCGCAGTTGCTCAGGATCTTCTATGGTGGGCTTGCAACAACAACATTCTCAGGGGACAGTCCTTTTGGCAACCATGGCCGGAGATAACGGTAGTGACGGACGCCTCACTCACGGGGTGGAGAGCACACACCAACGATCTGACAATCAGCGGTCGTTGGTCTCCATCGGTGTCCAAACTACATATCGACCTGTTGGAGCTGAGGGCAATCAGACTAGCTCTGAAGGCCTTTCTGCCCTCTGTACAGGGAAAGTATGTCCTGATAATGACGGACAATACAGTGGCCATGTACTAGCTCAACAAGAGAGGTGTAGGGTCACTGCCACTGTGCAGAGAAGCAATGCAGCTCTGGTTCTGGGCAATACGAGAAGGAATCTCTGTCGGCAATTCACCTAGCCGGAGAGAAGAACACGGCGGCAGACGCGCTGAGCAGGCAGAGCACGGTCTCTCACGAGTGGGAGCTGGCTCAGGAAGTCCTTCTGGAGATCTTCGCCCTTTGGGGAACCCCTCAAGTGGATCTGTTTGCCACCGCGATCAACCGGAAGTGCGATCAGTACTGCTCAAGGGAATTTCCTCAAAGAGGAGCTCTGGGAGACGCATCCGTAGTGGAGTGGAAGTTTCCACTGCTGTATGCGTTTCCCCCAGTCCCTGTGATTCCTCAAGTAATCAGGAGGTTGAGAAAGTTCAGGAAAACCATGATCCTAATTGCCCCGGATTGGGCCAGGAGAACGTGGTACCCGGACCTTCTAGACATGTCCATCTGCCCTCCAATACGTCTTCCGCAAAGAGAGGATCTTCTCTCGCAAGAGGAAGGTCGGGTTCTCCATCCAGAGGTCAAGACACTCAACCTTCACGCATGGTTTCTGAGAGGTTGAGATACAAGGATTGGGATCTTCCGGATGACGTAATGGAAATCTTGCTTTCGGCCAGAAGACCAGCAACAAAGTCTTTGTACCGATGTCGCTGGAATAGGTTTAGTAACTGGTGCAAAGACAAGAATGTGGACCCTTTTCAGTGTGGCACCCCAATGGTGCTTTCTTTCCCATTACATCTAGCCAATCTGGGGCTCCAGATAGGAACAATCAAAGGATACCTTGCTGCGCTGTCCATTTTCAAGCGCTCCTCGGAAGAGGTTTCATATTTCAAAATACCGTTAATAATTCAATTGTTAAAGGGGCTTACTAATGTATACCCTCCAATACCTTTTCATGTACCAACTTGGGACTTAAATTTAGTATTAACATTCTTGACTTGCATACCCTTTGAGCCTCTGCACTCATGTCCATTGAGGCTTCTGACTCTAAAAACTGTCCTCCTTGTGGCCCTATCATCAGCCCGCAGGGTTAGCGAACTTCAGGCTCTCTCATGCAAACCACCATATACTATTTTTTATCCTTAAAGTTAAACCTTCATTCTTGCCAAAAGTAGTCTCGTACTTCCATTTGTCACAAAAAATAGTATTACCAACTTTTTAGCCGCCTCCTCATCTGGGCAAGGAAGAGGAGAGATTACACAGACTAGATCCCAAGAGGGCTCTTAGTTTTTACATCTCAAGGATGGCTAAATTGAGACAAGATGACCAACTATTTGTGGGTTATACTGTTCATAAATTAGGCTTATCTGTAACAAAACAGACCATTTCCCGCTGGATCATATTAGCCATAGTTGAATGCTACAGATTAGCGGGAAAAGAACCACTAGATGGGCTTCGTGCCCATTCTACAAGGGGAATGGCTACTTCTGCGGCTCTAAAGAGGGGAGTTCCGGCAGCAGATATTTGTGCAGCTGCAACCTGGAAAACCACGCATACTTTTGTTAAACATTATTGTTTGGACACTGCCTCCTCTAACGAGGGTTTATTTGCAAAGGCAGCTCTGCATTCTGTCCACGAAAACTGAAATTGATACTCCGGCCACCAAAATTGCTACTGCTATGGGAGCCTATCACAAGATGAGGAATACGTGGGAGGACACAATCCATTCGAAGAACAAGTTACTTACCAACTGTAACGTTCTTTTGACTGGATGTTCCTCCCACGTATTCCTCATCGACCCTCCCATCCTACCCCACAGTACAGTTTACGTTTTCTTACACTTTCCTCTCACGAAGAATGTATCGGTCATGGGACACGCCTGGGTGTTCCTCCTATCTATATATATATATATATATATATATATATATATATATATATATATATATATATATATATATTTCATCGAAAAAACAGAACTGAAGCAACGGGCGCGGCTCGAGGTATGTGTTGTGTATGGCTTTGCAGAAGGAATGTTGTGATGTCATGTGGAGTGTTTATGCCTGAGTGATGGAATGCATGCATGAATGAATGTTCTAACCTGGTCAGTTGTTCAGCCAGAGGCCTGGGTGATGGGCTGCCAGTGTTTTATATGTCCTACCTGTAACTTATATGTAACCTGTTTGACTGCTTGTAAAGATACCAATGAACATGAAGCTGGTAATAAACCTAGCAAGTCAACCTAAGAAGGCTGGTAGTCACTTCACTACAATGGCGACGAGTTGGTCTTTTAAAAGAAGAATCTACGCGTGAAACAGGTGTAAAGCTGGTGCCCTGCTGTGGGGGGTGCAGGAAGGAAGAAGAGCACAACACTGCCCCCAAATGAAGTAAGACCCATCACCCACGGTGGCAAGGTACTGCAGGGCTGAAAAATAGAAGCCAACTCTTAAGTTGAAGAAAGGGGAGTTGTTTCCATCACCAGGAGAGAGGGGCAGAGCTGGGTCCCATAAGCAAGAGAGGAACAAAGGATTGGTTATTAGCCGGATTATTATGATCCAGTGACATCTTTATGGAGTCATCTTCACAGTTTTGGGGTGCCAATTAATGGAAGATGCATAGCGCTTGGATGCTGGGCATGAATTGCATGGCAGGTGAAGCGAGTCTCATGTGCAGGAGAGAGGAGTCTGATGGTCTGGAGAATAACTGCTGTGGTTATGTGCACTAAAAACTGCTGCTCCGGTTATGTGCACTGAAGTCTACATCATAGCTGGGTTTATGTGCATGTCATTACTGCACTTACACCTAGGGGAAACTGTCCCATCTGTGCATTGGAGAGTTCGAGCTGGGTCCAATAAGGGAAGGCAGCGGTACATAGAAGGTCTGGTGGTCAAAGGATTGGAGTGGTTGGACAAACCTGCAATGAGTACTAATGCAGGGGATCGGAATACGTAATGGAGGTTGGTAAAGGCTGTGCAGTTTGGCAACATTGTGGACACATCTGCACAATGGAGGTGTTTGTACATGGTACGGCGTGGGACAGCTCCGTGGAGCCTGGATTTTGGTAAAACACAGGACATGGTACGGCGTGGGACAGCTCCATGGAGCCTGGATTTGGGTAAAACTATGTATGCTTTAAGTAATGGAGCTATGGACATGGGTAAAATGGTTGAAGTTGCTTGCTCTATGGATTGAAGGAAAATGTACTATGTGGAGCATCCTAGTGTGTATTTTGCTTATGTGCCTATCTGTGTTTCATTTACTTTGATGCACATAGATGGATTGCAGGCTGGTAGCTGGTGTTTTGTTTTTAAGTGTGGATGGGATGAGTGTATTTTGGATTTAACACTCTTGAGGATTTGCAGTTTAGGGTTGCAGCAAGCGACATGGACTTTTAGTATGGAGTAAGGTGTATGGTATGGTCCACAACTAGTATGGAAGTTGGGGTTTTCCTGAATGTTGAGTTTTTGACTTTTTTGAGAATTCTCAGCATTTACGTTGTCCCATGACAACATGGATTTTTAGGATTGGATTTGGGTCGGCTTCATGACATCTGTTTTAGAGACTAGATGTAACTTTTTGGGGATTTTCAGCATTAATGTCGCTAAATAGCGACATCGACTTTTAGGAATGGATTTGGTTTGGGCTTCATGACATATATAGTGTCTTTTAAGAAATGCATCCAAACTAATGCTGAAAATATTGCAATGTAAACTACATATTCTGTAATATGTGATGTGTGATCCGGGCAGTTTAGTCATTTTGGGGGTAGCGCCTTCAAGTATCCCTTGTATGGGTGTTGATATGGTTGTCTGGTGATTATGGGGTTAGCGCCTCCCATGTTTTTGGTTTTGGGTGAAGCTTATATGAAATTTATAAGTATGGTTGCTGATGGTATGAATGCCAGGTCAGCATGTCTAACCTCTCAATGTGGTTGCTGGGGGTAGCGCCTTCAGCCTAACATTCAGTATGGATGTGGATGGGTATGCCACAAGGGTGTTTGAGAGGTAGTGCCACATGGTATGGTATCTGGGGGTAGCGCCTCGAGTTTGGTGTGGGCGTGATTGTGATGAGTCACGCATGGTTAAACAATGTACGTGTGTTACTGGTGGTAGCGCCACCAGTTCCGTCGGGGCATGACTATAATAGGTTATGCATGGTTATTCCACATATGACTGTGTGAGGTGGTAGCGCCACCAATTGTCGGGGTCTGACTGAAGTTAGTCATGCAAGGTGATTGGTTTGGTATCTGGGTGGTAGCGCCCCCAGTAGGTGTAGGGGTATGTGTGTACGGGTGGTAGCGCCCCCGACTTTGGTATGGGCATGTCTGTGGCATTAGGCATTGCATGGTCAAACACTACCCCGACTTTGTGGTTTATTCGCCATAAATTCAATTTTTTTTTCTCTGTGCACATGTGGTGCGGCTGTGTTTAGCTGTACTGTGTGCGCTTCTGACTCTTTCCACCCTCATCAGGGTCCGAAGTGTGACAGTGATATTGGTTGTTGGTCCTGGTGTGCCTGGCCAGTGCATCAGATATGAGGTGAGTGGTAGAGTGTCAGAGCATGTGTTGTGTGCTAGCCCTGATGATGCGAGTTGGTGTGAATGGAGATGTGTTGTGTAATGTCTTGTGCTGTTGTCGGAAGAGGGGAGATGTGTTGTGTAACACTTCGCTGTGTGTGATGTGCAATGTAAAGGGAGGAGATGTGTTGTGTATGGCTTGGCTTTGCAGAAGGAATGTTGTGATGTCATGTGGAGTGTTTATGCCTGAGTGATGGAATGCATGGGTGAATGTTCTAACCTGGTCAGTTGTTCAGCCAGAGGCCTGGGTGATGGGCTGCCAGTGTTTTATATGTCCTACCTGTAACTTATATGTAACCTGTTTGACTGCTTGTAAAGATACCAATGAACATGAAGCTGGTAATAAACCTAGCAAGTCAACCTAAGAAGGCTGGTAGTCACTTCACTACAGTATTTATACCATCGGTGACGTCGACAGAGTACGGAGTACGTCGAGGGACTATCGACGCCACGACCTCGAGCACAGCGCCCTCTGCCGAGAATTTTTTTTTCTGAAGCTGGAGATAACGATTTATCACAAAATGAGGAATACGTGGGAGGAACATCCAGTCGAAAGAACGTTACAGTTGGTAAGTAACTTGTTCTTCTTTTTGAGTGGTGGCCCTTCTTCGAGCAGTCTCCACAAATCCAAGATTTCCCTTATACTTTATAAATATGCATGTGGCTACCATGTCCAAAACACTTATCAACGGACCCTTCTTGTGGCAATACCTGGGGCAACCCCTCTCCTTTTCGTTCCTTGACCCATTGGTCATGGTACTTGGTTATATGCTCTGCATAACCGGGCAGATGTTTACATATATGTGCCAGGGGTGTTTCCGCCCCATGTTATAATCTTGCTGCTTACCTCCCTGTCTTATGTGCAACTGTCACTGTCCCTCACGTGTGTATGTATGTATATATATATATATATATATATAAATATATATATATATCTTGTTCACAATATTACTGTGTTAAGATCTTACCGGGTCACACTTACAATGACCATACCACGAAACTATCTAGTATCACTAATTCAACATCATTTCTTTACAACACAATTCTCTGCAACATGAATAGCTTAGCATATGTAACACAAAAACAGACATTTAACATACAACACATAACAATGACCCTACCTTTTCTTGCTGTACACTTCTATCTTTTACGAGGCCTCCTGACACACACCCAATTTCTCCCTCTTCACCCTTAAAAGTTATAACACTTTTTCTAGTATTGATATACCCAGAAGAAAGAAGAAGCAGTTTCTAATGTATACACCGTGTCTCCCTATTATTCAGACACCCTTATTTTATTTTCCACTATTCAACTTATTCCCAGTACTAGTCAAGATAGCACTATGCGGCGCTGCCTTCTACCCCTGTGCAGAGCTAGATTCCCGTCTTTATCTTTCCTTATTTCACCTCATTATCCTAATGGCCATATGCAGAGAAAGGAAATAAGTACCCATTGACTGACCTTGTGTAATTGGGCTCCCTCCCCTTTCACCTTTTATGATCACTCGCACTCAATACTCATGTGCCCATCTTGATCTGAGATTGTCCGGACTGGGTTCGTCCAGGCGGTGCTGCCTCACACTCAATGGCTGCTCCCCGCCCCCGGCGAGCGCTACTAAAAGGGTTTTTTGGAATGGGACCCATACCCTTTGGTCTACTGCGTGCGCACCTCTAAACGTACCAGTTGGCGTAGGCGGGCAGCTATCTTGAGTGGGCGCACCACTGCTGCCTGGAATTTCTCGTGCCAAACGGGGACAATACAAAACAAATCACATCAGGGTCACCACTGAAAACAAGCGCCCCCCATAAGGCAGCAACCTCCCCACAATGAGAGGCAATAAAGGACACACCCCAGGAGGGAATAAGACCAGGACCAAGTGCGGGTGATGTAAAAAGGGTTTTTATATAATCAATATAGGGCATGCAAAGGACTCTGCAAGCTCTGAGAACGCTCTGTCTGACAATAGCAAAGACAGTCATATTTATTGCAAAACTACGTCATAGATCCTGTCCACTGTAGGGGGCACATAGTCTCAGGGATTGGGTGGCGTCGACTAAGCTATAGGTGGTGTGTTGAAGGTCAGCTGGGCTCGTCTGGGAGGAGCTGCCAGGCCAGACGTGGTCTGTGTCGATGATTGGTGGCTGTATTAACTCTTTGCCCTTGTGGCCACAAACACTCATCACTTTATGTGACTTTGGTTGTCCTGCAAATCCTACAATAGGTTAAGCTAAGATGACAAGAAAAAGAGGGGAGACCGCATGTAAGATGAAGCTTCACAATATATCAATGTACAATTACTCTTGACCCAATGACCAGATGCCATAAGTCCAGGTGTTTTGTCAGAGGGCACTGGGTGAATTGCCTTGTCATTTTAGTCTGTTAGATGTGGTGAGAGATTGCTTTACGATATGTTAGTACAGGGGTGAATAACTGTCTCTATGGCCCATTAACTTGGGGTGAACTGGAGTACTATTGGATTAGTAAGGGCACATCTCTGGCCCCTCATGGTGGTGGGATTTAGGACCAGGTTGTACATAATTCATTTGGCCAAACTACGGCGGCCTCTGACATGGGGGAGGTAAATACTTGAAGTGGGTCCATCAGGAATGTGGGGGAGGTGAGGCTGTGCTGTTAGAACACCAGCAAGCCCTGGCGGGCCTTGATGGGAGGAGGAGGAGATGGCCTTGTAGCTCTAAGCGATTCTCTGTTCCTGAACTACACAATATACCATAAGGGTAGACAGTTACTACAGTTAACAGCATTAGGATTATTACATGTTTCTATCATTTACAAATTTGTTTACTGCTTCATTCGTAACAATGGGGGTCTGGCAGCGACACATGTATTACATAATATTTAGTTGAACACATTGATCATTCATAGGATATAAAAACGAATAACAACGTGAGGTAGCGTCAGGTTGGATTTACTCCATTACACAAGTATTCTCTGTAATGCTTTTCGCTTTATCCTTTGTACATTAGCAGCAATCATTAGTTAGCATAAGACGGGATCTATCAAGCCCTTTCATTAGACCTTTAGGGCACATGGTATTTTGCAGTGGGCAGGGGTTCATGGAGGAAGGTTATTGACACCATATATTTTAGATGCTGGGTCAAGACTTGTTTGATTGGGATGGTTCTTGTTATTTTCCAGATACGGGCTGCAAGTCGGGTCACTTCTAGGACAGTTATGTACTGCGGAAGGTAAATGATACAGTGTTTGTCCAGATACTTGTTCACGTCTGGTTGCTCGTGAGAACGGGCCTTTAGTGGATCTGCCATGGGGTGGAGGCGCGGGAGAAGTGCATGGCTCCCTGCGCGTGGTGAGCGGAGGCACAGCTACAGCTTTCGCATGCAGGCTATTTCGCTTCGGGTTTGGTCTGTACATCTAAAATGGAGTATTGGCATTTTCAAAATGGGGTCTATGGTATGTTACAGTACTTATGTGTCGATCAGCAGCCATCCTGCTTCCCGGGCTAGGTGCATGGGGGGCCGCTGACGAGCTACGAGCCTCACGGAGGTGGGGAATGTTGGGGAGAGGGGTCCTAAAGACCTGTCTTCCCATACACATGTAACACCTGTCTCCCCCTAGAGCACGACGAGAAGCGGCGTGCAAACTCCTTCGGCCAAAGACCCTTAAGGAGCGCTGTGTAAAGTGGTGGGCCGCGTACGGCATGTCACGCGTGGAGCCTCCCTCCCCCACCGCCACGCCAGCCGAAAGTGACGGGGGCACTTGGGATGACCAAACGTCCAACGCAGATGTCATAGACCCTGGAGGTGGACAATTCTAGGTCTGCCACGCCTGTACCGGACCCTTCAAGACTCGACTCTGGTCTTGCTACAGGGACTACACCCGGCGACAGGGGCATACAAGCGCATCGCACTAAGCACACAACCCCTATGCCAATTTCAATGCTTTCGTCGAAAACGGCAAAAGCGCCTACGGGACCACCGAAAACTTCACCGGTTCCCTCGGATCGTTCAGATCCAAAGCCTTCCCCGCATCCGCAGCAGCGTATTGCGACTGGGCAATCAAAACAAAGCAAGAGCGCTACTCCTAAATCTACACGCGTCGAAGTTCGGGAGCCCGACGCTTCCACTATTTCCAAGGCCTCAGTAGGCCCGAAAACTATGGCTAGGCCTCTACCCGGAAAACCGAACGCTAGGCCTCCTGGTGCCACGGACAGTATTTTTACTGCCAACAAATCATCAGAGCCTTTGTCTCACGACGATTTGGTGACTACCCAAAGTAGCATCGGAAGAATCGCAGCGGTGGTGGGCCTTACTCCGGTTCCGCCTAAAGTGATGGGCCAAGCCATGGAAAAGATTTTGTCGGATTTGGGCCCAGATTCCGATGACACTCATGTAGATAGCCAAGAGCCTCTCTCCGAGGTTCCTTACGACACCACAGTGTGGAGAACGTTGTTTCTCCTCACGTAGGCCCATTTGGGTCCTCTAAATGGACTACAGAAAAGTTTGAGGGTTATATGGATTGGCTGGAGCAGATTATGGGTTCTCCTGATCATCCTCCCCCGAAACGGTCCATCTCATGTTTTCCAACAAGAAGATGTGGTGCATATGGACACATATAGAGACAAATATAATGAAGAAGAGGAAGCTTCTTTTCTCAAATTATGAGGAAGATCAACAGGATACGAAGGACAACTGGGAGGAAACCCAGCAGGAAGGTCAAGACCCTTGGACACAGCAAGATCAGGACATTGATATTTTGTGCCTAGACTCCTCCGTCCACCCCAGCTCACCAGGCCTCCCCTGTGGATGACCAAATGGCTTTCAACTCCATGTTGAAAAAAGCAGCTGAATACTTCAAAATTGCCACTCAAGAGGTGGTACCTGAGCAGGACTTTGTGGAGGACATTAATAAGGAAAAACCTCTAGCGAGTCAATCCATCCCCCTCCTTAACTCTGATAAGAGACGGGTAGCTCCCTCGTTGGTCACACCTGCTCAGACACGGGCTGTGAACCCGAGAGTCGAAAAATGATTTCTGCCTTCTTCCTCCGACTCTCTGTATATAAAAGGGCATGCCGTCCCAGACTCACTGGTAGTGACTATCTGTCACAAGTCTCTCCCCTTCTCTCCTGTTTTTCTTGTTTGCTTGAGACCTTCTTTGGTGACTTCTTTCGCACGGTCCGAGATTTGTATAAACCTGTCTGCTGGTCTTCGGATTCCAGTGTGAGGATGACAATCCAACTCCAGGATACATTCAGATGTCTGGAACGGAGACCAGGAAGGAACAATGTCTGAGCTCAGAGACACGAAATGCCGTGACCCGAGCTTGGGCGAAAATCCAGGCAGTTCGAAGGTACGCTTTGAGGAAAGGAAGGAAGAAAGGGGGATTCAAGGAACCGGGAAACAGGATTCAGAAGAAAGCCCTGAGCGAACCCCGGCAACACACGTCCAACTACAGAAATCTGTAGCGTTGAGACGCGCAGAGCCGTGGGGGCGTGTCTGTTTAGTAGACCGTGGAGCGCAAGGACTGGCAAGCTGCGTTCCGTATCAGGCGGCCATGTTGGAAGGATTACTGCCTTCAATCCCCTATAGGTCAGGGACCACAAAGTCCAGAAAGGACATAGGCGACGGTTCATGACACTACCACTCGAAAGAGGGCAGGGGTACCCCTTGCCATGGGAGAATCACCACCGGACAAGGAGTCTAAAAGGTTGTATGCCCTGGGCAAACGTGTCACATCAGCAAACGCATACACCATTCGGGTTGCTAATAATACTACGCTATTAGCAAGCTATGCTGATGCCCAATGGAACTTGCTCCAGGAAGGCCTCCAGGAGGTTCCTGAACCCGCCAGGACAAAGCTTCTCGCCATTGTTGCGGGGGGAATACTTAAAACCCTGACTTGGCCACGGAGCCGGGTTGCAGAATCTCTTGTCTGCGTTGGATCCCTGTTTCCTGAGAGGAGCTGCAGTCTGTTCACTATTGCTGCTACAGCATCAGCTGACTCATTAAAACCCTGACTTGGCCGTGGAGTCGGGTTGCAGAGTCTCTTGTCTCTGGTCTACTGGGCTGACGGTAAGACGCCATTCAAAACTTCGTTGATCGTGGATCCCAAGAAAACCTATTGTTGTCCAACAATTACATGTTGCAGTGAGCAACTGTAAACTTAACTTTTAAAGCGCGAACAAACTGGGTGTTGAAGTGTGTACGCTTGTTTTTGCCCGTGTGAAGCACGATTACTTGGGAAGCCCATGAGAAGCCACCCACCTGGTACCAATACACTTAACTTTTCTCTAGGTATCGGCACCCGGAACATCTGCTGCGACTTTCGCTGCCGGGTTGCTGCGGTGCATCGTGAGCCTACCCCTCTCCCATCTCAGACTCCCTTCTCTCCTTCTTCCCCTTCTCCCTGCTCCTACCTTTTCTCCTACCGGAACACACGCGGAGTGCAGCTTGTAGGTTGGGTACGCCGAGGAGACTGCAGACATGGGAGCGGTGTTCTGCCCCCGTTTACTCTATGGTCGCTCCCGGTGCTCCCCCTGCTGCTGCCTGTGGGAGATTGACTGCGTGAGTCACTTTACGGCGTGATCTGGTAGAAAGTGCAAGATCCTTCGCTCAGCAAGAGCACTCCAGGAAAGGTTAATTACCTGGGTCATTACCTGGAATTTGAAACGGGGATAACACTTTTTTTTTCATCTAATCCGGAAAATGAGCCGAGGTAAATAATAGTAACCTTGGATATCCATCAAAGTAAGGAGGAGATTGTTGTAGTGGATTTTTTAACTTTCCCAGTGACTGAGTGACAAAACTTAGAGGATTATCCTTGTGGTGGGAGTGGGCCATCAGAAGCAGGAGACTGCGGGACTTTGTCTTTTGATCCTGCTGGTGAATTGGTCCATACCATATCACAACAGACACTCTGCTGCGTGCCAACAACTGCAGAGTGTGTCTGGGAACGACTAACTGTGTGGTGGGAGCGGGCCATCAGAAGCAGGAGACTGCGGCCTTTGATCCTGCTGGTGAGTTGGGCCACATTATATCACAAAAAGACACTTTGCGGCTGTGTGCAAATACCTACATGCAGAGTGTGTCTAGGAACGGTGTTTAGCGAAGCTCATTACAACAACTCAACTTGGTGGCAACCAAGCTGAGTGAAAAAGTTACATTTGAAATTGGCACAACTTGCTTGTAAACACCTCTTTTTATGGCGACTGGGACGAGACTTGCAACTAGATCTAAGAATAAACTTGGTACTATGGTTGAACTGATGTCCCCTGTAATCAGCAATCCTGATGAAACCATACCAAGCAAGACTTCACAAGCACTGATTATAAAAGGAGATACAGTGATACCAGTGAATGACAATAATCAGGAAAGTAATACTAATTCTGAGATTAGTAAGATATGATATGGCATTTGTAACGCGCCTATACACAAGTGTTTAAAGGCGCGACGAGGCAGGGGGGAACAAGGGGAGACAGACAACGATTCTACTAGGCCAGGTGTCATTCAGATCGCACAAGTGCAAAGGGTAGAGGAAAAGGGAAAAGTGCAAGGGGGAAAGGGAGAGGGGAAAGTGCAGTACAGGGTTAATAGCATACAGCAAACAGGATAAATAACAAGGGCCAGCTGGTGGCAAATGCGAAGTAAGTGCTGACAAGTTCTGGGAAGGGGTGATGTAGGGATACAGACACAGTCCCGTAGTGCAGGGGTTGCCAAGGAGGCAGTGCAGGGGAGAGTGGCTGGGCCAAGGACCGAGAACGGTGAGTGGCCCAGTTGCAGATTCAGTGCAGTTTCAGTAGTATTAGCAGGGGAGAGGGGGAGAGAAATCGGAGGCAAAGAGGAAGGTTTTGAGGTGCTTCTGGAACCGGAGATGGTTCTCCTCAAGTTTCAGGGAGGCAGGAAGGCTGTTCCAGAGGGAGGCCCCTGCAGCGGAGAGAGATCTGCCCCCAACTCGTTGTTTGGAGAAGCGGCTGACCCTGAGGGAGTTGGAGGCGGATGAGCGAAGAGCTCAAAAAGGAAGATATTTAGGAAGAGAGAGTTGAAAGTATTTTGACCCAAGGTCCCAGACGGCCTTGTGGACAATGCAGAGGGTTTTGAACTTGATCCTCGCAGTCACTGGGAGCCAGTGCAGTGATTTCAGTCCCGGAGAGATACGGTCCCTGAGCTTGAGGCCAAGGACAAGTCTCGCAGTCCTGTTCTGGATGAGTTGCAAAGGGCAGAGAGTAGAGGCGGGCAGATTTAGATGGAGGCTGTTACAGTAGTCCAGCTTTGAAAGAACCAGGGCTTTAGAGACAGTGAGCTTCTGGGGGAAGGAGAGGAAAGGAAGGATACCTCTGAGGAGGTGTAGCTGGTAGTGTGACTTCTTAGAGATGTCGGGTATGTGAGGAGAGAAGGAGAGTGTGGAGTCGAAGATGACCCCAAGGTTTTTTGCCTTGCAGGTAGGAGCAGGAAGAGGGCCAAGAGAGGCCGGCCAGAGAGCTGCAGGGAAGGAGGGAGTGGGTGTGCCGATGAGTAGAATCTCAGTCTTACTGGCATTAAGGCAGAGGTCGTTGGCGGCACGCCATTCCTGGATAGCAGAAAGACAGTCGGAGATGAGGGAAGGAGAAGAGGAGGTTGAGGGTAGCCTGAAAATGAGCTGGGTATCATCCGCATAGCACTGAAAGTTGGGGCAGAGAGCAGCGATGCGGTGGGCAAGAAGTGCCAGATACTGGTTGAACAGCCAGGGAGAGAGGTTAGATCCCCGGGGGACACCACAGGTAGAGAAAAAGATGCAAGGATCCGGTCTATTTAGATAAAGACTCACCAATGACAGGCCAGCTCCCAAATCACGTACACAAGATCCAGACAGAAATACGTGAGCCCCAATTATCACAAAAGGAAAAAGCGATCACGGCAAAAAAAGTTGGGAGCTAACATACACAAAGGCCAAGTTGCTAGAAGATGTCGAACACGGGAGCTTCCAGAGAAAAAACAGGCAAGCTCAATTATCGATGGACATTACAGAAATTGAGGATTTGATGACGAATCAGGTTAAAAGAAACAAAGTATTTAACCTGCACACAAACATAAAGGGAGAGCCGTCCTGGTTAGTATCAACAACAAGAGTCTTAATCCCTGACGTGATGACAAAGGAGAATCAAACATCCACTACAGCAAATAATAGCAGGCAACCCGGAGATAGCTCCCCAACAACAGATCATACCTCGAACAACAAGTACTTCTGTCAATGCCAACCAAACGTATCACAGACAAAAAGAACAGAAGCGATACCCACAACTATGTTAGACTTACAAAACTTGCAGTTAGCTGAAACCTCACAGGCGATGATACCATTCATGAAGCTACTAGAAAGTAATTGCGATGCGCAAAAAGATCAAGCAACTTTGTTGGCTCTCATCCACTCGAAACAGATTTTTTGTGGAGTCCTTTATAAATACGATACACAACTGACTGAATCAAGAGGCTGAAACAAGTGCTCATTGCCAGTCCAGGCTATTTGAAATAGCGAGAAGAGAACATGAAGAGAAGTCAACATTGACAACAGGTATGATGGAAATCATAGCAAAGGGGCACCTGCCGCCTAGTGTAAAATCGCAAAATGCAACTGGACAAAAAGAACCCGTGTCACAAATAATAGCGCATGCACAGTTAGAACTTGTGCAGGGTAGAATTGATACATTGACCGTGGATTCTACCCAACGAGGTGGGAATACGACTGAAGTCACTGAGGTTCTCACCTCCTTACCTGAAAAGCCAATGGAAAATGTTGCCATTTTTGACAACAATAAGAACATCGCCAATATTCCACAACAAACACAGAAAACAAAATACTGAATCAACCAAGAAAAAGAAAATAAATGGGTCCAGAGCCTTTCTACGCAATTTGACAACCCCTAAAGTGAATAAAAATACACAAGGAGAAAAAAAAATGCAATGCCAAGCAGGATAGTGGAGCCACAAAAATCTAATATGACCGAAAGGATACAAATAGATATTACTAAGATGAATGATATGACATCTGATACAACCATAGAGTGATAGCGAAGAGATGCACTTAGTCAAGAAGCATTGTTGAACCTCTCTACTTATTCTAAAGAAGAGCAAGGCAGTAACTGAGACTCGCAAGCTTCTATCCATGATCAATCTTTAATTATTGTTGACTGTTATGAAGAAGCCTACATGATAGAGTCCATCTATACAGACCTTAGCTGTGAAGACTTTTCTGATCTAGAGCTGGAGACGTCTAGACTTAGTGTGGAATCAATTTCAGACAGCAAAGATTTTATATCGCAATACTCTGAGAGGAGTCAAAGAACCAACAAATCAGAAAATAGTGTAGACACAGGTATTAGATCTAAACTGCGGCAACCTTTGTTTCTTAATCCTATGCATACCCTACAAACCATAAAATTAAGCAATTGGAAAATAGATAACTACCAACATGACCTGATCTTAAATAGAACAAATACTTTGCGACTGATACACGCAATCCCCGCGCTTAGATGGGTCAACACAGGACACATAAAACTGGTGGAATTCACAGATGAAAAGAATGCAGATGCGATTCTTGTACATTTTCTTAATACAGAGAATATTGGAAAGATTATGAATGAGGCACACCTCTTTTTGAAATTGGGATTCTCGTGTACTGCTGTAACAACAAATACGAGGAAACCAACACGGGAACATCAGCATTATGTGAAGAGATCAATAAAACAGGAGAGATGGGGAAATGATGGTTCACATCCCCAGGGGATCTCTACAAAAAGCAGAATAGTCAGCTCAGCAGAAAGTAATAAATATACGCAAGTAAATTTTACTAATATGCCATTCTGGAGAGAGGAGGAAACCTCAAATAGGACTATATCAATGAGAAAAAACAATTTATAACCATCAATTAAAAGATCTACTACCACACTGACTCGGTGTACTTGGAATACCAGAGGATTTTCTCATCTCTTTTGCTTAAATATGGATGATCTCTGTAAATTAAATTTAAATGTTTACAAGAAACATGGATTGACATCATGCCCGGATGTGACGGATACACAGTGGTCATGAATCCTGCTATATCCCGTAAAAAAGGACGTCCATCAGCAGGACTCTTAACTTTGATTAAAATGGAAGAAAATATCCAAGTGGCAGATTCTACTAACATCTCACTGTGGATTCAATTAACGATAGTAGAAATTTTGAGTACTAAGATGACATCTGGAATCCTGGTGCAAGCGCCGGCGCAGAGAGTAGCAATATTCAATATATATTGGAACCAGGCAGCGATTCAAATGGAAGAATTCATTGATACATCATTCTCCGCTGTAGATAAAGTTGTGCTGAAATCAGATGATACTGAAATAATTTTATGTGGCGATCTTAATATACATTTATTTGACCAACAAGGATTAGCGATTGAGAAAATGTAACTCTCAGCGAGAGCGAAAATATGGAATAAAGAAACCACATGGCGACAGCTCTATTGTACCAATCAACTGAACCACAGTCCAAAAAGTACGACTTGGACAAATGGAAAAGTCTCAGCCACTTTAGACTACATCTATATGTCGCCAACTCTGATCTCCAAAGTAACGGCCCAAGACAATATAAGCTCAGATAATAGTGATCATCATATTATCAGCATTACATGGAAAGCACCGTATTGTGAAAGTAGCAAAATTCCTCTACTTCACATGGAAACTAATACCGCAGTCACCCGACTGCGTATCAATGACAATCAAATGAAGAAACTAGTAAGTACATACACCAGTCCTGCGGTGTTTGGCATGGATCAAATAAACTATGAATGGATACTCACCATTCTTACGAAAGATCCATAAACAAGAGTCTTCTAAGAAAAGCCACACCCATGCATACAACTTACAAGTAGTAAACAAAAAAAAAAGAACTGCGGAGAATGATCATGGAAATAAATAGAAAGAATGAGGCCAATTCATGGAATGCTATTCGACAAGCAAAACAAAGTTACAGAAATTGGACAAAGAATGCAAAAGCTCTTCTCCTACAACAAGATGCAGAAGCAATCTTAGCTCTTTTGAAAACCAACAATACGCGAGGATTGTGGAACCTATTAAATCTGCAAATGGATAACCATCATAAACTAATCCAGGTGATTGTAAAATCTATATGGATTAATCATTTTAAGGCCATCTACAAATGTACAGCGAGAAATCATTCCATCAGAATAGAGAAGAATGAAACGACTGTTTGGACAAACTCCTGGACATTGGAGGATATCTTAACAATCATAAAGAAGCTCAATTCATCAAGGGCACCAGGCCCAGGCGGCCCAAGTAATATGCTCATAAAGAAACACCAGAGGATTGGGCTAAATTTTGCGCTCATCTATTTTCTGCAATTGAGAAAGGGAAACAAATACCTATTACTTGGACAACAGCAATTCTGATCCCAATATATAAAGCAGTTGATAGGCAACTACCTACAAACTATAGACCAATCGCATTTTTGGATCCGATTGGGAAGATTTTTGCAATGCTTCTACTCAACAAGCTTAATATATGGATCAAGGAAAATAAGCAATTTGATATCCGGCAGACTGGATTCACCAAGAGTACGGGTACTCATGTAAATCTAATGATCTTGAATCTATTGAAACAGGAGGCATTGGTTAACAAATATACCACATATGCAGCATTCATAGACCTGCATATGGCCTTTGATATGGTAAATAGGAGAATACTGTGGGGAAAAATAAAGAAGTGGAATTGCCCATTGACGCTATTGGAACCAATCAAGCAACTATATAGCAATACCACTCTAAGAATTAGACTCTCACAACAAGGTCAATTGTCGGCACCTATTGAAGCGTAAAATGCTCTTAAACATGGCTGTCCTCTTGCAGCTACGCTGTTTAAGTTGTATACCATGGATCTCCCTGATCCTCCTCGTTTTCAGAAGGCAAATCCACCTAAAATAAACCACCACCAGATTCAGCACTTCATGTATGCAGATGACATTGTCATCTTAGATAAAACAGAGTTAGGGCTACAAAGAAGTCTACGGGAGTAAGAAACTTACATGTTGAAAAATGGCTTAGAGATAAACACCACCAAAACAAGAATAGTGCCACTCTCAGCAAAAAAAGGACAAAAAAGAAATCAACAGCCCTTTCGATTTTACATGAATGAACAAAAATTGACCACAGTAAAAGCAATCAAATACCTGGGAATCCTAGTGAATCAATCAGAAGTAGAAACACCCTGGATAAATCACTTAAGAACAAAAATAGCTTCACTGGCAAGACAAGGGCTATTTATACATAGAAAATTTGGAAAATACTCCTTACAACCGATCCTCATATTTTATCGACAAAAAGTGACTGCGATTCTTAGTTACGGGAGTGAGTCTATGATAAATCTCGACCAATCAATTTGGGATATCTTAGAAGGCCTGTTTTGGAGGAAAATCCTAGGGTTATCGAATTCATTCCCGATCAAAAGAATCAGACATGAGATTGGAACCCAATCATTAAGATCAATAGTCGAGTGTAAAAAAATCGACTTCTATAGAAAGATGATTAATGAGGACGAAATCCCAGCATATAAACTATTCCAACAAAGAAACAATACAGTGGCTAACACGGCATTAGCAGTATGGAAGAACGTCATGAATGGCGTGATGACAGCAAATAACATAACAACGGAGATGCTTGTGAATCGCTCCCTCAATGCGCTAAACAAAGACTACAGCGAAATGATTGGATATGTACTCTAACAGATAAATCACGATACCAGATGAACCTAAACTGTGAATTGGACAGCCATGCACTTAGTGACTTAACTACGTATCTGAAGCAATTTCCGGATAGGCGGATTAGGGATCAATTCATTAGACTTCGACTGAATCAACTACCAACACCGGAACTCATGGCAAATAACAGGCAAATCTCGAAAGAGGAAGCATTTTGTCGATTCTGTGAGAACAAACAGACGCTCGAAACTATCCATCATATCATCATGACTTGCCCTGCGTTAGTTGAAAAAAGAAACTGGTTTCGAGAAATAATAACATCTGGAAACAAACTCAATAGTCAGGACAGATGGAATCTAATATTGTCAGGGAATAATAGGAGTCTTACTACTTTCACAATTCAATTTAGGAATCATATTATTATGATGAAGAGTACATAAACGACTGTAATGGTGGACTTATAGCAGTATATAAAGTAGTAAGGAAAATGAAATAGGATAGTATGGAGACTACGGTCAATGAAAGAATACTTGTGTTGACATTTTTTTTTTAATCCTACATTTTGGAATTGTATGGCTGTATGGATAAATGAAAAGTATAACATAAAAAAAAAATTATTAACCAGAATGTGGTGAAGAACACCCTGGACACTGCAGAAACAGCAGGCAGGTCTCTTGCACAAGGGACTCTTCTGAAAAGACACGCATGGCTGCGTACATCGGGTTTTAGACTGGAGACTCAGGCCTCCCTCATTAATAAACCCATTGAGGAGACTAACCTCTTCGGGAAAGCAGTGGATGAAGCATTGGATACAGCCAAGAAGGAGCATGAGACTATAAGGTCTCTGCACCAAATTACACAGAAACCCTCATCACAGAGGGGTACTAACTCTTGGCGGTCCTTTCGAGGACAAGCCTGTGCTGGCCAAAACAACTATGCCACGGGTTACTTCAACACAAATCAAACATCTGGAAGCCCCACTTACTACCCCTCAAGGGGTCAGAAACGCGGCGAAGGTAGAGGCAGAGGCCCCAATCACAGAGGAACCACAGCCTCTGGTCAGAAATGACCACCAAGTCCATGTCCCCTCCCATGTCTCCCCGGTCAGGGGGCGATTAACATCTTTCCTCAAGGCACACAGAAGGGAACTCCACAGTTCAGACCGCCGCGCTCACGGCGCCTTTCACCGGAGCATCTGGAGATCTTGATCCAAGAGGTGGAAGCACTGCTGGGAAAGGACGCCATAGAAGCAGTCCCTATTCTTCATGTAAACAAGGGTATTTATTCAGTGTACTTCCTTGTACCCATAAAGGATCTCACCATGCGTCCTGTTCTAGATCTGCGCCCAGCGAACAAGTTTATAAAACCCCAGAAATTTTGCATTGTAAGACTGCCGGAGGTGATCCCATTGCTGAAACGTGGGGCTTCATGGCAACATTGGACATGAAAGATGCATACTTTCATATTTCAATGTTGCCAGCACACAGAAAATACCTAAGGTTCATGATCCAGGACAAACACTACCAATTCAAGGTACTCCCCTTTGGCATCGCCTCGGCGCCAAGGGTGTTTACCAGAGTCCTGGCAGTGGCAGCAGCACACCTGCGCAGACTATTAGTCCCAGTTTACCCTTACCTCAACGACTGGCTCATTACGGGGGACTCGTTCAACGCTTGTTTTTCGAACACCCAAAAAATAGTAGATCTCCTCTTCAGCCTGGGTTTTTCAATCAACGAAAAGAAATCCAGCTTAGTCCCCAGCCAAGTAAAACAATTTCTGGGAGCGCTAATTCGGACGGAAGACGGTCTTGTCTTCCCCTCCAGCGAGAGGGTTCAGAACATGCTCTCTCAGATTCCTCAATATGTAGCCAGTTGGGAGGTGATGGTACGCAAAGCCATGCGTTTGCTAGGAATGATGGCGTCCTGTATATACTTGGTTCCCCACGCACGGCTGCGCATGCATCCCATGCAAGAGTGGCTCAACAGCCAGTGGTCTCAGGCCAGCAGACAATGGGAAGATCTGGTAGTTGTCTCGCCAGCCCTCGTTCTCTCGCTGCAGTGGTGGTCAAGAGAAAACCTCTTGAAGGGGGAAGACCTTCACCACCCCTGCAGTGGAAGCCACTCTCACTACAGATGCATCTCTCACGGGTGGGGTGGGGGGTGGGTTCACCTGCTTCAGCAGACAGCACACCAAATAAACTTACTGGAGCTATTAGCAGTGTTCAAAGCACTGAAAGCCTTTCAGATGCAACTGCTAGGAAAGACAGTGCTGATCCTAACCAACAGCACTACAGCAATGTATTACCTGAACAAACAGGGGGCACTTACTCTCCAGGGCTATCCAAGCTGTTCCAAAACATTTGGATATGGGCTCTCAAACACAAGATGTTTTTGTTGTCCCAACATGTTCCAGGGGAACTCAATCTTCTGGCAGACGTATACAGCAGAATACTCTGACAGAAGAATACGAATGGCGAATGCACCAAGAAATTGTGTCCAACGTCTTCGCAGAATGGGGTTTCCCAGAGATCGACCTGTTCGCTACTCAGGAGAACGCCCAATGCCTAGACTATGCCTCCAGGTACCCCCAGAACCAATCCAAGGGTAACAGTCTCTGGCTAACTTGGTCGGGGAAATTTGTCTACGCTTTTCCCCCCCGACTCCCCTTCTCAACAAGATAGTGCACAAGATGCATCAGGAACCAGTTACCATGATACTGGTGGCCCCCATGTGGGCCCGCCAACCCTGGTTCACTCACCTGATGGAAATGTCCCTCTCCCCACCTGTCAAGCTGCCCTGCCCGTACAACATGTTGTCTCAGGACAGAGGGGAGCCCCTACACCCATGTCCACAAACTCTGAATTTAGCAGACTGGCTCCTGAGATCATAGAGTTTGGACATCTGCAACTCTCTGAGATGCATGGACCTACTCTGGGAAGCGAGGAAACCTAATACACGTTATTGCTATGCCAGCAAATGGAAACATTTTGTCATCTGGTGCAATTCCAAGGGTCTCGATCCCATTGATTGCTCACCCTCACACATTGTGTTGTATCTAACCCACCTGTTGGACTCTGGGTTACTCTTCAATTCCCTAAAGGTTCATCTGGCTGCACTGTCAGCCTATACTACATCGCAGCAAAAGGTATTGTGGTGGAAGATACCAGTAATTAAAGCCTTCATGGAAGGGTTTAAGAGGATTTATCCTCCCATCTCTCACCCAGCCCCTGGATGGGATCTGAATGTGGTTTTAACCAGGCTCATGGGAGCTCCTTTCGAGCCTATGCATAAAGCAAGTCTGAAAGACCTGACTTATAAAACAGCCTTCCTAGTGGCTATCACTTCTATCAGAAGGGTTAGCGAACTACAGGCTCTTTCTGTTTTAGACCCCTTTGTGACAGTCCACAAAGATAAGGTAGTTCTGCGCACACATCCCAGGTTTGCGCCTAAATTTATTTAGAAGTTCCATGTGAACCAGTCAATCGAACTACCCACTTTCTTCCAGAAGACTACTAACATGGCCGAAAGAAGCCTTCACACACTAGACGTGCGCAGGGCAGTCATGTTTTATCTGGAAAGAATTAAACCACTAAAGAAGACTAAACAATTCTTCGTTTCAGTGGCAGCTGGTAGAGAAGGCGATCCTGTCTCTAAATCATCTATCTGAAGGTGGATTTACAAATGCATCACACTATGTTACACTCTTGCTAAGAGAGAACTGCCCTTCAAGCTTAGAGCGCACACTACTCGAGGCACTGGGGCATCCATAGCATTCATTGCAAATGTTCCTCTTGAGTCCATTTGCAAAGCGGCAACCTGGAGTTCTGTACACACCTTTACAAAACACTATTGCCTAGACACTCATTCTAGGTCTGATTCTCAGGTGGGACAAGCAGTATGAAGCCATCTTTTCTCTATTGTTCCTTCTCACAACCCACCTCCAACTCCGGATACTGCTCGGTAGTCTATGCACAGCATGTGATTCTAAACAGATTAACAAGCATCAGAAGACCTGCATTACTCACCGTAATAGCATTTCTGATGATTGTATCTGCTTATATTCACATGCGCCCTCCCTACCTCCCCGCTCGGGGTGGAAGGAATATAGACGTCTTACTACTTTCTCTCTTTATGTACTCACTCACTATAGCCTTGGGCTCCCTCATGCCAGAATAAATACAATCGGAGGGACCTCGGCGACCACTGCAAAAGATTTAAGACTACAGGTGGTTGGCAGTAAACCCAATTGGTAGCAGTCTGTACCACCCAGATTTACCTGGTAGCTGTGGCTGAGCAGTCAGACTTCTCTCAAGATGAGTTAGGCAGTATATAGAGTATACACAATAGGTACAGAGCTACAGTAGCACAAGCAAACACTGACCAGAGCTTCGGTGTAAAAGTATATAATTATTTATTTAAAGACACACTTGTAAATTACACTAGCACAAAGAGGTAAGTAAATTCAACACACAGTCACTATCAATATATACAACCCTGATTACTTATTAGACATGTCTTAATGAGAAACATCACTTATTTTCAGACAGAGGTGAGCGCTTAACATAAGATCGCAGTCTAATAAGTTCCTTAAAAAGGGACGGAAAAAGGCAGAGTTATGAAGGCACATAAATCTCGATACTTTTCAAAGAACCACAGTGAGGCAGGTTAGGCAAAGTTTGCTGGAGAGCAAGGAAGTTCAAATGCCAGGCCCACTCTTGGAGAGAGCAAGCAAAATGTGTCCAGGATCACACAGTGGGGTTATGCCCAAAGAGTCTTTGTAAATAGTTCACAAAAGATTGAGATCAAGTCAGGAAAAGTTAGTTAACAGGCCCCAGGCTAACCCAGGTTAGAAAGTCGAGGATTTACTGTCACCCCGAACGATCTGTCGCAAGGGAAGCCAGGCGGGACACAGTACCTGAAAATGGGAAGAACGCTCCAGCGGGGGCAGTTGTTCCTGGCAGCGGGTGCAAGTTGGTGTTTCGTCCAGAGCAAGAGGAGGTCTCGGCGTGGAGGAAAGCTGAAGGTCGTTGCACTGCCAGGGAAGAAACCAGCCGCGGAGTTTCCCGGTTACAAGGTACCACCCTTTTCTTCGCGGTAGTGGTAAACCGTGGTATTCCAGTTGCCGGGGTGCTTGGCACGGGTAAGGCGGCCATGAGATGGTCCAGGAAGGCGAAAAGACGGGCAAACTGGTTATCCCCACCAGTCAAAGGAAGAAGACTCTCCGGGCTGGAGATCTCCTCTGTCGTCGGGAAAAGTGGTGAGACGGTTCTGCAGGGCCGCACCGGTGGTGTCGTCGTTGCAGGTCAGCTCGGCTTCTCCCTCCTCGGATTCTTTAGGTCCAGTGGCGACTTCTGAAGTTCCAGTCACCAAAGCCCTGCTTTTATGCAGAAAACCCCCATTCATTCGGCCTAGCTGTCACTCAAACATGCTAAGTGGTGAGCCGGGCGGCTCACCACTTGGGCCAGTCACACAAGAGTGTGACTTGAGTTGCCGAAGCAACTCAGTCCAGGGTGCCTAAACCTCCTCCCACACCCCCTGTGGTACCCAGACAGAGTGGCACCACTTTTGGAGGCTTCTGTGGAGAAGCCCGCCAAAAAGTGGAACAAAGGGCTCGACTTGGGTTGGAGTCACAGAAGCGAACACAAACGCCATTTTGGTACCAAGTTTCGGCAAAAAATACCAACCGGTGAATTTGTATTAATTTAATAAACCAGCGGTATGTTCGAGGCTATTTTAAAAAGTGGGAGCCAAAACTTTGTCGGGGGGGTCTGGACAGTGCCCCCTCGAACAACAGACCCCGGGGCAATCAAATTGCCCCTACCAGTACATCCACAATATGATGGTTTGTACTGGTTCTGTTCACAATTTGAGACTAGTAAAGCCAATGGTGACTTTACATGCCCTGGGAGACAGTAGTCAGTCCCAGGGTATGGAGTCTATGTTTGGGGGTCGCTACGACACTCCTGGGTTACTGCACGGAGGGTGCTGTGTAACCCACATATCAAAACACATGAAGCCCTATGGGGTAAAGGACCCCATAGCCCATAAAACACATACAAATTCAAAGGAACACCTCAAATCAGGTCTAAGAGTGGGAGGAAAAGAGTCTCACTCTTAGCAGGAGAAAAAAATAACCCCAAAAATCCAGCAAAGCTGCTGGGGGACTCACTAGGTTTGGGAAATTAGCCTTAACAGAGAATTCTCCCTAACCGCGCGTGAGGGATTTTGGGTACTACACGTCACGATAAGGATAGTGTTACAGATACGCCTATGCCGACGTCCCCTTTCGGTCCCCGAAAGACAAGATGCAATACTCCGCGGTTACCACTGGATGTCAGACCATATGCACAGCATGTGAATCTAAGCAGATACATCATCAAAATGCTATTAAGGTGAGTAATGCATGTCATTAATTTATTTCACAGTCGGTTGTATAAGACTTCTTCAGAAGGGAGCAATATATATGTAACAATTAAAATACACTTCAAAACACACTCTTAGTTTCTCTAAATCCGATGATGCCCATTGAGGATGGCACACAGACTCTTCCTACACCCTCAGGTGACTTAAATAGCTAGGACACTGTAGACATTGATTTATCATTGGTAAATTTAGAGCAATACTGAGTTTGGTGTAAAAGATAGAATAGAGGAATAAAACAAAGGTTAACAAATAATTAATAAACAGGTAAGTACTTTTGAAAACTTCCAATGTTCTGTAAATTAACCCTTTCCTGGGGGTAAATATGAAGCACAGAGTCAAAGGTAAGAAGAGTCACTCAGGGAGCCAGGACAGCCAATGTCAATTGCACAATGTCAAGGGAAGCTGAAGATCTTCTTTGCAGGTAGGTAAAAAAGTCTTGCACAATGTTTGTAGAAAATAGAACACTTGAAGGGCCACAAGCTGGGAGGCTTGTGAGGGGCAAAGCTTTAGCAACTCAGCAAGGTAACCAAGACCGGTCTCAACTGAGAGCAAGTAAGGCTACACAACAAGAGTTCTTTTAGACTTTACAGTACCTCTGGTTAGAAGAAATGGTTCCAGCTGGCTTCTGTTCCTGTGCAGCTGTGCAGATCCGGTTGTTCCTGAGCCTGGTCGTGGGGACAAGAGGGAGGACTTTTGGGGACTCCTGCTCTGCAATGGGAAGGTCAGCGGCAGCGAGTGGCAAACTTCAATTCAGCGGTTTAGTTTATTTATTTGTATTGCGCACCTGGCTCGGGGGCATCGGGGCGCATTTCTTACAAGGTAGAGGTTACACATACAATGTCTTTCTTACATAATACAAAAGTTACAGATAATAGATGGTACAATCTCACAGCATAAAGTGCAGGTTACAGAGTACAGTAGGCAAAATACAGATAATAGACATACGAACATTATGAGCGGGATGCCGCTGTATCTTGATCAGAGAGCCATTTTTTTGTTTTGAGTTTGAAGGCAGGGAAGGAGGGCTCCTCTATTAGTAGGGTGGGGAGGGTGTTCCAAGTTTTGGCCACAAGGTACCGGGAAGCTGGCTCCCCCGGCTGTTTGTAACTTAAATCTGGTAATGGATAGCGAGTGAGTGAGAGTAGATCTCAGTGGTCGTAAGGCAGTGTGTGTAGTAAAGCGGTTCGCCGGGTATTCAGGGGCGAGGTTAGCTTGACACTTTTGGGTGATCGTTAGTGTTTTCAGTGAGATTGTGTGGGCAACTGGTAGCCAGTGGAGGCTCCGTCTAGTGTCTGAGATATGTAATTTCCTGGGGAAATTGAGAGCAGCCCTGATGGCATTGTTCTGGCTAACCTGAAGTTTGTTGATGTTTCTTTGGCTAGTCCCATGGTAGAGGGCATTACAATAGTCAATCTTTGACAGTATGGGTGTTCTAGCCAGGATGATACAGTTGTTGGTTGTAAGAAAGGGTCTACATGCTGTTTTCAACTTGCAGGTGTAAGCTGCTGCAGAGGCCACTGTGTCGGTTTGTCGAAGTGATAAGGTAGAAACTAGATAGATACCAAGGGTTTTGGTGTCGTTAGACACCTTGATGGTATTCCCATCAATGATGAACGATTGGAAAGCTGCGTCAAGTTTATTTAGTCTATTCTGTGAGCCTAGGATAAGTAACTCGGTCTTATCTTTTAAGCAAAGGCCATGATGGGCCATCCAGGCTTGGATTACTGTATAGACATTGTTAAGCGCTTTTCAGTTGGTTGCATAATCACTGGTGATAGGGATCAGTATCTGGGTGTCATCTGCGTAGTTTGGTCCTTCAGTGTTTCATCTCCTCATGTCTGACAGCAAATGGCAACACAGCAGTTCTCGGATACCACTTCAGACTTTCCTGGCTTCTGGGGTCCAGCACTCTGTTGAGGTGGCTCAGGCTTGGTCAGTCCTGCATCAGGGAAGCCCGGAGGATCTACCTAGCACTCGGGTCTGACTTAAAAGCAACACACACAATCTGGTGTTCCTCTCCTTGGCACTATGGTTCCAGCAGCCGCAGCATCAAAATACAACCAGTTTCGAGAGAATGTCCAGACGGGCTTACACTGAAGGTGCTGTGTGACACAATGTAAAGATGATGCCTATGGAGTTTGTCAGACTCCACAGTTAAAAGAAACATAGAAAACACATTGAATTAATGTCATGATTCCTGCCCCTCATGTCCCCAGCCCTCCAAGATGTCAGGCTGGAGCCAGGCCACGATCACCTACATGGCCCTCAAGGGCCTCTCCATCCCTCCAAAGACCCACTTGGAGTCAGACTTGGCGCTTGTGGCACCAGACTCACTCACTCCCATAGGATAACGTTGGGGATTGGACTTTTAGTGCATTGATGGGGACAAGATGGATGCCCCCACATATTTCGGGTCCCAGAACTGCATGTGCAGTCTAGTCTTTTGGGTGTGGTTCAGCCCAGAGACACCTGGGATACCCAGAGACTATTTAAGCCACGCTCAGGCTGAGAAACATGCTTTATGTTTTCTGCAGTGTGACACTCACCGTGTTCGGATCGGTCTCCAGTAGGCCTGCATTTTTCTTCTGCACTCAGCTCCTGCAAGAACACCGTTAGGAACAGCCTTACCTTGCGGCGCTTCTGCCCATCATTCATCGCTTCTTCTGTTCTGCGGGCATCTGCGGCGGTGTCATTCCCATCCCGGCACGCCGCTTCCTAAGGAAAAGGGAAAAGAACAGAAAAAAGGATTAATAAGCACTCAGCAAATCTTTGCTTATTTTAAAAGACTGTATGAGCTGCAAACGCTTACCTGAATCCCAGCCGCTCTGGGGGAACTCTGTCTCCGGAACTTCTCATCCATCTGCAAGAGGGAAAAGACACTCCAGGTTAGCGTGGAAACATCTAGAGGCGCCACATACCGCGCTTACTCACTGCATTTCTTCTTCATAACCGGCATCCACGCTGAAAACATTGCGCCACCTAAAAGACACAGAAAAAAGAACTCCGTTCAATAGAAATACGAAAGGGTTGCATCGCGCATCGCGCTCTCACTCACCTTCGGCGCTACTCATCTCAGCAGCACGTCGCCATCCCCGGACGGCGGCCATCATCTAAGGAAGGAAAGGAACGAAGTTAGAGAACTGTTCAAAAGACTCATTATACTTACCTGTCGGACTCTTGCCAGTGAAGTAACTAGGCAGCAACGAGCCTGCATCAATCAACGCGCCCCTGTGCTGAAAGCAGGATGGAGAGCACACTTTCCAAGAAAACAAGGCCAAGTCTCCAGCCAAGTAGACTCCAGGGAAGGGTTTGAGGTCATAAGAGGTCAGAACAGGCTGAGTTATGTCCCAGTGGATACCAGGTGAGCATTACAATTAAAAGTACAAAGTCCAGCGAAAGGAAGGTGGGAGGAATTTAGCACCAAACTGAAAATTCCCCCAACAATTTAGAACAATGTACACCGGTTCTACATTCCTTATTCCCTCTGTCCTGCATTCTGGTGAGCGGACTCAGGATGTGGAGGTCTTGCTTCTGGAGGGTTCTTAGAAGGCTCCTGGAGCTTTTAGCCTAATTTGTTATGCGGCAGGTGTTGGACCCTACTATAGACACTCAACCCCTGGCATGGGACTTGTGCAGGAACAGAGAGGCACAACAAGTCGGGGTTGGTGCACAAGAGGAGTTTGTCTTGGGGTTAGTTGGTCCCACTAACCCAAGGGGAGAAGTCGTTCCTTCTGGAGCGTCTCTGTCGAGGTGAAAAAGGTCAGCACAGTAGCAAGGCTTCACCAGGCAATTCAAGGTCCAGGAGGTTGCAGCAGGCTTCTCTTCTCAGTTTCTTCGTCTGATGTTTCTTCCAGTGGTCCACTCTGCCTATTAACCATCGCCTTTTAAGCAGTTTTTCCCATTCATAGGCTGTCAATCACACAGGGGCTCTGTCCTTTTAGGACAGACAGCCAGCTAATCAGGGCTAGCTTCATTCAGGCATTTGTAGAGACCAAGGACGGGAGTTTCTGGACCCTCCCTCACATCCTGTCCTTCCAGACACACACGAGTCCTGGGCGGGCTTCAGGGCTGAAGCCCACCAAAGGCAGAACCAACAAAGGGCTCAAACCTGTCTCAACGCACTGAGTAAAACCCGAGAAAGACCTCACAAACGGAAAATGGGAAAAAAGACCAGGGCCATTTTGACAAAATGGTCACCCATGGGTGCTGTACTGCAGCTGAGAGTTCAGCCTGCGATAGAAAAGCACAATGGTAGGACAAAGTAAACCACTGCCACCAGCCATTTAAAGTAGTAAGCGTAACCCCTTTTTTATATGAGACAGTGGGATAAAGGGGCTACTAAGTAACCCCCCAGCCCTCCACATAAGATGGGTGTGTGCTGGACCTACAAAAAGAAAAGGTAAGTAAATTTTACTTTACTATTCTTGGGAACTGCATTTCACCCAAGAAAAGGTATTTAAACCTTAAGAGAAACCGAAAGGATTTCTCAGTGACACTGCACTGAAGGTGTTGTTTGTCACCATACAAAACAAGGATGCCTATGGAATTTGTCATCTCCAAAAACAGTGAAAACCCAAAATCAGGTAAAAACACATGAGAGTGAGAAAAAGGTCTCACTCACTCCAGGGTTAAAATTCAAAAAGTCCTAAATCCATCAAAAGAGCTGGGGATCTTGAAGGTTGAAGGGAATTAGCACATAAATGAACATTCTCCCCAAAGTGTTTGTAGGGCCTACATTTAAGGGACCTCATAAAACATGAGCTACCACTTGGGTAAAACTATTGAAAGGCAGTTTAAAATGTTGATCAAATGGTCTTTGATGTCACCATAGCCAATCAGCATGTTGGTTATCTTCCTCCATCTCAGCTTGGGGAAGCTTCCCTACTCTGAGCACAAGTTGAGGCCTAAACCAAGGTCAGAAATAATATTCTGAAAAAATAATCCAAGACCCAAAAACAAATGGGTAAGAAATCTACCCTTCTGCCCCTGGACCTGACAGATTGGAAGGAAGGGTTGCATCAGGTTGCAGTTACACAGCAGACTCTTGGGTTGCTGGAAATCGCTACAGATATCTTTTCTTCATCTTTCTCTTCGGTTTCAGCTCCAGTGGTCGACTTGCTGGCAGATTACAGGATCGAAGTATTTATCAGGAACTACAGAACAACTTCTGCAATCTCTCCCTGCAGTTTACAGAAAAGGCGGCAGGGGGTATGGCTGTCCTGCACAGCCAGCCCCAATGGGACTTTGTTCCCTTCAGGCAAGGTGAAAGACAAAGGGATACAGAGTTTTGGACTCATTCCTTGCTTCCTGCCTTCTCAGACACTCCTGGGTGTGGAATACAAAGGATTCCTGCCGAAGACAAAACTTCCACTGAGGTCGTTCCCATCTAGAATGGCAAGGGTAGACCTCAGAAACAACAAGCAAATGAGAAATGGCGAAAAAGGAAGAGCCCACCATTTAAGCAGAGTGGTGGCCCTTCAGTGCATTATCAAGGCTGATTTAAAAGCCTGCGAGTAATAAGAATAAAAAGTCACTAAGGTAAAACCATTGCCACCAGCCATTAAAGTAAACTTGCAATTGTAACAAAAACATTACCAGGAAAGTAAAAAAGGGTATACTTTGTATTCCCCCATGGCCCACATCTTCCGACCCCAACCCACCCCACCCCACCACTCCACATAAGGTGAGGTGTGCTGGCTCAGTATAATCAATGTAAAGGGCGTGTGAATCCCACTTCACCTCTTGGGAACAGTAGTTCACCCAAGAAATAATAAGAGAATTAAAAGGAAGGCACTGCATTTCAAATTGTGTGCTGCCGTAGTACATTAGTCAGTCCAAAGTTATAGGAAACTATAACTCCAATCATATACTATGGAGAGAAATAAAAAGGTCACCCCTAAGAAGAGTAAAAGGCTAGGTGAGAGGGCAAAAGAATTCCCACTCACCTAGGGACAAGGTAAAATAATTACCAAGTCCAAGCAAAATGTTCTGGAGTTGACACAGGTCGGGAAGATTTATCATAAACATAGAAATCTTATCTAACAAACACCCATCCGACACCCTGTCTGCAAAGGCAGTGGAAGCCGGAATGGCACCTAAGGTAAGGCCTTTGAGCAGACACACCGGGGAGACAAACATAACCGGCCAGAGATTTTGATGATCCCGTCGAAACACAGGCCGAAAACCGCGCGAGCCAAAATTCTTATTTCTACAGGAGGTAAACCAACTCCAAAAGACATTGAAATGAAGAAAACACCCTGAAATCACACCACACAGCCTATACGTAAGAACCCACACCATTATAGAAGGGTAGGGTACCCCCCCTCTGCTGCTATGCAGAAGAAGGGAACAACAGTTGCAAGAGACTTAGAAGATTGGGTAGGAACACAAGAACAACTCTTGCATGAATCCCTATGGACTGAGGACTGATTTATGAACTTCATGGGGAACATGGAATCCTTTGTAGATTTCTGCTATAGACTACCCACAAAGAGGAAGTTGGACCACCAGGTTGATCTAACTAGTAAAAACACCACAACCTTCCTGAGAGGAAGAAGATGAGGGAGACGTAATAGAGAAGGGGGAAATGTACTCCTAAGAGGAGATTATTTTTTTTTTCATAAAATACTTTTTATTGTTTTATAAATTACAAACAAAACACAACCAAAATACTTAATTCACCCTTAGTCATTGTGGTTAAACACACATGTATACATTTTTCCCGGCATCTGACCTGTCTTTGCGTACATTATACAGTTATCATGAGTTCGTTTCGATCACTTATCTAAGTTCATTGCTTGGCGTTCGGTGTCTAATGGCTTCTTTATCAACCTTCAGTTGTCCTGCCACCTTTGCCATATCTTGGTCGCTTTTTCTGGGCATCCCCTCGTAGTATACACTCTTATTTCCATTGGCACACATCCATCTACATCCGTTATCCATTTTTCGTACCTGGGTGGAGTGGGTAAGCCCTACAATTGAGAAATGTTTCTCTTGGCGAGACTTGTGGCTGTTGCAAACATGAGTTTTTCGAATCTTGATAATTCAATCTCCGCATCCATCCCTAGTATTAGGAGTTTGGGGTCCATTGGGATTTCGCGGCCAAGCACTGTTGATAGCCTATCACAGCATCGTTGCCAAAAGTCTTGTATGTGCGGACATTCCCATAAAGTGTGAAAGAAGGTTCCTCTCTGTTGGTGGCACCTTAGACAGTTGGGATCCGCCGCTCTCCCCCATTGGTGTAGGTCGTCCCTGGGGTAGTATATCCTATGTAGAATTTTTAGTTGAACCAGTCTAATTCTGGCTGAGATTGTCGATTCTCGGGGGTACATAAGAGCCACTGTCCAGTCTTCTGGTTGTATTTGGCCCACATCTCTTTCCCACTTCTCTTTGAGTCTTGTGAGCTCCTTTGTGGCAAACGAGTTGATGGCGTTGTACATTGTGGATGTTACTTTGTGATCGATTCGATCCATCACAATGTTTCTCTCTATCGGGGTGCATTCTGGCACATTTGGAATGTCTATTTCACTCGCTGTGAGAGCATGTCTCATTTGCAGGTAGTGGAAGTGTTCTGTGATGGGGAGATCAAATTCTTCTCTTAGGACTTGAAAGGTCTTAATTTCTCCATCCCGTATCATGTGTTCCAGTGTCTCTATCCCCTTCTCCTCCCAGGATACCCACTTGGGAATTGCTTTAAGTTCTGGAAGATTTTTATTATGCCATAGGGGTTGTTTTAATGTGACTTTCCCTTCCCATCCCAGGTGTTTGTGTGTCTGTCCATATCTGTGTTCTCTGAGCAGTCATTGTGGGTGTGACTTGTCTTGTTGTTTTTAGGTAGAGGCTTTCTAGCGGGGTGATCCCATGGTTTGCCTGGGTGTCTACTCTATTATGTGGTAGCATTGGGTCGCCATGTAATATGTCATTCACTACTGACATTTGGGCTGCCCAGTAGTACATTTGTAGGTGTGGGAGGCCGATTCCCCCTTCCCATATCGAGCGGTGTAATGTTTGTAGCGCAATTCGGGGATGCCCCCCTCCCCATAGCAGTGTCCTAAGTGATTCCTCTATTTTGCGAAATTCTACTTTAGGTATGTATAATGGTGCGTTCTGCAGGACATATAGGAACCGGGGGAGGGCCAACATCTTGAATAGGGCAGCTCTCCCTAGCAGGGTGAGCGGAAGGTTCATCCAGTGTCTTACGTCATTTACGAGCCTGTCCCTCACTGGGTGCAGATTTTTCTCTATGTATTGTGTTAGGTCTGTGGTGATTTGTATCCCTAGGTATTGGAACTGCTCTCTCCCCGTCTTAAATAGGCAAGTATCTAAGGTTGCTGCATCTAGACCTTTAATCGGAAACAGCAGGGATTTGTCATAATTTACTTTTAACCCACTGAAGTTTCCATAAGTGTTCAGTATATTCATAACGATGGGGCAGGATGCCACTGGATTACTTAGGTAGATGAGGAGGTCATCTGCATATAAGGATACCTTGTCCTCCCAGTTTTGTGCCCAATGGAACCCCTTCCAATTTGGGGAGTCCCTTAGCATTATTGCAAGCGGTTCTATTGCGAGTGCAAATAACATCGCAGAGAGGGGGCATCCCTGTCTAGTACCCTTCCCCAGTGCTATGGTACGTGAGGACCAGCCATTGACTCTAATTTCTGCCTTCGGTGCATTGTATAAGAGTTTAACCCAATTTGTAAAATGCTCTCCAAATCCCATTCTGTCCATAATGAGCCATAGGCCCTCCCAGTGGATCGAGTCGAAGGCCTTCTCAAAATCAATAGTGAGCAGGGCGAGTGGGTCCTGTAGGGTGGAGGATTTTTCAATGGCAGCGTGGAGTCTATGAATGTTCATTCGTGTGGATCTTTGCGGCATGAAGCCGCATTGGTCCGGGTGGACCAAGGAAGTTATTACTTTCTGCAATCTGTTGGCCAGTATTTTCGCCAGAGTTTTAGCTTCAGTATTAATTAGAGAGATTGGTCGATACGAGCTGCAGGTATCTGGGGGTTTGCCTTTTTTGTGTATCACTACTATGTTAGCTTTCCTTAGGTCCGGTGGTAGTATGCCTTTTTCTTTCGCCTGTAGGAACATTTTGAGCATGTGTGGTGCCACTTCTTCTGTGCCGATTTTTTTCCATGTTTCCACTGGTAGGCCGTTAGGTCCTGGGGTTTTCCCATTCTGAAGTTGGGAGATGGCAGTCATTAGTTCTTCCTCAGTTATTTCAGCCTCGAGTTCCATCTTTTGGGTTTCGTTTAATGGTGGGATGGTCACTGCGTCCAACGTGTTGGGATCTATTTGGTTCGTCGGTGGGGCGTATAGCTTTTCATAGTAGGTTGCAAAGGCCTCTGCGATGCCTGCGTCCGTTGAGGCCCATTCAGTGTCCGAGATTCTTATTCTGCGTACCTGTGGGTGGCTCTCCTCTCTCTTTTCTAACCATGCTAGCATTTTGCTAGCTTTGTCTCCTGTTTCGTATATTTTTGCGCGCATAGTTCTGTGTGCTTGTTTCGCGCATGTTAGCGCAACATTGTGTAGCTTCCTTTGTGCCCTTTGGAGGGCTAGGTTGTCTTCTTCCGCACCGGAGCTAATAAAATTTTCCTCTGGTTGCTTCACCTCTACCTCTGCTTCTGTTACTTCTCGTCGGTGTGCTTTTTTGTGTGCTGTGGTCCAGCTCAAAATTTCACCTCTTAGGGTCGCCTTGTATGCTTCCCATACTATTCCAGGATCATCCACAGAATCTTGGTTTAGTTCAAAATACATTTTAGTTGCTTCTTGGAGTTTCTTTGTGAGTTCCGGGAATCCTAGATAGAATGTATTCAGTCGCCAATTCGGTGGAGGACGAGGTCTTTCTGTCTCGAGCGTCATTGTGAGTGGGGAGTGATCCGATATTCCTCGGGGTTGCAGAGTTGCCTCAGTTATTTTATGCATATTCTCTCCAGGGAGGAGAAAGTAGTCTATCCTGGACATCGATCCATGTGCACCCGAATGGAAAGAGAATTGTCTCTCTTCTGGATGAAGGTCCCTCCATGCGTCTTTCAGGCCCAGTGCTGATGCAAAGTTCGCCAGTTTGGTCGGCAGTGTCGGATTTCTCCCTCTTTGGTGTGTGCGGTCCTTAACAGTGTTCATCACATCATTAAAGTCTCCGCCCACCACCAGCACATCCGCTGGATTGTCTGTTATTATAGGCGTGATTTCCTCCAGTACAGGGGCCATTAGTGCTGGGGGTGAGTAGATTGCCATTGTCGCTATGGTTTGGTTCCATAGTATACCTTGCACATACACAAATCTGCCCCCCGGGTCTTGAATTATTTTTGTTACGTCTATCGGGGTTCTTTTATGTATCAGGATTAACACTCCTCTCGAGCCCATCGAGAAACCCGCGTGGACTGCTGTTTTATATTTCGTTCTCTTGAAGAATTGGCAGTTCGTGCCCACCAGGTGTGTTTCAGTCAGCATTACTATATCCGGCACATGTCGGTTTATATATTGTGTTACTAGTCTTCTCCAGCATGGGGTCTGGCATGGATTCACATGCTCATGAATATTCCCCGTCGTCAGGCTGGGAATCCTCGGTAAAGAAAAAAACCAGTATCAGTTTCGTTTCTGATCTGTCTTTCGTAGTAATAACCAATCGCTGGTCTCTGCGTCATACTGACCACAGCCAATGACTGCCCTCTACCTAAGCACCGCCTCTGGCAGCCATCTTCAGATTTTTACCGCACGTTCATGTGTTGGGATCCTCGTGCTATTGCTCTCGAGCGTTAGTGCTATTTTTCGCGCTTTTTTCACAAAAACTTCGATTCTTTCGGTCAAAAGAGCCTCAAGCTCCACCGATCCTACATCCGATCAACGGGGACCCGTGTCGGATTCGTCTGCGCCCCTCAAGGGTGAAGATTTCGTCGAGCTACACTTCGGAGGACTCCAGAAGCTTCTCAGGCCCGGTCTCGGAGATGGCCCAGGAGAAGGGAAGCTCGACGCCCGGAAAGCTGTTCAGGGTCTGCCCTGGATGCCAGCTGCAGAACGTCTTTAAGGAGGACGAACACTCTTTCTGCCTTTACTGCCTTCATGAGGACAAGACGCACGTGGAGAAGGACTGTGCGTTTTGCGGCAACATGTCGGAACGGACCATGAAGGACCGCCATCAACGTCTCGCCAACTGGCTGGAGGGTAAGAGCCCGTCTGGCGAGAAGAAGAAGAAATCCGAGCGGTCTTCTAAGACCTTTAAGGGCGCCCCAGCGACGGGGGCCCAACATAAGGCTAAGCACCGCGAGTCCGCTAGCACCGGGAGCGCCGAACGGTCGGGCTCTACGGGCGCCAGGCAGGGCGCACCCTCCCCGGCACCATCAACCACGAGCCAACGCTCTGGGTCGGGTAAGAGGAAGGCCGAGCACCCGGCGAAACTCCTGGAGAGGCCCCGGTCGAGCTCTAAGACAGAGGAGGAGCGTGGCAGTGCCCCCTCCCTCAAGGATAAGGCGGTGAGCGCACCTAAGGTGGTGAAGGCCTTGATCCATCCGACCAAGCCCTCTATCGAAACGGTCGCGGCGGCCCTGGCTCAGCCTGTGGAGGCTGCGCCAGTGGTGGCGACCTCGGGGCCCAGAATCTCCCTGCCTCCTCGGAGGGAGTCTTCTTTTGTGCCCATCGATAGGACCCCCGTGAAGCCCTCCGTGGGGAAGAAGAAGGGGGGGCAGGGCGTCGTCGTAGATTCGGCCTCAACCTCAGAAGAGGAGCTGATCGAGGTCTTAAGCCACGGCCTAGGCGTGGAAGAAGGCCAGCCCGTCGGAATGGACCCCGACGCAGGTGACGACGACGATGACATCGTCGAGGATACCGACGGGGCCCCTGCTCGCCCGTCGGATTCCCCTCTGCCAGCGCCGCAAGACAACTCGGCGGCCATTTTGTTGGCCATACAGTCCTTATGCTCCGAGATAAGGACGAGACTACCGTTACCGACGGAGGAACCTCTCCCGTCGGGGGATCCAGAACCGGGACCTTCTGGTGTTCCCCCTACCAAGAAAAGAAGGATCCATCCACCACCTCCTTTTCAACCGTCGCGCCCCGTCCAGCCCTCCTCCCCGTCCACCCGAGGGGATGATACGGGGACTGACACGGCAGCGACGGGTACGGACGACGAGGCATACGACGAGGATATTCCGTCGTCGCCTCCCGCCAGGGCTTCTCCGCCCGACGAGATCGGATCTTTCCACTCCATGATCTCCAGGGCTTCCGAGCTTTTCCAACTCTGCCCTGAGGAGAAGAAAAAGGAAGGCTTCCTTTATCAGCGGCGCGAGGCCAAGAGGAAGACGGTCCTCGCAGTGCCTCTGTTGGACGACATTTGGGATGAGGGCCTTTCCCTCCTCAAGAACCCTTCCACGACGCCAGCTAGAAGAGACCGGTACGAGAAAAAGTACCGGGTCCCGGACACAGCCCCCCTGTGCCTCCGGGCGCAGCCTACCCCGGATTCCGTCGTCTCCGCGGCAGCCAGGAAGAAAGCGGGGGGGGGTGCGGCCTCCACATCGACTTCCCCGCCGGACGGCGAGGGAAAGAAATTGGATGCTATGGGACGTAGAGTCATCTCGTCGGCAGCGACGACGATTAAAGCGGCCAACGCCTTGGCTATCGTGGCTCGCTACGACAGGGAGCTCTGGTACAAGATAGCTCCCCTGCTGGATTTTCTGCCGGACGACAAGATGGCGGAGGCCCTGGAGATCCTGCAGGAAGGTGAGGTGGCCTCGGACCACGCCATCACCGTGGCGACGGACATCGCCGACACTGGGTTCCGCCAGCTGGGCAACGGCGTTTGCCTTCGACGTCGTGGATGGCTCAAAGCTACGGACTTCCGGCAGGACGTCCAGACCAGAGTCCTGGACATGCCCTTTGACGGGAACAACCTGTTTGGGAAGACAGTGGACGATTCCCTTCAGGCCATCAAGGCGGATACTGAGACGGCCCGGGCCCTCGGAGTTCTGCAGCAACGTCGGACGCCCTTTCGGAGCAGCGGAGGCAAGGGCGCCTCCAGAGGTTCCGGCGGCGGTTCCGCTTCCTACCGTCAAGCGGCCCGCTCGTCGTCGCAAGAGGCCTACAGAGGACGAGGCAAGTCTAGCGGACCCCGCCGTCGTCGCCCAGGAGGTCAAGGCGGCAAGGCCGCGTCCAAGCAGGATTGAACCGGCTGTGGGGTCGGGCCCCCACCGGAGCACCCCGGTGGGAGGCCGGCTGGCGGGCTTCGTCAGCGTGTGGGAGTCCATCTCCACCGACCGTTGGGTGCTGGACGCCCTGGCCCGGGGCCACGCGCTCGAGTTTCAAAGAAGGTGCCCGCGCGTCCCCCCCGTGGCCAGGAAAGAACTTCACGTCCCTCAACTTCTCCTGGAGGTAAAGGCGATGCTCAGGAAGGGCGCCATCGAAATCGTCCCAAAGAGGCTTCGGGGCTCCGGAGTTTACTCGAGATACTTCCTCGTGAAGAAGAAGACGGGAGGATGGCGCCCCATCCTAGACCTCCGACGTCTGAACAAGTTCATCAAGGCGCAGAAGTTCCGGATGGTCACCCTCCAGCACGTCCTGGGCCAGCTGGAGGAAGGGGATTTCCTATCGTCGTTGGATTTGGAGGATGCCTACTTCCACATTCCCATCCTAAAGGGGCACCGAAAATTCCTCAGGTTCGTGGTCCAAGGGCGTCATTACCAGTTCAGAGCCCTCCCCTTCGGACTACGGTCGGCACCCAGGGTATTCACCAAGTGCCTCGCACCGGTGGCGGCGCAGCTGCGCCGCGAGGGGATCCACGTCTACCCCTACCTGGACGACTGGCTCATCCGCGCCAAGACGAGGGAGCTCGCCGTGGTTCACACGGCAAGGACCGTCCAACTCCTCACGGACCTGGGATTCTCCGTGAACTACGCCAAATCCCACCTGGTGCCCGCGCAAGTCGCACTGTTTCTGGGAGCGAGGCTCGACACAGTGTCCCTTCTGGCCTCCCCGTCGGAGGAGAGGACCAGGACCATCTTGGGCAAGGTGCAACGGATGTTGGTGGCCGACGCGGCCAAAGTGAGGTCCATCAAGTCCCTCCTCGGGATGATGTCTTCCTGCATCTACCTCATTCCCATGTGCAGGCTCCGGATGCGCCCGTTGCAAGAATTCCTGGATGCGCGCTGGATCCAGACGACGGGCAGCTTCGAGGAAAGGATCAAGCTCGACGAGAACTTCCGACGAGCGATACGGTGGTGGGGCACCCGCGTGCATCTGACGGCGGGCATGGACTTCCAGACCCCAGCCCACCAGGAGACTGTGACTACGGATGCCTCCCTGGAAGGGTGGGGAGCGCACACCGAAAATCTGCACGCAAAGGGACTCTGGCTCCCGACGGAGAAGTCCCTGCATATCAACGTCCTGGAGCTCCGTGCAGTGTTTTGGGCCCTCAGGTCCTTCCTTCCGTCCCTCAAGGGCAAGGTGGTGAGGATCTTCACCGACAACACCACCACCATGTTTTACATCAGGAAACAGGGCGGAACCAGGTCCCCAGCGCTGTCCAAGGAGGCGCAGGACCTGTGGCATTGGGCCGTCGCCCAAAGGATTTTTCTGGTGCCGTTTCATCTGGCAGGGATAAAAAACACCATCGCCGACTCACTCAGCAGGGAGCTGCGCTCGTGCCACGAGTGGGAACTACGGCAGGATCTGGTGGATCGCCTCTTCCGACGGTGGGGCACACCCCAGATCGACCTGTTCGCGACGGCGACGAACACCAAGTGCCGGAGGTTCGCCAGCAGGTTTCCCCAGACGAGGAGCATGGGCGATGCTTTCTCGTTCCCCTGGGAGGGCCTGTTCCTCTACGCGTTCCCTCCCTTGCCTCTGCTAATCCGGCTAGTCAACCTGCTCAAGAGGTCACGGTGCAGGATGATCCTCGTCGCACCCTCGTGGTCGAGGCAGATATGGTTCCCGGACCTTCTGGACTTGTCAGCGTCCCCGCCGATCAAGCTGCCGGCGGACGCGGATCTACTCTCCAGGGAAGGAGGCGCCATCCTCCACCACGACCCGAAGTCGCTGAACTTGCAGGCCTGGCTCCTGCAGCGCTAGAGTTTGGAGGATACGACATACCGGCCGACTGCAGAGAGGTTCTTGCAAAGGCCAGGGCGTCCTCGACTCTTAAATGCTACGGACACAAATGGAAGAGGTTCTCTGTCTGGTGCCACGCACAGAAGATTAACCCTCTACGGATTACGGCTCCCCAAGTACTGCCGTACCTGCTGACGCTGGCCAAAGCTGGCCTGGCACACGCGTCCATCAAGATTCATCTTGCTGCGATCTCCCGATACACCAGAACCACGGGGCGGACGTCCTTGTGGTCTCATCGCCTGGTGAAAGAGTTCATGAAGGGACTGTTCAGATCGTTCCCGCCGGTGAAGGCTCCGGCCCCGGCGTGGGAGCTCAACGTGGTGCTGACCAAGCTCATGGGACCTCCGTTCGAGCCTCTGCACTCGGCTCCGTTGAAGTTTCTATCGTGGAAAACTGCTTTTCTTGTGGCCATCACCTCCGCACGACGAGTGGGAGAGATCCAGGCCCTTTCCTGCAAGGCCCCGTACTTGACTTTCCACGACACGAAGGTAGTGCTCAGGACGCACCCCTCCTTCATGCCCAAGGTACCGTCGGACTTCCATCTCAACGAACCCTTGGTGTTGCCTGTATTCTTCCCGTCGCCTTCGTCGCCGGCTGAGAGGACTTTGCACTCGCTGGATGTAGCTAGAGCGCTGAAGTTCTACGTGGACCGCACGAAGTGTTTTCGGAAGACGTCACAACTCTTTGTGAACTTTGGACCTGTCAATCGGGGGAAGGCTCTCTCGAAGGCTTCCATTTCCAGATGGCTCTCCGGCTGTATCATGTACTGTCATCGGTTGGCAAACCGACCTCTGCCCGGCCGTCCGAGAGCCCATTCCACCAGAGCGATCGCAGCTACCACGGCGTTCCTTTCTGGTGTGCCCCTGCTGGACATATGCAGGGCTGCTACGTGGAGGTCGACGCACACCTTCACGAAGTTCTACTGCGTCGATCGGGATTCCAGGGAGGAGTCCAGGGTCGGCCAAGCAGTGCTGCGCAACCTGTTCGCCTGAGGTGAGCCTGGTGAGGAGGTAAGATGCTTAATGTTGAGTTTGATGCTATGCTTAATGTTGAGCCTTTGCCACCTCCCGTGGTTGTGCATGTGTATACTGCTATGTATTCTTTATTCATGAGCATGTGAATCCATGCCAGACCCCATGCTGGAGAAGGAACAAGTTACTTACCTGTAACTGTTGTTCTCCAGCATGGGTCTGGCATGGATTCACATGCGAACCCTCCCGCCTACCCCTCTGCGGCTCTTCACTTGGTCATACTGCCACTTCACGTGCTTCCAAATCTGAAGATGGCTGCCAGAGGCGGTGCTTAGGTAGAGGGCAGTCATTGGCTGTGGTCAGTATGACGCAGAGACCAGTGATTGGTTATTACTACGAAAGACAGATCAGAAACGAAACTGATACTGGTTTTTTTCTTTACCGAGGATTCCCAGCCTGACGACGGGGAATATTCATGAGCATGTGAATCCATGCCAGACCCATGCTGGAGAACAACAGTTACAGGTAAGTAACTTGTTCCTTCTCTTTATACTATTTCCTAGACCATTCACATTCCAAGTCATGAAGGCGAATTTTTTCTCCTTATGTGCGTCCGTAGCCATTATTCACCGAGTTTCTTGGTGTATGCAGATGATTGACTTTTGTGATCTTCATATATTGCCTGTACGTAGTGGCCTTGATAGGCCAGGCGTCATTTGGATACATGTGTGACTCTTGGTTCCCCCTCCCCATACTCCTTCCCCAACTGAAGCATCTGTCGCCCGTTAAACAAAACATTTAACTTAACTAACTAACTATTTTCCTAGTGCTTAGGTCTCTGTAGTCCAAGAGTACCTCCGAATGCACTTCCTGCTGTGGGGGTTTGTGCTGTGTTGATCTTCGGGCCGCCAGCTTTAATGCTCGGCGCTGCTTGTGGTGGGCCGATTACGTTTCATGTTTGTCATGTGCTTTGCCATTTTATGCCTTCTGCTGCAGTTATTCATCATCTCTTTGGGGCATCGCTTCCTGTTCTTGGTAGTCCGGTCTATCCGGTGGTTCATTCCGGCGTGGTCTGTTCCTTCTCGTTTCTTGTCTTCTATGTGGGTTCCATTCCCCCTTCAGATTTCTTTCAGCCCAGGTCCATGCCTCTTTGGGATCAGTAAAATGTATTGTGGTGCCGTTGTGGTATATTTTCCGTTGTGCAGGGAACAGGAGGCCATATTTTACATTTTGTGTCTGAAGTCGCCTTTTGAGGGGGTCAAACGATTGTCTCATCTTTTGCACTTCCCTAGTGAAATCTGGAAAGAAGCCGATCCTGGAGCCATTGTATGTTATTTCTCTTTTTGTTCTGGCCATCTGCAGCACTGCGTCACGATCTCTGTAGTTAAGGATCTTCGCTACAACAGTTCTCGGCTGTTTACCGGGGATCGGGTCGCCTGTTGGGATTCGATGTGCCCTTTCTATTGAGAATAGCGATGAGAGGGTCTTGGGCGCAAATAGATCGACCAGCCATTTTTCTAGGAACAGTTCCATGCTCTCTCCTTCAGTTTTTTCGGGCAGTCCAAGAATGCGGATGTTATTTCTTCTTGATCTGCCCTCTCCCTCCTCCACCCTGCTCTCCAGTATCTTAATTCGTTCTAGAGCTCTGTTCATTTGTTGGCCCATGCCTCTCAGCTCATCTTCCGCAACCGATATGCGGGTTTCGGCCTCTCCAGTACGGGATGATAGTTTCTGAAGGTCATGCCGCAACAGGGAGACTTCTGTGGAAATGCCATCCATTTTAACTTCCATGGATGCGCGTGAGTTGGCAATGGCGGTCATCACATCCCTTAGAGAGAGGGCTTCTTCCGGGTTCTGCCTATCTTCCGGGCCATTTGGCTCTGTTGGTAGCGGCAGGGTGGGAGTTGTGAATTGCTCCATAGTGCTCTGGTTGCCCACCTTTTTTGTTGTTAGTTTATCCTTACCCATTGTGGTGACTGTTTGTCTGCTTATTGTTGCGCGGAATGTATTCATCCTTGTCTCATGGATTATTACAGTGCTAATATTCTGTGCAGGAGATTGTTGTCACTGATGGGTGGGGCACTGTATAGCTGCCGAGTGTTTTCAGTTATTGTGCTAGTTATGGATTCCCAGCTCCCTTCTTCCCCTGTGTTGTGATCACATGTGTGGCTTGGAACTGTCTTTCCCACTGAGTGTGGGTCCTACTCCCTTCCTGTTAGGCCAGCTTCTGAGTCTGTTTGGCTTCCCTTCGTCTCGGTCTTTGGATTCCGCCTCTCTCAGGGCGCCCTCTGCCTTCAATTAGTTTATTGGTTGCCTTCTATTTCAGGATTTCTACTCCCTTTGCCGTTTTGGTAGTCTATTTTGTGGCTAGGTCTCAACTGTAGGGTTATGCTTCCACCGCCCCCTCTCCTTACCGGCGTGGCCTACGGATTTCTTGCGCTGTGTCGCTTTCAGGGCTGTAGCCTCTTGGGTTCTCTCCACTCCTGGTCTCCTGTTCTAGCCGGTTGGGGCCCGTGTGTTCCGGGGGGCCGGGTTCCAGATCTCGCTCCTCAGGTTCTCCACTTCCCCCTCACCTCGCCGGTCACCGCCGCTGTGAATCGTTGTGTTACAACGAGCGCTCAGTGGCAATTGGAGCGCTCGCGAATGTCCGTTGTTGACCAGAGCTGATGGTCCCGCGTTCGATGTACTTCCAGGGGTCGCCTTGATCTGGTCGCACACTAGTGCTTGTTCCCGCCCAGCATTGGTGGAGCGCGAGGCAGGGGGTCCACCTCCGTCACACACTGTCTCTCTGGAGGGGCCGCTTGAGGTGCAGCGGGAAGGGCCGCACCACACCCCTCACGCCACCGCCACGTCTCTTTTCCCGGCGGCGCCTTCCGTCTCTAGAGGCAGCCTTTCCTTCTCAGCGTCCGGCGGCCATCTTAGATTATGTTTTGGCGCCGGTTCCCTTATTTTCGTTAGCGATTTCCTCTGCTACTAACCGCCGATTCACTTCCAGAGTCGAGCAGGTTATGGCAGTAGCTGTGTTCTTCGATTCAATCCGATTGTAGGCTGGTTTCTTTTCGATTTTCTCTAGGATTTTGCAGGATTCTGCTGGCGGCCCGGGAGCTCGCAGAGATCACGTCTTCATGCTGAGCCCGTTGGCCCTAAGAGGAGATTATTGAAGAGATTGTCAGAGATTGACCTAGATGACTACACCATGCCATCTCCAGAAATAACAGAACCTCCTCCTCTCCTACGGAGGACCAAGTGTTATATGCTGACCTATTAAAAAGAGCAGCCAAAAGATTTGCAATGCAGCTAAAGGAACCATAAGAAGAGACCGATTTCATGGAGGACGTCCGCCAGAAAAGAAAGTCTGCTTCACAGGCTATTCCTTTATTAAAGAATGTTATCAAGAGAATTATCCTATCCTTTGTGAATCCCATACAAACAATAACCATTAACCCCAGAATTGAGAAGAAACACAGGTTAGCACCCAATGACCCATTATATATTTTAGGACAACACAAGGTAGATTCACTAGTAGCAACTACTACTAGAAAAGGAAGCGGCGCTTCATTATCCACAAGCTAATTCGCATCAGGTAAGGAAAGCAAAAAGATTGACGCTTTTGGTACGAAGATCACTGCCTCCCATGGGGTACAAATTGCCAACACTTCAGCTCTTTTGCCAAGTTATGATAGGGACCAATAGGATAAAATTGAATAACTTACTGATCAGGTAGCAGAACCTACTAGATCAGCGATGATAAAGTTCATAATGCAGGTAAAAAATGCATCCAATGTGGTGATTCAAAGCTCACTGGGCAGAATTATTACAGGACCAACAATACTAAAAAGACATGCTTGGCTTAGAGGGTCAGGTTTCAAATCTGAGACCCATGTCAACCCCCTGGATAAACGAGTGGAGAGCGATGGTCTCTTCGGAACAGCAGTAGACGAAACCTTAGAAAAAGCGAAGAAGCTTGAAAAGTTTACAACAGATTTCAGAAAGGGCATTCCATCAGAGAGGAAATTACAGAGGCAGTCCTTTCTGAGCCAACCCTACACAACACCAAGTCAATAACACTCATCAGAATAGCCCCACCTTCCAAAGCAGCAACTCTCAAGGAGCAAGTTGTTTGCCACCCCTAGTAGAGGAAGAGCACGCAGCTGAGGATAGGCCTTTAGAGACACAACCCATGCCAATAAATGACTAGCCTATAGCATTCCCCTCCGATACAGGTAGGGGGTTGCATAAAATGATATGCCCACATATGGGAGAGGATAACTTAAGATAAGTGGGGGTGGGGTAATGTATCGAGCTCATACAAAAACTACGCAATCATCTACCCAAAAGGAGAATCATCCTCTGGGAACATCTAAAGGTTGTACTAGAGGAAATGCAGTAACTACTTCAGAAGGTAGTGATAGAAGTAGCACCAGCAGACCAGGTAAAAACAGGAATGTTCTCAGTTTATTTTCTAATACCAGAAAAGGATGATTCGGTGAGACAAGTCCTAGATCTAAGACCTGCAAACAGGTACGTCAAACCTCAAAAATTCAGGATGACTTTACAAGTAGTAATTCCCCTACCAAAGGGAACCTTCATGACAACCTTAGATTTGAAAGATTCATACTTTCATATTTCAATGTTCTAGAGCAACGAAAAAAACCTTGAGTTCAACTACCCAAACACTACCAATTCAAAGTACTGCCTTTTGGAATTGCCTCAGCACCACATATATTCACCAAGGTGCTTGCGGCGCATCTACGCACAAGGCAATACAAGTATATCCTTATCTAGACGATTGGCTGATAATGGGAAGAGATGCACAAGAGTGCCAAGCGCACACACACGGCAGACTGTATAATGACTACAGAGTCTAGGTTCAATAAAAATAAGGTTGAGCCTAACCCCAAGCTTACAGTGTCTTCCTGACAGCAGTCCTAAACAAGCAACATCCACAGAGCGGCCAACACCAGAAAGGGTACAGGCATTACAAACACTCATCCCCCCGCTTCAAACCAGGCCAGATGCTGTCAGTCAGGAAGGTTAAGAGACTCCTAAGCGTGTTGGAATCTTGCATATTTATTATACCACCTGCAAGAATAAAAATGCAAAAAATGGCTAGCGGATCAATGGTCACAAAGAAATGGGCCAATGGGAGGATCTAGAGGTACTATCCCAAAAGATGAACAAAAGTCTCCTGTGGTTGTCACCAGACAACATGAACATCAGAAGACCTTTTGTGTCTCCACATCCACAAGTAACAATGCAGCATATACAGGATGGGGATCACATTTTTCACCTCACTGCACAGGGAAAATGGACAACAAAACAAAGTACATACCAAATAAATTGGCTAGAGCTTCTAGCAAAATAAACGGCACTGCTTTCCTTCCAAAATGTCCTTCAGGGAAAGGCCATTCTCATACAGATAAAACAACTGCAATGTTCTATATCAACAAACAGGGCGTAACTCATTCAAAGCAGCTATCCACCCTACCACAAAACATTTGGGACTGGTGCATTCAGAGCGACATATCTATTCAAACACAACACGCCCCAGGCGTTCAAAATAGTCTAGTGGATTCACTCAGCAGAGTATTAATACCAGAACACGAGTGGGAACGCAACACCAATAGACTAGAACAGATTTTTGCGGTATGGGGTCAACCAGAGAAACCTTTTTGCAAAAAGAGAAAACAGAAAATGCTTAAACTACGCATCTAGGTTTCCCCAACCCGGGTCCCTTGGCAACCCAATATGGATGATCTGGTCAGGTAATATTTGTGCACATAGACAGCCTAACAATGATACTCATTGCACCAATGCGGGCAAGACAACCATGGTACTCAGAGCTGGCACGTGTCCCTAATCTCACCATTCAAGCTACATCAAATACAAAACCTGCTAACAAAGAAGAACCTGCAGGTAACACACCCTACACAACAGACGACCAGTTTAGCAGCCTGGTTCATAGAATTTGGCCAGCTCAAACTCCCCCAAAGATGCATGGAGATCATTAAAGAACCTAACACAAGACATCGCTACTTTAACAAATGGAAAGGATTTGTGTTATGGTGCAAAAGAAATAACCCCATAGACTGCTTGGCTTCAGATGTGGTGCTATATCTCATCTAGTTGCTAGACTATCATTCATTAAAGGTGCATTTAGCAGCATACTCTACATACTCCATGATCTTTCCTGAGTGGATTGCTGCCACTATCATTCCCACTCAGATCTACCCCTCTTTCGAATGCCTTGTCTGCAGGCTCTCAATGTCTCCCAGCCACTCTCTTGTTGCTACTCTCTATCGGCCCCCTGGTCAAATCACCTCTTTACTCTCGAGTGGGCTGACCTCTCCTCCTCCCTCCAAGCCTCAACCACTCAACTCCTCTTCCTTGGTGACCTTAGCATCCATCTTGATTCTCCCTGTCCCTCATATTTGCTCCTTCGTGACTTCTGCAATGCCCTCACTCTCTCTATCCTCCCCTCTGGCCCGACACATTATGCAGGTCACACGCTTGATGTCTTTATCTCCTGTGCCCTCCGCCTCTCAATCCCTCTGACCACCCCTCTCCTGGAGTGACCCCTGTCCCCTCTACTCTCATCTCTCACTCTCTTCCACCCAAGCCAAGCCTACCCCTACACTGCCACTCACCTTCTCAGACATCCGGCCCATAAAGCATGTGTCAGTTGAGGCTTTCACTGCCACCTTCTCTTCCCCCGCCCCCTCCTCCTCCTCCACCTCTGGCTTTCTCACACCCTGACACAGCCCTATCCCTTCTCTACTCTTCTATTTCTGATACCCTTGATGCTCTTGCCCCTGTCATGAGGATCTGCTTGAAGTCCAAAGCCAAGTGCAATTCCTGGTATGACTCCGACCTAGTCACACTTAAACGTAGTGTAGGGCGGCTGAGGGGAAATGAAGGGCGTCTTGTTCATCCTCTGACATACTGGCCTGTCGCCTGCTCCAAAGGCAATACCGACTCTTTGTCCTCACCAAGAAGAGAGTCCACATTCAAGCCTGTGTCTTGGCGGCATCCAACAACTCGGCCAAACTCTTTATAATCTGCAAGGATCTGGCTAACCCTGCTGCAGTCTCTACCCCTCTCGTTGCCTCCCAGGATCTTTGCAATGCCCTTGCCTCTCACTTTATCTCAAAAACCCAGGGCATCCTGCCCACCCTTTTCCCCTTCCCCTCCTCTCCCCTCTCCATCTGTGCTTGCTGATGCTCCCTAAGCCACCCCTCCGACCCTCCCTTCTCATCTTTTCCTCTTTTCTCCCCCGATGAGGTCACTAGACAAGTCTCATCTATGAAAGCCTCATCAAAACAGGTTCATCCCTGTTCCTCTAAAACCATCAAGGACCACATTGACACCCTCGCTCCAGCCCTTGCTGATTTTTGCAACCACTCCTTTGCCCCAGGATCCTTCCCCTCCACTCTGAAGCACTCCCTTGTGCATCCTCTTCTGAAGAAACCCACAGCTGATCCTTCATGTCTGGCTAACTGTCGCCCAATTTCCATTACTCCATTTCTGGGCAAACTCCTGGAAAAGCTGTCCATCTCCCCGCTTAACCTTCATTCTGATTCTGTTGGCTGCCTCCATGACCACCAGTCTGGCTTCAGAGCTGCCAGAAGCACGGAAACTGCTCTGCTGAACATCTGTGAAGATCTGCTCTCAAACCCTGACTCTAACATTCCCTCTGTCCTCATCCTACTTGATCTATCTTCTGCCTTTGACACGGTCAGCCATACCATCCTGCTCAACCGTCTCTGTGATAACCTGGGTATCACCGATCAGGCTCTGGCCTGGCTGACCTCTTTCCTCTATCACCCTCCCAGGTCATACATACTGGCGTCCTTCCTATCATCTATCTCCCTCTCCACCTGTGGTGTTCCCCAGCGGTCTAACCTCTCGCCCTGGCTTTTCAACCAATACCTGGCAACTCTCGCCCACTGAATTAATCATTAATTAATTAATTAATTAATTGAATTAATTAATGAATGTAACAAAGTGGACCTCCAGTACTTCAGGTAAGTTACAGGTTCCTTTATTGTCCATGTCCAGTACTCTTCCTCAAGACATAGGGATGGTAGGGGACACAAGATGACAAGGGAAAAAACACCGGGCTCACCCCCACACCCTTCTTCTCCGCTCACTCTTCACTCTAACTTCCAACCGTCACTCCAGAACCCTGCACACCAACATTCCACCTAAACATTCCAAGAGGTGATGTCACACACTGAAAGCAGATTACTACACTTCTCCCCCCCTTAGAAACACAAAAGCCAAATACTACGCCAACGCTTTCCAGGGAAGACAAAAAGGGATGACAAGGTATTGTGACCAGCACGGGACCTTAACACCCCAAGACACCACGCTACCAGAAATGCCACAACACAGCAGCCGCCTATGTGTAGAACCTCTGGCAAAACCAAAAAAAGAAATCCAACAAAAGGACAGCATTAACTGGACACCAACGGACCAAGAAGGGAAAGATTGCCAACGGCACACAACCAAACAAGACAACACCCTCCCTCGGTCCACACCTCGAGGCCACAAAATAAAAACACAGCACTTACGCCTGTCCCGAGCTGCCCCTCTGGACCTAGGGCTGCCACCCCTAGCCTAACTATTGTTAGCTAACACTAACACAACTAATGCCTAACCAACCTAGCCACCTTAGCACAAATCACCTTCCACTTCGGTCTGCCACCCCAAAGTCTCAGAGCTGCCCCTCCAAGCGCTAACCAACCGCCCCCAAAGGAAGCAACAACAAATGCCCAACAAACCGAGGGACCTTAAACAACTTTGACAACAGTATGGGGAAGAACCACAACACCACGCTGCTACTCTGCACAAAACCGTTGGCCATTCCCTCTATCCACAAAATCCATTTAGAACACACCAGGAGACAACCTGACATACCAGACACGGAATCAGGAGGCACACTGGCAAAGCAAAAATAGAACACCACCTCGTCCAATAGGATAACACTATGGACAGTAAGAAAAACTCCACTCAACTCAGGCATAGCGACCAAAACAGAGATTACAACGCTATGAATCACTACAGCGAACACTGCCCTGAGAATAACACTCCGCCAAAAGTGACTTACCCTGATATACGCTCAGGCACTAATGACCACAACATACAGGCCAAAGCGACCAAACCTGAACTATCAGGCACTAATCACTACAGTAATGAGGTGACCTACCCTGGAAAGACCAGGCACCCAAGAACATCTAAAGTGACCCACCCTGGACAGACCAGGCACCAAAGACCATAATCACACCTCACTCCAATGACACCTAACCTGAAACCACACAGGTTGATGAAACCAAAGGTAAAGGGATCAGCAACACAGCAAACATAGTGACCAACCCTAGCACAACCTACGCCAGGCACTATGAACAAATGCAGTTGGAAACACATGACCCCAGATTCGCCAGAACACTTGCACGCACCCATACAGTGCACTCTCGGACCAAACACTGGTAACATTAACCATACACAAATGACATAGCAATAAGCATAAATGCAGGCATCATAAGATACATTTCAATATTTTGAAAACATTGCACAAAACATGTTGAAAACATTGCACACAACATGTTGATAGATTAAATGATGACCCCCCCCCCGCAAAGTCCTCCGATGTAAAAATAGCACTAAAAATATGTGCATAGACAATGTCACTGATGCTTGCTTGAAATCAGAGTTCCCAATGAAAGTTGACCAGTGGACCACCACCCTGAAGTCCATGAAATTCTAGACTCCGCACCTTACATCCTAAGTAAGAATGCAACCCAATTTATACTACTAGGGTATAACATTAGTCCCAGTAACGTTCCATCCAGCAGGTGAAACATTAATACAGCACTGGCAACTACAATCGCAAAAGTTGTTAATCAGTACACCTCCGAGGAGCATTTAATTACAAACCTCCCACACCAACCCTTCAATTTCAGAAAGGGACCACCCCAACCCCCCTATACTAGGGTACAGATTTCCCACAGGGCCACAACAAAGTGACACCACAGGAAACAAACAACGGCCACCTACATTTAAGTCAGGGAAATTCCCGCCTTGAGACTAATCAAAGGCGCTCATCTCTAACAAATGGGCCACAACAGATACAGCACTCAAACACAGGCACACGGCCCCACACTAACCTGACCCCAAATTTCGGCAATCCATTAATACGGAACTTGCTCCAAAGCCCGCACTCAATGAAACAGGCCTCATAGATTCATCGCTTCCCGGCACATTTCCAAATGCAGTTTGAAAACCAGAAGAAATCATTCACCGCCGTGTAACGCTTCTCCTCTCTCTCTCTCCGGCACGTATCTCCCTCTGCCAATGAGCTGTGAACGAGGCTTGGAATGCAGGAAGGCAACGTTCTCTGCGCCCGTGACTGATTGGGAAACCTCCCCCAGCAGTGACGTAATCAGAAAACATGCAGTCGCCGTCCCAGCAACAACAACCGGCAACGGACGCTCCTTTACCCAGGCTCATGTCGCGGTGACCAACACAACAGCCGGAAAACCGCAGTAACGGACTTAATCCATGCCGCTGGAGTGCGCTCTTTTCCTTCTTGATGCCAGCGCGCATGGACACAACAGGAGCACGCACACACCTCGTTAATTTACAGCTGCACACCAGTCTCCTCCGAAAGACCTGCCATACGCGCACATGAAGTCCTCTTCACCCGATGCCATTCGAGAGGAGCCGTTTCACAGCCTCCCATGGAGGGGTCCAGAAAAGGGACCGCCCCTCCATGATCGTAACTCGAGATAGGGGACGACCAAATGTGGGGAAATAGTCCTCTGCGCCACGCTGCCGAACGCAGCCCCCTCCTCCGCAGATCAGCGCCCACACTTTGGTGCTCTTCAGGAGCCGCTCCCCCTTCCTGGACCAACGTAATACGGGCAGGGCCTCCTCCAGCCCGGGCCCGCTCCTCCGCATCAATGCCGTCCATAAACCAATGAGGCGCTCTAGGCACGAACCTCACCGATAACAGCAAACACGATTCTCGGCCAAAAGGATACAGGCCCGCCTGGGTGTGGGGGACCATACGGGGGCGGTGTTCCAGGAGTGCTGCACCCCCCCCAGCAGCGCCATATGGAAGGCAGTCCACCTACCATCCCATCCTCGTCGCCAGTGTAACAAAGTGGACCTCCAGTACTTCAGGTAAGTTACAGGTTCCTTTATTGTCCATGTCCAGTACTCTTCCTCAAGACATAGGGATGGTAGGGGACACAAGATGACAAGGGGAAAAACACCGGGCTCACCCCCACGCCCTTCTTCTCCGCTCACTCTTCACTCTAACTTCCAACCGTCACTCCAGAACCCTGCACACCAACATTCCACCTAAACATTCCAAGAGGTGATGTCACACACTGAAAGCAGATTACTACACACTGCCATTTTCTGCTCAAATTTCCAGTGCTACGCTGACGACACTCAACTCATTTTCAGGCTGCCCTCGGCCACCTCCCCTCCCATCTCTTATCTCTGATTGCCTTACTGCCGTTCAAGATTGGTGTTCTGCCAATGATCTTTGTCTGAATGCCAGCAAGACTGAGATCCTCCTCATCGGCACACCTTCTCCATCCTTTCACCTCACTCTCTGGCCGGCCTCCCCTGGCCCTCCTCCTGCGCCCTCCTGTGAGGCTAAGAACCTCAGGGTCATCTTTGATTCCACAGTTTCCCTCTCCGCCCTCATCTCTGATGTCTCTAAAAAGTCAAACTTCCTACTGCGCCTTCTCAGAGGTACTCTGCCCTTCCTATCCTTCCCCCAGAAGCTCACTGTCTCCCAAGCTCTGGTTCTCTTTAGGTTGGACTATTGTAACAGCCTCTTTCTAAACCTACCTGTCTCTACTCTCTGCCCTTTGCAACTAATCCAGAACAGGGCTGCAAGACCTTTCCTTGGCCTCAAGCCCTGGGATCGTATCTCTCCAGCTCTGAAATCTCTCCATTGGCTCCCAGTGGATGCAAGGATTAAATTCAAAACCATCTGCATTGTCCACAAGGCTTTCTGGGGCCTGGGTCCAAAATACCTTCAGCTATCCCTCCGCAAATACCTCCCCTCTCGAGCTATTCACTCCTCTACCTCTAACTCCCTCAGGGTCAGTCGTTTCTCAAAGAAACGAGCTGGGGGTAGATCTCTGTCTTTGGCTGGGGCCTCCCTCTGGAACAGCCTCCCTGCCACTCTAAAACTTGAGGAGTACCATCTCCGGTTCTGGAAGCACTTCAAGACCTTCCTCTTTGTTTCTGCCTTCGCCTTCCCTCTCCCCTGCTGATCTGTTCTCTCCTGGCACTGTGCTCCTGGCCATCCTCTGTCCTCCGGGTCAGGTTCCTGCTCACTCTGCCACCCTCCCGCACTGCCTTTGGGCCACCCCTTGCACTGGGGTCTGTATCTGTACCCATACAGGCCCCCCCCTTATTCTTCCTGCATGTATCTGACATACCCTGTCTGCTGCCTTATACTTGCTGGCTACCACTTTTGTTGCTTTTATTATTTATTTATTTAGTATTATTTATTCTGTTCTCCTTTTGCCCAGCACTTTCTGCTTCTCCCCCCTTCCTTGCACTTTTCCCCTCCCCCTTGAACTTGCGTGTTTTCAGTGTGACTGGGCCTAGTAAGATCGTTGTTTTTGTTCTCCCCTGTTCCCCTCCCTTACCTTGTCACGCTTTGAAACATTTGTGTATGTGCGCAATAGAAATAAAATATCAGTTCAATTCAATCACAGCAAAAACTGTGATGGTGGAGAGTACCTAAAGTTAAATCCTTTATGGAGGCTGTCAAACGCATACACCCACCAGTGTTAGGATCTCAACATAGTACTTACTAGACTCATGGGCCTCTCCCACACACAGCCTTTCACCACACACCTCCCAATCCTCAAACAAGAGGAACTCTAGCAATCCAAGCAGCACCCAATCCCCTCAACCTCCTTTACCCTTGCTCCCTCTTCATGAACCAGCCTTACACACTGCACACACTTTTCATCTCCAACCCACCACTTGAACCCTACTCTGATTGACCCACTTCCTCTCACCACACCCCCTCCAACTCTCAGACCAGAGGAGCTCTCTGGTGCACCAACAATCACCCCTGAGCCAGGCCCACCCTCTCCTCACTCCCATTACCTCTCTCCCAACAACCAGTCGGGAAGATTTGGGCCCTCCCACCTTCATTCTCCACCCAGCTCCCAACTTTCAGACCAGAAGGAGCCCTGTGGCGCTCCAAACATCACAACCACGCCTCCACTTCTACCTCTGTGCCACCTCTCATGAACCCTCCCTCCACCACAATCCTCTCGCTCCCATCCCTCTCCACAATAGCCATAACCCCAAGGACCACCACGCATCTCACATTGTCAAACACTCATACGAGGGAAACTCCAATCCATACCATAAACCCATGCTCCCCTCCTCTATCCCCTGAATTCTTACCCTCTCTCCCATGCATCTCCGACATGTCCCACTCCCTTCCCAACCCTATGTCCAAGAAAGACTGATGATGTTTTGGCACCCATAACCCACATGCACCACTCCCCACCTCTACCCCTCGACCAAGTGTTCATCCATCTAACTAGCCCCACCCACCCCCTCCTACAAACATGCCCTTTCCTCTTATCCTTCAATAAATTGGGGTAGAGTACCCTCTTTTTTGTTATCGTTGGCCTGTATCTAGAGGGATTTCAATAGACTCTACACATGCAAAGGGATACAGGCTACCCCTCCCTTCTACACCTACAGGTATGAACACTAAAACACCCCACTTTGACAGACACCTAAACTTGGTCTGTGTTGTACATCAAAAATAGATCACCAAATTGACAGTAAAAAAAAACTAATTTATTTCTCATCATACTAAAAAAACAGATTACAGGCTTGACACTATAACATGAAGAACATGTGTTATACGTATTCAGTTATTGTATGGACACCATATTATTAATCATATGGTGCTCAACAGTAGATATTTGAACCATGGGGTGAGGTTGTGAGGAGTTAATAAACAGTGACTTTGTGTTGTTTTTCAAAACACAATGTGTATACCTTCCTCGTATCCTCCCCATCACTGCCAACAGACCACCCACGACTACCCCTCTCCCCAAACTCAGTATGGCCTGTCTTGCCCTTTACAGAACCACAGCTTCCACCCCTTTCCCCTTGGTGCCCCCACCACCCTCTCTAACAGACATCTTGCACCGAAACACACAAAACTCAGAGGCAGAGACTGCCCCTCACCCTCTACTCTTCATCCCTCGCCACACCTGCACCGCCCCACCCTCTGCACATTTGCTAGTTCCTCTGTCGGAACCTCCCTGTTACCCATGTCCCCCCTTCCCTCTTTGAACATGACCTTTCCCCCACTACATCCACACCCCCTCTCTTTCCCCCTGGGCACTGATCCTCTACAGCACCAAGCCTCCCACCACCCCCTGCATCGGCTCCACTCACCACCCCTCCCTCCAACCTCAGGTCCATTGTCTCTCATGAAGGCTGGCCGGGGCCCGTTAACTCTTCCTGCTCCAGATCCAACCCCCACACTTTCAGCTCCCACCTACTGAATCCCTCAATCCACCCAATATTCCACCCACCCTCATCACACAGAATTACCTGGTCCTGCCATCCACACTATCCACCCCTATGACTTACACCACTTTCAGCTCCCACCTACTGAATCCCTCAATCCATCCAACCCCACACCCGCTCTGTGGCCAAAGAAAGACGCATCATCTTTGACCGACCATCCTTTTCTCATCTTAATCACTGAAACCTGGTTCTTGGACGATTTCAAACCAATCGCACATACAGCATCCCCTCCCGACTACTCGCTCATCTCCCCCAACAGACCTTCCAGAGGAGGCAGAGTAGCCATCCTCCAACAACCTCACATTTCATCACATTCACAAACTCAGCCCTGCACAGCTAACTGTGAATCCCTTCTAGTCCAACTCTCTCTGCTGCCCAATCTCTTACACAGCTTTGTCTGCAGGCCACCAGTATATGACAGACAATTCGCCAACAGCCTCTGTGACTCACTTGCGACCACAGTAGTTAACCACCCAGCACTCACCCTATGGGGTCTTTAATATCTGGTTTGACATGCCCAACAACTCCATGATTCAATCCCCGGTCGACAGTCAAGAGGCACTCAACCTTAGCCAGCGTATCACAGGACCCGCCCACAATGCAGGTCAAACCCTTGATGTGATTTTCAGCTCCACTGTCCTCTTTTCGGTGTCCACCCCTAAACCTCTGCTCTGGACAGACCACCCAGCCATACCTTTCTCTGCACACCGCCCCCTAACCCTCCACGTGATGTCAAATGCTGCAACAAGGTCAAGGTGACCTGGCTGAAGCCATACTAGGCATCCTCCCTGCATTGCCGGCCACAGATAGACTTGTTCCCATTGAGTCCTCTGACTCCTGGCTAAATGATTCACTCCTTCCTCTCACCCCCTCCAACTCCGCTCCCTCCTGCAAAGGACCAAGCCCCAAGTGGTTCACTCCTCACCTGAAGGCGTTCAAAATGCAAAATGGTTCCCTCAAGTGCAAATGGTGAACCTCAAGAACCAGTCTTAAGCTATTTGGTGTTTGCCCACCATCACTGAAACTACAAATCAGAGATCCGAAAAGGCCCAAAAAGCCCACTACAATAAAGGAATCCTAAGCTACCGCCACAGCATCAGCAAATAGCTCCAGGGAATCATCACGTAATGGGTGAACACTTCTTGCACCTCTGCCCTGACTACCTCTTTGCAAATGCTCTGCAACTCCCTCTCTGAATACTTCCACAATTCAGCGCTAGACGGAACAGCCACCCTTAATGCCAAACTTTTCCAACCTCACCTCCCGCCCAACACATGTTCCTCAAGAAACCACCATCCTGTCCACCGGAAGCCCTTCTTTCTGTGCTTTCAACCCTTTTTGTGAGCGAGGAATTAATCAAACTACTATCCAGCAGCTGACCCTCCGGCTCCCCCCGTGACCAGCCTCCCTCTTCAAAGAAATCTTCACCTCCACTTGTGCAGGAGAACTGGTGCGGTCCATAATTAATGATTCCCTCAAATCTGGCATCTTCCCAGAACCCTTCAAAACTGTGCAGGTCATAACCCTATTAAAGAAAGCATTCCTCAACCCTCCAACTGATTATAGGCCCATCGCCAACACCAGATTCTTTGCAAAGCTCATCAACCGATCTGCATATGCACAGCTCAACTGTTTGCGCAGGGTCTAGGAGGTTGTTGGATTCCGCAAATTGGGCTTTCGTCCACGCCACAGAACATAAACCACACTGATCTTTATCTGGGATGACCTCAATGTCTCTGCAGACTCTGAGGGATACTCTTGGAGTCTGTGTAACGTTTGACACCATTAACCACTCTATCCTCCTTGACAGACTACACTCACTAGGGATCGGAAATTCAGCACTGAACTGGATTGCCTCTTTCCTAAATAACAGACAGCAAATCACTCCCTCCCCCCCCTTTCCTCTCCACTGCACGCCCAGTGAACACTGGATTACCCCAAGATTCCAGCCTCTCACCTCTTCTCTTCAACCTTTACATTGCCCCTTTGCCAGGGACCATCGGCTCACACAACATCACTTGCTATAACTACGCCGACGACACACATCATCCTGGGAATTCCCAAATTAAGCTCTGATCCCCGCCCTGAACTAACAGCATGCCTCACAGATATTGACTTATGGATGACAAGTGACCATCTCCTTCTGAACCCAGGGAGAACTGAGATCATGGTGTCTGGAAACACAGCTCTATTCCCACAACCTTCTCCATGTTCACCCTCCCTCAGCATTCTCTCCTCCCGCCCCTACATCCACTGCCATCAGAAACCTTGTGTGCACAATGGACTCTGACCTAAACTTGTCCCACCACATCAGTAATGTATCCAAATACTGTCACTACCACCTTAGGATGCTGAAACATATCTTCCCTTACCTCTCCTCCCCTAACAGACTAGCTGCAATTATGTCCATTGTTATGTCCAGACATGACTATGCAAACGCCATCTACCTGGGTGCACCAGTCTACCAACTCCAAAGAGTCTAAAATGCAGCTGCCAGACTGCTTCTCGCACTGGGACGAAGGGATCACATCTCACTGGCTCTCCGTACCCTACACTGGCTCCCAGTTGGATGAAGGGCCACTTTCAAAATCTTGTGCATTATGCACCGAGTGGTGCACAAAGCTGGCTCCTTATACCTACAAGTACAGATTATGCCTTATCGCCCGACCCCCACACTAAGGTCAAGCATGTCCCTCCTACTGATCCCTGCCTCCAATTCAGCCAAGATTGGAGGGTCTGCCTACTCAACCCTGGCACCAATACTGTGGAACTCTCTGCCTCCCCACATTTTGACACACCCAAGACCACGTGACCTGGATAGCACTCAAAACCTGGCTTTCTCCGGAAAATCATGTAAGGGACCACTCTGGGCCACTCTACCCACCACCAATGGCCAGAATTGGATGGAACCATTCGTGGCTCAGAAGCCGGCTCTAATGACCAGTCTATCTCAACGCTACAATAATGCTGACCGTGCCACCCCTAACCTCACTACAGTCTTAATGGCCACAACTCCAAACCCGAGACATAACGCCTATGCTCTTGTGCTATGACTGGGCTCGCTCAGTATCCTCGACCATACATGCACCACGCTCTAAGACCAGCCAATGTCTAGCTCTACCTATCTACCTGGAAACTAATACCCTATCTCCAAACCTGTGTCCTAACGGCACTAATGTTCTTCGCCTGGACTGAGCTTGATCATTATCCTCCTCCAATTAGGCAGTGCGTATCAGTCCAGGAGATGTCAACCTCTGTCATTCTTATCTGTGAATCAATGCGCAGAACTATAAACCCAGAGTGTAATTGCACTTATGTTTTAATAATATGATTGGGCCTGCTCTTGTTCATCTGTGTCAATCTCGCTCATCTGGGAATGAATGTGCAAAACTACAATACCAGAGCCTAACAGCACTTAATTTCAAACATTACGACTGGGCCAGATCATATCCACTGGATATGCAAGGTGGTCTCTGATCAAGCCAGGTTACCCTGATCTGCCTAGGAACTGATGCAATTAACTCCTTCACTCAGGGTGCAATATCAACTACGCTTGGTTAGACTAGCTCTAGTCTCCTGCAGATATGCACTACACCCTCCGATCGGAGGAGCTCTCAGCTCTCGGAAGGGACAATAATGCAATACAATTCCAAAATTCAAACCATAAACTATGACAGAAATACCCATCCACCCGCCACAAACTGTTACCCAGGACCCAGAAAATGGGCCCACTAGCATTTATAACTGAGCTTCTGAAACAGACTTGGCTGTCCCACCTCATGGGAAGATGCTCTGAAGCAGGCGAGGAATCTGAGAGAATTTCTATCGGAGAACTAATGCTCCTCTAGAATAGATATGGTCAGCTCAAGCGAGCACTGGAAGGAAATCAAGAACAGGGGTCTCCAAACAATTCTGCACAGACACTCCAATACCAATATGCTCACACTCTCCTCTACACCAACAAACCATAGAATGCAGCTATATTCCTTGATCTACTCGACCTAGCTACACACATACCTACTCCCCTCCATGAATACCTCAAGAGTCTTTAGAATTAAGCTATGCCCCACGAAATAATCGGCCTAGCTCCAAACATAACTGACCTTACACATTCCACCTTCAACATAGATGGCAATAGAATCAAAGTAGTTAGAGGTAAAAACTCTAGGTTTTTAACTTGATTCCACCTTAACCCTAAGGAAACAGGTACATTCCATGGCATAATCTACTGCTTAAACCTGCAAGCTCTTAGGGCCTGCAGACCATTCCTATCTAAGGCCAGCTGCATCATCCTCGCCAACGTCTTAATACTGTCAAAATTGGATTACTGCAACGCCCTATACCTAGAAGCCAACAAATATATTCCTGACAAAATCCAAAGGCTACAGAACAATGCCCTCAGAACTACCCTGAATATACCCAACAGATAAGTGATAGGATCCTACTCAAAACAGTCTCACTGACATTCAAATGACTTAACAACGCAGCACCACATACCTAACCGAGAGAATGTTTAGGAGAACCTCCTCCAACTCCTTTTGCCTGGAGATACCCAGATTCAAGCAAACAAATTCTGGAAGAAGTAGCTTCCTGGTGAAAGCTGCTAAGTCCTGGAATGCATTACCGCCGGCCCTCAGAGCTGACCAGTCCTACCTCAGCTTCAGGCGCAATACCCTAAATTGGCTGATATCTAATGATATATGATCCCCTCCGTACCCTACTCTGCTGTATATACTTATTTATCTGCCTCATGTAACCTACTGTACCACACCTCTATCGTTTCGCATTATTCCTGTTGCCCTACTGTACCCATTTCATTGTGTATCTAAGCTCTAAGTATCCTTGTACCTTGTTGCGCCCAGTTACTTAAGGGTTCGGTGTGCCCTACAAATCAATAATCAAACAAACAGCCATCGCACCATGCCTAGAATTAGAATGCAGCTACACACTGCACTGGCCACACACATACTGCGTGCACCCAATCATTATATACTACCCTACTCTCGTCACTGACCTGGACTATGGTCCCTGAGGGCGTTCAGCCCACAGGGCTTTTAGATCATACCGATGGTATACACAGCACTATGCAAATGCACAATAACATAACCCTTTGAACTCATGCACAAAGCATATCTGAGACCTCACAAACAAGGTGGCCTTCCCCATTGCCATAACCTCAGTCCGAAGAGTTGGCAAACTACAAGCTCTGTCTGTCTCTGAACCGTTTGTGAGCATACATAAAAATAAAGTAAACCAATCAATTGAATAACCAGTGTTCTTCCAAAACCCACAAAGTGGAGAAGGAGCTCTGCACACATCAGATGTATGACGAACAGTAATCTACTACCTAGACTAAACAAGTGACGTACGAAAAACACAACAATTCTTTGGTCATGGCATAAAAAAAGAAACCTCTAAATGTAGAGAGGAGGCACATTTAACCAAAGGAAGTAACAGACATTGCTGGTCCATTCATATGTAATCATCTAATTATTTCCTCAGCACTGATGGGGGAGATGATGAATTCTCTACCTTGGCCTGGTACACAAATTGCTCAATTCTTTTCAGTGGGTAAAACGAATCTATTGATTGCCTCTGCAGAATAAAGTGACTTCAGTGAAAGGTTAAAACATAAACTATGATTGGTGCATAGCAAGAAAAGAATCGGGCGAGCCAATCTGAGCTTTGAGACTCATTTTATGCTAATTACCTTTTTATATCGGATTGCAAAACGAAATTCACTTGGAGTAGAAAAACTAGGTAAAATATTGCAAAACGTATAGCACGTGAGGGACAAGAGATTTTAAATGCATTACTTTATGATACACACATGTTTTGTTCACTGGTTAATTGCAGAGGGCCTGTCATCTCTGAAATTAATCCTATTGACTGCAACTCCTGGGTATAATTTCTGTGACATAACGATGAACCGTAATGGGAGGAGGAGATTTTCTCCCTTACTGATAAAGACAAGTGGCTAAGTCTGTGCTCTTGTGAAAAGATAAGGACACTCTTATTGAAAGCTAAAGGATCCTGGGCACCAGGCCCGACAGCCTACCCGCAATAGTCTTAAAAGGTGATCTTAACCTATGCTCTAAAATCTGGGAGTCCCTATTTAAAACTGGGAAAATCCCAGAAACTTGGTGTGAGTATAAATTGATCACAATTTTTTAAAAGGCTGATTCTGGTAAGCTAGAGAATTATTGTTAATTGTCCTTTTAAATGCGAGTAATAACAACAGTACTTCTAGCTGACTTGGTTGTTTGGATTGAGAAGTTTAAAATCCTTCCATTGAATCAAACTGGATTTTGTAGTTCAATGTCATTCCATGGAAATGTTCTCATATGGATCGATTTTAAGGCAGCATTCGATAATGTGAACAGAAAGCACTTGTTGGAGAAATTGCTATCACTTGGAGTTGACAAGACTTGTTACTTTTAATAAAGGAGCTGTATGTCTCCAACCGTTCTGTTCCACCTTAATTTAGACAGACTCTGTACGGAAAACATCACAACATCAGATGTGTGGCTTAAGCAGGGTTGTGTACTCGCACCAGCCCTGTTTAACCTTTACTTATCGTATTTAGACGATGCTCTTAAGTCTTCCAACACTTTCCCCTAAAATGGGTCCCTTTAAACTGGGATAGTTAAGTTGCGCCGACAATATCTTATTACTGGACCATACACAAACAGGGCTTCAACGTTAATCGGATTTATATTATTAAGCGACGCACGGGAGAACAACTTGGTAATACAGAAAACGCTGTTATGATTATTTGAACTTGTCCTACAGCAAGGACAAAATGTCTGTGAAAAGTGGGTTACGTCCCTGTGAAAGTAGTGACTAAACATAGGTACCTTGGAACATTGTTCCATTAAAGATAAAAATAAATAAAATAGTGACAAAATGAAACCTACTAAAGACGCCCCTTAAAGGTTTAGAAATATGTATGGTACACATTTATTGAATCCAATAAAATCAATGTATAGAGCACAAATAACACTTATAGCCATGTGTATGTCCTGGAGTCTGAAACAGCTGAAGTCCCTAACTGGTTGAATACTATTGAATGCATTTTATAATGGCATTGCTATGGCTTGTAAGCGCTGTGTGTTGGAAAGCCTTTCGGAAGACCGTAGTGTCAGCAAGCATGAACTTACAGAGCATTACATTGCATGCAAATAGATACGACTACTAAGTCATGTGACAGCTAGACCAACATTTTTTTTTGTTTGTGCACACTCAATTGTATTCTGTGGGCCGCAGTGCAAAAGGCGGTATGGGTATTACACTCCAACCCCTAGGGCAACCGTCTACAGTTGAGGGTTATGCTATACTTTACATGCAGAACACATGCACCTTGAATAACATGCAGTTTTGTAATTTAAATAAGACAGATGTGTGCCCTTGCACTAAAGCAAGTACTAACAAAGGCAAAGGTTTTGGCTCTTGTATGGCTATTATGTAATCTAATGTTACTGGTCTTGTATAGTGTCAGTCTGCTATTATTGGTGACCTCTTTGTTCTTGGCTCTGTAAGAAATCCAGATTTTGAAAGGATGTATTGAGTTCCTAACTCCTGCCAGTTGTAGATATGATGTTTAGACATGGGATCAGTAGCGCTTAAAATGCTAACTGAAATTAAGTGTTAGCCTATGTATTTAAATACAGTTGGCATTGCCTGGCTTGTTTTTTTGCACATGGCAGCTTTAACTTTTTTACTGGACTTGGTATAGGTGGCAAAAGAGATCGAAGTACCGACCTAATAGAGTTATTGTATGTTATAAGAGGATTTTTAAAGATTTTGATGTAATTAGATGAATTTCAAAGACTTTCATTAATTTTAGGTATTTAGTGAGTCTGATAGGATTAATTTGACAAATCAGCTAGATCTTAATATTTATACAGTAGATATACGATTTGTTTTGTAAACTGTAGCAATATAAATAAATTAAACTTTTAGCTGCACTTTAGGGCGCTTAGAAACATTAAATAAAAATTGAGTTATGTTGATTTATACTGTGCACCGCTACCGCTCCCGTGGTTCTACAAGGCGCAGTGGGGTGGGTTAGTTAGGGTAGACCAAGGGATAAGACTGCTGTTGTGCTCAGCTGTAGGGTGTGTGTAGAACCAGCAGTAACTGGCGTCTGTGTGTGTGTGCTTTCTCGGTGTGCTTTGTTTCGTACAGTGGAGGCGAACTGTTTCCAGATTTGAGTCCTCCAGTGTCTGAGTTGTCAGTTGAGGATGAGTTGGTTTGAGAGTGATGTGCGGTTTAGGGGTGCTTACCGGCAGCTTTTCACTAGTCCTGTGGGGTGTTTATGGTTAGTATGTGGTGAGTGACGGTGGTTGAGAAAAGAAGATGGTTATTCAGTTTTGGGTATTGAGATGTGTATGGGCTTTGGGTGCCGTGCGGCTATTCGATACCTTTTTGTTTTCGGTTCGGCACTCACCTTCACATGGGGGTGTGGTTATTTTGCTTTAGCTCTGGTGTGATAAAGGTTGGGTTGGTCTACCTCGAGGTGGTTTTCTTGGGAACCTCGAGGGCAGGCGAGTGGAGGCAGCAAAAGGGAGTGACCCCAGCACTCTGTGCTAGTCGGGCAGACCAGGAACAGGCAGAGCTGTGGCCGCAGAGCACTGCCAGCAAGAGAAGAAGCAAAGAGGCGAGCTGCGGACCGGCCGAGTAGTACAGCAGTGCCGGTTAACCGGAGATGCGCCTGAAGAAGCAGAAAGGGCTTTGTAGCACTGCAAGGAGCGAGAATGCTCCATGCCTTGAACTGAGGAAAGCCGCTTGAGGTCAGTGAACACTGAGGCGAGTATCCAAACGAGTGCGAGTGGTTTCAAAGCATGCAGAAATGGCCAGTGAGCCCAGAGGGGAGAAGGGAACACCGAAGCTAAGGCAAAGAGAATCGGTTACCAAGTGTGGGGGGAAAACAAGTAATCCTCATTGGAATCAGTGTCATCTTCATCGTCACATCACTTTGCCATAAAGTAACTTGGGGAAGACCCATGTCCCCTTGTGCTGAATGGGAAAGAGAACCTGGTAGGGGAGTACCAGGTGTTTCAAAGAGAGATTGCATTGTAAAGTCCTGGCAGGAGAGTATATCAGGTGAAGAGTGGATCTGGGAATCACACCCATAAAAAAATTGTAGAGGAAAACCTAGCAGGGTATACCAGGTCTTTAGCGAGTCTGGAACTCACAACCAAGTTGTGTAATCTTGGAATTGCATTGAGTGTAGAATCCCAGGGAAGGGAGTAATTTCCCCTGGAGTGAGTTGCGACATAAGAGGAGGGAGTTATACTCTTGATCAATAGAACTTGGCTATTCTTTGAACTTTTGTTTTGGTGGCGAGAATCCTGGTGAAGGGAGTCATCTCCTTTGGAACTGTGAACACTGATCATCGGAAACCTTTGTAGGAGTTATACCTTTTGTTGAACTTGAACATGTGTGCACTTTTTTTTAACAAAAGACTCTACCTCTGTTACACCTAAGAGTTCATTTTCGAATGCAAGGGCTAGGATAGGATTTCAGACACAGGACATTTTTAGTTTTGGTTGAGGTATGGAAATTCCTCGTAGATTAGGGACAGCAAGTAATTTTCCAACCCCTTTGTCATTTCAATAAAAGTCTGTAACAACCACATTTAATCCTATGTGCCCGTACCGCATTCCAGGCTCCTAACAGTTTACATAACCTTAATTGTATCCTCCAAGGCAAGATTAAGCACTACTCAACCATGTAGAATCCAATGGACTGCTGGACCAGTCCCAGGTTTCTTTTCGGTTCGGCACTCACCTTCGCATGGGGGAGTGGTTATTTTGCTTTAGCTCTTGGTGTGATAAAGGTTGGGTTGGTCTAGGTGTGGGGAAACAGACTATAGGAGAGTTGATATATTGTGGTGGTCATTTTGAGGTATGTAACAGTCTCAGATGAGGTGGTTTTCTTGGGTTGGTTGTGCTATGATTTATTGGGTTTCATGGGTTCTCTGGATACACTAAAACTTGTGCACTTGGGTTTGGAGGGCCATGGGGGTTTAGCTTGGGAAATGTATAAAAAAAAGCTTTGATGTATATTTCTCCAGGTATTGATGTAAGAAATATGCCACGTTGAGGCGGCCAGATCTTCTCCAGCTTCAAAAGCTAATGCAGAAGTGTCCTGGGCACTGTGTGGAGTTGGTGCGTCACCCCCCACCCCACATCCGAAGCAATGATCAGTCAGGATCTCATTGTTGGTCCGTTTTTATCCGAGTCAGTGGAAGAACCAGGTTTTTAGCTGTTTCTGAAAAACCAGGGGGTCCTCAGTCGTTCCGATTTCCTTATGGGTCGAATTGCATAGTTTGGCTATAAGAATGGAGAAAGCAGTTCCTTCAAATTATTTTGTTTTCTCATAGTCCCTTGCATGTCTGTGCATGATCTCAGATTAATTCTTGGTTGATAATGGGGGATTTGGAGAAATGTGTGTCCACTGTCAGTGTAGTGCTCTATGGACATTCCACAATGTAGACTTCTCCGGGTTGGGGTGATGTGTTCTCTTCTGTTTAGTCTGAGTCATCGTCTTGCTGTTGTGTTTTGGATGTGCTGTAGTTTCTTGATGAGGTAGTCAGGCATTCCTAGGCATAAGCTGTTTGTGTAGTCTATTCTTGATAATACCAGGGAGATGACAATGAGGGTTCGGTGTGGGAAAAGAAGGTATGGAAGGATGACTTTGATTAAGCGTATAAGCGTAGGTGGTAAAAACATTTTCTTAGTATTGCATTAACTGGTGGTTCTAGTTTGAGACCACTGTCCATGAGCTTTCCCAGATTTGTTATTACAGTTGTGGTTTCCAGTTGAGTTCCCATTTCTTGTTGCCAGGTGTGCGATATCTGTTTGGTTGTTGTTTCATGGGTTCATCATTTTGTTTGGGTTTAGTTTTAGGTTATTAGTCATCCATATGTTTATATCAACGAGGCATTGAGAGCGTTGTCAGGGTTGTTGTTGGTTTTCATCTTAGAGCTCAATTGGCTGTCGGTGTAGTCCTAGCATGTGAATCTGTATGTTTCAATAAGCTTCATGAACAGTGCCATGAATATATTGAAGAGGATCAGTAGAGGCTTAATCCTTGTGATAGGCAGCAGGTGAGGTTTCTAATGTTTTAGGTGAACAGTGGTAGGTAGGTTCTTTTGGTTCTGTCAGTGAGGAATTAATTCAGCCATTGTAGTGCATACCTTGGAATGTCGGATTCTTCCAATTATTATTATTATTGAGGTTGTATGTTTGATTGTATGAAAAGCTGCTATGTCTAGTAGTATGAGGGCAGATTGGGTGTTGTTGATGGCGTTCATCTTTAGGTCCTCCCATATAAAGAGGAGCGCTGATTCCTCTTATGGGTCTAAAGCCAACCTGGGACTGGTCCAGCAGTCCATTGGATTCTACATGGTTGAGTAGTGCTTAATCTTGCCTTGGAGGATACAATTAAAGTTATGTAAACTGTTAGGAGCCTGGAATGAGGCACAGGCACATAGGATTAAATGTGGTTGTTACAGACTTTTATTGAAATGACAAAGGGGTTGGAAAATTACTTGCTGTCCCTAATCTAGGAGGAATTTCCATACCTCAACCAAAACTAAAAATGTCCTGTGTCTGAAATCCTATCCTAGCCCTCGCATTCGAAAATGAACTCTTAGGTGTAACAGAGGTAGAGTCTTTTGTTAAAAAAAAAAAGTGCACACATGTTCAAGTTCAACAAAAGGTATAACTCCTACAAAGGTTTCCGATGATCAGTGTTCACAGTTCCAAAGGGGATGACTCCCTTCACCAGGATTCTCGCCACCAAAACAAAAGTTCAAAGAATAGCCAAGTTCTAATGATCAAGAGTATAACTCCCTCCTCTTATGTCGCAACTCACTCCAGGGGAAATTACTCCCTTCCCCAGGATTCTACACTCAATGCAATTCCAAGATTACACAACTTGGTTGTGAGTTCCAGACTCGCTACAGACCTGGTATACCCTGCTAGGTTTTCCTCTACAATTTTTTATGGGTGTGATTCCCATATCCACTCTTCACCTGGTATACTCTCCTGCCAGGACTTTACAATGCAATCTCTCTTTGAAACACCTGGTACTCCCCTACCAGGTTCTCTTTCCCATTCAGCACAAGGGGACATGGGTCTTCCCCAAGTTAGTTTATGGCAAAGTGCTGTGATGATGAAGATGACACTGATTCCAATGAGGATTACTTGTTTTCCCCCCACACTTGGTAACCGATTCTCTTTGCCTTAGCTTCAGTGTCCCCTTCTCCCCTCTGGGCTCACTGGCCATTTCTGCATGCTTTGAAACCACTCGCACTCGTTTGGATACTCGCCTCAGTGTTCACTGACCTCAAGCGGCTTTCCCCAGTCCATGGCATGGAGCATTCTCGCTCCTTGCAGTGCTACAAAGCCCATTCTGGCATTCTGCTTCTTCAGGCGCATCTCCGGTTAACCGGCACTGCTGTACTACTCGGCCGGTCCGCAGCTCGCCTCTTTGCTTCTTCTCTTGCTGGCAGTGCTCTGCGGCCACAGCTCTGCCTGTTCCTGGTCTGCCCGACTAGCACAGAGTGCTGGGGTCGCTCCCTTTTGCTGCCTCCACTCGCCTGCCCTCGAGGTTCACCTCCAATTCTGCTTTGCGCGTTGTTTCTCCAGTCAGCCTCAAAGCCAACTCCTGGAAAGAGAAGGTTCCTCCATCTTCTTACAGCAGCTGATTTAAACTCCCGCCTCCAAACTGGAAGATGTCCTGGACCAAATCACATTATTCCAAACACTAGACTGCACATTATGGTTCACACTCTTACTCATTGCAGTGCGCTTCCTCGTCTCATGAACATTTTACACCTTTTGACAAAACATGTACTGAGTTCTCATCAGCTTTTGTAGCGTTTTGAAAGGGTCTATCACAATATGCCATTAAGGCATCGGGAATTGAGGGGTATCCCTAAAAGGTAAGTGGGTGCGAGAGATACCATGTCTCATCTGATGATGCCTGTCTTTACCCCTGAGGGTCGCCTCTCCCATGTGATCCTCCCTCAAATAATCACCCCTAGTGTTAGGACCAGGTAGCAGCTGCCGTCCAATGACCACATGAGGAGAGGCTATCAAAGTCAAAGGAATGATGACCTCATCCGATTCATCACAAAACAATTAGGCTGCAAAGGCACTTGTGATGGAGAGGATTTTCAGGTAGTACTGCTGTCTTTAATTGCTTCTGAGAATCACAACTGATCTACATTAGCCCACAGAAAATCAGTTTCATCTGCAAGAGTTTTGAAGGAGTGATCACAGTGCCTGCCCCTATAACGTTCATTTGTTGCTTGAACCACCAGTCTGTTGTAGTGTTCTACTTTTCCTGATTGGTGTTGGTGTCAGGCACATTCTTGATTGTTTTGCATCTACATGAGAGCGCTGTGTTCGTGGTGTCACACTGACTGAGTAGCATGATGTCATGAGAGTTCCCGACCCTACGAGCCACGAGAATCAAAGCCAGCAAATGAGTACAAGCGGGGAGAACAGGACCCAAGATACTTGTCTGCCGACAGAGGCAGTCCTGACAGGTCGGCTGTGGATGGACTGACAAAATGGGAGAAAGAACAGGCATCCAGTCGACTGAGGGAGCTGCAACACGCGGTCAGCTAGAGAAGTGCACCACCAGAAAGAGAGAACGCTACAGAGCCACCACAGCTGCTGGAGAAGCAGCCTAAAGCCCGAGGAGCAATGCCGGGAAGCCCACAACTGACCAGGAAGCACTAGCGAGTGCCCTGCAAGTATCTGGGTTGCTGGGATGTTTGGTGGGACACCAAAAGGGCTGAAGAGTGATGATGGGTCTGGCACCCGCACAAACTAAGAATAGCCTCCTGGGTCCTCTTCGTGGCAGTACCTGGCAGGGTAGTGGACCAGGTCTGCCAAAGCGAGAAGAGGAAAGCTGGGTTTGGGATCCACACAGATGAGCAAAGAAAGCTTTACACCATCTTCTCCATGGCAGTTTCTGGCCAGGGTAGTGAACCAGCTTCCCAGAGCATGCAAGAGCCTGAGAAAGGCCAGGGGAAGGGAGTCATTCCCCCTGATGTTATGAACTGTGAAAGTAAGTGAGAACAGAGCCAAGGAAGGCCAGGGGAAGGAAGTAATTCCCTGTGGCTGTGTGGAGAAAAGCACTGAGAGACAGAGATCGGGAGAAGGGAGTCTTTCTCCAGGTGACAGAGTTTACAAAGAGAATCAAACCAGTAATCCAGGAGAAGAGAGTCATTGGCCCGGGAGAGAAAAAATAATGACATTTTAATGCAAAGCCATCAATCCTTTATGTTGAAGTATTGAAGTCAGGGGAAGGCGGTCATTCCCCCTGGTGCTAAAAAACCAAGGAACAAGATACCGGGAGAAGGGAGGCATTCTCGAGGACACCAATAGTGAAGAAGCAACTATGGGCAATAAATAATGTTGATGTTGGAACTGGACCTTTACCCTTTTGAATTGAATTGAGAACTGCTTATTGGCATTACAACCTGGAACTTAGTCCCTGGGGCAGGGAGTCATTCCCTCAGGTAAAGAACCCACCTAACAACTGGAACTGTGGTCCGTTGTCCAGAAGAAGGGAATAATTTTTCTGGACCGAGAAGATCCACTATCCCTTTCAATCTGGCTTTCTCCATCAACAAGAAGAAATCAAGTCTAATCCCCAGCCAAACAAAACATTTCTGGGAGCTATACTAGACACAAAAGAGGAGCTGGCATCCCCCTCAAGCGAGAGAGTACAAAACATGTTGCTGCAGGTACCTCAGTACAAGGTCGGTCGCCACATAACGGTACGCAAAGCAATGCACTTGCTTGGGATGATGGCCTCTTGTATTTATTTAGTTCCTCACGCGCGCCTGTGCATGCATCCTATTCAGAAATGGTTAGTGAGAGTGTCGGACCAGCAGACAGTGGGACTATCTAGTGGTTGTTTCGCAGACCCAGGTTCAGGCTCTTCGCTGGTGGTCCAAGGACAACCTGTTAAAAGGAAAGCCTTTTTGCGCTCCACCTGTCCAAGCAATCCTAACTACAGACTCCTCACTCGCCGGTTGGGGAGGAGGGGTGCATTACCTCCATCACACAGCCCACGGACAGTGGAAACTCGCTACTTCCCAAAGACATATCCACTGCCTGGATCTCTTGGCAGTCCTCAAAGCTCTTCAGGCTTTTCAGCAACATCGCCAGGGTCAGGCAGTGCAGGTCCTCACAGACAGCATCACAGCCATGTTCTATCTGAACAAACAGGAAGGCACACACACTCTAAGTCTGTCCAAACTATCACAGAAGATATGGAGGTGGGCACTGAAGCGGAACAGGTTTCTAACATCCAAACATGTTCCAGGGGAACTCAGTTCTCTGGCAGACATGTTAAGCAGAAGAACACGAGTGGCAACTCGACAGATATCCTGGACGGGATATTTTCATTATGGTGTAACCCCCCACTAGACTTGTTCACCACAAAGCTAAACGCTCCATGCCCAGACTTTGTGTCCAGGTCTCCCTAGACAGGGTCCAAGGGGAAACGCCCTGTGGAAGAACTGGTCAGGGAAATTTGCTTATGCTCCCCCCCAGCCCCTTCCGACACCGCTCCTGAGTAGGATAGTGCACAAAATGCACCAGAATCAAGTAACCCTAATCCTGGTTGCTTCTATGTGGGCGAGACAGCTTTGGTTTCCATATCTGCGCAAACTGCTGATGTGCGACCCAATCACGCTCCCGTGCCCATACAACATGTTGACACAACACAAGGGGGCATCCCTCCACCCATAATCAATTAACTTGGCAGCTTGGGTTTTGAAGTCATAGAGTTTGGCCACTTAAACCTTCCACAAAGGTGTATGGATATCCTCAAAGTGGCACAAAAATCCAACACCAGGCACTTTTATTTTAATAAGTGGAAGGGATTTGTGATATGGTGCACATCACACTTACTAAGCCCATTAGAATGTTCTCCAGCTAACATTCTACACTACATGCTTCACATACTAGACACTGGCCTAGTATTCAGTTCCTTAAAGGTACATCTGGCGGCCCTGTCGGCTTACACCATTTCACAGAAGAAGGTGTCCTGGTAGAAAGTCCATGTCATCAAGGCATTCATGGAAGGGGTAAAGAGACTATACCCCCCCCCAATTTCCAACCTTCCCATCTCAATGTTGTGCTCTCCAAGCTCATGGGCCCACCCTTTGAACCTATACACAAGACCAGCCTAAAACATTTGACTTACAAGACTGCATTCCTAGTATCGATCTCCTCCATAAGACGGGTCAGTGAGCTACAGGCTTTTTCCCTACAATAACCTTTTTCCATTATACACAAGGATAGGGTTGTCCTCGGAACGCATCCTAGGTTCTCATCTAAGTTAATTTCAAAGTTCCATGTCAATCCATAGAACCTCCTACCTTCTTTCAAAATCCATCAAACTCAGCAGAAAGAAGCTGCCATACACTTGATGTACGGTGGGCAGTCGTGTAAATGTGAACACAACTAAACTTCTAAGGTTTCCATAGCACCTCGTAGAGAAGTTGATCACATATAAAAAAAAACATCTCCAGATGGATAGTCTAGTACATACAGCTCTGCTATTCCCTAACCAAGAAAGTCTTACCTTTCACCCCCCAGTGCTCACTCTACCAGAGTTACAGGAGCTACCTTAGCTTTCATTACAAATGTCCCTCTAGATGCCATTTGCAAAGCTGCTGTATGGAGTTCTGTCCATACGTTCACACAGCATTATTGCATTGACACACACACTCTAAAGCAGACTCACAGGTTGGACAAGCGGTCCTAAAACATCTCTTTGCCGCTGTACCATCTCACTTCCCACCTGCTTCTCCAGATACTGCTCGCTAATCTATGCAGAGCATGTGCTCTAAGCAGATCCACAAGCTCCAGAAGGGGTACATTACTCACCGTAATCGTTTTTCTGATGCTTCTATATGCTTAGATTCACATGTGCCCACTCTTCCCCCCCCGCCTGAGTTCGATGCCCACTGCGCATTTGCCTCATGGCTCTAAAACTATGAAAAAATCATTTGCCGGTCATAAAACCTCATCAACCACTGATTCAAAGACGTCGAAAAACAGCTGTCAAATCATGTTTTCAAAATAAAGTAAAACACACTGATTCATCACCACAGGCACCTATACGGCTGCCTACGCCACACTTACCTTACGTCTATCGAGACTTTTGTCCAACTCTCAACAAGGTAAAAGGTCTGATCACCCAGAGGAATTTGTATTTCCCCTTCCTGAAGTTCCAGGGACATGGACAAAAGAAAAATGTTAAAAGACAATGGGCAGGGTATCTGAATCTGTAGTATTTATGGAAAAGTATCCCATTAAGCAAAATATCCTGTTCTGTGATGAGGGTGAGCAAACCCCCCCCCCCGACCCTCCAAGTCTTTCAGACTCCATCTCTCTCCACCTCATGAGGACACTTCTAACCTCTTTCAAGATAATCTCGATTTTGTGCAAGACCAAGGGGGATCAGTATCAGATTCTTTGTCAAGGAATCGGGTCCTCCGCAGGAAATTTTGTGGGACACCATGAAGGCTGTTGTGCGGGGGGAGCACCTCAGCAGGTCCGCGGCCAAAACTAGAGAACGACAGTTGATTAGACTGAGGTTGGAAGGTGAGGTCCGTCATGCCAAACAGGAGCACAGGAGGCTAGGGTCACATAAGGCATTGCGTGCCCTTAGAATGCCATGTAGAAAGCTGGAGGCGCACCTTGCTGAGTGGACGGCACCGGCAATGCTGAGTAACAGGCAGTATTATTACGCTAATGGAAACCGAGCCAACTGCCTCCTGGTAGCTAAGCTGCATAAACTCCAAAATCGTAATAATGTGTTAGCCTTAAGTGATAGTCGGGGGCGCGGGGGGGATTGGCTGCAGCGAGGTGAGGTTGATAAATTGGGGATTTTTTATGGCCATTTCCGTACAGTGTCCTAGCAGATGTTCTGATGCATTTTTTGCAGGGAGAAAATTTGCTTAGTCTGGCAGGAGATGAACAGACTCTTTAGAGGCACGGTTCCTACTGGGGGAAGTGGAGTGGGCCATTAAGTCCTTGAAGAATAAGGTCCCTGGTCCAGACGGGTTTACAACTCCCTTTTACAAGACATTTAGCACGCTCAGGTGGATCGTTTTGGTCCTTTTGTGGTCTCTGGTAGAGTTGCCCCTTCTATGAGTGTTTCCACAACTGTCCTGATTACTAAGCCAGGTAAGAATACGTTGTTTTGTGATTCCTATTTCCACATTATCCTCACTTAAAAAGACTCAAAGCTTTTTTCTATGATTTTGGCCCGGCGTATGATGGAGGTCCTTCCCAGGCTCATAGTCGGTGACCAGACAGGATTAATTGTGGGGCGCAGCACACACGATAATGTGAGGTGGGTACTGAATCTGTTGGAGGGGTTTGGACTGGTCTCTGGCTTTGGGATACATGATTATATTTCTTTGAGGCCTCACAACAGGAGCGAGATTTATGCTCTTGCTCCAATACAATGGACCTGCGAGACTATCCCTTACTTTGGGGTTCACATTCCTAGCAGGCTCTCAAAGTCTTTCGTTTAACTTCCCTCCTCTGTTCCAGGAACTATCTGATTACCTGGCTAGGTGAGGGCAGCAGGAGATATCTTGGTTCGGCCGGATTGCGGCATTCAAAATGAACCTTATCCAGCGTCTGCTTTAGCTTTGCGTAGCGCTGCTAGTGAAAGTCCCTGACTCAGGCCTCCGCACACTTCAGGGAAAGATTTTCAAATGTATCTGGGGCAATAAGTGAGCTAGGATCTCTAGAAGTGTGCTGCTGAGACCAGTGGGGGTGGGTGGCCTTGGGGGTTCCCGATGTTATTCACTATTATTTAGTTGCACAGCTGTCCCACGTGGTCACTTCGGGGGACAGTAGTTGCCAGCCGCAGTGGGAAACAATAGAACAGGCCCAGTCAGCGGTCAGCCTGTCCCAGTTGCCTTATATGGAAAATATGTGTTTGACGCAGGAGTGGGGATACTTGCTGTTGGCTATAGCCAAGTGCACTCTTTATTATCTGGGTAGGGACCTTCGTAGATGGGATGTTGCCAATGGGGTGGGGCCTCTTACACTGGTATGGAATAACCCAAGTTTCTAGCCCGGACGAGGGAGCTTTGGGAAATGGTTAGCGGGTGGCCTGACGGACATGCATCAGCCATACAAGGATAATCGCCCAATAACTTTCAAAGAATGCAGGGTCGATTTTAACCTCCCGGATTCTGAGAGGTTTCGATATGCTCAGTTGCGACATTGGGTTTCCCATCCACTCATAAAGCAGGGTGCCAACAGGCCATTGAATGCTCTCAAGTTATCGTTACAGGGCGGGATGTTGCGGGGTCGCGTCTCAAAATTGTAAAAGCTGCTAGATACGGGGACCCCTGTTGTGTGCCTACCTTACATGGTTAAGTGGGAATCTGATCTGCAAGAACTGTTTGAGGTGTGGCTGAGAATATGGGGCAGGTTGCTAAGGTCTTCCAGGTGTATTACAGACAGGGAGTGTTGCTATAAATTCTGTTACAGATGGTACCTCACCCTGGAGAAGTTGCACCATATGTCCAGGGACTATTCAGCTAACTGTTGGAGGGTGTGTGATGCTATAGGCACTCTTTAATATGGTGTGGATGTGTGGTAAAGCGCACCTCTTCTGGAAGAAGGAGCTTTCCAAAATCAGGGCTATCGCAGGGTTATCACTTCCCATGGATGCATGGGTAGTGGTGCTGGGTGACAAAGAGGCTGGGTCATTCCCTTTGATAGGTCCAATGACCGTTCTAATTAGGCATTTCCTTCTGGCAGCAAAATTGACTATTACTAGAAATTGGAAAGCTGGTGCATGTCTGTAGGCCTGTCCCTCTATAACTTCACCAACCCCCCCACCCCACACCCTTCTAAACTAACCCCAACAATTGCCCAGCTCCAAAACTGCATCTCGGGCATCCCTGCTTCTCCCTCTTTTCCTGGAAATTGCCGGTACTTAGAGCGCAGCAGGTGGATACTGTGCTACCAGTATCACAACTAACCTACTGCGGGTAAAAGTGATTCCTGAGCTGCCAGTTTTTACGAAGCGTACGTTGCTCCCACATTCCAATAATAGTCATAGGCCTCCAAGCATGCTTATCTAATAGTCCAAGTGTCTCTATCACCCTCACTCTTGTTACATCCGCTCCTCCTGGGTTATACATTAGGGTCGCTGTATCACTTATCACTTTCCTTGTCATTCCGGTTCTGCTGGCATGTTCTGGGCATCCATCCAGCTGTTGACATCTTCTGGTGTTTAAAAAAACAGAGCACAGTCTTTGTACAGCACCTTCATCTTTGCCGGATACAGTAGCAGAAACTTGAGTTGTGCCTTGCGTAGTCTTCTTTTCACTGCCCTGTAGTTCATCCGTTGCTTTTGTACTAAGAAGGTGTAGTCCGGGTACGCTGTGATGGTTGCCGATGCTCTACTGATGGTGCTGCCTTTCCGAAAATTTTCCAGTATTTTGTCCCTATCCTTGTAATTCAATATCTTGCCTATGATTGGCCTCGGCGGGGCATCAGGTTGCGGTCTCCTCATCAGTACTCTGTGTGCCCTTTCCACCGTGAATCCCTGGGTGAGTGTGCCCGCTCCTATTTCTTGCAGGAACATGTCTTCTATGTAGTTGGTCGGCTTCCGCCCTTCCTCGCCTTCCGGAAGCCCAGTAATCCGCACATTGCTGTGCCTGGCACGGCCTTCTGCTTCCTCCCCTCCCTCTCCCCCTGGGTTATACATTAGGGTCCCCAGCGCCGTATCACTTTCCTTGTCATTCCGGTCCTGCTGCTCTGCTGGCATGTTCTGGGCATCCAACCAGCTGTTGACATCTTCTGGGGTTTCAAAAACAGGGCACGGTCTTTGTACAGCACCTTTATCTTCGCCGGATAAAGTAGCAGAAACTTGAGTTGGGCCGTGTCCAGTCTTCTTTTCACCACCCTGTAGTTCATCCGTTCCTTTTGTACTAAGAAGGTGTAGTCCGGGTATGCAGTGATGGTTGCCGATGCTCTATTGCTGGTGCCGCCTTTCTGAAAATATTCCAGTATTTTGTCCCTATCCTTGTAATCCAATATCTTGCCTATTATTGCCATTGGCGGGGTACCAGGTTGCAGTCTCCTCGTCTTCTATGTAGTTGGTCAGGTTCTGCCCTTCCTCGCCTTCCGGAAGCCCAATGATCCGCACCTTGCTGTGCCTGCCACGGCCTTCTGCTTCCTCCCCTCCCCCTGGCTTATACATTAGGGTCCCCATCGCCGTATCACTTATCACTTTCCTTGTCATTCCGATTCTGCTGCTCTGCTGGCATGTTCTGGGCATCCATCCAGCTCTTGATATCTTCTCGGGTTTAAAAAAACAGGGCGTGTTCTTTGTACAGCACCTTTATCTTTGCCGGATACAGTAGCAGAAACTTGAGTTGTGCCTTGCGCAGTCTTCTTTTCACTGCCCCGTAGTTCATCCGTTCCTTTTGTACTAAGAAGGTGTAGTCCGGGTACGCTGTGATGGTTGCCAATGCTCTATTGATTGTGCTGCCTTTCCGAAAATGTTCCAGTATTTTGTCCCTATCCTTGTAATTCAATATCTTGCCTATTATTGGCCTCAGCAGGGCACCGGGTTGCGGTCTCCTCTTCAGTACTCTGTGTGCCCTTTCCACTGTGAATTCCTGGGTGAGTGTGCCCGCTCCTATTTCTTGCAGGAAAATGTCTTCTATGTAGTTGGTCGGGTTCTGCCCTTCCTCGCCTTCCGGAAGCCCAATGATCCACCCATTGCTGTGCCTGGCACGCCCTTCTGCTTCCTCCGCCCTGCTTTTCAGGTTCTGTTCTTGCTGTTTCAAGATGGAGATATCCGAGGTGTTGTCCTTGCAACTGCTAGTATTAGCCTGCACCTCTTTTTCCAGCGCCCCGGTGCGCTCTGACAATGCCCTGACGTCTTGCCTCAAGAGATTCATGTCGATCTGCATTGCATCTATTTTGAATTCTAGGGGCGCTTTCAGTTCCGCTATAGCCACCAATATTTGTTTGTCACTTCGTCCTTGTGTATCCCCTTCATTTGGTTCTTGCGACTTTGCTCCTTCCATATCTTGAGTGGACTGGTAAACGTGTCCAGGGATGTCTGCTTCACTTTATTATTATTTGCCTTAGACGACATCGTTATTGCCTTCTCTCTGGTGCTCTTTTTTCTTCCTGGCATTTGTAGCGTTGCTGGCTGCTGGCGGCGCACACGGTGGGGTAGATGCCTCCTGGCGATTGTATGCAGGGCCTTGCTGAATGACCCCTTCACGGTGTCTTGTACTGAGTGCCTGGGTCAGCCTCCCAGTTGTACCCGTCTTCTGTAGAATTGCGACTGGAGGCCTGTTGTTTATGCTCTTTACTTGTCCTGCTCCCACTTGCCGCCTCACTCTGTTCTCTTCTCCTCGTTCGTTGTGGCACGAGGCATACAGCAGCACAATCCCCACTTGCGCTGCTTTCCACCACTGTCCTCTCCTGTGTGCATGGGGCTTTCAATCCCTCGCCAACAGTTCTTCCGGAGCTACTGCTGTTGCCAGAGCGCCTTGTTGGGCCTCAGGAGCACGCAGGGAGCCCAGGTCGCCACCCCAATGTCAGCAGGAATGATGTCGCGTTACGCGCGGGGAGCGCGTGTGCTAAGTATTCAACAGAACACTGCTTTGAAATCTATCAAGGAGTGTGTGGAGTGCACATATTATTGGATTTACTCAGTTCAGCTGAGAGGTTGCTATAGTTTGTGCACAGGTTGCGCGTGAGGTGGGGGTGCCTGAAACCGAGTTGTGCTTGCACGATCAGGGGCCCGAAGTGGGCCTTATAGCGTCTGGCCTTCCTCCGCCTCCCAGCCTCTTATGATTGATATATGAGCTTGCATGCAGTCCACAGCGAGGGGGCGGAGTCAGTCTGCTCGGCCTATATGAAATCCCCTGGTCATCCCATGATAGGCATTGGACTACTGCTGTTGAGGATAAAGTCTTGCAAAATGTGCTATTCTGGAGTGCTAGCTGCTGTGTATGTGTGTTATGAAAACCCTGTGTTGTCCTCCACGTGTTTACAGTACCTGATGCTGTCATGCGGTACGCTCCAGATACCGAATGTGGCCAGTATAAGGATTACATAGTTTGTCTTTAGTTACTTTTCCTGCGGCCTTTGTAACTGCTTAAATTCCGTTTTTCAACAGCTTCGCTCAATCAGAACTGGGAAAGGGGCAGTGCAAATATCCACTGAATGTCGTACGGCTTGATTAGTGGGTACAATAGCCGCCGCTGCACTTGTCCGTGCTGCGAGCTCAAGTCTTTACTGCCCAATAGCAGAAATGGGTTTCTAGGTGCTCACGGGAGCGCTCGTGTTGTGTTCCAACGGAAGGCAGCTGGAAGTTCCATCGAGGTTCACATAGTGAGCGCTTGCTCTAATGTTCTGAGATATCATGCTACAATGTAGCAGCTGTGCACTTGTGTCCTCCGCTTCCAATGTGGGCTCCTTTATATCAGTTACCTCTCGCAGCGTCCCGGTTGTTTCAATCTTGCAGCCCTCCATCTCCGTGCCGGGTCTGCTTTACCTGGAGGACTGGGCTACATGTTATACCATCCGTGCTGCTCTGATCAGCCATATTCTTTGTTCTTCCATGTCGTTTCGCTTTGTAACTTCGCAGCTGCCACACTCTTGCAGTCCTCCCTCGTAGAATTGGATCTGCTGAACATGCAGGCGAATCCTCCCATTATATTTCCAGGACCGCGCTAATCAGCCTTTCCCTTTGTTTCATGACGGTTGCCATTTTGCTACTGCCATCCCAGGAAACACTTCAACTTCGTCGCCTCCGCACTCTCTCCCTCTCGCACGATTCCAGTCGGACTTGTCACTGCTGCATGCCCGTCAATTTCATGATGCCATATCTTTAAATCCACACTTCTTAGTTCGCTTTAGGGAGCCTATTTTCGACTGATCATTTCCGGATCAGTAGGAGCACACAGAATGCATGTCCTAGTCCGTGGCCATGTAGCCACGCCTCCCCCAGACAAACACAGGGTTGTGTCCAAAAAGTCACTGCACGCACCAAAAATGATCAAGACACAAGAACAAACGTATAAAAGACACTTCCATACATAAAGAGTAGGGGAGCTTCTTTCACAGAGGGGAAAGGCACATTATTTAGAAAAAGGAGACTACAGTGTCTACAGGGACAGATTTTGAGGTGTAGGAAGTTGATCTTCTAGACCCACACCAATCTACCCTACAGGAAACCCTTGGACAGAGGAAAGATTCAACTGCTTCGTGGGAAAAATTGACATCTGTAACAGATTCCCTAAAAAGGGATATCAAGGCCTGGAAATCAGCCCCAAGAAACAAAGGATGGTACGGTCCCCTTCCCCACAAACTTGAGGAAGGGGAGGAGGAGTTGGTAGAAGAGGAAACCTTTTCAGAGGTAGAAGAGATTGTGGGGGATGAAGAAGAAACAGAGTTGGACCCAGAGGACTATAATCTCCCATTCACAGACCAGGTAGAACCCTCAATGTCATCCTCTCTTAGTGAGGACCAGGTCCTGTACACAGACCCGCTAAAAAGAGAAGCAACACAATTCTATATACAGAAGAAAGTACCCCACAAGGAGACCGACTTTGAGAACGTCCTGAAGGAGTGGAGGTCAGTCTCTCAATCCATTCCCTTGCTGAAGAGTATAGCCAGGAGTCATGCCATCCCTAACCAAACCAGTCCAAACTAAACCCTAGTGGCACTCTTTACATAAGGGGATATCCAAGGGTTGACTCCCTAGTGCCGGGCACAGCCAGGAAGAGGGGAAGATCACCCCTTCCAACAGCAAACATCCTTCAACAAGGAGAGTAAGAAAATGTGCTTATATGGGAGGAGGATCGTCACATCAGCAGCACATGAGATCCGGATCGCGAGCACTACTGCACTTGTGGTGAGATACTCTAGAGACCAATGGGATGTGAGAGAGTAGCTCACCAGCCAAGTAGCAGAACCCACAAAAACAGCCACACTCAAGATCATAATTGAGGGGGAAAATTACCTTCCTGGTAATTAAAGTTCTGTTAGTCCTTGCTCTCCATCCTTCGCAACACCCACCCAGCCATCCCCAGTAAAAGCATATACTTGATCACAGCCACCAGTAGGCTTAATTAGAAAAACTGAAAGGAACTGGGTGTGGGTGGTTGGTAAAGTAGGGGTGAAGGGAGAGACTGGCACACAGAGGAAAGCATGTGCGTAGTGTAGTCCCGTCCCGTCAACATTCTTAAAGGCTCAGCTATCTTTTAGAGCCAGCCTTCTGCAAAATGGTCAAGCTGTTTGTAAGCTGCACGGTCCATGAGTTTGGCGATGAAACGTGTGTTGGAGATAGGGCGGTAGTTCTGGGGGAGGAGTGGGTTGAGAGGTCGTTTTTTGAAGATGAGTTTGATGTAGGATGTTTTTACGGCTTGCAGGAATATTCGGATGCGAATGAGTGGTTGAGGATTGTGCGTGCAACATTACCTGCGCAGATGGAGGCTAGGATGTTTTTGAGGGCTGAGGGTGGGCATGGCTCCTCAGGGGAGCATGAAGAGCGGCTATCTGCTATGAGCGAGAGGAATTCTTGGTGTGTGATGGGAGAGAAAGAGTCGGGATTTGTATCGGGGGGTTGAAGGTCGGTCAGTTGTTGGGTGGCGGATGCATTTATTTTAATTTAGCAATGATGGCGGAGTGTCTGTCATTGGCGGCATTGTGGAAATGCAGTGATAAGGTGTCACATAGGGCTTGGGAGATTGGTGGGGGCTGGCTCAAGCATGCAGGGGATTTGAATTCGGCTATGATTCTATTTAGTTCCTTGCTCGGGTTTCGAGCATTTAGGATTCGGTTCCCATAGAATGTTTTCTTGTTTTTTTTTAATTTCCGGTCTGTATGTTCTGGTTGTTCTTGCTAGGGCGGATTTATTCTGTGCTGAAGGGTCGGGTCTCCAGGTCCGTTCCAGACGGTGCTTGAGAGTTTTGAGTGATTTGAGCTTGGCGGTGAACCACTTTGGAGTTGGTCCTGATCTCTGAGAGGTCCATTTTGTTGAAATGAGGAGTGCAAGCGCATTTGTAAGCCTGAGGTCGAAGGATTCGATCGCTGGTGGACCTTCCTGGAGGCCAAGCGTATGGAGCGAGTTGAGGAGTTCATGTGGTAGATCTGGGGTGATTATGACTTTGTTCCATAGTTTAGTGGTAAGGGGGTGGTTGGCTGTGGTCCTAACTGGTCGAACGCCAGCAGATGTGCTCAGCAGCATGGTAAAAAGAATTGCTGAGTGATCAGTCCATGGTAGGGGTTAGGAGGGCTGGGTCGATATGGTTGTGGTGCTGAAAATTGCATCGAGGGAGTGGCCTCTCGTGTGGAGATGTATTGTATCCGGTTGAGAGAATGTCTGTGAGTGATTGGGTCATAGGGTTTGAGGTTGAGTCGAACCATATGTTGAAGTCGCCTAAGATGGTAAGTGTTGGATGTGTGATGAGGTCGGTGGCCAGTGCTTCACAGAGTGTGTCTGCCAAGTGTTTGTTGTAGCCAGGTGGTCTATAGATGAGTAGGAAACTATGGGAGGTGGAGGGTGAGAGTTTCAATTTTACCAGGAGAATTTCGTAGTCAGTGGTGCTGGTTGTGGTGTCCTTGATAATTAGCTGGAGTTGGTGTTTGTGTAGTATTGTGAGCCCACCTCCCCTTCGTGATCTGTTCCGGACAATGAGGTTGTAGCCAGGTGGGAAGGTCTCATGTGCAATGGGCTCGTAGTCGTCTGAGAACCAGGTCTCAGTAATGAAAAGGATGTCTGGATTTTAATCTATGATGAGGTCAGAGATGTGGAAGTTATTTTAGAAACTGACCTAGCGTTGATAAGGGTACAGGATAAATGGTGAGTTGCCCTTGTGGGCGCTGGGCGGGTAGGGTTATGGGGGATAACAGGAGCTGAAGTGAGGGCGGGCAATGGGGAGAAAGGGGCATGGTGAGGGGTGGTGGTGGAGTGAGGAGGAAAAGGGACAAGGGGGTTGGGAGAAGAGAGGGAAAAGGGCTAGGACTGGATTGGGTAGGGGTGGGGAGGTTTGTGTCCTATAGAGTGGTGGCAGTGTTTGCGAGCTGGGTTGGAGGGTAGGTGATGCAAGCAAGGGCATAAGGCGCCCTTGGTCCCGGGCTTTACTTGACTTTTGGATGGACCTCGGGTGTGGGTGTGGGTGAGAGTGAGAGGGGCTGTGGACCCTGGGGTTTTGGCCCGAGCTGCTCTTGCTGTGCTAAGGCTGGGGAAATGTGTATTCATTTCGGCCAAAGTTGCTCGTCTTGCGCTAAGGCTGGGAAAATGTGAATTGGAAGTGCTGTGTAGTTGTTTGGGGATGGGGTGAACACGTGTTGTGGGTGAGTGGTTGGTGGCTGGGTTGGTGCGTGTTGGTTGTATTATGTGGCTTGCTGAGCCGTCCGGTATATTCCAGGGAACAACGTTCTCTGCTCCCTCTCTCCATCTTGCCGATCTTAATTGCACAGAGCAGGATCTAAGTGGGGGGATAGCAGGTCGGGGTGAGGTGGGTTTGTCTGGCGAGGAGGGGGGAAGTGAGGTGTGGGGGTTGCAAGTTGAGGGAGTGCAGTGGTGGGCTGAGTGTTTGCAGAGCTAGAGATTGGCTGCAGTGGATCTCAATGGGCCTGCTGGTGGCCAAGCCTGCTGCTCTGCTTTGCAGTGTGTGGCATGGTGTCTGTCTGGTCTATGTTGCTTGGTCGGGCAGTCAGCTGAAATTTGCGGGAAGGGCTAGGTTCCACGGGGCGGTGCAGTTTGGGTATGGAAGGAAGCAGGCTTAGATTTGAGAGTCCGGTTTATTGGGAGAGAGGCCTAGGTTTCACAATACAGTAGGTTTCACGATATAATAGGCAGAGATGGAGGCTACACCTAGATTTGAAAGTCCTGTAAAGTGGGAGAGACGTCTAGGTTTCACAAGACAATAGGTTTCACACTATAATATGCAGAAATGGCCTAGGTTTCAGAGTACAGTAGGTTTCCCAATACAATAAGCAGAAATGGAGGATACATCTAGATTTGAGAGTCCTGTACAGTGGTAGAGAGGCCTAGGTTTCACAATACAATAGGTTTCACACTATAATAGGCAGAAATGGCCTAGATTTCAGAGTATAGTGGGTTTCACAGTATAATAGGCAGAAATGGCAGCTACACCTCGATTTGAGAGTCCTGTATAGTGGGAGACATGCCTAGATTTCGTATGATAATATCTGTGTAAATTGTTCCTACTTTATCCGCTGGTGTTGGTTGACGGCAGTCTGATCCTCGTTTGTCATGTCAGGGTACTGCGGCCGGCTGCTAATGCTGGCTTGCGGTTGGGATATGCCTTTGCAGCCACCTTGTTGTTGGCTGTTGGGGGTGTGCTATTAGTATGATATTGCGCTCAGGGACTCAAGTCGGGGCACTGCTGGTTCTTCGCTTTAGCTCAATGTGATTATTTAAAAAGTAGGAGATGGGGCGCTGGGCGTTTGTTTTGTTGTTATGTGCCACTGAAAGGAGGGGGTGTTTGTTGGTAGTAAGGGTTTAGTATATGTTAGTGGCTTGTCCCGGGCCTCCCCTGCTGACACCTGCAGACACCGTATGGAGCCGCTACTGTGGGAGCTGCCCTTTGCTTAGGGGCCCTTTGCCGCTGGGCTGCCCTAGGAAGGTGTGTTAAGAGCGGAGATTAGCCAATCAGGAGCGGGCGGGAGGGCGGGAGTGAGGAGGGAACGGGCCGGGTGAGGAAGTGGGAGAGCAAGGTGGGTTTTCAATGCGTGCAGAGCGCTACTTTAAAGTACGCCACAAAATGCAGAAAAAAATTGTTATCTGTGCCTAAGCAGTCCCCCTTACCTTATAAAAACGCCAGCAGAAGTGGATGATCTGCGGCAGGCTGGGTCTATGGCCTCACACACAACGGCTAGTGCATTAGCCAATCAGGAGAGGCGGGCGGGAGGGAGGAGGGAACATGCCCCAGGTGAGGAAGTCGGAGAGGGAAGTGGGTTTTCAATGCGCGCAGAGCACTACTTTAAAGTATGCCCAAAATGCGGGAAAAAAATTGTCATCTGTGCCGAAGCAGGCACCCGTACCTTACAAAAATGCCAGCAGAAGTGGTGGATCTGCGGCAGGCTGGGTCTATGGCCTCACACACAACGGCTAGTGCAATAGCCTATCAGGAGTGGGGTGGGTGCGAGGGAGGAGGGAACAGGGTCAGATGAGGAAGTGTGAGAGGGAGGTGGATGTTCAATGCACGCAAAGCGCAACTTTAAAATACGCCACGGAATGCGGACACCAATAGTTATCTGTGCCTAAGCATGCACCCTTACCTTACAAAAACGCCAGCAGAAGTGTAGCTCAGCCACTCTTGTTCCCCAATAACACAATTCTCATAGGATACTGTTTTAGAGTTAAAGGTGCTCAGCAGTTTTCAGAGTTTACGTCCCTACCAAGTATTGCCATTGTGCATTTCTGCTGGATAATACCCAGTCCTTCACCCATCTTCGATTCTATTTTTTGCCATATGAATTGAGGCCATAGCTTCTGCAATAGATCTAGTATTCTTCCTGATCTCAGTTAATTCTTGCCTTAAAAACTTTTCTGATTCTCAGATGACCCTGTCAAAACGATATTTCTTATTCATATCGCTAAGCATGGAATCGTGGCTTTTTTGTACCGCCAATATTTGGGTGCTAGCCTTGATCATTTTCTCGATCCCATCGGCCGATAAACAAACCGCAGAAGATAGTGACTTTCCGGCCTGAGAAATGAAATAGTTGCCAGCCCTCTCATTACTCCTATGTGACCAACATATCCTACTACCAGCGGGATTCCTTTCAAGTTTTACTGACATGCCTTTGGAAATCAAGGCCTTTATTTCCCAATGTAAATAGAGTAAGTATGGAATGATCACTATGAATTGTACTAACGGACCGAAAAAAAAGTCAGAAAGCACAAAAAGTCCTAAAAATGGTACCACCATAGGTTCGAACACCAAAAGTTCGAACTTTTGGTGGTAGCATGCATTGAAGGTAAGGTTAAAAAAAAAAGACTGCGGGGGTGTCCCCCGCAACTCCCTGCTCTCTATACTGTGTGGTATAGTGAGCGGGGTGTTGCGGGGGACTCCCCTGCAGCACACCCAACAAAACCCCCCAAAAAACAGGGGGTTGCGGGGGTGTCCCCTGCAACAACCCGCTCACTATACTTTACAGTATAGTGAGCGGGGTTTGCGAGGAAAACCCCTGCAGCCTTCCGTAAAAAATGTTTTTTTAATTAAATAAATGTAAAAAAAGAAAAGGATCCTGCGGTGCCGGTTCTCGATCATGGAAGTGAAAGGGAACTGGCGCTGCAGGGACTCAGCGTGTAAAAAAGGTAAGTAGAGTTTGTTTATGTTGGGAGTGTAGGTGGGGGGTGGTGTTGTGGTGGTGGGTCGGGGTGTGGTTGTGGGTGTGTTGTGGGTTTGTTGTGGGTTTGTGTGGGGGTTTGGTTGTTTAGGGGGAATGTGTGTTCGCATGGGAAATGTACAAACCTTTTGTGTTTCTTTCGTACATTTCACATGCAAACTTTTCCGTCGCAGGAAAATCATCTGCGGTCGGATCACGTAGATCCTGATCACAAAGGTCATGTCAGTGATTTCAAGCTTCCTAACATGAGGTAGGGCCAACGAGTTAAAAAAGAAGTGGACTAGTGTTGATGTTTTCATCCCAGACCTCCAGGTATTTTTACCAGGAATGTCACACAATACCCTACCGTTCAAAAGGATGCAAACCCAATCAAATATGGTGTCAACCCATACATTACCTTTGAACAAACCTTTTTCTTCTGTGATAGTGACAGATTTGCTTTTAACACAATCGGTATCACTAATTTCATTACGACATCTCGCATTGAAATCTCCCCCACGTATATCTGGCCGTATTCATCCGCGTTTTAATACCATCTATCACACCCAACACAAAATCTGACATATCATCTGTTTTTGCCAAGCCTGGATGGTCATATACATTGATAATATTTATATCACCAGCAGCTTTATTTGTACTTTCTCTGACAGCCAGGAAGTAAGGGCTATCACCATTGGTATAAATTCTTGCTGCCTTTAAATGATTTTTGGCTACAATGATGAGGCTTCCATATGGGCGGCCTCTCAGGCCTTTATTGAAAAATGTGGTAGCCATCGATCAATAATTTGGATAGTAACCAAAATTCCTGTTACAGGAAGATGTCCCTCTGCAGCAGGAATTCCAATGACCCTCCAGTCTCTAAAAGGCGAGCTAATGCCAGTATATTCCCAGTTGAGATAACCAGTTCTCAATTTCCAGTGGTCCGGTCATTATCGTTATTGAGAACCAGCCAGTTCAGAATACCCAGTATATTTGCTTGTAGTGCCGAATTTGTATTAGCACAAACATCTTCATTGCCTATGGTGTTTATTTTGTTTTTAATCATTTGCACGTCAAGGCGTTGGCTTGAATCAGCTCTCAAGGCTGCCTCAGCAACATCTAGATCGTAACCTAGGTCTGCATAACGATCTTTGTAGGATCTGATCATCTGCGCAGTTTTGATCATACTGCAGTACATTTTACTAAATTGAAATGTAGGATCTTTAATTGGCTCAATGAAGTCAAAATCCCTGGTGTCAAGGATGCTTAATGGTAGGATTTTGCACGTCAGGGCCAAGAAATCTGCTCTGTTGATATGAGGATGAGAACTAGATTTGCCCTGCGTTATTTCTCTTATGGTGATTGTTCGGGGTAAGTCAGTGAAGACGGCCTCCAAGGTTGTATGAGAGATAATATTCTCACCTTTTCGATGTCTGTCGGGAGGTCTGGGAACAGTAATGGTAGGTTTATCATTTTGCGGTTGCACCACAAGACTGGTAGGCGTCGGGGGAAGGGGCGGAGAGGACACATGCTCAAATTCTGTTCAGACACATCGTTCGGAACACTATGATGCCTGACGTTCAGCACACGTTAGTGTGCCTTTAGATTTAATCACCTTCATACTCCTGTTTGTCTTTTTTGTTTTCTTAATATTTGGAGCTGGTATAGGTACCTCCTCTAGGCCTTCAAAATTTGGTGTGGGTACAGATTCTATATTGTTCTGTACACCTCTGCGATTTTGTCTCTTCTTTTTCCTACAGGTCAGGTAGATGGTCGAGGTCTCACTAGGGAGCTCGGCCATCTCCTCAGCCTCACATGTAATAAGGTCAGCGTCAACAGCACTAGCCCTGTTAATAGATACAATTTCATTATGTAAGTTCCGACCATCAGGGGTATACAGAACTGCAGCAGCAATCAGTTAGTCTAGGTCTTTGTCTTCATCAGATTTTGGTATACTCCGGCTGGTCAAAAAAGAGACCTCCTCCAATATCCTACCACACAACTTCAATAGCACCTTCACTGCAAATTGTAGGACCGACAAATGTGCTTGGAACGCACACAGCTGCCCCAAATGTTCATCAGTTGAGTTGGTAGTCGCCCCCCCCCCATCATCTGTAGGGCACATATTAGGTGAGGCCAATAGTCCATGCCCAGTGTCTTCAGCACCACTACAATCAGAGTCAGGTCTCATAGGCACCGTTCCAACTATGCTATTGGTTCTGGAGGGGTGGGTAACATATTCACTATGATTCATCGTGCACTGGGAGCTGATGTTGAATTTGGGTATAAGGGGCAAGAGAGTCACATAGCGAGTAACAAAGTGCCAACAATGAGTGGTTATTGTCCATTGCAGAAAAAAAAGGTCAGAATGGGATAAGTTCTTTTCCCTACTTGGTATCACACAGTTAGAGGGTCCATTATCGATCCCCATTGTTGGTGCACTGGAGGGCTTGGTTGTCAGTATAGATGTAAAGTAAGAGTCAACAGTACCGGTCCCACACTCCTTGTTAGGTTTGCTGCTGGGTGAACTTGTTGCCCGTGCTCTAGAAGAGCTTCCATTATTTCCCTTAGCCTGGTTGCGAGCGCCAACTCCCTTGTGTTTTAGGATAGGGTTTCCTCTGTTTTGGTTGTGAGACCTCAAGCTTATTTTTCCATGCATTGTAATTGGTTATTTATAACACGCTCAATATCCAGAGGTTTCTAAGGGCGAACCTGCGTAACGAACCTGTGTTGCTTCGTGTCATCTTGCTTCCAAGGCAAGCACGTTACCCTGAGCTATCCTCCGGGTAATGTTCCAAAGGTAAGGATTGGGTCAGTGAGCTTAGTTGTAGGTAAGGTCCAAGTACTCCCCAGGGAGGAAAGAATGGGAAAATAGAAAGGTTTGCCCAAACGGCTTCAAACAGATTCAAATCTCAAACTTAAAAGTATAAGGTGTATATAAACTATCACAGTATATTCAGCCAAATTGCAAAGTAAAAAACAGCAGTCTAAGCCTTTCCTCTCCGTAAGGAAACAAATGGTTATGGAGTCACGCCACTGTTTCACTGCTTTATGTTTTTCAAATAATAGCGAAGAAACCAAGGGAGATGGTGTCAGCACATCTTGGTGTATCGGAATAGCGCAATGCGCAAAAAAATAAGCAGTTAAAGCTGTTCATAGACCGATCACCTTTTGTACCTAAGCGGGCTAGGGATCTCTGCATATGACAGAGAGACCACACTCCAACATGCAATCACGCGTTTAGTTATGCCGCAAAGATTGGACTTACTTCTTGCTGTATTCTCCCAGCATGTTTTTCCAACAAAGAGGGAGCCGAATACCGTTAGGGAATAACAGGCTCTCTGCATCTCCTATGCAGATTGCAGGAACTGCCGTCCAACTCTTACCAACTTAGCTCTGCTGAATGCTGAGGTTTTGAAGCAAACTCCTCCTCCACAAGCAAAATAAAAAAAGTGTAGAGAGTGAAGACACACTAGCGACTGCGATGACTGCAGTCCAACTCCGCTACGCTCTGCTGAAGGCTGGGGTTTTGAAGCAAACTCCTCCTCCACAAGCGAAATAAAAAAAGTGCAGAGAGTGAAGACACACTAGCGACTGCGACGACTGCAGTCCAACTCCCACCAACTCCGTTATATTAAATGACTCTGCCATGGGGAGCACGGGAGACTTAAAGCAAAAGTACTGGCAATTGAAACTACTACGCCAGTGGCTGGCAAAGTATTTATAATTGCTGTGCCTTTCATTTTACATTTTCTGTGCTCCCCTGGATCTGGGGAGCAGAGGAAACATAAAAAGAAAGTCAAGGCAATTATGAATACTGTGGCGGCCTCCTCTCTTCGTGTTAAGCTCTGCTCTCTGGCAGCAGTAAGCAAAAGCTCCCAGTAGGGGGATTTTGTTTGATTAGAACTGCGAGAGCAGAGCTGCTTAACATCAACAGAGGAGGCTGTTTCATTTCACAAAATGGATGCCCCCATATCAAAACTTTGATCCTCATTTCCCAAAATGTTTACATAGGAACTTTAAAAACAAAATGTTTATATATATATTTTTGATTATTATCTTTTTAAACAATAACATTTTTGAGTGAGCTAACGCTTTACGTTTGAAAGTCACAATTGTACCAGCTGTACCACAGAGAGATAACCTTCAGAATAGAGCATAAGACCAGGCTTGTTAAATGGTCTCAGAACGATGCAACTCAGTTACATTTCCCTCTGAGTTCCCAGCTACTGAGACTCCAAACACTCTGCGCTAGAAAAACAAGATATGCTGCGCAGTCGAATTCTGCTTGACACTCAGCGCAGCCATGTCCAACCGGAGTCTGCTCCCATTAGAGAGGACTCTGAACATAGCATTCAGGCGAACAAAGAAACCTGTGTACAAACTAATGTTAAAATGTCAATTGAAAGAGAACAGAACCTCATGAATAACAGCAAACGTGGCGCAGTGAACTGCTTCACCACACAGAATTAAAACGGTCAGTTAAACAAACACACATGTGTTACGAGACGTTACAGAAACAATGAATACTTATCTGCTGTGACAAGCAGCAAAGAAGAAAGTACAGGGACTAATGGTACAGCCTTTTAGGGAGTGTGTCTGTCTGTGATTGGCTGTTACTAAGGTCATGGACCCAGCTCATTATGGAACTCCATAATATTTTATCACAAAATTGTTTAATTTGTCTTACACATTTTTTACCTAAAGTGTAATTTTTCTTTGCTGCTGGACGTGTAGATAAAGAGTTAAAAGCATAATATTAATTATTATTATTATTTTTGCATTTTTAAAGCGCATACACAGCCCATGGGCATCGGGGCGCTGTTACAAGAATTGTTTGTTTTTTAGTTGCGTAATTGTTTTTGTCTTAGTTGCGTATTTATAACACGCTTAAATACCCAGAGGTTTCCAAGCGCTGACCCGGGGATCAAACCTGTGTTGCTTTGCGTTGTCTTGCTTCCAAGGCGAGCATGTTGCCGCTGAGCTATCCTCCCGGGACGCCTTTAGTCTTGACATAGAATCATACATCAATCCAACATGGCACCCTTGTACACAACAAGGACCCCAAGTTACCAAGTCACTTACCCTACAGGGAATAGCGGATACTCCACCGCATTTTAAGTTTGTTCTTGTTTTGGCGCCCCGATGCCTGTGGGTTTTCAGTTCCTTATAGATAGATCAAATATCATCCCTGTAGAGGATGTAGGCGTGGCCGGGGAGAATGCAACGAACTCCTGTGGCCCATGCTGGCCCGGAGCCTCCTCTGCAAACACCACAATGAACACATTGCCAGGTTACCCCAGGCACCAGGACCACACCCAGGGACAAATTCCCCCTGAAACCCTACCAACACCAAAGGCTGACAGTACCACCAGCTAGCCTATCCGGCCCCTCAGAACATGCCACACCAATACCATGCCACTGAGGAAACAAGGCTCTGAAAATGGCTACTCCGAAAATGGCTCCCCCGACCCTAAACCTCAGTAAAACCGGGTTCAGCTACTGAAACAACCCTTACTTCACCCAATGTCAATATCAGAAACCCCAACTGTTATCCTAATCTTTGGCCAACCAGGCCAATCCGCAACCACTGTCAAAACTGCAACTGGTGGTGAATCTTGACCATCTGTCCACATTGCAGTCCAACCTCCCCTGTTCTGAGCATCCAACTGGTAAGGTATTGCGGCAAATCCCCTGTGAACACATGAAATAGCCACACAGGAGAACAACCCCCCCTACTGAATCCCCCTGCCTGCACTCGCTCTCTGATACCAATAAATCTGCCTTTTCAAAATCCATTACTGCTCTCATGGAGGACCTGCAAAAACTTGACCATCCAACTCACTCACCCATCCAATCGTACCCTCGGTATTGTCCCCACACCTTTCCTGACCATGTGTTAGCCCTACGTACCTACTCTACTGGGAGGAACCTTGGTCACACCGGCATCCACTCCTCTTGACGCATGCCCAAATGTGACCACTCTCGCTTGCAACGGTTACGTCGTCGCTCCGTTATCCAACCGACTGCTTGTTAGCTGCCTGAGACTGATTTTCTTGCCAGCCATAGTGAAAGAATATGACAATGTTTATCCGACCATCCCATGATCTTGCAGCTTCGGCTCTTAGAAGAATGCCTGTCTGGGTAGCATTATTAAGGGGTGGGGGGGTGAAATATGGGGCCAAAAGCAGTTCGAGACCAGCAGGGAGGGAGAATGAAATGGTACTCAAACAGGGTCAAGGGGCCTAGTTTGGGCTGTTGCGGTTATGCAGCATGAGGGAAATGCACCCTGATCCCGAAGGCAGGGAATGCCACCTAAAACTTAGTACATCTTGTCCCCCAGAGCAAAGTGCAAAAAAAGGGTTGTGTGCTTCCTGCAAAGTTGAAAGCAACTTTAATGTGCGCGCCGCTGGGCCAGCCTCCAGGCTCCAGCAGTCTGCCCTGCTGCCCACCCCCAACCCCAGGTCAGAAACTTCACACGTTGTCGACTTTGCACACTCTGTGACGAGCAGAACGAGCCGGGCCGAGCACAGGGACAGTGGCCCCGGCCCCATGGAGTGGCGCTACTATTGGCCCCCGCCCCCCTACTTTGTTTGCATGCTGCCTGATGCATCATAATTTATGATGCACACATGACACATCACATCATGCATGCACAGAAATCAATCATCAACCGGGAGGATAGCTCAGTGGCAATGTGCTTGCCTTGGAAGCAAGACAACATGAAGCAACACATGTTCGATCCCCGGGTCTGCGCTTAGAAACCTCTGGGTGTTTAAGCGCGTTATAAATACGCAACTAAGACAAAATAAAAACAATTACGCAACTAAAAAAACAAAACATTTCTGTAACAGCACCTCGATGCCCCTGGGCTCTGAGAGCGCTTTAAGAATGCAGAATAAAACAATGATGTGTTACGTTGCTTTGATGATTATGCTGCAGCCCAGCCCCTCCTTCTGCCAGAGAGCAGTTGATCATCCGGACAGCTGACTACTGCTGGCATGGCCGCGTGGGCAAGGCAAGGGAATGGGAGGGAATGTAATGTTCAATACAATGGCGCGGCACGGCCCAGGCTGCCCCGGCTGCGCCCGGCTGCGCCCGGCTGCAGACACTGACACAGTCCGACAGTGACACTGTGACTGCGCACTGCCGCCTGTGGCGGCAGGCCGGACGGGGGCAGAGGCAGTTATGCTGACTGACTCTCTCATAAGTCTAATTAAAAAAAAGTTATTCAAAAAATCCGACCCGCCCCAGGTCCTTAAGGTCGTTCAGCCAGTGGCCGAACGACCGATAGTGCCAATCCGACCCTGCACGTGCCTGTTGAGAAAATTGCAGTACAATCCTGCATTTAATGGCCCGAGCATAGCACATTCACATTACATGTTAACAACTTGAGCCATTGATCTCTGAGTGTTTTGATAAACCGTGCCTTACCCTGTTGCCCCTCCCCCCCGCCTCTTCCATCTTTAAGGTCCCACCTGGACCCACCCTGCCGAGAACCTACTGCTACAGCCAAGCAATGTCAACCCCCAAAAAACAAAAAAACATTAAACACCCCCCAACTCCCCCCACCCTGCACTTCTTCTTCTCCCCAATTGAAGCACCTGTTGCCTGGGCCCTTGCGGAACCTTCATGGACCAAACCAGAGAAACATGAACGGCCCAGCCGCTTATGCAGCTAAGGACTCAACCTGGCCAATCACCCAACTTCCTGTACTCTGGAGGCCAATGTCGCAAAGTTGCTTTCCCATAAAATGTGCAAATGATCCGCTACATCAGAGGCCTGTGCCACCAGTCACTACCAGCTAATCCTTCCTCCCTGCGGTCTGGGGTCCTGCTGGATCTTCTGGGGACGGGGGATTCTGTGAATACAGCAGGGCCCAGGAGGGCAACAGTTACGCCTCTGGCTGCTGCATGTCCAGTTCGGCCTACGGGGCGTTGACGGGTGGATGTTGGTTTCATACCACTCTGACGCCTCCTGGGATGTGCCCAAGAGGGGTGCCCTTGTCCTGTGGTACACTTTCAGTTGTGAGGGGAAAAAGAGTGCATACTTAATACCACTGGAGAGTAGCTTACGCTTGATGAAATCATAGGATTGTCACGCCCATTGCACCTGCCTCGTGTAGTTGGGGAAAAGACCAATACGGGAACCGTTGTATGTGATCGGGCCCGTCACCCTTGCCATCTGCAGAAGGGCATCTCTGTCCCTTAAATTTAAGAGCCGTGCGATGACAGTACGTGGGTGGGCACCCGGCACAGAACTCCTTGTGGGCACCCAATGGGCCTTGTCCACCGAAATAAAGTTGGAGAGTTTTCCTCTGCACCATTAGCTCTTCCACTTTCTCTGACAGCCCCAGGATGTGGAGGTTGTTCCACCTCGATCTCCCCTCACTATCCTCTGCCCTACTCTCCAGGACTTTTACCATCTGCGATACCATGATTAACTGCTACTCTATTTTTTTTTTTATAGCGTCTTCCTTGTCCGATATCCACAGCCCATCAATCTTTTCTTCCACTGAAGACCAGGACTTGTCGATGGCCCCCATTATGTCACTGGTCCTTGGGTCCAATTCTCCATACCAGTGGTATCCTTTTGAGGCTTGCTGTAGTTTGACGGGATTGTTGACTGCAAATTGATCTATCTTGCACTGCTGCAAGGTTTTTTTTCCCCCCCTTTCCCTTTTGCCATGTTGTGACAATGGGGGGTGCTCTCAGAGAGGGTATTTGGCTCTCCCCCTCTTCACTCCCCAGTGGTGAGCCTCTTAGTACCCCATAGCGTCAGGGTCCTCCCTGATCCTCTTTTGCCCACTTCTTATGTTCCACACCACTTACCAGGGGGTGTTGTTGTCGTGTCTCCTCTCCGCCTGTCCTGTCGGGGTTGACGCACCAGACAGGGCCTTTCAATTCAGCTTTCTTTTACTAGGTGCCCCTAGTTCAGAGTCTGCCCCCTCTATTGGTGGTGCCACAGTTCTTATGGCCCCAGGCATTCTTCCACTTTTCACCCATGCCGCCTGGTGGGTATCTATCGGCTGCACACAGTCCACACTGACCCAGGGGCCCAAACTGTACTACAGTAGCAGGGGCTCACCGTTACTGCACCCCCTGCTCCTGCCGGCAGCACGCCGCTTCCTTCTCTGGGTGCTCCTTCATTTAAGAGTCCCCCTGTTCCCAGTTCTCACCACCAGGACTCAGACCTCAAAAAAGACACAGCAAGAATTCGAACAAGCCTAGACATGTGGGATTTAAATATCTTCCTTTCTGTGACAAATCAACTTCCGGGGTACCAGTGGTCCAGAGATGAATATTGGTTTCTAAACCATCAATCATCCCCACACCTGTAGTACACCAGAAAGGATCTGAACAGATTGGAACACAAGTAAATGATCAACCTCCTTTTCCAATGTTGGTAACGTGGACGGAACAGCAGGCTTATCTCTGCAAGGTCGTGGATCGTGTTTAGTTGCAACACAGCGAAAATACAATTTATACCCAATGATAACAGGTACTGCCCAGTCAAAGGTGTATACAAATATCTACTTTATTATTACTACAACAGACAACCCACTCTATAAAGGAACACAGAAGATGGACAGTTTCACAAAGGAAAGGGAAGCACTCTGGATGCAGACTGAAGGGTAGTTGGTAAAGTAATCAGTCTTACTGTTCAAGGTTATTTGGTCTCAGTACCAAGGGGTAAAGGGTCATAACTGTCTCTAGGGGCCTTTGGAGAAGTATCAGGGGGCAAAATCACAATGTAACTGCTGCTTAAGAAGTTCTTGATGCTCAACAGCGTTGAGGCGGTTTCAAGGCGCTCAGCAGCTCCTAAAACAGAGTTTGCGATGGGAGACAGCTGCAGGTATCAGGCGGCAGGCAATTTGGCAAGCAAGGCTGGATGGATGGCTGCAGGTTGGCCTACACGGCGGCTCAGGGTCAAGAGATGTTGTCTCTGTGCTTGTTGGCAGATCTGGAGCACTGGTTGAGGCATCTCGGACGGCTCTGGCATTACAACAGTCACTGGTGCAGCCGGTTGTGGTTCGAGGATTCGACTGTCTCGAAAATGTCCTTAAAAGATGGACGCTGTTTGTTGCTTGTGTGGCACTCCTCCTAGCTTCTTCGCAGGGCTTGTGGCGTCCTTTCAAGGCGGACAGCCCCAAACTTAAGAGAGCGTTTTCAGGCAATGGCCCTGTCCTTAGTTCAGATACTCTCCAGCACTTCCCACCTAGGAAGCTTGCTGGCAGAACCTAGCAGGGCATGCTGTGTGCTGGCTAGGTACCGGTTCTGGAGCTGCTGAATGGGTCATCTGAGTCGGGTATGTCCCTCCGTTCCAGGGGAGGGATCTTGCTTCCCTCTTGGATCTCCTGGCCTTCCTTCACTGGCGGAAGACGTAAGGTAGACTGTGCCTTCAGCCCGGGCCCACATGAGTCCTTCTTCTTGCTCCTTTAAAAGTCGTCGGATGATCTCCCAAGTGAGGGATTCAGCCCTCTCTTAAAGCCAAATGGGCCCCAGTGATTGGTTCAGTCTAAGCCTACCTTAATGAACCAATCCTGGGAAACCACCAACAATCTTCTGTTATTCATGTGGTCAGGACCAGAGTGCTCTACAACAGGACAGAAAAGGGGTAATAACATGTCCTGGGAGGATAGTTCAGCGGCAATGTGCTCACCTTGGAAGCAAGACGACACGAAGCAACACAGGTTTGATCCCCGGGTCCGCGCTTAGAAACCTCTGGGTATTTAAGCAAGTTATAAATACGCAACTAAGACAAAAATAATTCCTATGCAATGAAAAACAAAACAATTCCTGTAACAGCACCTCTATGCCCACGGGCTGTGTGAGCGCTTTAAAAATGCAAATAAATAAAAATAAATAAAATATACATAATTCCCACTCATCTCCCTGTCTGTTGTAGATCAAAGTGTATCTCTGGTTAACTGAGCCCTCTGTAACTCTTGATTAAAGTGCAGGTCTTCCTTGAAGTTTGTGCTGGGAGCAGACTTCCTGTCTCCCCCAAATCACATCCTTTGTCCCTCTGAAAGGGGTCCGCTCTGCAGGGACACCTGCGGTAACTGATGGACCCAGACAGACCATTCCCTGCCTTTCATGCATAGAGGTGGGGACTTGCTTCAAGCTGACACATTGCATACCAAAGGGGTGTTAGCCCCACTTTTCCTGTTGTCTGTTCCAGCAACAAAGCCACTTCAAGGCTTGCCTCAGTTATCGCTCATTAGTATGCACTGCCACCAGTCGGATTAGACAAAGGGAAAGTAGATCCATGAAGTCTTTGATATTTAAATTAGGCTGCCCATGTCTGGAAGAAGGTGTGCCTTCCCCCTTCTTGAGATGCTTTCATGTACCTGTGGCGGTCACATTCCTGCTGGACATGACAGGGGAGGACGGTGCCTGTAGGCTGTGTCCTCCAAGAGTACACAAGACTATGGGCCTCATCACGAGTTGGGCGGTAACGCCAGCGCTATTAGCGCCAGATCATGGGGTTTGGCAGAATGGTTATTGCCCATTCCCCATTGGACCCATTCAGGAATTCCTCATTCCCCATTGGTCCCAATGGGGAAAATTCACGCTATTACCGCCAGTGGATTTCCCACCGGCGGTAATAGTGCCAAAAATTGGCAAATGTGCCACGGATTTCCCCCCAGCCCAGAGCTAGGGGGAAATCCGCCAAAGCCATGATCTGGCGGACCCTTAAATGCGGCGGTAATAGCGCTACCACCGCATTTAAGGGTTACCGCCAAACTCGTGATGAGGCCCTATGTGTTTTGTGCGGTGAGCAAATGAAATGTGTGCGGAATGGCCTCACACATTTCTCTGAGGTTGATCTCTCGTCATTCATTTTTATTATCAAAAAATCAAAAGGCCCAGGCGAGCACATTCTCTCCATGCGGATGGGCGAATTCCTCCTACTTTCCAAAGAGAAGTACAAGATGGTAACCCAAGCTCAGATAATTTCACCCTTACAGCAGCAGCACTGGCTCTTCTCTCTTAACCTTAGATACCTACATGCTGTGACTGGGGTGTCCCGTCCTAAAGAATCAAGCCAACTCTAAAAGAAAAGTTCAAAGGTGTTATTACAAAAAAACAATTGTCAGAATGGCTCGTGATCTCAAGTACATTGGGCTTTCCGGGTCCTTTGGGGTTGGCACTAGGGCTGGCCCTTTCCTCTCTCGCCTTCCCAGGACTTGGTTCCCACCTCCCTAGCCCAGACATCCCTATTGGGGTGGTTAGTAACTCTCAGATCGGTAAGACCCATCTGTCTTTCGCCATCTCTACACTTTAGGTGTTTGCCCTAAGACAATGGCTAACTGGCTCCCTAGGGAACTTCTAACTTTCCCTCTCCTACCCCCGCTTAATAGTCTCAGGAAATGGGGGATGGTGCCTTCTTTCACCCAGTATCACTCTCACTTCTTTCAGACCCTCTCGTTCCTGACCCTTCACTATAGTGATCTCCTATGCTTTCCTCCTCCCACCACGTTACTGTTGCCACCAAACTCTCACTCCACCTTTCCACCTCTATACTTCGATCTTACTTCCGTTCCTACTCCTATTCCAACTACCACTTGTGTCCACAACTGTTCTATACCTCTGTTCCTTCTACTCCCTCTACTGCACCGCCTCTTGTTGTTCTTCCCACTCTACCTATCCTACTGTCCTTACTGTGCTACTACCACTGTCTTCTTCCAGGGATATGGTGCCCTGCTCACCCCTCTACTACCAACTACTACTCTTCTCTTGCTACTCCGGCCACCTGCTATCTTTACTCCCAACTACCACTACTACCTCTGCACTACTCCTACTCTTACTCTCCTACGTTCCTTTCCCACACAAACACTCCACAGACCTATACCCACCAATATCTTCTGCACTGGTTTCTGCTTCCGCTGGTCTCTTGGACGTCCTTCTCCACTGCCTGTCCCCACCCAAGTCACCTGCACTTTCTTAAATACCCCACCCCCTCGTAGGATTGGATACTCACCCTGTCCAATCACTTACCTGGCTCAAGGGGGTGTGCTTAGGGAGGCTTCAAAAAGGGTATGTAAGCCCCACCCCCTTTTGTAGAAGCATCTCTGGCAAGGAAAGTGAACGTTTCTGAGGGACTGAAGTCACGTTCTAAAAGGCCTTCTGGTGGGACTTTCAAAGTTTATGTCTCTGGTGGGCTGGTGGGAGCCTCATTAATAAGGGGGAAGGGGAGGAGAGGAGGGAAGAGGAAGGGAGAGGAGGAGAGGAGGAGAGGAGGAGAGGGAGAGAGGGACAGAGGGACAGAGGGAGAGAGGGACAGAGGGAGAGAGGGGGAGGGGCAGGCGCAGGTGAGGAGAGGAAGGGAGATGAAGGGGAGGGGAGAGGAGAGGAGAGGAGAGGAGAGAAGGGGAGAGGGAGTGGGAGGGAGAGTTGGATGAGGAAAGTGAGAGGGAGGGAGGGGGATAGGGATAGGGATAGGGATAGGGCAGGGGCTGTACACACTCGTGTGAGCACCAGGGAATGTTTAGGGTGGATTCCCTCCCCTGGCATGGCTTGTAAGCAGGCCTTGTCACAATGCACATATATAAATGGCCTCCGCACTGTAAATACCTTTGCTACCATTTTTGATCACTTGCAATTTAAGGTGCTTCCCTTACGGTCTTTACAAAGGGAGACCACACCACTAGTGTGTGGGGGGACAGAGGTGGAGAGGGAAGGTTCCAAATTCCTGCAACCTGGAATGTGTTTTAGTGGTTGGTACGGTGTATTACACTTTCAAAGTTTATTTCAACTTTCGCTACAGTGTCAACAGTAAAGTTCCTGTAATGGGAAGAGTGTATGATGTCACTCGGAATGCTCCTACTGTCATCACCCTACTCGGATTTGCTTTTTTCCGCCATTGGTATCGATCACAGAGAGCTGGAGTGGAACATTTAAACAACATCAACATATTCTGAATGTGGATTAATCGTTGAATATTGGGGTCGACTCTAGTGAGACATGCCATATAGGAATGTGTAATATGTTTGATGATTACAACTTTTCCTTGTTTTTACAGTTCAGATGCCAGGGGTTAAACCATTTTTAAGTTCTACTCTAGCATTCATTGGTTCACAGGGATAGATAGCCACAGTGCTTGCAATTTCTATCGACCATGGGATCACATGGAAATCTAGTGCTTGGCTTGTATAAAATGTAACCCAAAGGCCCCAAAGACAAGAGAGCAGTGCTTTGCTACCTTTACTGTGGAGAGTGTCAGATCAGAAGCTCTTGCATGGTCGGAAGAAACTGCTAGACTCAAGGAGGTTGAGGCCCAAACTGCATCAGAACTTTGGCGGGTCTCACAGCCCATTCATTGAATGACACTGGCCCCAGTGTTAAAGCTGCCTGAAAGGTCACATCCCTCACTCTGATACCCCAAAGTAAGTCCGAGAGAAGAAACATGACATGGAAACAGGCACAAAAAAATAATTAAGAGAGGAAAACAGTCAGTCATTGGTGCAACAAGCCCTGAAAAACAGTTACCCCAAAGTCGGCACAAGCAAACTTGGTATTGGAAAACAAGACACTGTGACAAGCATGGCACCAAAAATCTGCATGCGCAAGGTGGTGCACAAATTCCTAAAGACACCAGGCAAGATTGTGATGCAGGGAAACAAAGGAGTACAACAAAGCGTTTGGGTGCAAAAATCACAATTCAGCTCTGAAAACCTTCCAGCACCAAAAACAGGTGGACGGCAAACAATGATATGACCCCAAAACATGCTTCAAACACAGTAAACGCAGTCGGAGTTTTAGCGCAGAAATCCAAACGTATGCAGTCACTGCACATGAGGACACAAATATTGGAAGCAATGGCCATCATTGATGAGTATTCCGAAGAGGAAAATGTTTTGTCTCCAATGTAATGGATTGGGGTTCAGATGTTTCCACAACACAAAAAGGCAAGAGCAGGAAAAGGTAGGGCAACAAGAATGTGAACGCACTTAAAAATTCAATACAGTGATATGATATGGCATTTATAGCACGCCTATACACAAGTGTTTCAAGGCGCGACGAGGCAAGGGGGGGACAAAAGGGGGACGGACAACAATCCTACTAGGCCAGGTGTCATTCAAATCACGCAAGTGCGTGGGAAGGGGGCAGGGACAGTGCAGAACATGGGAATAGATAATAACAATAAGCAAGTGACGGCCAGCATGGTGCAAGTGCATGGTTAAGTGCAGACATCAGGTGTCAAGAGCTGGTAGTGGGACTGTAGAGTTACAGAAACACTCCCCAAGTGCGTGGGTTGCCAGGTGGGCAGTGCAGGTGTGTGACGCTGGCGGGGGATGGATCTGTGCCCGAGATCAGCGGGTGTCCAGGTAGCCAGTGCAGTTCCACTGACAGCCAGGAGGTCAGCAGAGGAGAGGAGGAGAAAAAGCAGAAGCAAAGAGAAAGGCTTTTAGGTGCTTCCGGAATCAGAGATGATTCTCAAGTTTCAGAGTGGCAGGGAGGCTGTTCCAGAGGGAGGCACCAGCCGGAGAAAGAGATCTACCACCAACTCGTTTCTTGGAGAAGCGACTGACGCTGAGGGAGTTGGAGGCGGATGAGCGAAGAGCTTGAGAATGAAGATAATTAGGAAGAGAGAGTTGAAGGTATTGAGGCCCCAGGACCCAGAAGGTCTTGTGGACGATGCAGAGGGTTTTGAACTTAATCCTTGCAGCAACTGGGAACCAGTGCAGAGATTTCAATCCTGGAGAGATACGATCCCTGGGCTTGAGGCCAAGGACAAGTCTTGCAGTCCTGTTCTGGATAAGTTGCAGAGGGCGGAGAGTAGAGGCAGGCAGATTTAGAAAGAGGCTGTTGCAATAGTCCAGCCTAGAGAGAACCAAAGCTCTGGAGAGAGTGAGCTTCTGGGGGAAGTAGAGGAAAGGAAGAATACCTCTGAGGAGGTGCACCTGGTAATGTGACTTCTTAGAGACGTCAGAGATGTGAGGAGAGAAGGAGAGTGTGGAGTCGAAGATGACCCTGAGGTTTTTAGCCTTGCAGGTGGGAGCAGGAAGAGGACCAAGAGAGGCCAGAGAGCTACAGGAAAGGAAGGAACGGGTGTGCCGATGAGGAGAATCTCAGTCATTGGCAGCACACCACTCCTGGATAGCAGACAGACAGACAGTCAGAGATGAGGGAAGGAGAGGAGGAGGCTGATGGTAGCCCGAAAATGAGCTAGGTGTCATCCGCACAGCACTAAAATACACACAACCCGGAAACAAGTGGGAAGGGAATGTACATCCACGCCTTTCGAATTCCCAAGATTTGAAAGGCCAATGAAGCCTGTGCTTGAAGATGTTGATTGAAAGGCCAATGAAGCCTGTGCTTGAAGATGTTGATGAGCCATACTTCCCCAAGGAGGAAGAACAGCTCCAAGACATGGAAGAAAGTGTTTAGGATGATAGAATGGATTCTCCAGATGACAAAACACTCCCTATATCATCTTCACCTAGTGAGGGAGGATCAGTCTAAATTACCACCCTGTTATGCTTTGAGCAGCAGATTCCAACTTCCCCAAAAGGAGCAATAGAAAATATGGTAAACATTCTGGATCATAGGACAAATCGAAAAGCAATGAAAATGCCTCATGCGGACTCCCTCGCCTGCAAGGCATGTCAATCCACATATAAAGAAAATCTACCTTCTGATCTACATCTGATTCAATTGTCACGCACAGCCATCTCAAAAAGACTCAATAATAACTTCTAACACATTATAGGACCTCTGAAGAGCCAGCTGACAGTGAGCGACACACACATACACACAGTTGTCTGAATTTAGTTGAATTAAGTGCTCACATGTCGTTTTGCTTATGTAGCAGTTTTCAATCATCTCTAATAGAAGCCCGATATTGGTTCGGTTACACAATGTGAATTTCAGTTGTGTTGTCTTATTAGTGCTTTATTTAGGATTAGACAAAAAGATTTGCAGTCAATATCTATGTCACTGACAGTCCTTCCCTTTCATGATGGAAAATCAAATGCACATTTACTCTTTTGATGTACTTTGATGCTATTGGGGGTAATGTGTACATTATTAGGACATAATCAAATTATAATTTGATTAATAGAGCAAATAAATTAAATGATTGAAACTCCAAGAACGTAGTCCTTTATAAAAAAAACATTTCATTTTAGGGATAGAACAGGAACTTTACCAATTAAAGAAAATACAGAGCATAACAGCGTTGCGAGGCCAGGGATGTGTGAAAATGAGGGACTTGTTCTTTGAGGAAAAACTGCTTACCCTCGAAAAAATGGGGGCAACAAATATAACATGCAGAAGGACTCTTTCCTCGCATGTGCACAGGTGGTTAAAAGGTTGGCCGTACTGTGGTGGGGCATTCTGGAGGAACCAGATATTTGCCCGGTGCTAGAGACGATGCTAAAGTTGAACGAAGTTCGAGGGATAATTTCAACATTGTATAAGGTTCTTCGGGGGAGGGTACCCTTACGGGCTCTGAGAATCAAGGCCAAATGGGAGAGGGATGTGGGGTTTGCAATATCGGATAAGGAATGGACACACATATGGGAGCAGGAGAAAAAAGTGCCAAGGAATGCTAGGTTCCAACTGATCTAGTTCAATTACTTACACAGGGTTTATATAACCCCAGCTCCATGCTACTAACCAGCAGGTGTCTCATTGTTGCCCTCTATGTGGGGGGAGTTTGGTGGGTTCGGACCCATATCATGTGACCGATATCACATGATATGGGTCTACCCAGGGATCATGAACTACTGGGAGGAGGTGAGGATCAGGATAAATGCTGTGGTGCATGGTACTTATGAACGCACGCTCGCTGTTTGTTTATGGGGATTGGTGCCTTGGACGGAAGAGGGACATGACCCGGAAAAGGATGGTGCAGTTCATGTTGTTCTTAGTGAAAAGGAGAATAGCAATTGTGTGGAAATGTCCAAAGAGCCCGGTGATAAAACACTGGATTAAAGTTATTCAGAGGTGGGGCATGACAGAGGTGGTAGTTCTGTGCAAAAAGGAAGAGTCCGAAGAAGAGGGAGAAGGGATGGATTGAGGCCAAATGTTAAACGAATTGACCTCATTGCCAGATTTGAAACCACCCTAGGGGAAGGGGGCGTAGAATGGTTGGTGGATGAAGCAAGGATGGTGGGGGGAGGAGGGAAGAGACAGGGGGTTTGTGCTTGAGGAATGCGGAAGGCGGCATTAAATGGAGGGAAGAAACGAGAGGAGAGGGCGAGTTTGAGGGAGAGGGTCAAAGCGGGGACTGTACAGGAAAGATGGGGGCTGTATTTCCGATCCCTGGCATTGAGTCAGAACAGATTTTGTATGAGGATATGTGCTAAAAATGCTGTGACCAAGTTGGTGGTTGTTATTACATTGCAACATGAAAAAATAAAAATAGATTTGAAAAAATAAAATAAAAGGCAAAGCATACAAAGTTACGGTGGGTGTGTCTTAGATATGTGTATTAATGTCAATAGTATGCTTCCCTCAGTTGAAACTATTTTTGGAACCTATCATAGAAAAGAATGCTACCAAGTGTACCCGGTGCACATGGGATCCCTGAAAGTAACTTCTTGATCTGTGAAAGTTTGTTACTTTTTAAATGAACCAAAACAGTCTCAATTCATTGAGATGTTGAAATGAAAAGTGGCAGTGTACCTGATTGTCAGGTGCTTCATGGTTTGATAGACGTGTCTATAGATCCTAGGATGGAGGGGTTCCTTAACCATGTAAAGATATATTCCCATTTCAGCAGCAACTTGATTGTGTAATTGAAACAATTGGGTTACATTAAGGCATTCACTTTGGCCATCCTTCTGGGGATAATCTGCAGGAAAAGCAAGACGGGTGACCAACAATTCGCATAATGCAGTCCAGAGCATGCTGTGAACTGAGAACCTCGATCAGTTATAATCTTCGCTGAGAGAGCATGTAATCTACATGTGATTAAGAAACAAAGGGGCATTTGGTCTCCTGTTGGAAGTGTTGAAAAAGAGTTGAAGTAGCCAATCCCAGCAGTGTAGTGCACAACAGCCATTATTAGAGTCTGATAATTGGTTGGAATGTGGTAATAAAATCCACGTTGATATAAGAACAAGGACAGGCAGGAATTGGTAACAGGTGCAGAATACCCAATATGTTTGTGCTGATGACTTGGGCCACCAGAATAATGCAACACATCAGTCTTTTTCCGGACCCCCATATGCCCTGTGATGAGACGCTCATGGCACCAGGAGAAGACTGTGGCAAATGCAGGGCCTCCAGGAACAGCAAAACTTTGTTTTACAGAAGTTGTCCATGGACTGAGGAAAAACCAGTGTGTTTGTATTCTTTAGCAAGAAAATCCTGGTGCATGGAACCTTGTGCATTTGTCAGCTACTACTTCTCTTGTATGCAAACGACGGCCTACTATGTTGATGTGGTCCTTTTACTTAAAGGCTCCAGTATCGTTGTATGATTTTGTGCATCTTTAGGAGGTAAGGCAGAGAACTTAGTCACACACACTCTCTTTGACTGACTGTTTCTGTAAAATGCAACTGCTGATTGTGACAGTTAAGCCAAATCTTTGGAGCCTCTTGTGTCTGTGGTGTTATGATGCATTGGCCAGGGATCTGTAAGTTGGTTTCAGAGGTAGTATGAAGTTTGCTGGAAGCGATCTTTAGTGTGCAGTGTACATGTGGGGTATTTGGTCTGCGATGCAGATGTTGGTGCAGGATATTAACATGGCCCAGTAGGCAGTTTAGAGTGTCCATCATGTGCATCCCTGGAGGATTGTCAATATGGTGCCATGGCTGGCTAGGTGTTTTAAAAAGCTGGCTCTTCAATGGTTTTCTGATGGCAAGGTGGATTGTGCAGAATTATTTTTGCAGAGAGTTCCAGGGTTTCACCACTAGGTTAGAGAAAACAGATTCTCAGTATCTCTTTCTAGTGTATCGCATGGTTTCTAGGAGTAGATCATTACAATCAATCAATTAATATAATCTTTATGTTCGACAAATGTCTTTAAAGTAGTGAGTGAACACAGCAAAAAGTAAAAACAATAAAAGTGGCAGATAAGGTAGAAAAAGACAATACAATGTATAAAGAATGTACTAAGCACTGTAAGATTAGCACCGTATGCATTTTAGAAACGTATCTTTGACTTTTTCCTTAAGAATGGAGGGTGTTCCTATATTTAAAAGCTCATCAAAATCTTGTCAGCTACAACAATGAACTGATATTAGTATTACACCATTTAGCCCTTTGCAGCCATGCTCTGGAGATGACATTGGTGACGGCTAAAGAGATCTTAATATCAACAGTTGATCTATGCATGTTTAAGGCCTCACTAACACAGGTAACACAGAAGCATTTCCTTAAGGGGGATTAAGCAAATAGCTTGTAGATCTTTAAATATAGGGCAACACAATATAAAATAGTAAAAAGACTCGCTCACATCAATGCAGAATGGACAATTTCCATTAGAAGTGATATTCCACTTGTCTTTTACACAGCCAACGCAGTGGTGAACTGGTCCACAGGGAATTCTGGAGATTTCCCAGTGGGCCTCTTTTGTGTGATTACCTATTTTATTTCTAAATGTTCTCATAGGAAAAGGAAAAGGTTTGGGCTTGCTAAAAATATGCAATATGGGGCCACTTTGAAAATTATTTCCAGGGCCTCTTTGGGTTCCCGGTCCACCCATGAGCCTACGTGCATCGTACCTATCGTACCAAGATCTTGCAAAATGTTGTATAATAACGTCCAGCTATGGCTCAAATTCAAGTTCACATTTGGATGACAAGTTCTAACGTAAGAGGTCAGATCATTGGCAATCACGCCAGACTAATTCTTGTGTGAGCATCCTCCTTGTTGATTAAATCAAGTATTTAGTGTAACTGGTAATAATAGAAGGGATGAGTAAAAGATCTAAAAGGTTCAATCTCAATAACATATGTTTAATGCAACCACAGCAGGGCAATGACGAACCACCCTGTTGGTTCAAGACATCAATTAAACCATCACGAAATTTGAGTAAAGATGGGGAAGACCAGATTCTAACCTAAAATAGTAGACGCTTAAGTGATAGATTTTGGCAGATGTTATTCTGATTGAGTTCCAATTTAAGAGAAGTATTAGGAGTACTCTTCGGTAGACATAAGAGTTTTTAAGAAATGATATGATGGGTTATATTATTTATAAATACATTCTCGAATGTGGATAAGGTGTTTTTATTGAAACACCATAACTCTGCACCATGCGGGGATGCCGACGTTTCCTTGGTGTGGTAAACATGGAAAGATGGATGAATGGCCCCATTACCGTGATCTCCAGTAAATGTAAAATTGGCATTACTTGACTTATCAAGTATTGCTTCAGCTTTTTCTATTTGGCTATCCCAAGAGCACTGGCTGGTACAGCTGATGCCCAGGTAGTCATGCTCCTTTACCTGCTCCTGAATAGAACCTCTTGGGAGATTGGTATCCTTGGCATTTTTGTCCTAGGAGTATGGAAGATCATAGTCTTAGATTTATATATATTGATTTCTAAACCATTCCCCTGGCAGAAATTGTTAAAAAAAAGATCACCCTGTTTATGTAAACCAAGGGGCGTCATGTATATTAAAACTGTCATCTGCAAATAAGAGAAGGGGAATCCTATTGTGACCTAGCACAGGTGCATCGACCTTTGCCCTATCCATTAATTCATAGAGCGGGTTCATAAATAGAGCAATGTTGGTGCCAGGACACACCCTTGGTGTACCTCCTTCTGAATGGGAACCATTTGAGCCAGGTCTCCCGCAAGGGCCCACCTGACAATAGCTGCATTATTACTATACAAAGCGGTAATCGCTTTTACCAGTGGCAGAGATGTTCCGATGGTTACCAGTCTCTTCCAGAGTCTATTGTGGGGAGCACCATCAAAGGCTGCTTTTAAATCCATGAAACAAGCATAAAGATTCATCTTTCTAAGGATAACAAACTTTTTCAGTAGTAAATAGTTACCCATGCAGGAAGGTGAGGGGACAAGGAAAGGCTTTATCCTCCTGGCCGAGCAAAGGTCGAAGAAACATTTCTTTGCCAATGCATTGATTTGTGGTTCGATAGTAAGTCTATTGCCCACAAGGATAACAATGTTCTTACTCCTCTTTGAGGTTTTTGGGCAGGTACTACCCATTTCTGAAGGCCAGAGTATTGTGGTGCAACGCAGTGAGGAGTGATCATAATTTCGGTCTTGTCTGGGCTTAGTTTAAGATTCATAGTCATCCATGTGTTTGCTTGGGCAAGGCAATTGCTGAGGTTGAAAGGAAAGTGGAAACATGCGGGATAGGAAAGAGATCAGGAGAGTTCAGTATGCATATGGACATGCATAGAGGAACGGGTGAGTCTTCAGTGCATGCCTGAAATTAGTGGGCTCTTGATATGGACACGATGAAAGCGTTTTTTTTTTAAATAAATAAGCCAAAAATTAACTTCAGCAAGATTAAGCAATACAGACTTTTAGGGAGATTTAGCGTAAGCCTTGTGATCAGGGTCTTTTGGTATGTCTTCCTTCGGAAACAGGGATTCCTTTTAATTTTACCAGGATCTTTAAATTAGTCGTAGTTTGGCAGAGCATCACGGGCTTAACTCCTAGAACGTGAGAGGGGTGGTTAACAAGTACAGTGCACATTTTTCACAATTACCAAATGAGAGAATATTCATATACTGTGGCTCTCATTCTGAGTTAGGAAGTAAAACTGGCAGGAAAAAATGCATCCGGTGGAATTACCGCCCCATTAGAAGTGGAAAAGTGGAAGGGTGCGTGCACCAACCATCAGTGGTAGCTGTAATTCCATCCGGAGTAATTACTGCCAAAACCCAAGTGGCAATTCAATCAATATTTGGCAGAAATACTGTTACTGCCAAATAATTTGGCAGAATTACTGATTGGTAATTCCACCAAATATTGGTAGAATTAGTGCAGGATCGGAAATAGCGTCATGAATGAAACGGGAAGCTTCACGGTACCCATGTTTAAAAATACAATCAATTCAAAATCACCCATTTTCTGCAGCCATCCCAGGGTGAAACAGTGTGGCACATGTCTGGGAAAAGGGAAGGAGCAAAGTCCCTGGAATGCGTCTTAGGAAGCCCAAGTTCACTGGGGCTGAGCTGACGGTTCTGGCGGAGGAGATTGTCGCCCGCTCTGAGGAGCTGTATGGTGGGTAGAGCAAGACATCTACACACCAGAGGAAGGCTGCCATCTGATTTGAAGTGTGTGGCAAGGTAGCAGCAGTGGGGACCGTACCTAGAGACATCAAGGACATAAAATAACAGCAGAACGACCTCAAGGCCAGAGTACGGTCACTGCTGGCGCAACATCACCGGGACACAGTAGCCACAGGCGGAGGGACCATTGGGCCCCTTAAGCTCACCCTATGTGGGAGACAGTGAGCTCCATCCTCCCTATGTCTGGCCTTGAGGACGTAGGTTCGGCTGAGGTTGGTGCCGGAACACCTGCAGACCATGGGGAGTAAAGGTTTAACCTGCTAAAAAGTATACAACCCATTTACAATGGGAAGCCTCATACTGTTGTCGCGATTACACATGCACAATGTCCGCCATCAATCCAGCAGTCCCAGCAGTTAGTGCTAAAGACAGGCCAAAGCAATACACATTGACATGCAGTTCACAAATTATATCAGCAAATGTCCAAAAGCAATATTGGCGTTTCCATGAGATCCTCAGTACCACCCAGTAGTCATGGCTCCACTCCCCCTTGCACATGCCCACCAAAAACACAATGACCCCTGATCACCACTTGGGGAGTAAGCAATGTGATGCACAATTTACATAACATGGTGCCAATTCATGCCTGTCAGACATGCATATGCCATTGGCAACAAGCAGCTGCCACAAATGCAATTCAAGATGAAGTATGCATCAGAGGGCACAACACAACAAGCCCCAAGAAATATCTGGCAACAACATTGGCAACACCCAAATGTGGCAGGCAGGTTGTCCACATGCATTGTATAGACAAAGACCATGACCCTGTTAACATTTGTACAAGCAAGCCTGTTCATGAAACGCAAACGGCAAACCTCACGTCATACCATCGCGGCAGTGTCAATGTGCATGTAGGGCAGGATGCCACACACAGACACCTGTAACAGTAACCCGCGGTACCAAATAAGTGACATACAGCATCTGATGAGGCAAAATGCATTGAATAGACAGTACAGTAACTTAAAAGTGAAGTGACAGCATCTCACATCTCTCCCAATAGGCACTGAAGGCAACCAAGCAGGAGAGGAGGGGTGCAGTACATCCTATGGCCACACAACAAAGGCCGCAGGCTGGGGATCTGCCATTCAGGGGACATCATCAGGCAAGTCATTCACAGCCATCCCCTTGCTGGTCCCCGCCACGGTATCATCCAGCAAGCCTGTGGCACAATCCACCACCACCATCCCCACCATAGACATGAGTGACACAGATGGGGACACCACTGCTATTGGCAAAATCAATACTGGGCAGAAAGTTGCCATTACCACCACTGCGCCCACTTTAACTTCCACCTCTGCACCACCTGTCACCGCCACCATCACAGGGGCAGCTGTCACAGTCAGCAAGGGAATTAACCAGCCAGACTCCTCTCCCCCTCCACTCCTGTCCCTTGTCCCCAACACTCCCTCACCTGTATGCAGTCATCGTGCACTGCAGTGGCACCCTGAAGAGGAGTCTGACATTAGCACTGATGACAATGGCACACCTGTGCATGTTGCACAGCCATCAGGGAGGGAGCAGAGCCCTAGCACATCTTCCCAGTTACCCTAGATCACCCTCACCACGATTTGGGAGAGGCTCAATGCAATGGAGCAGCTGCAGGAGCATATGGAGGGAATAGCAGAGCAACAACTGGACCATTCTCAGACCATGAGGGATTCCGTGCAGGGGTGCATTGAGGTGGGTGTCCAGCGCAATGGACAGGCAGAGCAGGCGCATAACTGATGGCACAGCTGGAATCACTGTGGTTGGGCAAAGGATGTGGGAGCTGGCTGAGGCCATCTCAGCTAGTAATGAGACTGTCCTGGGTGCCATCACCCTTACGCTTCAGCACACCAGGGGGTATACTGCCAGCTCCATTTCTGCAATGGCCACTGAGAGCTCTGTCCCCAGCACTCCGATACAGAGATCACTGAGATTACATTCTCGCTCCCCACCACTTGTGGCAGGACATAGCAAGCACAGGCACAAGTAGCCATGGACGTGTCACTGTCATTTTGTTTGAGGATGGTGGGAGAGCATTGGTGTTGGGGTTGAGGGTGGTAGGAGGGCATTGGCGTTTAGAATGGGGTATGTGTATATTCAATTAGCAGGTGTACCCGTGCTTGGCACGGCAATTCCTACTTCATTCCTAGTTTGACGTTTATTTAATGAAGTAAACCAATGCTTCTTTGTAGACAATATTGCTGGTCTTGCCTCTAGGAGCTAGTGTGAACAAATTGTCTTTGTTTCCAACTCTGGAGTAAGCCACATAAAGCTGACCATGAGAAAAGCATGAATCCTGTAAATTGGTTCCAGCTACTTTGAGTTGGAGCATTGAGATTGCACAGCAGCATTACTGGTGTCCCGATCTACAGCCAAGGCAGCAGCGACCTCAACATAAGTGCCGTACATGTAGGGCTGAAGTGTGTAAGCTTGAAGTGCTGTACCCGTACACATACAGCTGAAGCATGTCAGCTTTGTATTGTTGAGATGGCATATATTCATCAACTTCCGTGGTAAATGAAGTTTCTGTAATTACTATAGATTTGCCACGATGTGACAGACAACGTAATTGCGGACACTACTGAAAAAACACAAAAAGGTCTGCGAGCCCCTCTACCGAGAACAAACATGGACAAATAACCTGTTCTATGGGAAGGTGCCCACTCGGGGAGGGTCAACAACCACGTCTTATCTCGCTGTACCTTTCACAGAGGAGAAAAATCCATTTGCATATCAGTCTTTGTCCCAACCATAAGGGCAGTCCAGCACCGAAATGCCAGGCAATTCTCCTCTGAACGGGAACACCAACAGCAACCCCAGATACATGTTTCGGCCTAGTCAGGGCTCATCAGTGAGGTGAAGCTCTGCCTCTCTAAGCACAGTGAGCAATGGGTCCACATCTGGATTACCTATTGAAGAGACGCACCGTTTCCTGTCACCCACATTACTAAAAAAGCACTGTATTGTGTCACCCACATGACTTCAAAAGTGAGTGCCACTGATGTCAGCTAGAATGCTGATAGTGTGGAAAGTTTAGGAACAATGAACTGCTGAAGTTTTCATTAACTGCTGAACTTCAGGAACAATGAACAGAGAACTACATCAGAACTGCGGTACGTTGTAGACTGCTTGAAAAAAGAAAAATCCCAAGAATTATATTTATACTTGTTACATTGTCTACACCATGGAACATACCTACATGCCACATTTCAGGTTTGTAGCATGCTGGGAAGTATGCTGAACATTTTGAACAGACACACACACACGTATCCACAAATGTGCCTTTTATTTATTTATTTTTTATTTTTTTATTTAAAATGATTTAGTTTGTTACAAACTTTTCATTTATTGCACTTTATGATTCAAGAGATTGTGAAATTGAACATTTCGATGTTAAGAGAGAAAAAAAAGAGAAAACAAGATATATCAACAAATAAAAGCAAAGAAAAGATTTCTTGCTGTCACTCTTGCCGCAGCTAGGGCAATAGCCGTCAATATCTTCACTTTCTGTTAGTTTCCGGCGTCTAATCCTAAAACATGTTGTAAAAATTGAAATATTGTGACGATTAGTTTATTTTCACGTCCATTCAATAGTAAAGACCAACGCATTTCCTTGTTCATCTGTTGGGTCGATATATTAAAGAATTTGCCGAAAATCAGCCCCTTAGGCATTAATTCTGGACAGATCATTACTAGATGATGAATTGTTTCCGGAACTTCTCTGTCTTTGCAGAAATGGCAATGTCTATCAGTTTTCGGGATTTGCCGTATCATTGCAAGTTTGTCTCTTGTTGGCAAATTATTCAGACGGATCCCCATATAAACTGTACGGCCCTTGTCGTCAGGAAATAGTTCCATGTACTACAGGATTTCGTTTAGCGCTTGGATATCTGATTGGCTTTGAAGATTTCTGGAATACAAAGTTTTGGCATGACAGGTTCTAATCCAATCATTGTTTGCCAATTTGAGTTTTGCATGTTGAGGTCTGTTCATAAGGGTTTCAAGCGATAGTTCTTCGTCTTTTAATTGTTGAAGTAGTTGTTCTTTCCATTTCCATAGGAATGTGTTGTGGAAAGCGGTTGGGTTGTTTTTCAGAATTGCTATGGCTGGTATTTCATCCTTTGTCAAAAGTTTTCTTAGGAAGTCAAGTTGCTTCCATATCACTATCGAAGATAGTGATTGGGCCGCGACTTCATAGCGAATTCTGGCCATTGGATATGAATCTGGTAGTCTTAAAATCTTCCTCCAGAACATTGCTTCAAATTTCTTCAAATTTTTAGGTTGTGAGTGGATCATTGCGTCGCTGCCATATGTAATTACCGGAATTACTTTCTGTCTATAGAATGTTATGATAGGTTTGAATGAGAATTTATTGTATTTCCGGTGTAGGACGCATCCTTGTCTGGCTAATGATTGAGTTTTCATTTCCACAGTGTTGAGCCATTGCTTTTCTATTTTGGACTGGTTTAGCATGATGCCAAGGTATTTGAAGGTTGATACTTCTTCCAAGCAGATGTTATCAATAGAAAGTTTCAATGATGCTTGCTTCTTAAATGGGAGTTTTACTAAAGCCATGACTTTGGTCTTTGTAGTGTTGATCCGTAGATCGTTGGTCTTCATGTAAATTCCCATGAGATGTAAGCTCCGTTGTAAGCCTGAAATATTTTGATCTAGTAGGATAATATCATCGGCGTAGAACAATGCTGGAATTGGGACAGAGTTCAGTTTCAGAGGATTTAGAGCCAAGTTGTTTAGATGTTCTTCACAATCTGCTGGATATAAGTTGTATAAAGTGGCTGCATGGGGGCAGCCCTGCTTTAGTCCTTTCGTTGTGTTTATCAAGGAGGTAGTTGTGCCATTCTTTGAGAGTCTCACAGCAATTGTGGTGTTGGAATATAGTAACTTTATTGGCTCCAAAATCTCCGTTGGGCAATTCCACGCCGATAATTGTTCCCATAGTCGTGTTCTTGATATAGAATCGAATGCATATGTAGGTCCAAGAAAGCAGCATAGATCTGTGTTTTCTTTTCTATGGCTTTGTTCTTGATCAGGTTCATTATAAGGAGATTTACATTTGTACCGACATTAGGAGTAAATCCCGTCTGTCTTGCTGCAAATCGCTTTGTGTTCGTGGCCCATTCCTTAAGTTTTTTGAGAAGCATTGCGGCAAAGATCTTACCTAGTAGATCCAGTAATGCAATCGGTCTAAAGTTCTGAGAATTATCTTGAGCACCTTGTTTATATATAGGGACGATAGTCGCTGTTCTCCACGATGGGGGAATTTTGTTCTGTTTGTTGATGGTTTCTGTGAGTAGTATCATGAAAAGAATCCATAGGTCCACATTTAGTTTTAGGTTTGCATTTGAAAGACTGTCAGGTCCCGGGGCACATGAGGTGTTCAGTTTGCCAAAAATCTGCAAGTCTTCCTTGTCATAGCAAATTTTCCATGATTTGTTCGGGGGCTGTGTGGCGGGAAGCATGGTAATAGCGGAGTCATTATATATGTTTGAAAAATGATCCATCCACTTTTGCTTAGTCACATTTGCTATCAAAAGTTGTTGGTTACTATCGTTGTTCTTCAGCAAGTTCCACAATTGTCTTGGATTGTGGTTCTTGTATGCCTTCATCATGGCTTCTGCATCGTTTTGTAACAATGTTGCCTGGTATGATTTCCTCCAATTTGTATACACTAGTTTTTTTTTTCTTCTGTAAGTGGGTTGAAATTCCGTTTGTTGGTTTTAGATTCCGAATGTCCTTCCGCATCTCTTTTTTTTTCTTGGTAACTACAGTATTATAGTGATGGTTATGTAGTTTCATTTGATTCTTCCCTGGCTTTAAGAAAGGAATCAAGAAGACATCATAATTAAGTTTGTCAATATCTGGCATTGATGTAGGTAAGGTTATGCCCATATGGTCTTTGGGTTGCTCAACTTGTTTGAGATTCCAAATGGAGGTTTCCTTCTGCCATTTTTTTGCACGCATTGACAGCTCAACATACTCCATCTGTTGGCCAAGTTTATTATATAGGTGTATATTTAAATCACCACATATAATAAATTCCACATTCTGGTGTTCTACAAGTGTTTCATCGATGGTTAAAAAAACACTGTCTAGAAATTTGCTGTCGTTCAAAGTTGCTGGATTCCAATATAAATTCATAATGGATATGAGTCGGTCGCGGTTGTTAAAACCAGGTACTTGTATTCAAATTATGGTATTCTGTATCCATGGATTGAGGTTGTTACAAGTTCCGATTGTCCATTGTGGTAAGATTTGGATTAATGTCAAGAGGCCTGATGCTGGTCTACTGTGAGTGCCTTTTACTGCAGGATTCAGGAGAGTGGTAAAGCCGTTGCAGCTTGGTGATTTTGTTACCCAAGTTTCTTGTAGGCAAACTATAGTTGTTAGTTCAAGTTCAGCTGCTGGCTGATTAAATAAATGAGTATTATCCCTTGTGTTCCAGCTACATAATGACCATTGAAAGTCATTTGTTGCTGGTGGTTATGATACAGATGATATATCTTGAGTAGTGTCAAAATCTTCAGCGTAGTCGCGGTGGAACGGATAATTCTCATTACTTTGATAAGAAGTATCTTCTGGTGTAATTTCTTGTGATTCTTGGTGGACAGAAGACCTATAATGTGGATCATATCTTGTATGTATCGATCGTTCACTCTTCAGATTCCTAATAGGTGGAGGGTTTGTATGTTTATTCCACTTTCGTGGTGTATTGGATATTGTCTCTGTTGCTGCTTGGTTACAGCTGAAGCCCAGAGTTGATAGAGCTTCTGTTTGTGCGAGTATTTTTTCCATTGTCACCCAGCCCCATAGCTCCAGTAACACTCTGTCAAGTTGGGTGTGATCCTGGAAAGTTATAAGTTTAATATCTCGAGACGAGATCATTTTGAGGTTAGGTAATGCCTTTAGCAGTAGAAGCATACTGGTTCGATTCAGTATCAGTCGTTCGTTTTTGATGGTTTGGTTTTCTATCTGCAATATATGCTGGGTTTGATCAGGAATTGGTTTGATGAAATCTGGGTAACACATCTGGTTCGTTTTACGTGAATCATCCTTTTTTGCTTCTCTTTGCGCGTGTCGGGCTGTCCGGTCGCAATCAGGCACGTACGTAATTGGTATTACAGGGTTCTCTGATTGGTCTGGGCGATAGTGAGACATCTGCAGATTCTTCATCAATCCAGTGTTCAGTGGATGAAGAGATTTAATCTAGCATTGATTCGTCTGATATGTCCTCGCAAGTCAGGTCAAGGCTCTGGTGTGTAATTGCTGCATGCTCATCCACGATGATAAGGTTAGAGTCATTAAATGAGGTGTGTTCATTAACAGCTTCTTCGTGGTGGTCTATGTGCATTGTGAGGTTTAGTAAGTCATCTGTAATGATTGAAATGTCCTCGTCAGTGCCGTTTGGTGGTGTGAGCGGCTGTCTTGAAATTTTCCTTTCCGATGGTAGGTCGTTGGGTTTCTTTACTCGACCTACAGAGGGTGTAGATTGAGTGGTTGAGTGTTTCACTGGTTGGTTTACTGTGCGTAGGCAAGCCCTTGAGCCATTCTGTTTGGCGCTTACAGTTTTTTTTGTTGTTGTTATTGGTGGCTTTCCTATTTGTGTATTTATGGGTTTAGCTCCAGACATGAAGATTTGAAAAATTTCCACACTTGATTGCACTTCTTTATTTGGGTTTAGAGGTAGTATAGTAGGTTCCAAAATTGAGAAATTGTCAATACCTCCAATTGGAGTTTGTGGTTCTCTAGGTGGTGCAGACATAGTAGGTATGTTTTGTTTGTCAGGTATCGTTCTGGCAGTAGACTCTGTCAGTGTCTGTAGCTGCTGCGATGCTTGCATCCAAGCCATAACATTAGTCGTGAGCCTATTTTTCTCTTCTCTATCTCCTCTTGCGATTTTGCATAGTCTCTGTTGCCATCTCAGTGATTGGTCTGCTTTGGAGTCCAATCTTTTTTCAAGTGTGGTTAGAAAGTTCTCGATGTATACCTGTTCTGTGTGAATTAAGGCTAACAGTGTAGCTTGATCACGAATAGCATCTTTGGAGTCTTCTTGTAGTTTAAGAAAAGGAATCATTGATTGCGATACGACTGCTATCAGCATGTTTTGTAGGTCGATCATGGTTGTTGGAATTCTTGGCTGGTTAGTTTGATCGTAATTCAGATTTCCCGTGTGCGGATCGAGATTGTCGTTTTTCCTACTTTGATTTGATGTACTTAATTTCTGAGTTTCTTGTTCAGCCAATGGTGTATAGAAGGATTCTTCAAAATCATACGAGAAATGGTTTGGAGGACTTATTTTCTCACATTTTGGATGGAATTCATGTTTTGGTCTTTGGTTGTGGTAATTTGCCATTTGAACAGCTTGTGGCTTTGGTAGCATAGACGTTATTTCTTGAAATTTCTTTTCCTTTTGGTGTAATGATGGTGTATAAATCATGGGTTGTCGTTGGAGTGGAGGTAGCTTCTGGACATCTGATGGATGTGGTGTTACCAAATATTGCTTTTCGTTTCTCCATGCTATTCGTTATTGACTCAATTTCTGTGATATCAAGTGAGAGTCTGGTGGCTTTGGCGGTCGCTTTGGATGGTTGATCAGTGTCTAGATTTTTTCTTTGTGCTGTGTTGACGTGAGTGTTGAGCAATTTTAATTTTGCCAGTCTTGCTTGCTCTTTTTTGGCTGTTGTTCGCTGTGAGTTTTGTGATAATGAACATAGAGGAGTGGATATGAGTGGAAGTTGATTGGAACATTCCACTGGTTGGTGTGTGGTGGATGGAACTAAGGATTCCACTTCGATAGTGTCCAAATTCCCTTTGGATGTGGAAATGGGGTTCATCTGTGTAATCTCAACTGATGGTAGAGTGTGTTGCTCTAACACTTCTGTATTTATCTCTGGCACAAGATTTCCATGCAGGGGTGGCTTGAGTGGGGAGACGTTGGTGTGGGCATTTCCAGTATTGTTGAGATAGGGTTGCAGGGTGACCACTGTCTGTTGGTTCAATTCTTCATTTCTAGATTTTATAAGACGCTCCTTACTGCTGGCTAGAATAGCCAAGAGCACCTCTGGCTCTTTGTTGCTGATTGTTATAGAGTCATCTTTGATGGTGGCTATGGTGACCAAGGTCGCTCCGGTCTCATAAGTATGGTCCTTTGTTGGAGATATATCTGTGTTTGTGTCTTGGGCGCGTGGTAGTTCTTGATCCGGGAGAGCCGGTTCAGGTTCTATATATTGGTGTGGCTCTCCATTGGGATCCTTCATCTTGTGGCTTTGGACTGAGGAGCTTGTTTGATGATGCTCTTGGTCAGTTATTCCCTCTAGTTTGAGGTGATTTGAGGGCACTCGTTTATGTTTCTTGGATATAGTTTGCTCCAGGGTTAGCTGTTTTAGTTCATTCGGGATAGGCGCGGGAGAGGCAGAACCTAGTTTGCAACGTAGCCTAGTCTTAGGCCCAGGAATGGTTTTAGGTGGCTTAATGGTCATGATGTCAATTGCCAGATTGGCGTGGGCCACTAGGATCTGTCTGTGGTAAGGAGTCTCAAAGTGTAGACTCTAGTCGGAGTAGAAAGGGTTGATTATTCGAATGGCGAGATCAAAGGGCCCTTGCCCCGCAGTTTCTCGCACGCTGTGTAAATGTCTCCTTGAGCTTTGGGTCTTGTGTACAATGCTACTATACAAAATCTGCAGTAGCTGAGTATTTGGTTAAGGAGCGTGCGAGATCAAAGAGCAGATGCCCCGCAGGCTCTCACACGCTAGTGATTTGTCGTTGTTAGCTCCAGTAATTTAAATGTGGGGAAGCATTTAGCAGGTTTGCAGGCTGTAGAAAGGGCTGATTATTCAAATGTCGAGATGAAAGGGCCCTTGCCCCACAGATTCTCGCACGCTGTGCAAATATCGCTTTCAACTTTGGTTACTGTGTACAAGGCAGTGATTAGCTGGTTTACAAGATCTGCAGTGGCTGAGTAGTTGATTAAGGAGCGTGTGAGATCAAAGGGCAGGTGCCCCGCAGTCTCTCACACGCTAGAGAATTATCGTTGTTAACTCTGTTAGTTTAAATATAGGGAACCATTTTGGCAGGTTTGCAGACTTTATAGGAGTTAAGGGAAAAAAGCATGCAGGATCAAAAGGCGGTATCCCCGCAGTCTCTCGCACGTGATTCCCTACTCACTTTCAGGTCACGTTGGTAAATAGAGACAGTTGTTTGGCTGGTGCGCAGATTCAACAATGTCCAGGTGTGTAGCTAGAGGGGGTGCAAAATCTAAAGGAAGGTGACCCGCGGTCTCACGCACGTTACCCAAGAGTCCCCTTCAATGGAGGTGGGTAAGTGAAGCCAGCCATGTAAGACGTGCGGAGATCAGAGTTGCCAAGAGATATGTCCGAGGTGCGTGAAGGCAGAAAAAGGGGTGGATGTCTCGTAGCCTTTGTCACGTCCAACAAGTCACCTTGAGCTCTGATCGTGTACTAAGAGTAAGCAGCTGCCCAATGCAGGAGAAAGTACGCCGGGATTACCAACAATTGTACTGTCAAACAAGTCTATATCACCGTTCGTGAAGCCCCCAGCTCGCTGGTCTCTAGGCTCCACCTGAGTTGCGAGACAGTGCGCCGGGTGTTTGCCACGGCAGGCGGGTTCGGTGCACTGTGGAAGACACAATAAGGAGGGGCCAGGGGTCCGTATTTCCGGAAAACAAAACCATTCTGGAGGGCAGCATAGTCTTTCTGTCACAGTGTACAGAGAATGGTGTGCATAGAAGTGGTCAATCCAGAAATGGTCCAATTTAAGTGGAAAACATGCGCATATGAACGGTAATATCTTCAGTAGTGGTATCAGAAAGGAGAGATTATGGCACCGCTCACCTTTGGTTGCAGTTTGGAAGAAATCTTTTGAGATCACGTGGCGGCATAGATGATCGCAGCAGACCCAAGACCCAAAGACTCTGCGACCGACTCCGCTGCCCCCTCCGCAGTGAAAAGTGTCTTTTGAAGTGGTGCAGGCTGGGTTTCCTGGGCAATGGAGACAGAAAGAGGACTGGAATTTCGTAGGGAGTACAGAATGAAGGCAAATTCAGTAGGCAATCCGATAGCAAGTTAAGACAGACGCAGACCCAAAGACTCTGTGACCGACTCCACGGCCCGCTCTGCAGTAAAAAGTGTCTTTTGAAGTGGTGCAGGCTGGGTTTCCTGGGCAATGGAGACAGAAAGAGGACTGGAATTTCATAGGTAGTACAGAATTAAGGCAAATTCAGTAGGCAATCCGGTAGCAAGTTGAGACAGACGCAGACCCAAAGACTCTAAAACCGACTCCGCGGCCCGCTCAGCGGTGAAAAGTGTCTTTTGAAGTGGTGCAGGCTGGGTTTCCTGGGCAATGGAGACAGAAAGAGGACTGGAATTTCGTAGGTAGTACCGAATGAAGGCAAATTCAGTAGGCAATCCGGTAGCAAGTTGAGAGAGATGCAGACCCAAAGACTCTGCGACCAACTCCGCGGCCAGCTCCGCAGTGAAAAGTGTCTTTTAAAGTGGTGCAGGCTGGGTTTCCTGGGCAATGGAGACAGAAAGAGGACTGGAATTTCGTACGTAGTACAGAATGAAGGCAAATTCAGTAGGCAATCCGGTAGCAAGTTGAGACAGATGCAGACCCAAAGACTCTGCGACCGACTCCGTGGCCCGCTTGGCAGTGAAAAGTGTCTTTTGAAGTGGTGCAGGCTGGGTTTCCTGGGCAATGGAGACAGAAAGAGGACTGGAATTTCGTAGGTAGTACCGAATGAAGGCAAATTCAGTAGGCAATCCGGTAGCAAGTTGAGACAGACACAGACCCAAAGACTCTGCGACCGACTCCGTGGCCCACTCCGCTGTGAAAAGTGTCTTTTGAAGTGGTGCAGGCTAGGTTTCCTGGGCAATGGAGACAGAAAGAGGACTGGAATTTCATAGGTAGTACAGAATTAAGGCAAATTCAGTAGGCAATCCGGTAGCAAGTTGAGACAGACGCAGACCCAAAGACTCTACGACCAACTCCGCGGCCAGCTCCGCAGTGAAAAGTGTCTTTTGAAGTGGTGCAGGCTGGGTTTCCTGGGCAATGGAGACAGAAAGAGGACTGGAATTTCGTACGTAGTACAGAATGAAGGCAAATTCAGTAGGCAATCCGGTAGCAAGTTGAGACAGATGCAGACCCAAAGACTCTGCGACCGACTCCGTGGCCCGCTTGGCAGTGAAAAGTGTCTTTTGAAGTGGTGCAGGCTGGGTTTCCTGGGCAATGGAGACAGAAAGAGGACTGGAATTTCGTAGGTAGTACCGAATGAAGGCAAATTCAGTAGGCAATCCGGTAGCAAGTTGAGACAGACACAGACCCAAAGACTCTGCGACCGACTCCGTGGCCCACTCCGCTGTGATAAGTGTCTTTTGAAGTGGTGCAGGCTGGGTTTCCTAGGCAATGGAGAATGAAAGTGGACTGGAATTTCGTAGTTAGTGCAGAATGAAGGCAAATTCAGTAGGCAATCCGGTAGCAAGTTGAGACAGACGCAGACCCAAAGACTCTGCGACCGACTCCGCGGCCCGCTCCGCAGTGAAAAGTGTCTTTTGAAGTGGTGCAGGCTGGGTTTCCTGGGCAATGGAGACAGAAAGAGGACTGGAATTTCGTAGGTAGTACAGAATGAAGGCAAATTCAGTAGGCAATCCTGTAGCAAGATGAGACAGACGCAGACCCAAAGACTCTGCAACCGACTCCGCGGCCAGCTCCGCAGTGAAAAGTGTCTTTTGAAGTGGTGCAGGCTGAGTTTCCTGGGCAATGGAGACAGAAAGAGGACTGGAGTTTCGTAGGTAGTACAGAATGAAGGCAAATTCAGTAGGCAATCCCGTAGCGAGTTGAGACAGACGCAGACCCAAAGACTCTGCGACCGACTCCGCCTTTCCGATGTGCCTTTTATATATATATAGGGATACATAAATCACTTTAAACTACAGGCAATGGATCCAGTGATAATTTCAAAACAGTAATACATGGGAATGCAGTGTAGGTTTACAGCACAGTGACATGCGCATATGGGTGGTTTCAAAAATAGTTGTCAATTAGGTCCTGGGGACAATGCGTTCTCCTCTCAGTGCCACATGTTTATTGAGAGGTGTCCCGTTGTCCACTGCCTCTTCATCATCACCAGAGTCAGGGGGTGCTTTGTTTGCATCTGGAAGCATGGGAATATTCCGCTGTATGCACATGTTGTGCAGCATTGCGCAAGTGATGACAATTTTACCTACTTTTGCTAGTGTGTACATGAGTGCCCCACCTGTCTTTTGGTCATATGTGTTTTAGGGTGACACCCTGTACTTTACAGAGGGGGTGGGAGTAGGGGCTTAGTATGGCCACAAGCAGGAGACTGCAGTGTGCCCTGTATCATTGTTCATGTTTTTCTGTCTGTTCGGGCATCACCCACGAAGATGATACTATGTCAATGGGGCTAGGGCATTCACTGGCCTATCCTTGTGCGTTGGCTGGGAAAAGCTTGTCGGATTTGACAGGGGCATTGATTGTTGCCAGGAATCGTGTACCTGCTTTCATGCATGCTAGGTTTGTCTACAGTGTATTCTATGGGCACTCTGTGGCCAGCAATAGATGGGTGATGGGCCATGGGCTACTCAGTGCCACATGGCACAGGAATTATGCAACTTATCTTTTGCTCACATTTGTTCTCATGCCTGTCCCCATGTGTGCCTCTGTGCTACATCATTGTCAAATGTATTACTACTGTTTCCATGGTCCCCATTCCTATTGAGTCCTATGGGACTCAATGGGAATGGGCATTTACCGAATTCCGCCTCCGGAATTCACGGGACACCGCGGTTGTAATGCCCCGGTAATTCCCGGAATCACAGAGGCAGAATGGTAATACTAGTCCGGCGATAACCAAGCCGGAAATACTGGCAGGTTACCGCCGGACTCGTAATGAGGCCCTATGGCATCATGTGTGGAACCTGGGAATCGAGTTCACCAGTGGCTGATGGTGAGATCTGTATCACATGTCATCTGGATGTTCATGGAATGGTACTGTTTCTGATTCCGATATGCAGGCTCCACTGCCTCGGGGACTCCACCAATGCCACAGTGTGCAGTGCAGTGCTGCTATGACATTATGGAAATGGGCAATGGCGTTGAAATGTGCCTTTGCAGTGTGCACCTGGGCTCGCATAGTGGGCAGAAAAATATTCTGACGGGCGTACCTCATGAGTACATCCAACACTGGCTTCAGCACTTTTGAGAATGTTGGCTGGGACATGCCGTGAAGTATCCCAGGAGTCTGTTGGAATTCGCCTGTGGCACAGAAGTGGAGGATGGATACCAACTTCAGCAGGGGTGAGATGGCAGTGCTGATGGTAATGGCGCTCTGGAAATCAGGCTCTATCCGATTCAGCAGGTCTGCAATGGTGTTCTTGTCGAAGCAATACAGTGAAACTAATTGTTCATCAGTCAGTGTCCAGGGGGACGGACGGACACTTGGTATGGCCGGGCTCCGCAACTCACTGTTTCTCTGCCTTTGTTGTGCCTATATCCTTCTCTGCTGTGGCCTTGCGTGCCACTGCAGCTCAATGCACAGTAGCAGTTTGTGGATGCCGTAGTTCATGCTTGATTGTGGCTGCATGTTCATTGGAAGTGTGTTTGGGGAAGGTGTGGGCCTTAAATACAGTTTTGGTGGAAATTATTGGCACCTGCGCATTGATTTCTATCATTTGGATGCCTTTACCTCCACCTTTTAGGTGGCAGTAACGGCACAGTATTTTTGGAAGAATTACTGCCAATGTTTTGCGGTATTTCAGCTGTATTTTCACTTGTAATGTGGCAGATTTGACTTTTCTTTTGGTGGTAATTCCGCGTGACGGATTTACTGCCGGGTCTAATTCCAAAATTTTTTTGCCAGTAAATCTGCCAGGAGTAATTCCGCGGGTTGAATTAGCACCCATTTTCTGGGACTTCTAATTTGGGAAAGTGGTAAAAGTTGTGGGAACGGATTTACTGCTACTTTCACCACTTACCGCCATACTCGGACTGAAGGCCGTATTCTGTATATAGGAAAAGGCAAGAGACAAATCACTACATAAACAGGTCAGTAAATTGTACACAAAAAATATGCAAAACTGTAGCATGTAAATAGCAAGTTTTCATGAGTTCTCAAAAGTTCAATGAAGAGTCTTTTCCAAAAGAGAAAATGCAGTCCCAGGTAAATAAAAGGCTTTTCCTAGGACTGTAAATGGCTTTTAAAAAGGACTGAAGGCAACAAGTTGTGCAAATTTGGACAGGTTTTTGAGGAAATTTCCAAAGGGGCAGTTTCTGGAGGTCCAATGGAGTTCAGGCCACAGAAGACCCTAGGAGTTGGAGCAGGGACCCCCAGACAGAGATTCAGCTGTAGAAAGTCCATCCTCTCCCACCACCAATATAAACCTTCCTGTCACTGCAAACCCACCTTGCGCTGCTATTTACACTTTTGCTCGCCAATTGGTCAAAGATTTAGGGCCTCATTAAGAGTTTAGTGGTATCTGGGCAGTAAATCCGCTCAGATACCACCACACTGTATTAGTGTTACCACCACATGGCCCAGCAGTATTACCACCGGATTACAAGTGGTGGTGGGGGGTGTAAATCCTCCATAGGACTCAAGGGGGCATTTGCGGTGGACTTTGGCCAAAACTCATGGCTGGAGGTGAATCTTCCAATTTTGCGCCAAAAGTATAGTTGGGGCGGTGCGGTAATGCGGTGGTATACAGTAACACTGTTGCATTTAACCCACATTGTCAAACTTGTAATGAGGCCCTTAGTCTCAATCATGTGCCCTCATCTCTCTGAGCTCATCATCTTCTCCTCTCTCTCTCCCCGTAGGCCTCTTCATTGCCTCCTTCAAATCTGCAACTGGCTTACCTCTATTGAAGAAACCCTCTGCTGATCCAAACATCCTAGCAAACTCTTGCCCAGCTTCTCTTCTTCCCCACTATTCAGAGGTACTTCAGTGGGTGTTCTTCTACCGGATCACCAATTACCTTGAGGATAATGGCATTGGAAAGCCACTTCAGCCTAGCTTTCATAGTAAACACTCCACCGAGACGGCACTCATGCATGTCTCCACCTTTGAGCCAGATTATCATTAGAAAAGTGGGCAATAGTCTCCACAAATTTCCCTTCACTGTTTGCCCCTTTCAAAAGTGGACCAAGTGGACAGGAAAAGAGTGCAACTGACCTGTCCAACCAAAGAAGCACACTAATCACACCAATCACAACCAACAACACAATATAAATGCTCAGCACAGAGAGACAGTTACACATCTCCAAAATGTCTGATCCTACTGTTGAGGATGAGGATAATGAGAAAGGGAATGATCTACATTCAACGTAGCCCAGTCCAGCCAGGTTATAACACTTATCATGTTTGTGTTACTCTTAATGCCAAGTACAAAATGCCATCCCACGCCACAATTAGGAAATATATGCAGACTGGCACCACTGATGTAGGGCAATCTAGCCAGGTAGTAACATGTATAATGTTTGCTTTACCCTTCTTGCATACTAACTGCATTAATGGTAAAGCAAAGATAAGTGTTATAAAGTTTAATAGACTGGCCTACAATGCTTATCATGTTTGCTTAACCCTTTATGCAGGATATATGTACATCAAGGGTACCGCAAACACGATAAGTGATATTACCTGGCTAGACTGGCCTACATAGCACGTAGGCCAGTGACAGTACTTGTCATGTTTGCTTTACCCTTGATTCACAATAACTGTGGATCAAGAGTAAAGCAAACATAAGTGTTATGCGGTAGGTCAGAGAGAGAATGCGGACAACTGGATATGTTTTGAAGTTTCTGTGTTTTATTAAAGTAAAATAAAGGCACTCACCTAGCCCCATTGCTACAGTGGAGGCTCCCTGTTATAAGAAAACAATAAAAGGAGCTCATCAGGATGTCACACAGGACTGAACTGTGTCCTCTGTCCAAACCTATGCTATCTTTCTAACTAGCTCTAACACTAACAAGGAAAACCAAACTTATCTCATTGACGTTTTCTTATTGCCCTTGCTTGGTTTATGCTGGCTGGTGAATGACCCCCGCCCAACAATGTATCTGGAAATAGTCCTATTCCTCTTGACTTCCCAGGTTTCCTCATGCAGTTAATGCAAATAACAGGTCTCCTAAGTTACAACACAAATGCAACAGGAACACTGCTCTGCTCATCCACCAAGTTTTAGTTCTTTTCACACAGTTCAAGCCATCAACAAGTCTCTTGAATTTCAGCACCAACACCCTGGCGCACTTCTACGCCCCCTCCTTCAGGTTTTGATTAGCTGCAACATTTTATCTCGTAGATGCTTAAATTTAATTTTTAGGTCTTTGAGTGGTTCAACTGCTGTCTCTGGATCATGCCTCCAGGGCATCTCAGATTTGTGTCAATTGTAAGTTCTTGTGGCCGAACGGGGATCTTCCACCTCTAATTGAGGATTTGAGATGTATGTTTCAACCCCTTTTAGGTAGCTGGGATTCTTAGCCTGGACTTGGCTCAAGTCTCTGCGCCAGGTTTTTCCCTCTTTTGGACTGTTTCTCTTCTCTGGTATTTTTATTAATCATTTGCTTCTGTGAACCCCTTTCGCGCTATGTGTTTCAAGTTCACCCCCTTTGGGAGTTCAGTTTGTTCTGGTTTCTAGTAATCCCTCGTGGGTTGTGGCTTTCAACTTGAACCCCTTTGGGTTTGTGGGTCACTTTCTGGATTCAAATAGCTCCTCGTGGGTAATGGCGTTTATGTTAACTCCTGTTGGGTATGGTTCTTACTTTCTGACTTCCCGTAACCCCTCACAGGTTGTGGCTTTCAACTTCAGCCCCTTTTGGTATTCCATGCGCTTTCTAGATTCTAATAACCTCACGTGGGTTATGGCTCTCAAGTTCACCCCCTTTGGCTATTTCGCTTGTTTTCTGGTTTGGTTTCTAATAACCCCTCTAGGGTTGTGAGTTTCAAGTTCACTCCTTTTTGGTGGTTTGTTTGCTTTCTGTTCTCTGATAATCCCTATCAGTTTATGGCTCTCGGCTTCACCCCATTTGGATACTTTGCTTAGTCTAAGGGGTTGTATAGGCCCATCTGCCCTCTTTGGTGCTTGGTCCGCTTTCTCAGCACTCTGGGTCCCTGTTGGAATGCCACAGAGCTCGACCACCCACTTCCCTCTCCTTGACGAGCACTGCATACCTGCTTATTCGCGGTGGCTTTCTTTGGGTGAGGCCATCACTCCTTCTGCAGTGGAACTAGGCTCCTCGGGTCACCAGTTCCCTGTTGTCTCCTTCAGATGCCATAATTCAGGCACACCAGCCTTCCATCTCGGTTGTGGTTCGGTCCCACTGCTCTCGAGGCCTTCGAGCTTGGGACTTCCAGCACTCATGGGCTTGGCAGCATTCCGCAGGCTCTCTGCCCACAATGTATGCATTGTGATCTTGCCTCTGGGATGTGTCTGCTTTACAGTACAGCAGTGGCTTCCGCTCTGCATAGTCTCTCTCTGGTTGGTCTGCTCCTAGCAGTCAATTTGTTACGCATCGGCTCCTCCACACCAGGTTAGGGTGTTGTCCCTTATATACCTCTTCCAGGAACAAGAGACATAATTCCATTGGTCCTGGGATTCCAGTCTCAGGGAGGAGTCAGCAGACGAAACAAGTGTAGTTAAAGGTTTCGTTTTGTTAACAGAATTATTAGCCCCCATGTATGCAATAACCCTTTGGGACATTGGTGGTAAGGGAGACCTTAACAAATTAGCTTACTGGGGAGTCCTTATCCCTTAAGGGGTCACCCACAGTGAGATCCTGCTTGTCCGATCCCTTAGGGAGTATTTTGCATAGTGGGCTTCGCTCCCTAGTCTGAAAGGAGGTGGCTCCTTTTTGGGCAGAAGGAATTAACTCCCTGGATTTGTCACAGTTATTATGTGGCTAGATGTGCCTGCATCTAATGTAGGCCAGCTCTAGCCACGTAATAACACTTACCATGTTTCCTTTACCCTTGATGCATAGTAACTGTGCATTAACGGTAAAGTAAAGCTAAGTATTATTACATGGCTAGACTGGCCTATTTTGGGGAGTCTAGCCACAAATAACACTTTGCTTACTCGTTTTGCTTTATCCTTGATGCACAGTACTGTATTTGTTTTTATTATTATTATTATTATTATCATCATTGTATTTATTGAGTGTGGACCTAGCTTTGAGAAGCAACTCAGCGCTTTACAGTGATAAGGGGAAGAACACAGTGAGGGAAGCAGAGAAAAGGCAGCAGGGAGAGTGGTACTATGCATCAAGGGTAAAGCAAAAAAAGTCCATGTGCATGTGCCACCACTGGGAGACCCAAATGGTCCTCGCCTCCTCACTGCAATGTAAACATGCTGACTGAGGGGAGGAGATTCCCCACCTGTCAGGCAGCATGTCTACACGGCTAACACAATAACGGGAGGCAGCCAGTCCAGTCTTCCGACACCTCGCATCATTATGTGCTACTTTTGTTGCAGGGCTGGAAGGGCTCTACAATACACACACAAATACATAACGGGCAATCATCCCTGCTGAGAGGCAGGCAGCACAGCACCCCATGTAAATAAAGCACTCGGGGACTGTGCTCCCTGTCACTCATGAGAGTATTGGTGGACTTCCACTGGCCATACCACATTAAGAAAGTATATGATCACTGACAAAACTAGTGTCTGCCTGCATATACTTTCTTAATGTGGCATGCCATTTCTTTTCTTGGCATCAATGGAAAAGCAAACATACGTGCTATTACGTGCTAGATTTACCAACATTAGTTGTGCCAGTGTGCATTTACTATCTTAATGTGGCATGGCATTTTGTACTTGGCATCAAGGGAAAAGCAAACATGATAAATGTTATTATGTGGCTAGCTCAGCCTATGGTGTCACTGTGCATTTACTTTCGTACTGTGGCACAGCATCTGTTACTTTTTACTTGACATCAAGTGTACAGCAAACATGATGAGTGTGATTATGTGGCTAGATTGGCTTACATTGGTGGCTTCAGTCTTACCATATATTCTTTGTGTGTCATGGCATTTTTGTACTTTGCATCAAGAGTAAAATCAAACATAAATGTGATTGCTTGGTATACTGGTATACCAGATATCTTGGTAAAAGCAGTCTGCTCTGAATATACTTTCTTTCTGTGACATGCCATTTGTTTTACGGGCTGGGAATTCTTGTATGGTAATACTGGCATGTACTAGCGCAGGATGCAAGTACATTTATAGGCACAGCCAGCATGAAAATGTTTTATATACTGGCATGTATATGTTGGGGGCAAAGGCATAATGAAATGATTTGCAAAATGATCCTGTGCACTATTGGTAATTTGCATCTATTGGGTTTTTTCAAGTGCTACCATACAACATTGATTGCAAACTGTCTTGCTAATATTTCACAGAAAGTGCTGTAAAATGCACCATGTTTTACCCATTATGTTAATTTATTTCTCGGGGAAGGGAGAAGAACCCCCACTGATTGGTTCGGGATCCCTCATTGCACTTGGCCGCTCCCGCATATAAGACACATACGTTTACGGCCCCCGAACCCCCAGTTAAAAAATGTACCAATCGCCACTGGCTCCACTGATCTTCTTAATTATATATATGGCAAACCTCACTCATGTACCAGATAACCAAAGCATCAGTGATCACAGAGGTGTGACTGACACTGGGGCTCACACGTAATGTAAGAAAAATGTGTAAAAGCCTTGTGTAAGGCTTTTACACATTTTTCTTACGTCACAGCTCATTTTCATAACTTTTTATGGCAGTGTGAAGGGGCGGAAAGCAACTTGTGTTTCCTCTGCCTCCCTTCCTCTCAGCCACACAAAAACTCCAGCGTTTGCGTCGGCATGCATTTTCATACTGACCCAAATGCTGTGGATCCTTGTGGGGTCCACCTGCTTTAGGTGGCAGCAAAAAGCAGGCTGACCCCTTAGGGAGCCATTGGGCTCTATTAGAACCTTGGCAGTACCGCCGGGATACCGGCAGCACAAATAGCGTTACCGCTACTCAGTCCCGCGCAATTTGCATTGGATCCCGAGTAGCAGTAAGGTGGTAAGTTCCCATTCCCCATTGGGTGCATGGGGTTGGGGTGTGCTATTAACACCAGCTCAATCAGAGCCACGCTAATAGCACTGAAGAACGCGCAGAAAGCAGGAGTTTTTACCTCCAGAATTAAGCTGGCGGTGAAACTCCAAACTTTACGCTCAACTCTTAAATGCAGCAGTAATAGCGTTACTGCCGCATTTAAGGGCTTCCGCCCACCACCTGATGAGGCCCATTGTAAACTCACCCGGCCATGCGTACATGACAGGCATTGTTTACTTCATTTGCACATTGGCGTGCAGAAGTGCAAGGCAAAAGGGGGCATACACGCTTGTGCGCTGCATTTTGCCCTGCACTTATGCACTTTGACATGCAAATGACCAACATTCGGTGGCGGGGACCGACCTAAGTGTATGTCTACACGTGATGGGTCACCGCTACAGATTTAAGTGGCTCAATAAAATGAGCCCCACTGTGTTTCACATTTGTGTTTTTGAGGAACCAGTAAATCTGGTAGGCGGTGTTAGTCCCCATTTATTGGAGTCCATAGGCAAGTAATTCCACTGATTTGACCTTTTTTGGGCTGTAAAGCCTTACTGCCAAACCCGTTGTTCGGTGGTGTGGTAATGCGGAGGTAATGCAGTGGTAACTCTGTTACCACTGTTTTTGGCCCCAACGCCGAACTCTCTGACACACCCAACTCTTGACCAATGCACACCCCACACTGCATGCATGACACTCCCTCTCCGGCCACTGCGTCCTCAGTGCTCGTAAGACATTACACCTAGAAAGTTGTCTCTCACACACACACACACACACACACACAGCTCAGGTTAGTTTCGATTGACGCTATCAAAACAAAGCACTGCAATTCCCCTTTCCCCCCTCCTGCCAACTGATTAAACCCACCCAGTCTCTTCCATATCCATTAGAGCAGGGGTGCACAACTGGCTTTGCTGGAGGGCTGGATGTAATTTGCAACCCTTCTGTGGGGAGGCAGACTGTCTAAGGGGGGCACTGCAGGCTTTTTGCATCAAAAAACAGTCAAAATTAAGTGAGAGAAAAGGTGCATCTGGAATGTACTTATTTACTTTATTGTTCTATTTCTTAATATACAGAGAAAATCCTGTAATATTTCAATGACACATAATGCAAACATTAATGCATGTTAGAGGAAAGTACTGAAGGGAAGGCTTTTGGTTAGCAATATAAGGATACTGACAAAATAACCCCCAGCCTGAGGTGTACTGTTTGCCTAACTGTAAAACGGGCACGGCTCCTGCCGGATTTGGATTTTTTCCGGCACCCATCATTGAGGAATTACCGGCTAATTCCGACATTGCCGGACCCAGTAATTCCTGCATTGCATCCGACAAGCTGTACTCGCGGGTGCCGCTCTGCCCACCAGGCCACACTTGGCGGGCTGACAGGCGCCCGCGAGCACAGCTTGTAGTATGGCGGTCCAGGAACTACGGTACCGGCATGCTTACCGCTACCGTAGTTCCCGACCGCCATGCTTATAATGAGGCCCATTGTGTGTTATTTTTTGGGGGGCTTTTTAAAGAACAAAAATGACATTGCCATCTCACTTATCCAGTTCCATGTTAACTGTCATGCTGTATTATAACTAGAACGGCAAAAACGAAATGCAATCATCCGGAGGGCCAGGGGTAAAGACTTTATGCCGAGCTCCAGATGCTGTCCCTTTAAAACTTAAGTATTGTGTGCTTTAGAAGTTTGTTAACATGTTTGCAAAAAAGCCATTGCAGCTTAGGAAGTTGGCAATTTATGTAAGTCAAGCTTGCATCCTTTTGCCATTCACTTTTTGTCCAAAACGCAAGGCCTAATTTCATTTAATGGTGCAAATTAAGCAATGCCTGCATATTTCTGTTTTACTTGGTTTGGTTATTTTGTTTTAACTTCGATGTAAATAAATAAACAAGAATGAAGGTTCCCGCCTCCAATATCTGTGTTGCTGTGTTGGCTCTCGAATCTTTAGAGAGGAAATGACCAGAAAAGGAGTGCACCTTATTCTTGAACTCCCCTACCCTGAGTGCTATAAATCAGGTGTAGGCCGTATCTTGTGTACCCTTGCATTAGAGCATCTGGAGGCCATGCAAATTGCAGTGCTGCATGTTACAAATCATGATAACATAACATTTGAAAACCTTTTAAAGCACATTGATCACTATCAGTGATTACTGTAAGGGTGGACTCACATTTCTTATATAGTAAAGCACAATAGTACATTAGGAAAGCACATTTCAACTCAATATTTGGTAAAAACAAGATGTTCAGGGACAACAAAATCACTTGGAAAATTCAGATAAGGATCATGGTTGATAATGGTGGCACCACGTACGATAGGATTCTCTTATTTTCATCTTAAATATATCATAGGGGCTCGTTTGAAGTTAGATGGTCCTTAAAATGGATACAAATTTGGTGAAGTCGAAGTCACCCTTTAAAAACTTCCCCCAAGTCCGTGGACCAGAGCAGAGTGGGGCAGAGTGGAGCAGTCCCTGCAGTGGTCTGTTGCAGCGGTCTGTTGCAATTTGTTTGGGGTGGAGTCAACCTTTAAAAACATTCCCAAGTCCACAGAGCAGAGCAGAGTGGAACAGTCCCTGCAGTGGTCTGTGGCAGTGGTCTGTTGTCTGTGGCGATTTGTTGGAGGCGGAGTTAACCTTTAAAAACCTCCCCAAGGCCACGGAGCAGAGTGGGACAGAGTGGAGCAGTCCCTGCAGTCCGAGCAGGCGAACGCAGACAGTGTTCAGAGGCACTACTAGCTATTATCCAGACAGAAGCCAGCGGTGAGTTAATAGACCTCATCCACTAAACTCCGACCCCTCGTTTCTGCTGACACTGTGCTACTGCTAATTAAACGTAGGGCATCAATCAATCACCTACCCTTACTCATAAAACCAAAGTTCAGTCTACATTAACTGATACGTTAAGCTTAACAAAATAAGCAGCCAAAAAATAAAATACAAAAATAAATAAATAAAATAAGCAGCCAAAGAGTCTAGTCCCTTTGATCCTCGGTACCAACTGGCACAAGCATCGAGGTAGATCAAAACATTACCTACTGAGGAGTGCTGAAGCACAACCCACTGGTTACTCCACACAACACACTGTGGCGCACCAGGTAGAATTCCTCTAGAAAAAAGAAACAGGGAAAGATATCCATGTTCTTCCCCCATCAGCCACTCAAGCTGTTCAGTCAAGCAATCAAAGATGGGTGCACGATTTCAGAAAACACCCTAATAACAACAATTGACATGCAACCAAATAAGGAAAATACAAACAATTTAGGGTCCGAAATTTGAGGACAAGTTCTTACAGACGTGGAACACCAAGCGAACACCACTATTCTTGACACCTGTGTGAGCTTGCAAAACGAAATATCGGTGATTGAAATTTTGTGAGAACGACTCAGTGTGTCTTCTGGCCTTTTTAGAACTCAAGACACCACCAATGAGGTGATTCCTGACACACTTATACCGGACAGTCATGGAACAAATGATTCTATAACATCGAGAGACCGCAGCTCGCTGCCTTTCCAAGGAAATTATTCAAGTTGCAACAAATCAATCGATGGCGGATCGACATCTCTGGCTGCTCTAAACATAGTTTTGCAATCTTTTATTTGCCTCTACGACACAGTGGCGTATGAGGTACGACAGAACAGAAAAGTCCTTAAATGAGTTAAAGTCACCTTTGATTAAAGAACCAAACCTATGTGTATCGATCCACAGCGAGAGGCCTGCAATCTTGACTCGGACAAACCACCTATAAAAGTCCCTAATGCTACCAGTTTCCCAGACAAGGAAAAAGAGGCGAAAGCTGTTAAGGACAGAAGTTCAATTGAGATCTTCATCTCAACAAAATCCTCCACTAAACAAAAACTAACTGAAATTCAATCTAAGGCGGAAGAAAACAAAAATGTAAGACAAATAAAATCTAAAAATATGAAAGGAGGACATAAAACTTCCAACAAGGGGTCCTGCAACTAACCAAATAAAGAGCAGTGATACTAACTTGAGAGACATCATCTGTATCAGCGATGAGAGCCAAAGCACTGATGACAAGAGATACAAAAGGGGGAGCAGTACTAAAGTTGCATCATTAAGGCCCAGGCGAGCATCACTGCAAATAATGGTACAAAACTTTGATATAGAGCTGACAGTGAGAAATCAACTAGGCAATAATCCCAAACGAGCAGGAACATTGCAAACAGAGGACCCGTGGAACTCTAAGGGAAGGAACAATGAAGAAACGCCAAACATTACAAAACATTGAGCACAAACATCCATAGAAGTCTTACCCCCCCCCCCCCCCCCCCGATAGACTTAAGTAAAAATAAACACCCACAAATTAATGTGAGCTCTTACCGGGGCCCCCACACTCAGGAGACCATTTCAATCGATCCAGCTGTGCACCCAATGAGACAAAATCTGCAAACAGAAGTGAGGTCTGACAGTCTCTTTCGAAAGGAGACTGAGTACTTCTTAATCTTCAAATCCATACGCGAAACATATCATAACATCCCACTTAACAGAAGTAGACTGCTAGCGCTCCTTACCACAATTCAACAACTGAGCTCAATTTCATCAGCGGACACAAAATATGTTAATCTCTTTGATTATGAACACTTGGGGAAATGCGCAGTACATTTCCATTAAAAAACGGTGGAAAAACTCATAATTGAGCAACAGGAAGCCATTTTACTTCAAGGTTTTGAATGTTATTATGCACGTTAAGCAGACAACAGAGGTTCAGACCAAGCTAAACCACGGATTAAAGTAACATGCCACTTTAATATGGACAGTAAGCGAGAAGCTGCCCAGAAACCAAGAGGCATCGATTTGGGATCGGCTTTCTTCAGTGTTTCCAGCCATAGTCCGTAGCAGACCGGGCTTTATTTAACACATGGCATATCCTAAATTGGAATTCTCGAGGGCACAACTCCTTTTTGAATGGGGACATTAATGTGATGTGGGAAAAATCTAACCTCATTCTTTTGCAGGAAACGTGGTGTGGGATGGTTTCACAATTGTTTCCAAATATGCAAAAAAAGGTATTAGGGGTAGGCCAACGGGAGGGCTTATAACAGCTGTGAAGGTATCAAAGGGACTAAGCGTAACTGAAATTGCAACCAACTATGATGCCATATTGATAATGAACATTACAGACACAAGGAAAACTCCTTGCGCCTCCTTGATCCTCGTGATCAATGTTTATTTCAAAACAATGAGTGCCTCTCTTGAGGAAACTCTAAATGAGATTGAAGACATCCTGGTCAGTTGGTTAACCGACAATCCACAAGTAGGCACTGTGATAGCGGAAGATTTTAATTGGCAGTGACGAGTTAACAACTTTGACTGGGCTGATTTGGATGAGGGGAGGGAAGGGGAGTAATACTGATTGTGCATAAAGCAGGAAAGGCCAACAATGGAAAGTTCTGGTCAAAATTTCTCCCTAGATGGGACATCATGCAAACCAATGTATTGAATGGAGGGGCCCTCAAAAATGTACCCACGTGGACTAACACCTTCGCAACCTCTGTCATCGACTACATTTTTGTAAAAAACGTCAAAGCAAAGCAAATTGGATCCCTAGAAATTGTTAAAATGAAAATTAGTGCTCATGCAATGCTCCAAATAGCCCTGACAATGGAAGGCTTCGAGGAACTAATGTTAGAAAAATCATTAGTAGTCTCCAACTCGGGAAATAGGGTTGCCCAATATATTGTCACAACTCAAGAGAGGTAAACTCAGGGTTGCTAGAGTGGTGGAATAATTTGGGCAATGGAGAAGAACGAACACAAGCTCTCCCAGAAGATTTCCCAAAATTAATGGATAGACTCAAGAAACCGAGGGAGAGATAGTTGTTAAATCAATCGCACACTCCCTTCCACCCAAAAAGGGAGAACTATGACCGTGAGGCCCAAACCCGAAAACACACAATGCGCAAAGACATAAGGAAATTGTTTAAATGCACTGATATGAAGTGGGAGGAAAAAGAGAAACACAAAAAGACCATAACACAGCGATAAAGGAACTGGTGTAAATTACACAATATACAAAAATATATTGGGAGCAACCAGGAATTGCTACATAAGATCATGAAAAAACATACACAAGCCATTTGGTGGATACTAAATAATAACAAGTCACAGGCAGTTGCCCAATCAACTGGTGTAAGTTAAGGGGAGTGGGTCATGTACTTTTCGAGCAAGTATAATGCTGACACTCACAGCAAGGATTCTCTAGTAGCATATAGATCTATCCCCAAATCTCAACACTTCGCCTTTGATCACCTCGACATCAAGATGATAATTAGTAAACTAAAGAACTCGAGAGCAAGTATCCCAGAAGCAGTAATGAATGGAATATTCAAGGACGATTCTGTACTCTGGGCAGATATCCTGTTTAATTTGTTCATGCATGTAACGCTAGATCACACCTGTCCCACTTCTTAGTCGGAAGCAATACTTGTCCCAATTTTTAAAAAGGGGAATAGAGCAGAACCATCTAGATACAGACCGATTTCCCTACTTGATACCTCCTCAAAAGTCCTTGCTAATTTAGTACTAAAGGAACTAACGTCATGGGCGGAGAAAACTCATCTACTTAGCCCACTGCAGACTGGCTACAGAAAGGGTGTAGGCACCATAATGAGCGGCCTAGCTTTGAAGGTTTGTCTGTTTGATGTAGGGTCATATTCCGGGCAAACCTTATATGTATCATTGATTGGTTTACCCTCAGCGTTTGATAATGTTGACATCTCTAGGCTGTAGTCTAAACTGTTGAAAGGGGAGATAGATCCCTCTGTTAGCAATGATCCAACTGCTGTATTCTGACAACTCCACAAGAGTTAGATTAAACACATCAGGAGAAATATCCAGGAAATTCCTGTTGAAACAAAGAGTGTGGCAGGGGTGTGGGCTGGCCCCCACACTATTCAACTTCTACTTAGCTGACTTGTGGGAAGCCAGCAAGGAGTGGGGAGGGTTTGTGCCCACGTGGTCGGGACTAAAATGGAGGTACATTCACTGATGGCATCCTGCTAATGGATCACACCCCGGCTGGCCTTCAATGGCAACTTGATGGGGTAGACAAATATTTGAAAGAAAACAAACACAGCAAAATCTTATTTAATGGTCAGCAGTACTAAGAAGAAGTGCAAGGAGTACTTGTGGAAATTGAACAACGCCACAATACAGTGAGTTGATTCAATCCATTATTTAGGCTATGAGATTGCAGTTAAGAATCAAAGCTAAAAAGAAATAGTTAGAATGAAAGAAAAGATCTCATCATGTTTGTCATTGTCGAAGATGATAACAAGCAAATTGTGTTCATATTCCTTGGTTCCGCTAATAGAGTTCTACAGAGTGAAAGCTTCGCCTATTGTCCTCTATGGGTGTGAATTGATGAACATCTCAGGAAGGACGTTTTTCGATGTAATGGAGCGTAAAATCTTGAAACAGGTGTTGGGGCTTCCAATTTCAGTCCGATAAGTGCAATCAGACTCAAATTGGGCCTCACGTCCAGGTGGTCCCTGTACATCAGCAAGAGTTTATCTTTGATCTATACTTTGGAAAGAGCAGGTGAGAACTCTCTTGCGTTCTACTTAAAGGCTTTACTATTGCAAAACATGACTCTATTTCTGAAAAAATAAAAAAGTTTAGCACTATGATTGATTTAGCAGAATATGAAATAGTATCTAAGAATAAAATCAAAAGGTGGGAAAGTCGCTTAAACCTCTATGTGGGTAAGGAACTTGTCTGCTCACCCCCAACTCACTTAACATCCCATTTGGTGAAATTTCAAAGCTCCAAATATTGAGATTGGTACTTATAATTCTGGCTTAATTGTCTTCCTACGCTAGAGGTTATGGGCCCCAAGGTAGGAGTCCCGTGAGAACTGCGAACATGAGGAATGTGCGAATCGAACTCTACTGAGTCTTTATTTCATCTGATGATGCTGTGCCTTGCTTTTCTAATCACAGGGTATGCTACTTTTAATGGTTTATTCGCTCAAAGTCTGCAGTTTTGACCAATGACTTATGGCATAGGTTTATGACGACCTCTCAACTGGCATTATTAATAGCACTGGTAAAAATGTTATTTCACATCTTATTAGAAATGAATGAAGTTACAGAGCAAGGAATCTTAGATCTCATCAAGGTATGTCAATGTTAATGGGTGAATACGAATAATAATTGTGGATCAGTACCACAAAGTATTAACGTAGTGTTTTAATTGGAAGTTTCTTTCTCTCTGTCTTGTTATTGTTTCCTTTCTTCCTTTCTTTTTCTTTTCCTCTTCTTTGCTGCTAAATTGGTTTATAAATCATTTATGTATAGTGTGACAATAAGTGCAATAACTTCATATGTATGCATGAAATGTGTGTAAATGTTCAAAGTTTGTGTATAAAATGTGTGTAAATGTACAATGTGTACAAATAACACAATAAAAAAATTGATGCAAATACAGTTCCACATTTTGCACTGCTTTCAACAAGGAAGAACGAAAATGATGTACTGTCTGCACCCTGATCTTTGGCAGTGAGTGGCTAACCTCAAAGAAATGAATGAGCGCATGTATGACATGGCCGGAGTTAGGCGTTACATCACTTGCTAAACATGGGAGTCAACAGCACAAAATATGCAGTTGATTACATGGCACATGGTATACGCACATATGTGGTTTCCGTGAAACACCTGCAAGCAGGATTACAAAGTGGAATCAAAGGTAGACATTTTATAGTTTCCTGATGTATTTGGATGAAATTTAAGTGACATTAAACAAATGGCCTCCTCAAACCCCTGAATTTCCAGGCCACAGAACGAGAGTTCCCCAGCATAATGAGATCCTTTGCAGCCTGATGGCAAATGGACATCCCTGACACCACAAATATTTGTAGTGACTACACATCTCTCCCTGTATCCTGCAATCTATCCCTAGGCCCCTGGAGAACACTCTCCCTGTAGTCACTTGACAGCATCCCCTTGCCGTTCTTGTTGCAGTAATTCACACCTCTTTGATAGCTTTCACTACACATATCTCATTGCATCCGTCACCCGGCAAGCACTGCAAACCTACAATCCGTATACCTGCAATCAGCGCTATAGATAAGGGGTGTATCGGCCACTTTTACTCCCTAAAAATAGGCAAATACGCCCAAAAAATAACAATAAGAAGTAAAAATACTCCAAACAAAAAATAGGAAACAGATACTTAGGACCATGTGCCCCTGCTTTCACCCAAACCCTCGATGGATGTGTTTGGACCTTTACTGCATGTACTACAAGAGGAAGAAATTACTATTACTGCCTGATCAGATGAAGTAAACATGTATGTTTTAATGTACATGAATAACTAGGTGCAGAGAAATAATTATTGCAAAAACTTCAGTTTTCCCGTTAATATAAAGACATATTATATATATTATATTATAATGATAAAATACTGCCATTGGAAAATGGATCACCTTTTTACTCACCCAAAAATTATTTTACTCATAACTTTAAAAAATAGGGAGTAAAATTCTCCTGCTTCAAAATCTTATCTGAGCACTTCTTGTGATACAGCCTTCTTGTGGCCCTTTATAACAGCATTCTTCAATGCAGTCACAGCAAACTCTTCCCTTGCATTCACTCTACCTCTCCACCATGTATCAAATCACTCCACAGCATTCTGCCTGAGTAGTAAAAGGGGGTACCCTTTCCTGCTATGTTAAATTTTAACAGGTGGCCCGCCCCCATTTCCGGTCTTAGCCCTGCCCCTTTTCCTGAGTCCCGCCCTTTGATGTCAATTTAATATATAATTTTATATCAAATTGATTGACCCCTCAACATTTTTTATATAATTTTTATATACATTTTACATACATTTTAATATAAAATGATATATGCATGTTAATATATATTTATATACATTTTTATATAAAATTGTATGTACAATTTGATATAAAATTTAGTATATATTTTTATATAAATGTCAATATATTTTTTGATATCAATTTAATGCCCCTAAAAATGTTAATCGACTCCCAAAATATTTGATATTGTTTGTATATACATTTTATATAAATGTTATATTAATTGGGTTTAAATTCCATTTATAGTACAGATGACATCATGACATGCCAGACATGTGACAGCATCTAAAAATAACCCTATAGAGCTGTGTTTACTACGTCCCCTAGTAACATCAAACTTTGATATAGATTTTATATAGAGTATAAATAAATGCCGGCATGCACCCCCAGACCTTTGATGGTGGCCATTAATAACCCTATTTGAATTCGCTTTATATGCATAGTGTGGCTCACAGTGCCTACACAAAAGCCCCCACACCATTGTGCCTGGCCTTGAATGAAAGGGCTGGTGTAGAGACACTGACCTGTTTGCAGCTAGCTAGCTGGCTCTACACCCCCCTCAGCTTTCAGTTGCCCCCACACTGTTTACCAGGTCCGCAGAGCTGTTGGCACCCATGCCCCTGCAGGAGACAGATAGAAATGACACCGCTCAGCTGTTGATGGCGCAAAGATATCAGAACCAGGGGTTGCTGTGGGGCGGGGCCTGTAATGCTCTATGAAGCTCAGGATCAGCTGGTGCAATACAGTGACTTGTGATGTTTGGAATGACCGGAATTCTCAAAGATTCACAATGGCATTTCTGCATTCTGCAGACCTCAGCAGTGAACAGATGTGGGCACTGCTAAGAAGGCATTTTTATTTTTAGCTCTGATGAGTCACCTCTGCATGACAGGATTCCTAATGCCAAAATCACACATGGGGTCTGCATATCTATAGTCAGCATGGGTAGCAGGGCTAATTTTAAATTCTGTTAGAATGATGCCGTGTGATATGAAGGAAAAAGGAAACATCAGCCTGGAGGGCCACTCTTATTTTGGATTCTGCTACAGTGATTCAGGAAGCCAGTGTGCATTTTGTGCAGAGTAAGCAGAAAATACACAGGGTGCAGGATATCTGGGCTTTGTTGACAAGTGTAGATGCATCGTACCTCTGTGACCATGAAACAGCATGTGAAGAGGTGTGTAGGTGCTTGTCATTACCCTTTAAAAGGTGCACTTCTGACTGGTGCAAGGCCAGATCCTTGGAGCCGTGTGGATTTACCTGAGCTGAAATTTCTGACAACTGGGCCATCATTGGAAAAAATCTTGTGGGGAGTCGCATGCTGGGTGGCTAATTGAGTGGAGTTGCTGGCAGGCTCTGTGAGGAAGCTTCTCTGTGCTATCTTGGAGCTAATTGGATCTGTAGCTGAACAGGGACGCCAGGGCAGAGTACTGACCCCCTGCCGAGCATTTCATTGGAAGTAAACTGTGTTTACTAATCAGATAAACAGCTGACTTCAAAAGCCTTGCTGGCAGAGATTAGGGTGAATGGATGTTTAACATCATTAAAATGTACAGTTATAACTCTGTGATAGTGCCATTGTTAGTGTTACTGCAGGAATTTTGTATTTTTAAAAATTTACCATTTCAAAACACCCTGAATAGATTTGTTGGACAGCATGATGTCTACTAGTCTGACATGTAGAAAAAAAGACTGTTTGCTTTATGTTACTAAGCAAATGTTCTCAGCATCAGGAATAACAAAGAGCTGGAGGTTTGTAACAAGGAATCTCAACACCTATATGAGTTTTATACAACTTCCTTTATGACCTGCCTTAAGCACTGTGGGGCAAGGGGAGTAAACAGATTTGTCAGGTTTGCTTTCCCATGCATTCTGGGCTCATAGGTTATCAGTCAGGATGTGCAAATTAAAAACACAGCAATATTCCTCCGGCTTAGCATGTTGCTATAAGAATGTACATGTTATCTGGGGGTTTATTGTGCAGTTTCTGTGTTTTGTAAGTAAACTTGGATGTGATTAGAACACCTGGTGACCGGTTCCTTATACAGAGTTGGGCAGGGATGTGCATGATGATGGTTCACCCCGGAAGACTGTCTACAGGATCTGTCCAGATGCATTTCGGTCATTGTAATTGTTCATGCAGAGCTTGATCTACAGACAATGGGCCTCATTACAGGTCGGGCGGTCCGGAATTAACAGTGGCGGTAAACCCGCCGCCACTGTTAATTCCGGACCGCCCGATCCTGAGCCCTGCAGGCGGGAGGTGATCTTCCCGCCATGTCTGACCTGGCGGGTTGAACACCTCCCGCCTGCAGGCGGACGTGGAAACACCAGCACCATCACGAGATGGTGCCAGTGTTTACACTTCCCCATTCCCATTGAGTCCTATGTGACTCAATGGGAATGGGGATTTACACCATTCCGCCTCCGGGATACCCAGGACACCAGGGTCGTAATGCCCTGGTATTTCCGGGAGTCACGGAGGCGGAATGGTAATACGAGTCTGGCGGTAACTAGGCGGTTTTACCGCTACGGTTACCGCCAGACTCCTAATGAGGCCCAATATTGCTATTAATGTCAATGCTAAGCCATGCTGGGTGGTAAAATATTGGCAAATATCTCACCGTTTTATTTGTGATGGAATAGAGCTTAAGGACAAGTATGTGGCCATTTTCTTTGCAGGGGTTGATGTAAGAACAGTTTTTCAGTGATGCACTAGCTGATGCTATGACAAAACCTGGGATGGCATTTCAATCCTGTGCGTGGGGGGCAGTATTGTTTTGGATTGAGAATCCGTATAGTGGCTATTGAGGACCAAAGACTGCTTTACACTGAAGACTTTTGTCAATTAAACAATGCAATTGTTTGAATCCTATTCTTGATTGTCGCTGCCATAACCATAATAATTGTCCCCTTTCCAACTGGTCTCCCATGTGGAGAAACTGATAATGAACTGGCACTTTTCTTCTAATCATGAGCGTCCCTAGTGGCGCTCAGCATTTTGCACAGACGTGGCTGGAGTATTTTCTGAAGTGGGCCATTCCAGCCTGGCTAATTTAACTTTAGCTAGTGTAAATACTGCAAGTATGAAATCTCCCAGCCATTTGGACAAGCTTAAGCAATGTGACAAACTGAACACGAAAGAAATTGTGGTTATTCAGTGCCAGGGAAAATAAGTTGAATTTAAGTTAATTCCAAAACGCTGGTGCATATTCATATTTTCAACATAGAAAGACAAAAGCAACCAGCTCTGGTAGAGCAACAGGGAAAGGGGATCCATGGTTTGTCATGGAAATATGCTGCATTTAGCCATCAAACACGCCAAACTTATAAATGAAGAATTTTTCAAAGAACGGAGCGAAATGCAGTTATAACTGGAACCGGACACAGAAATGTTGGCCGCCTTTGTTAATAAGAGGGCTAAAACCATCAGACATTACAGGTTTAATCAGAACAAAGAAAAATTAGGGCTTTTTATAGAAACACTGCTCATTATACCACAGGTCAGGTGCATATGTTTCCAAAAATCTGCCCATTTGTGCAAAATGGAAGATTTGGGACAAATTGTGATGCTGCCTATTATTGGGCTTCCTCAATACTCTAGCCTCAGATCAGAAAGGGAAGATGAAGATCCAGGCTGCCAAAGGGGTGGATTGGGCAGGGGGAAGGGAGAGGGGGTTAGAGTACCTGAGGAGCAAGTACACTGAAAGAGACACTCTAAGAAATTCCAATGTAGTTGCAAGAAAGCAAAGAAGAAGGAAAGTATGAGGTCAAATTTATAGAGTGTGTTAAAATCCTGGGTTCACTGTGCACCCAAAGTGTGTGATTCTGTAAAATTATTTATAAAATGGGGGGAGTCTTACTTCAAATAGTGTGAACTATTTTCAAATTCAGGCCTTCCAAGGCTATAACCTTGCACCCTTGCAAAGATTGCATTTTAGAGAAAACTCCCCAAGCTAAGCAGTAAGATCTTGCATTATACACACATCATATTATTACACATATGCTTTTTTCTAACACACATTTTAAGTGTGCAAATATTTACTGTGGCAGCTCGCTCATTAATCACGGACTGATTCCGACCTGATTTGTCACCATGGATGTGCTATGTATGAAAGAAGCAGGGTTTTCTGAACTCTCAATTTTGGCAGGCCAAGCACAGTGGGATTAGAGTATTTGTCAAAGATCACACATTTCGATTAACCGGTATAGCCTGGAATCTTTCACACAAACTGATTCAAAATGGCAGATTTTGTAATGGGCCATGTGCTGGGGTGTTACACTGGACTTAAGATGAGGATGCTTACTTTGCAATTTGTTGTGTATTGCGGCAGATGGGAAATTGTATTCGTATATTTCAAAGAGGTGATTGTCAGTGTGTAATAGATGGCTTCGTTCAAATTCCAATTACTGTACCAATTAATGTTTTAGCTGGTGGCTAATGGGGGCTATTTGGACTCATTTTGTATTTTCAAGTATGCAGTACAATTTACATTACTTGGTAGGTGTGAGCAAAGCTGTAAAAAGCTTTTGTCCCTCTTTTCTGCATGCAAGGGAACCTCAGAGTGTTAGGACGCATCTTTCACATGGGGAAGCTTCACTGGGATTGCTAATGCGCACGGCGCTTTATCTGTTAATTGTGAGATAGAAGTAAGATACAGCGTGATAGCGATTTAAAATACAATTTTAACTCCAGCCGTGTATTGCACAATACTGTGATTCTGGGAAGCCATGCACGTGGGATCTGAGTATGTGTCAAAGATAGCACATTTTTATTAAGCGGTGTAGCCAAGATTCTTTCACACAAACTAATTGAAATGTCCATTTTTTTTTACTGTGTTTTCCGTTGGCTAAGGGGACATGTAGCACAGTATCCACTGATGTTTGAAAATAAAACGTATTTTAAAAATGTAAAAGAATGCCTATTCTGATTCTATATTTTTTCTGTATTTTTTAGAGAAACCATGTATTTCAGCAGTGGAATCACACCGTCGGTAGACACTCTGAATACAGATTGTGGAACCTGACAACCATCAGGCGCTGATACTATGGATATATGCTTGCCCTTGGATGCCAATCTTTGTATTGCATGGCCATAAGGCACTGAGGGTATGGCAAATGTGTTACTGCAGAGGTCGCCAAACAGTCAATCTCCGCCTGAAGTTACCGAAAAATAAATTATCGTTTTGCAACTATTTCCGTATTCAGGATCCGAACCCTGGTCCTCCCAATTGGGGGCGGGGAGCTTGGCTGCTGTGCCACATGGAGCTGCTTGGAAATACACTGACAAGTGTCAGTATCACGTTATGCTTCTGCAGTCCGCCTGTAGTACCACAGTTGGCCTTGTGCGCCCCCACGACAGTCTTGCTTAAGCAAGCTGCTCTTGTTTGGCAGAGATGTTGGAGGGGCTGGGGCAGGATCAGGATCATTGTGACCACGCAATGTAAATATCACAGTAGCACTGCCACTCGCCTGGGAAATGTTCAAAATAATATTTGAAAAATGGTGCAATTTCTTTTATGTGGCTTCTTTCCAAATTCCACATTGTACATTTCCACTTTAAATCACTTCCATGACACAGGTATACCCACTTTTAGTACATTAAGCGATCCATAGACACGCTGTACAGTAGAAGCCTACCAGGGTAGCTCAGCAGGTTGACAGACCGATGCTGAGATGTTATATATTCAAAACTACAGGTTGTTAATCGTATGACTTTTTGCAATGCCTTATAAAAAAAAGTGCTATACAATGTGTTTGGCCAGGGTATGGGTTGGGCTGGTTGCTTGCTTATATTCAGGGCTGAGGTGGGGATATTTCTGCCCCTGTAGTGAAAATCAAAAGTTGGCACCCATGAACCCACAGTTTAATTTTCTAAAAACTGCTGTCAGCATAACAGAAGCATTTATTTGTGATCAACCAGTTTGACAAGCATTTAAAATCTTTATAAATATAACTTGTGCTAAAACACAGAGGGGCACACAAATAATGATAATGATGTGTTATTTATATAGCGCCTTAATCCAAAGCGCTTTACAGAGCACATATTTACATGCAATATCACCCAACTGAAATTGGTACTCATTTATCGACCTCAGAAGGATGAAAGGATGAGTTGGCCTTGCCGGGACTTTAACCTGCGACCTGCAGATCACGCTCAGATCGCCGCAGCGAGCGCTCAACCCGCTGAGCTATCATACCAGCAAATAACGGAATAGGTGTGGTGTCTGACAAAAAAAACATTTCAAAGAAAACTCGTGAACACAAGCAGCATTTTTCAATTTAGAAATTGCTTTTTTTTTATGGAAGTGTGAAATGCACATTTGGAAAACAATAGTGTGCCTAGCATGTAGAAAGCCTGCATAAAACGCAAAGGAAGGGGCACAAAAATTACAGGATATTTGTGTGGAAGTCCAACAAATATCTGTCTTTTTGAGGCAGCTACTAATAAATAATAATTCAACAAAGAGGTTTTTGAAGTTCTTAATATATTTGTGAAGGGATTTGTTATTCCATCTGTTTAAAGAGGGGAAATAATGGAGCCAAAATAATATTGGTAAAAATTCCGAGGTTTATAAATATCCCCACCCTGATATCGCCCGCTAGTAGCTCTCCACTGTTGGCCTCCACTACAAGTAGCTCTAGCTAACGTAAAGGTTGGAGACCCCTGTGTTACTGGATGGGAATGTGTTTGTGCTTTGCCAAGGGTAACTATCTTCTCAGAATGGTTTATTTGCTTTTGCCCAGGGCCATCTGAGTCATCGGGAGCCTACGTCGGAGCAGAGTGGTTTTTTTGATTCGCCAGGGGCCACTGGATTCTGATCATACTCCAAATGCTTGAAAACAAGAATCTGATGTGCTAGATGTCTGTACATGGAGATATATAGGTGTGGCATGGATTGCTAAGTGTGTTCATGCCCCACGATCTGCAGCCTTCCAAATTCAGTCCTCCAGTGCTAAAAAACAATGTATTTTTCGTATTTTAGTGCGAACTCCAGGTAAAGACATTGGCAAGCGACATTGACAATTGTTATCTTACGTTTAGCTTTTTACAATTTATGGAGAACAAAAGAATGTCGAGCAGTGAATTGCATCATGTTAAACCTGAATAATTTACACTGTGAAAGTGAAATATGTGCAACTTTGTGATTTTGCAATACTTGCAGCAGAAAAATTTAAAATAATGTGTGCAGCAAGTGCAGATTTTGTTTGCGTGGTTGAAATTTATAAAAATATGAAAACGCCCCTGAAAATTCCACTCAGCATGATCTCAGGATTTCACATGCCCCTAAATCTACCAACATACAGCTTTCTTTGAGTGTTTGCGGCATGTCAGGGCCATGGTGTCATGGTCTCACAACAACTAGTCTTCCTAAAATGTTTCCCAAAGTAGTGAAGGTGGTTGTAGAGGGGCAGGTAAAGAGTTTGACAGGTACCAGTTGTTTCTGCTTAATAAAGAGGGGATGATGATGGCCGCGTTTTAGTGTTTCAGTGTTTCAGTGTTAAGCAAAGATCAAGTGACTGGCTGGGTGCATGTGTTAAATAGTCAGGGGAATGATCGGCCCTCTCACTGTTTCTCAATCAGGCTACCCACTCTACACCTTATAGCAATGTATTCTAAATGTGTTTTCTATGATACATCACCTATATCTGCATGCCTTGAACAGTGTATCCAGAGTCATTTGCCACCACAATCTTGTGGCAACAGAGTCACACCCAAGCGAGTTAAGTTTTCAGTGCTCTCATGACACAAACTTAGCACATATCTTTGCATTTGACAGGTGTGCCCCATTTTTGAAAAATTATCTCTCAATGCCTGTACCACGCCACGTGTCACCATGGAAAGGCAGATAATACTTTCGCGCGCAATGCAATAGATAAGGTTGATGGTATGGAATCAACATATATCAACACAGAGAAGGGAAGGTTAAACACATTGTAAAATGAATCTAAACAATTAACAAATAAAAATAATTACTCTAGCTCTTATTGTAACAAAAAATACAACTGTACTCATAATAAAAATGGAGATGACCATCCAGGAATAGATAAAGTTCAAACAATTTAGCTATTGTAACCAATTAGAACGCAATTTATTCTGATTATTAGATGAATATAATGAACACAACCATAAATATTTACTATACACATTTGAATCTCCCGCATTGAGCGTGATTGTTCAATAACTTCACTTTGTTTACCAGTTACATCATGATGTTTGCAAACGTATAGAGGACAGGTGTGTTCCTAGTTTACTAGAAAGGGTGTCAGAATTCATAGCAAACTGTGCAGTGTATCAACAATATACTGCATGATACGCACTCAAAACAGTGAAAGCAACATTGTCTCGCCCATCGCGACCCCTTTCACCATTTGCATAACAACTATGTATATATGGGAAATAGTTGTAAAACATATCGCTATATGATTATTGTGGTCTGTCCCTTCACCCGTTGGCTTGAAGCGGGTCCATGTACCAATTGTGATGCAAAATTGGCAGAAATATGCCTTGTACGTGAGGTATTCCCCTGCAGGGGTATCTCTGAGGTACTGCAAACAGATAATGGCCAAAGAAAATTCAATTATTTGTTTGGGGAGATAACATCTCTATTGGGCATAACACACAAGTTGTGTTCAGTGTACCACCCACAAGCCAAAAGGGTTGTGGAACACCTCAAAGGTCTGCTCAAAGAACACGTTGGGAAAATATGCATTACCCTGAACAAAAATTGGCTGCACTTTTTGCCAATTGCGCTCTTTACACTGTGGAATCAACCATACTCTGACACACATCTCACACCACATGAAGTAGTAACTGCCAGAAGAATGCATGCTTCACTAACACCTGCACATGCACATTTAAATGCTGAAAATTCTACAACTGTTATAGCAGATGAATTTCATGAATATCTTAGGTACTCTAATTCCAAAACAACTCTCTCATAGGAGGTGATGGAGCCCTCGCTCTCTCAATACTGATAGTCCTGACAAAATGGACACAGTAACCCTAAAACTATGTAAATGTTCTAATAAATGAAATGTATTAATTCTTATATCACAAAAAGATAATTAAGAAACCCATGATGGGTGTTCCATGTCTTTCTGATGTTATTGCAGAGACAAAAGTGTGTGCATGCTACGCTGGAGCAATTCACAGAGTGAACAGTCCCAATTAATGTGGAACTGGGCAAGGAAATAGAATTGTTTGACACTGTGAAAGAAGTGTTAATTACAGGTATAATAGAGTATGCTAGGGGGGCATATTCTGTGAATCCCCCACACTGTATAGATACAGGTGGCAGGGTATTTAATGCATCTTTCACGTTGGTCTCAAGTGGGTGAATGAGGTGTTCTCTGTTCTCTCTCTTTTAGGTTTTAATCTGCATTGCATTTGTGATGCGAATTACCCAAAGCACAAAGTGTTGAAGAAATTATAATCTAATGAACATTCCCTGATGAATGTTCAACCAGCAGGGTGATAGGAACAGAAACATGTTGGGATTCTACTGTAGAGACACTTTATGAGTGTTAGATTTTACATTGCTGTCCTTTGTATCTTTTGTATTGTTTAATGTTGATATGTCTTTTATCTTGTTGATGTGTTATTGCACTGAGCTATGACTCGCTTTGTGACTTTATGGTTTTTTTAAATTCTCTTTTTGTGATATATGAATTAATAAATTGAATTTATTTGAAAATGTACATTGTTTTAGTGTTACTTTGTCCATTTCTTCGGGACTATCAGTATTGAGAGAGTGAGGGCTCCATCACCTCCTATGAGAGAGTTGTTTTAGAATTAGAGTGTCATGACCATTGTGAGGGGGCACAAGTTGTGCCACAAGCAGGCTCCAACCAGAACCCTGAGGGCCTTACAACCACTGCAAAAGGGCTCCTGGAGCCAGTCCTGGTGCCTTTGGCACCAGGCTCATATGTAGGAAGGAAGGGCTGTTCAAACTAGGTCCCATTTATGTACTTGGGCCTTTAAATCCAACATGGAAGCACCCACACGGTCTAGTTCTAAGGACCAAGCCATGCTGTCTAGTGTTTTGGGTGTGGCAGGCCTGGAACTACTTTCCCTGGTATTACTTTACCTGGGTTATATAAACCACACCCTGACTGCAGAACACGCTTCGTGTTATTCTGCAACCCGCAGCGTGACGCTCAACGTGTCCAGCTCCTGGTCTTCAGCATCTTCCTGTAATCCTGCAAGAACAAGAACAAGATTATTCTGTTTTACCTGAGAAAACACCAACCAGCACTTAGCATCTAAACTAGGCTGCAATCTGTGGAAACCGAGAAAAGAAGAAACATCACTCACCTGTGAGTACTAGCTTAAGGACCTCTGGTGAACCAATACCACAGCTGCTGTTTGAACATTGCGACCTGCAATAACGAGAAAGGGAAAAACAATATTAGAAGGCGCGCTTCCAAAACATCAAATTCCATCAGTCTTACCTGAATTTCATTGCGCTACGCCACGCTTCCATCCGGAGCACCACAGCAACATCTGCAAAGGAAAAGAGACATATTCAGGTTCGCTTTCAATATTAAACAACCGCACAGCGCTGTACTTACCTTAACAGATTCCGGGGGCCTGTTTTTCATCGTGCTCTCATCCAATCGCAGCACCACAGCGGCCTGTGAGGATAAGAAGAAGAAAACATAGGTTAGCTTTAAAAGACAATAAAGGCGCTGCGCTTCGCGCTTTCTCTTACCTAGAAAACGTGCCTCTCCATCCGGCATGCCAGCCTCAAGACCTTTGCACCTGAAAAGAAGGAGATAAAGACATTAACGAATCCCCACCATAAACAGAACAAAGACTTACAATTAACAAACGTACCTGCCTACCAGCAGATTCGGGGTCACAGCAGGCCTGGGCCCAAGGAAGGAGTTCTGCACCAGTGAAGCAACTCGGGCAGCTTGCCAACAAATGTCAAGTGCCCCTGCACAAGAAACGCAGGATGGATAGCTCACCCTACAAATAACTAAGGTGAGAAAAGAACCCAGTGGGAAGGGAATCGGTCAGAGGGAGGTGGGAGATTCACCCATTTGAGACAGTTATCACAAATCCTCATTTCTGTAATTGCAGATTCATTATTCAGCACTGGGCAACTACGCATCCAGGGTTCCCGATCTCAGAGCCTTCCAGACGCCCCTGGGATATCAGGTGAGCGTAACAAGAGTATCTTTCCCTCTCCTTATACACAGATTTAAGTCTGCCCCAGGCCGCAGAGATAGTTTGACTCTCGGTAGGAATCAATATGTGGGGTTGTTGATTTACCTGTTTTATGTATATATGAATATCTTAGGGCCATGCCCAATTCTCTTAAGTTCATTTCACACCAGTTACCACCTCGACAACAATGGCCGGCCGCAGCTACCAGAGAAGAAGAAACACTACCAGAAGCATCAGCATTGCTACTACCACCACAGCTATACTCGGCGGACCAGGTCCTGATTAGGAACTGCGTGAGGAAATGGAATAACCCCTGCTTTGTGGGTCCTTTAATGGTGGAGTATGCCACAGCGACTGCGGTGAACCTTCAGGGACGAAAAAGATGGGTGCAGCTCACCCATGTCAAGAGAGACAAGAGCAAGACCTCCCTTACCGAAGGCAAGGAGAGCGGCAAAAGGGAAGTGTCATAAGATAAAACATCACTGTATTAAACACTATGGATCCGTTTCCCAACAGGGACTCAGAAAGTATTAGTACACAGCACAAGAGATGCAAAGGATTAATGGAAACTGTACCTTTTATTATTGTTCTTATGTGTTTCTTTCTTTTCTTTGGATAGAAAATAAATGGTTGGTGGCACAACAAGGTATTGATAAATTAACCATATTTGAAAATAAAACTGGAAGCATGACCAGGAGGGAAGGAGAGAGGTTTTGACCCTGAAAGATTTGAAGGGGGCACCAATGATGGCTTCTATACTGAGATTGAAAATTTGTGGTGTGGCCATTTGTGGTTTATGGTCTTTCCAACAAAAACTTTCCAATTAAAGTTTTTTGCATCGAAACGTATCCATCGAAAATATTTGCATCAAATGCATTGTTTTGTATTCTTTTTGGGGGGTACCCCCCCGACTCCCTATTTTTTACCCTTAAAAACCCACCCCAACGAAAAGTAACCCTTTACCCTACACATATATGCATTTGATGCATATATTTTCGATGGATAGGTTTCGATGGAAAAGGTTTCGTTGGAAACCTTTTTGATGGAAACACTAGATACAGCCATTTGCAGATAGTGGGAATAGAGAGCTCAAATGAGACTTGTTATGTCTGCTCTCTTGTCCCCCATGCCACATGCACTCTCAGGCTGTTTATACCGTAGGAAGTAAAACCAGAGACAGCACGCTGCTTAGTTCATCTTGCCTTATGCAGATGAGAGGGTTATTCCAGGGACATAGGGCATATGTAAAATGGAAAGAAAATTCAGTATTTGTTGACGAATTTATACAAATGAAGAAAATGGCAGGTAGGTTAGGATAAACAAATATTGGAATGCATTATTCACTGAAGGGACCACATACGGGGGAAGTAATATTTAGGACCATGAGATTAAAGAAATGCACAGATGCACAAGGGAAGGTATTGCCTTGGTGCACATAGAGACCACAATTGCACAAAATAGGGGATGTCTTTCATAGAGTGAAATGGGAAGAAGGGATAATTGAATGCAGAGCAGAGGCAATGGTTGAATTAGCAAAAGAAACGGTTGCATCCTTGAACAATATATTGTCTGCTGAATGGATGCAAAATGCAAAATTGTTTACTTGGATAAATGCGAAAAAACTGTTCCATATCAAACGTCTCCTACGCCCTTCTTTATGTTTCAGATATAATGGCACTATCCAAGTGCGAATGAACACTGGGCATAAAAGAAAAATGGACGAGCCAGCCTTTAATTTGGGGACATCAGCTCTCATGCTGGCCGTGGGGCACCCAAACTACACACAGCTCCCACCAAATTCGAGTGTTTCTTGCACGTTAACAACTCTTCATTCACCTGCATTGGTAGTGCCACAAAGCCGCGCTGTCTCAATTGCTTAGCACCCCGCCCTAATTCATGTGAACTATCGCAAGAAAGAAACTAGCTCTTTGACATTGAGAAGAAAGAAGAGAGAAAACTATTTTTCACAATCCTCTTTTGTCAGTTTAGCAGCGAAAAGTAAAGACTTGTTTAGCAAGGCAACTGTCTTTTTCACATTGATTGCAGCACCTGGAATTCACACAGCCACAAACACTAAGTGGGTGCAGATCACCCGGTGGGAGCTGCTACAGCTTGCGAACACTACTGAAAAAGGACTGAACTCTATTAAAGAGGGGTTTAGGGCCGTCAGGTTAATCACTTTACATAATAGGTATGTCCTGGACCTCCTTACTGCTATGGAAGAAGGTGTCTGTATTATAATACATTCATAGCAGCAAACGGTGGACAGAAAGGCAGCTTCACAGATGCTATTGCTGCCTTGCATAGATTGCACACTACCATGAAGAAAGACTGTGGTCCAGTTGTTGATGAAGACTGGTAACATGTAATGTTTTCCTGGGTGCCCTCTTGGCTGAGCAACATTTTTAAAATATTAGTTCCCATCCTTATTCTCCTACTCATAAGCTCTGTCTTTTACAACTGGTTTTAGGGTATCTAAAAAGAAGAAAGCACAAGCACAAATGTTGTCACTTACATAGGGATCTTATGATGTCACTGTCCTCTCAATACATGCTCATACACAAACACACCCATGGAATGGGGAGAAATAAATACGTATGGTGGCAAGAGATAGACCCAAAGGCCCTCCCTGGCACGTGGTTTCACCCTCCCCCAAACCCGGAGAACTATACCCAACACTGGGTAGATTTGATGCAGATGGAGAGTGCTGTTTTATGACATGTCTTCCAGAAGAGTATGCAGCACGCAGAGGAGCTTGAAGGGAGTGTGTAAGGCATGGATCCCAAAGGATGCCTATGATAGAATGATAGATGCAGGTTTATTGGTGAGCAAACTAACCAGAGGGGGAAATGTGATGGTGCAAATGGGGCAAACGTCACATCATGCACTGCCTCCCACGACCCTAAAATGTGAACGTAAATACAAGATAAGGGAGCTCACTTAAATGAATGGTTTTAAGGCCCTGTAGCCCAAAATATTTTCAATATGGCTGAAAACAAACAGTACACTAACACAAGTAGAATAGAGACAAGTGTAAAACTTAAGTGTCCCACTATGTTGCCATTAGAATATAAACACAAGTAGAATAGAAGTAGTTTGCAACACTATAGGTAGTTGTGCCACATCAAGGGAGTTTGGTTGCAGCGTACACAGAGAAGATCACTAGGCTGCAGCGTACAGTGAGAAGATCACTGAGAATAATAGGTTGCTGAAGACACTGAGAAGATTACTAAGAGATACATACACAAAGACACGGTATTCCTGATGAACGGAAATGTAGCACTGAGCTAAGCTCTCGCCATTTTGCAGCACAGGCTGCATGTGAAAAATTCCCATGTTATTTTAGAGCTGCCGCACTGCAGTCACCTAGATTTGTGCAACTTTATGAATGCCTTTACTTGCCTGAAAGTATGAGGCAAGCAAGGAAACAGTGGAAGGGACAGATATGTAGCAATTATTTCTGGTCCAAATAGTGATTGAATAAACACACAGAAAGCCTTGAACACCAGGTGCATGGTGCCCCAAGATGAAATAGTGCCTAAACACTAAACAAAGTTGTATACACATTGCCCCCTATGCCCAATCAGCAGCACTACACTTTGTATTAAATACAGTAAAATAGAAGAAAATATCCCCGGCAGATTGAGCCCCATAACAATTGGTATTCATTCTGTGACCCAATTAAAAGATTATGCACCTGCGTTGTTAGCGGGTATCGAGACAACAGTTGCTAACTAGAATATTCAAGGTCAGGGAAGCTGTCTGCAACAAAGGTGGTCCTGGCATGGGAAATGAGATGGTAGTATCTTTTTGTTCGTGGAAACAGGGTTTGATCCCTCTATTCACAGCCACAGTAAATAATGATTGGAATTCCTAGGATGGTGCAACATTCAAGGCCACCCCAAGAGGTGCAACCCATGTGTTATTTTTTTATACTATGCAAAGTGTGTGGTTTCGCACTTTATAATCCTCAGCCTGATGTCGGCTTGTTGAGTTTTTTGTATCTTGTTTGACTCCAGGCCAAACTTGTTAATGGACTGGTTTTTCGTGCATTAATACAGTCTTCTGCCTACATCTTAATTGCCTGATCTCTATTTGCTTGCTTGCAACCTGCTGATTATCTTTTCTACCGCATGTTTATCTATTTCTATAACCATCTGTGTGGTGTCAGAAATTGGGTGGAATTGCAGTGTGGGGACATGTGCAGATCCATCTATGTATCAGCAAGGTCTCATCCAGCTGTAATGGTGCTCATAGCACCGTGATGATTCATAATTGTTCAGGTCCTGAAGCTATATCAAGATGAAGAATCTGTGAGTGGAAGACAGTATCCATCCAAAGACATTAACATGTATTTATTCACAGTCAAGGCATATCTCTCCACATGGTCACATCACAGCAACCACCCTTTGTAAATCCTTTGTTTACATCCCCTTCCCTGATAACAATCATAGTGCAGTGTCTTACTCTCGGAAGTGGTCGGTTCCCAATCTCTCATCAAATCGCCAAGCCCCCTTTCTGCCTCTTGCGCTGTATCTATAACCGGTTCAAGTTTCTGGCTTAGCTGTGCCCGAGTCTCCTCTTGCTTGTTGCCCTCAACACAGACAGTATTGATGAATGACATCTGGCATCGGCACCTTTGGAGGACTGTTGTCTGGCTGCACTGAACCCGGAAAGGCTATGATTGTAATGAACACGGTGGGCCTCATTATGAATGACGGTGGTAGCACTACCAGCGCCGTTGTTACCTCTCCGCCACATTACGAGTTCTGCTCGCCGGTACCAGACTGCATGCGTGGTCTGACCATGGGTGCAGACTGGCACCCGCGAGTAGAACTTGTGATTGCACCGGCACTGTTATTAACGGTGCCGGTGCAACCATGCTCCCGCGCCCATACTGCCCTATGGAGCAGAATGGGGATCGGGAGGACGCCATACCGGCACCCGCGAAAGGGCAATTACCGGCCCATTCATCTCGTAATGGCCCGGTAATGGTCCATTCGCAGGTGCTGGGGCCGGTAGCAAGTTTGGCAGTAGCCGCTACTGCCAAACCTATAATGAGGCCCAGTTTCTCTCACAGCTCCAGCCATATTAGCCACTCCTCAACCCATTAGTTGTGCCTTTGACACTTTAGATCTGATTATGAATTTGGCTGAAATACCACCAAACGGTATTACTGTTACATCATACAAGAAGCATACAGTAACTTGAAGGATCTGCATGATTCCGAATCATGCAGACCCTTCAGTAGTTCCCTATTTTGCAGTCCCTTCGGACCCCATTGAGGAAATGCAGTATTACTGCATGGAGTAATGCCTTTGTGTGGAGGAATCTTACCTCCAAACTTGTAATCAGGCTCTTTGTACTACACAGATATTTAAGGAACCACCACATTTATTCCTGGCACAATGGTTAAAGTAATGTTTACTCCGAGAGAGCTTCTCTCTTGGCCTCACTGGGAGTATGGTAGTAATAGTAAAAGCATATAGGATGTAAACCACCACTTCTCTTTAAAATACACATAATTGTGTGTGAATTGTATGTGATATTAATAGTATGGGGTGCATAGAGAGTACTGCATGTGGTAAGAATGGTGTATTGCAGTACTTTCTGTGTACCCCCGGCGTAAGTATCCCATGAAATCCCATCCAATAATTAGAAGGTGATTTATAAACATATGAGGTATTTAAAATACCAAATTGTTACCATTACCACCAGGCTCATTCTAAGTATGGCTGTCTGGAAACAACAGTGCCGATAAGCTTACCGGGACCGTTGTTTCCGGACCGGCATTCTACAAGTCTGCCTGCCAGAGCTGCTGTGCCGACAGGACAGACCCTGCCGGACACAGTGGCCATGGTAGGCAGACTGTCACAGAAGCACCGGCACCGTTAATAATGGCGCCGGTGCTTCCGTGGTCCCCATTCCCATGGAGTCCAATTTACCGGCGCCTGACTTTCCGGAACGCACGGTTACCGCCTGAATCGTAATGCGCCCCCATGGCCCCATGATTTGTACCATTACCACCACTCTCAGACGAGGCCCTATATGTCATTGATTCTCTTGTGACACACACACAGCTTGATGTTAATCTCTGTCTCCATCTGTCTACACCACAATGCTGGGCAACAGGGCCCTATGTCAGGATTTTATGCGTTTCAGGATTTTTTGTTGGATTGTGTAGTTGGGGTATGAGTGGGCATTGGCCTATGATTGGGGGTCCATGCCATCATTTGCAAAGTAATCCCTGTGATCTAGTGGTCCTTAACCAGCGGATCATGGCTTTGTAGTCGCCCCCCAAAGAATTGGTCTAAGGAAAGGCTAGTTTGGATGAGGGAAAAGCCTCCTCTTTTCCAAGGTGCACTTACCCGTACGGTGGCTGTCATGCAGAGGCGTTGCCAGGATTGTCTAACATGTGGGGCCTGAAGCTAATTTAGTTGGGCCCACCGCAGTGACATTAACATCTGTAAATGCCCATACAGCGCTTCTGAGTGGGCATTTACACATTTTGGGTGGGCCTTGCCTGCTCATGCCCTACTCTGTCTATGCGTTTGGTGTTATGTAGCGGGATCAGGGATCAAACACACCTGTTCTCCACCCTGCGCTCTTGCATGTTATAACTAGGCTGTATGCAGGAGACAATTATCACATAAGGAAGCGATGATGTCACTCGAGCGATGGGAGTGTCTCTGGGTGCTGTGAGCAGGGATGTTGCAGTTTGCAAACGGGCTCGGGCTGACCGATGGGGCGATTGGGTAATGCCCAAAGGGTGGAACTGATAGTTCAGCCTGGGATCAATTTTTGGCCCTATATGGGGCACATTGGTGATATAGTTAGTGATATGGACCCCATTTACATAAAAATTCAACACATTTCTCACAAAAATGTTCAAAGGCTGCCCGTATTACTCAGTCTGTGGTAAAAAGTCAGCAATTGCGATTTGTGAATGTGTCTACTTATTTTTGGTACATAGAACTGTATGAGACAAGCTGGGGGAGTACAGTTGGGTTAGGGTGAAATATAGAGCATTGCACCAGGTGCTTCGGGCAAGCCCCCATCCTCCCCCCGAGTCCCTGGTGCCAGTGTCCTCCAGCAGCAAGCTTCAGAGCAGCAGAATCTCGGACTGGGTTAAAAGCCAAAGCACATAATTTAGGGACAAACCCTCAGACCTGTATACATTTGACGGAAAGAAGGGAACCGTCCACAGGATGCGGGAACCAAAGGATAGAGGCCAGCCCGGGTTCTAATGCTGCCACGAAAAGCAGGTTCTGGCCTAGGGTGGGCACAGGGAATTATGGGGAGAGATTGAATTGAAGCCATTGGAGAAGACAACGGTAAGGAGAGAGGCAAGGAAAGGACTCTGCTTCCTGGCGCAGCCTAGCTGCTGCCTCGTAGATAAATCGCAGATTGGGTGGCCAATGCACAGAGCATTCTGGGAAGACAATGTGAATCCTATGGAAAAACCCTCCATGATATGGTGAGCAAGAATAGAGAGGACCACTACAGATGCCTACTCAGACCCTACAAAGGAATAACCCCAGGTGGTTCTCTATGGAAGGTCGAGATTTACAAAGACTGATTGCTTTTTGTTATGTATTGTGCTGAAGGCATGGAATGTGAATATGGAATGAGTAGGAGGGTTCTGCCTAGGTATGTATAGATTCAAGAAAGAGCAGAAAAGCAGTTAGATGATGGCTTGTGCCAGGATGGTTGGGGGTCTTTATTCATGTATGTAACTTAGTAATAAAGGCTAAGTTATAACCTAATGGTGTGGACATCCATCATTACACTTTTCTTTTCAAGTTTTATATCCTAGTTATACACACATAAGTAATGACACACTAAATCATCACTTAACATCAAGGGGATATGGGAGCTGTTATTTAGCCTCATTTAAAATATAAATGCTATCTAATATTGCATCTTCTAAAAACTTCCCTTAAAGAAAAGGGGCAGAAAGATTACCCGAATGTGATAAGTAGTACCTAGTAATGTATATTTTGTTTCAACTCTCCTCTACAAGTTAATTTAATGTATCATGTTTTCTGTATGTAAGGTTGAGCAATAGGTTTTATAGCCATTCATATTGGAGAGCATTAGCACGGTTTTTAATGCGAATGTTCTATCTGTATTTTATCAAATGTATTTTAGTTTTAATGTACTGTTATTTTATAACTTTTATGCGCAAATAAACCTGAAATATTACTACTATTAAAGAAGATCAAACAAATGTTATATATATATACAGGGACTTTCAGATATATATATATATATCTGAAAGTCCCTGTGCGAAGGTGCAGGGAAGGTGGAGGGCACTCCAGGAAGCAGTTTGCGTTTGGTAATCCTCGCAGAAAACAGAGGCAGGAAACCGTAGCTTGTCAGCCAAAAAATTTACTTTAATGAATAGGATGTCCAGGGCAGAAAAATGACACGAAAACAACGACGCGTTTTGCGGTAACAAACCGCTTGTTCACGTTGAGGGTGGGGAACACAAAGGAAGGACTATTTATACTGACATAATCTCTATGGTTGTAGTATAGAGAGTCTTGCATACCTCCATATAGTCTACAACTAAAGTCTGCCATCTTTGATTAGTTTTTGCAGCAAAGTTCGTCACAATGGCAAAACAAAACATGCTTGTAAATCAGACATTCAAACAGAATAACATTAAGTCTTTTTGCCGTATTTGAACCGTATGCGATGAATCTATTTAAAACATGTTAATTAGACAAACTGAGCCATTAGAACATAGTTATTCTATGAATGGTAAGCACGATGGATCGTTATGCCCGAATGTGCAGAGCCCCACAGCCTGTGGTTGTCCTGAGGGGGCCAATCAGGGCTGGATTCTCCCAACAACAACATCTGCTGAATATGGCGTTGGTAGATCAGGAAGAGGATGGAAACATCCAGAACCTGGTGGAGGACGACTTATATCAAGGATGAGTGTCCAGAAGGCAAGGGCCAGGCGGCAGTCGAAGTGCATGGTTCAGGTGGATGGATCGCCAATCCTGGTGCTGGTGGACACAGGTGCTAGGCTGAGGCTAAAGGTCTGGTTCCCAGACTTGCAGAAGGACCCCCTAATTGAGTCAATGCCTCGAGCAACGCAGCCATGGGAGGCAGTCCATGCGGACTTTCGATCCACGGGTTGTGATGTTCACTTACTGGTGGTTTGGTGGTGGACCAGTGGTCTAGGTACCCAGTAGTGGAGTTCATTGAATCAGTGACGTTTGAGGACGTGGCAGTGGCTTTGGACGAAATCTTTGCGACCCATGGACTCCCGCAGACATTGTGCTCGGACAATGGGCAACCCTTTCAAGGCGAGAGGTTCGCTGAGTTTCTGAAAGAGTATGGGGTTCACCACAGGAAGGTGAACCTGGTCTGGCCCCATGCTAACGGCCAGGCAGAGCATTTTATGAGAATGCTTAACAAGGTGTTCCAAATTGTCCACAGGCAGGCAAAATGCCTTCGTAAAGCCCCATACCAGTTTCTTCAGAAATATCGAGTGACCCCACACTGCTCGAATGGGGTGGCCTCCACAGAGGCCATGTTTAGGAGATGCCTGAGGGGCCTGCAGCCCAATGCAAGTGAACCGAAGCCCGCTGTCACTGACGATGATCAGGTGGAAGAAGAAAGGAGATGCCGGAATGAGAGCGAGAATTCAAGATGGGGGCTTCGGCTGTACCAGCTGGCAGCAGGAGATGAGGTCATTGTAAATAATCGGCACCCCCAGAGGAAACTGTCACTAACATATGAACCAAGCCCTATGTACGTGATTGCTGTGAAGGGGTCGATGGTGACGGCCTCTGATGGAACAGACAAGGTTACCAGGAAAACCCGTTTTTTTAAAGAGAGCTGGAGAAGGCACGCGGCTGGGGGTGTCGCCGGGCCGAGACTGCACTGAAGAGCCGGATAAAGGTGGTGGGGTGGCTAGCCCCCAGGTTCCCCAGGGGTTAGGGGGATGCAGGTGAGGAGAGTCAGAGCTTGGAAGGGGCAGGAGGTATCCTCAACGAATTGCCCACCTCAGTGACTATGTGCTGGACCCCTGAAGCATGCAGGTGGAGACTATGATACATGCCAGCGATGATGGGTCGTTGTGAAGTTGGTTGCCACATGGTGGAGTGGGAGGTGGTTACTTGTTAAACTGTTATTTTGTTTTTGTCATAAAAATGGAGTAGTGTGGTGTCCCCTTTAAGCTGCACACGCGGCGGAGTGATGTAACTCTGTTGCGTGCGGCTATACAATAAAAGGGGCTGGTCACGTGTGCTCGGGCAGAGAAGCGTGGACCCTGGACGCGATACACAGCATTCTGTGCCTCTGTATGCGGGGGGGCTCACACCAAACGGTCTGTCCTGATCCCGGGACTCCCTCATTACACATGGAAACCTCAAAATAGAGTCGCAATTGTGTACACCTATTGGTAATGCTAAAAGCATGGGAAAAACTATATCACAGTGGGTGCAGGCTTCCTCCCCAAAGTTCTGAGCTTCCTGCTCAGGGGGAGGGATTCACATGGGGGGCTTGGAAGTTGAAAGGGGCAGGCTGAGGCCCCAGGGGTTTTCTGTCTGTGTGGTGGACTCAATCCAGGGGTACAGGTGTCCGTCCACAGGGAAGTTGTGCTTTGGCCATGGGGATGTAATTCAGGGCTAGAACTCTAGGAATGGTCTCAGGGACTTGCAGAGGGCTTCCTGCTCTCTTTCGGAGGTCTTGCCATTCTTGCAGGATGGTTTTGCCCTGGGTCTGTCATTGTCCTCCATGCAGGCCTGCTGACCTGCTATCGGCCTTTTGTGGGTTACCAGGTTGGGGATCTAAGGACTGCTCTTGGTTTCTAGACTCTTGATGGAGTTTTCCTCTGTCTGCCTGTTGTGGTTTCGGGCCTGCCTCCCTGGGATTTTCCCCTAGTGCTCAAACCGCTTCCTGTGGTTCCTTTTGAGCCACTGGAGGATGTGCCCTTGCAGATTCTCCATGTCAAGTCTGCTTTTCTGGTGACTGTCACGTCTGCCAGGGGGTTGTGGGTACTTTGCACTCTTTTGTGTAGCCTGCCCTTTTTTGGTGATTCGGGAGAAGGCTCTTTTTCTCAGGTGTGATCTGTCTTTTCTGCCTGCATTGTCCTCTAGGTTTCTTCGGTCACTGGAGGTGGTTCTTCCTGCCTGTTATCTCAATCTCTGCTGTATGGGGGTGGAGTTGTCTGGTTGTCCGTAGGGTGGTGTTGGTTCCTTGGAACATTCCAGGGCTCTGAGAAGCGTGGTCGCTCTTTTCCTTGCTTTTGGGGGCCATATGCTTGCGCTGAATGCCGCGATTCCGACAGTATGTCGGCGGGTCCGGGACTCTGTTTCACTGGCCTATCTGTCCATGGGTGTTCACTCTCCTGCCGGTGTGCTGGGCAGGTCCATTCAGGCCGTGGCTACCTCCTGGGCGACAGCTTGGCGGGTTTGTGCTTGTGGAGCTTTGTAGGGCTGCTACATGGGCCTCTCCTAGTGTTTTTATCCAGCACTCTCGGTTGTGTGTACATAGAGGTGTTGCTGGGGCCTTCAGTTCAAGTGTTCTTGGGGTCGGTGCCTTCTGAGTCGCTGGTTTTGTTCTGCATAGAAAGGTGCTGGGCTTTTGCGTCGCTTTTTCCTAGTGTGTTTGGTTCTTGCCCATTCATGTTGTTACTTTGGTACACCTCACACGTAAGTACTGGAATGAGGAATGAGGAAGAGGGACATGGAGGTAATGCAGGGATTACTTACCAGTAACCTTCATTACTCCTAGTCCTACTCGTCCTCGTAACCGTACTGTAGTCCCGCCTCTCCCTCACCGACTTGGCTAAATGGGGCTGGGCTTGGGTATGCTTAACTGAGGTCTGTCAGGTGGACGATGGCTGATATGCCCCAGGGAAGAAACTAAACTAAAACAGTTTATAAAGAAAGAATTGCTGAGGGAGGTGGAACAGCTCACACGTAAGTACTGTAAGGAGGAAGAGGACTAGGAACAGTGCTTTAAATGGGTGGGGCCAGCCGGGGCGGGACCCCGGCAGTCTCCAAAAAGTGGGCTGAGCCAGGGCCCTGCCGGGGCATCCCGGTCCAACCAGGCCATGGCGGGATACATTATCCCGCCACGGTGGTAGCCGCGATGGGAGATGCGCCTGCCATTTTAAAGTCAAGCAGCTGTGTGGCTGACAGACGTGCCAGCCAGCCACAGCATCGCTGAAACAGTCACTGTAACTTCTTCTTGTGACCCCTCGTGAAGTTATGGTCCCTTTGTTTTCCCTCCCCAGGCCACTGACTCTCGGTGAACTGGAGGGGTGGGAGGAAGGGGGGTTGGGGGAGGGGCTCTGTAGATCACAGAGCACAGATGAGCCCGAGGCGTCTTTGTCCGTTGGCAAAGCTTTATAAAAGATGGCTTGAATTGTGTACTTTTCAAGCCATATTTTATAAACCTAAAAATATTAAACATATTTCTATGTTTATAAAAGATGGCTTGGAAAGTAAGGTGCGCATACAAATATATACATGCTTACATACATTTATATATTTGTTTGCGCACCTTACTATGGTTTGTACACTTTCCAGGCCACGGCCACCATGGTGCAACGCCCCCAAATGAGGGCCCCCTCTCAATTTCTTACCCCACTTAAAGCACTGAGAGTCTAAGAATAATGAAGATTATAGGTAAGTAATCTCTGCATGGTCACTGGTCCCCCATGGCGTGCGTGCGTGGCGTATTGTTCTCTGACGGAAACGCACCGTGTCTTGGTGACGTTCAATGGGAAACCACGCGCACGATTATCTCCTGCTAGGCCTTGTCAGACCCAGCGTTTCCCCTTCCACCCTCCCTCCCCCTTACTACTGGTCGTACCTGCCAGGTGACATCAATGACTTTCTACTGTAAATATTTGCTTTGCTTTCCCTTGTTTTGCCCTCCTCCCACTCCAGGTCTCTTTGAACTCTTGGTCACCCTCCAAAATAGTGTTTACTTTCTCTGCTGATAAGAGCGCGGTGCTCCGTAAATACAGGGACTGAGTCCTTAAGCGCAGGTATAAACCTTGGAAGGTAACCGGATGCCTTCCTTTCACCGGCGTTTCCGCTCCAGGTGTGCACCGTAAGGCTTGTGTTGTTTTTGTTTTCATCTTGTTTGAGCTGTCACTATGGGCCTTTTTCCGCAGCCTTGAGTTTTCACGTAATAATACACCAATGTCAACTACACAAAAACATGTGTTGTTTTTTTAAATATATTTGCCGACTGCAGTGCACATACGCCCGCCTCCAGAGTTCTGATGTTATCTTCTGAGATTACTAATGGGGAGAGAATGGCACACCCTCTCTCAATTCGCCATCCTTTTGATTAGGACTCTCTCCTAGGTATAAATATTTACCCACTAACATGGCAAATGCTTTCCGCAAGTCCTGGCCGGTCTCAATCGGCCAGCGAGCTTTCATTACCTTCACGCCAAATGTCGCCTTTGTTTTTTTTCTTTCTTTATAGCCCTTCCCCTCTCTCTTGAGGTAAGAAAGCACTTCACCCGTCCCACAATCGTGTTTTGCTTTCTTCCCTTCCTTCCGGACAATGGAGGCAGGCTGGGTGTTGAGCCCACTGCTAATGTTTCAGCACCTGCGATGCTGTTATCACCGCTCTAGGCTTTGTGGGACTGGGATGATGTTTGTTATTCCCCCCTCATTCCCTTTTGGGATCTGGTGCGGAAGGCAGTACCGTGCCCACAGAGTATTGGGCAGCCCTAGGGTTCCTCATGGACAAAGCACCCGGGGCGCCCAGGCTCGTGGTTGGCCGTGGAGGGATCTCCTGGGTCTCCGGGTCCTGAAGAGGGCAAGTGTTGTATAATAGTCAGGCCTTATTGTGGGTTGATAACTTGCTTTAATAGTAACAAGAGCAATGCAACTTAAATAATAAATATATATAGTGACAGTTATCTTCACTGTCATGAGTACACACAAGTCTCTGGCAAGTCTGAGTCTTTGTATGCTGGGCAGCTGTTGTTGAGCTGCTTCATGCTCTCTCGCACCGTCTCCGCGCCTCACGGTCTCGTGAGAACTCAGCGCTGCTATGGGTGAGGTCCACAGTGCAGGTGGTCAGTGGGGGCCGAGCTTCACCTATGGATTGAGGAGAGCGCGCTTCATGCGCATGTTCAAATTGTGGTTGCTCCTCCAGGGAGCCTTGAGGTCACAGTGAGTATCGGCGTATATGGCTTCACTGTGTTATTTTCCATGTCTCATGTAAATTGCCACTTTGCTGTGGATGGCAGACTGGCGGTCCTCCATGCTTGGATTTGCAAAGGCCTCTGGGGCATGCTTCTGAGCTTCCCAGTCGCATTATGTGAGTTTGCGGTCCCTGTGCTTTTGAAGTGGAAACTGTGAGGAAATGACTTCTGCTCTGCAGAAGTTCAAGGGTGTGTAGTAGTGGAATCCCTTACTCAGCCCTCACACTTAACTATAAGTGTGAAACAGATACATATAAGAGTTTAAAGCCCTGATTCAAAGAGCATTTTCCAATGGGTGTTTGCCATTATAAAACACTTCTGTGAATTAGGCCCTTACTAACTTCGCCTTTTGTGGCAACGTGGGCCTAGGGAAGGCTACATTCTCAAGAGGGGTGTGAATGTGATTCAGTAGCAGCCCGAACAGCAAAGTATAACAGTCCAAAATAAAGGGAATGTCCAATCAAGGTTCTCTAAAAATATATATACTTTAAACACACCATTTGCAAAAAAACCTAAGTAGAAAAATACTGTACAAAACCCACCCCTGTGGAAAGAGAAGAGAATATGCAAGAATAGAGAGAATGCAGCTATCTGGTCAAGTATAGAGGGGTGAAAGGCAATTCAATGACCACAATCTTCTTTTCAATAGGATATGTCTGTCTAGTGAAAATGGCGAACAAGTGACCTACCGACACTCTAGGGCCAAAATGGACCAGGGGAGTTATGGCTCAATAGTACCTTCTTGGCGGTTCGGCAAAGGCAAGCCAGGCTTCTTGGTTCTGTTCGTGCAGTTGAAGATGGGGTGAGTGGCAAAGGCAGCTCCGGTGTATCCTGCTGGTTTAAATTAGGTCTTGCAGTGCTTCAATGGCAGCAAATGCAGGAATCCTGCATGGCTTGGCTCTCAGGTGGCGTGAGTCCCTCTCAGGTTTCTCAGGGATAAGTGTAGTCCTTGTTCCTAGGCTCTACACACAAGGGAAGCTGGTGAACCCTTCCAGTGGTCATTCAGCGTGATGAGGTCCTGGGCAGCAGTGTGGCTGGCAAAGATACAGGTCTTGTTCCAGTAGCAGGTCACCTCCAATGTAGGAAACAGAGCTCGCCTCTGCCTTGGACAATCAGTCTTCACCTAATTGGTGCAGTGCTTTAGAAAGTCAACACTCCCAACAGAGTTTCAATAAAATACTTCCATAGGTGTTTGAGTTTATAGTGAATAAGAGAAGTAGTGGTAGACCCCTTTTTTAAAGGCAAATGTCTACAGATATTCAGACAAAATTAAGCCTGCTGTAGGTGTCCAATCCCTGTCTTTGGAATTAGTGGACTTTGCCCTTTGACATCACACCCCAAGTGCTTTGTGTTATAGCAAGGAAGGGTAAAAGGCAGAGAGAAGCAAGCTGGTGGAACCCTCGACAAGCTGTAAGGAGCTCCCTCTGTCTATACTAACCCACCCCATTCCCTTTGCTGTAGAATCGAAGGCCCTTTTGGTATTCAACACCCTGGTGTGAGGCTTCTTCTTTTGTGAATGTATTTGCCATTTCGTTCCAGTTCACAGGTCCGTTTCCTGAGGAGTGTCTGTCTCTCTGGGAGGGTGTTACCTGTCCTCGCAAAGGATCAAAGAAAGACAATCCCCAAGGCTACAGTCTTGCTTGGGAGAAGCAGAGACAGCCTGGCTGGGGGAAATACACATATCCTTCCACAGGCCGACACATGTGTGATATCAATTGGATGTAGCTTTAATAATTCTGAGAAATGACAATCCACAATACCCTAACTTAGGTATTGAAAGGTTAACGGGCCACCAGGACAAACTCATAATAATGGGGTTTTGGTACAGAGGTGCATATCTTAAATGTAGCCCCTGTGCTGCAGTGACTTGGCTGTCACTACAGCTGTCAAGAGGGCACCTATTCCCTGAACCTGATCTGTGCCATGGGAGAGCAGGGCCGCAGATGTGGCTACTGATTCAGCCCAATACTGTTGTTTACTATGCTTTTGGAATGGAGTTTTTGGAGAGGGGTTCTGATCAGCCGACCGACTACCCTCTCTAACAAATAATTATTCGCATCATTTTATGCTTAATAAAACATGTAAAATGCCAGGCATTCTACACCATTGCCAGATGGCAATCTTTCACAGCAGCTCACCCAGAGATCTTGGCATGGGGGGCGTGAAACATTGGCTGCAGATCTTCCCATGGAAGCCTGGACCCAGCCTCTACACCTGGATCCTTATTGTGAAGCACGTTGGGCGAGTATGGCGCACCCGTCACCATGCACATCGGGACATGCTTGGCTCTGGTTAGATGTGTGGCTGCCGCATTGCTGCCCTCCTTCAGATGCTACTCCATCTTCATTCCCCCAATGTTCTCTACATCCCAGCCAGCAGGGCTTTGGCAGTGAGGAGCAGGGACACAGTGTTTCATTCCTGGCTGTCATTTGAGGAACACAGGGGTGGGATCGCTGTAAGACCACAGTACCTTGAGGTATGGGGAGGGGCTTTGCAGCCTCGGGGTTTCTCCTTATGTGTACAGAGATTGCAGTGTCCATCTGAACGATTGACTTGGGCCTTCAGCTTGGGCCGTTTATTTTAAAAATACAAATATGGGAGCATATTTATCCTTCTCATAGGTTGTGACAGTGTTGCTATCCTGCCCTTGATTCCAAAGAGAGCATGGAAAAGACATTATTTGAAGAAATGTTGGTGATGAATGCTCTTTTTCACTGTTCTGGATTTTTGTGATGCTCTGCTTATATTAATCCTGTTGGTTCAGTGAGAACAAGGTCTGGCGGTGGCGCCCCTTGTTGCCTACAGCACCTTGTTCCCTGAATTTCACAGGGCTGACAGATTGTGTCAGCAACCAATACTACTATATGTTCAAAGTAGTAATGCAAACCCTTTTTTCACACAATATGTTACTAACCTCCACCTACTTCAAACTGTGATGTTTAAAAACATTTCCAATGTTCTGTTGAGGTTTGGCTCAAGAAAACTCTTAAATAGGTTTTGTGTTTAGACCTATTGTTTTAATAGTGTGTAACAATGTTTTGAATAAATTGATAATTTTGCTGAAATTTCCTCTGCTGGTCCCTCCTTTTTGCCAGCATTTACACGCTGGCTTCCTGCTTCCTCTGAGCCTACCTTTTTCATACGGTTAGATTAGGGGTAGCCTATGATTCTTCTCTTCCTACTAGGAGAATATGTATGCAAAGAAAAATCAGTGTTATAATATGAAGAGTACATGTGGCTGAGTCAGCTCTCCTACCCACGTTAGACAGCACAGAGTAAGGCAGTCCCAGTAGACACGATGACACACTCTGGCTCAGGTTATCAAAACAAAGGCAGTCCAAAATGTGGATCGAGGCCCACCTGGCCTTCCACGTTAAAGTCTCTCCAGCTTTCAAAACACAGTTAAACAAAACATTCACGCCGGTCTCCCTCAGTCGGGCTCGGACCTTTTAAAGCAAAAACTTCACGTAGGTCTCCTTCAGTCGGGCTCAGACCTTTCAAAGCAAAATGTTCACATAGGTCTCCCTCAGTCTGGCTCGAACCTTTCGAACACAACACTTGCAGGAATTCCCTTCCCCAAGCTTAATTCACATCCTTTAGGGTTTTCCTTCCCCTAACTTATTACACATCCAGTCTCCCTCCGTCGGACTCAGACCTTTTCCTGATGTCGAAGACTTTCGAATGTGCATGGCTTTTACTATAGACCTCTGCAGGACCACTTCGACTTTCCCTTCAGCTCACACTCTTATGTTATTTGCCCTAGTGTCTCTTGGTCTGGGTAGTTCGATGTTATAAGCACAAAAGTTCAATGTTCACATTTTACCACCCCCCCCTTTTCCTGGGGTTACTTTTGATCACTTCACTATTTATAGTTTATTCACTTTATCGCTTCATAACAAAAACTTGGCAACCCTCCCACATTTTGTCCACCCTCTGCCCCCAAGTCATCCCACAACCCCTCTCACCTTTCCCCACCTCTACTCCCACCCCACTTACCTTCTTGCGCTCCCAGCACTGCCGATCATTCCAGGGCCGCCACCATAGAAATTGAAAAGAGACTAAGTACCTTTTGTATTAACTTTGGTAGCGGCCATCTTTTTTTTCACTGGAGATTGAGCTTACACAATGTGCATGGAACCCATCTCGGTAAAAAAATAAAATAAAAAAAATAAAAAAACTATTCACACCCCAGACAAACTCTAGGGTGCAAATAGCAATCACCCCTGCTTAGGTGGGGCGTACTGGGCCAGTAATGTTCCTGAGCACTTGCCGAGGCTGTTGGTTTGCTTGGGTGTGCCTAGGCTTGGGCTGGTGGGCCGTTACCAGCTCTGTCCACCCCCAAAGCACGGGTGATTGCTACAGTCTTACTGTACACAAGCTGCCAAGGGCTGTGCCGTCAATGGGATAGGTGTCAAGTCTGGTGGGCAGGGTGACGAGGAAGGAATGGGTGTCCTGGAATGATTGGCAAATGTGCATCAGGGGTGACAGTGCTAATATCACTAACAGTGCCCTGTCATGGTAAGCGCTCATGGGCTCTTCATGCTGGAATGGTTTCTTAGGGATATATTGAAAATCTATTGCAGCCAGCCCAATGCTCCTTTTGCACCACCCTCCCTAGCATGCATGCATTGTTCTTAAGAGGGCATAAATGCCTAGTCTAAGTGCACAATTTTGAGAAAAGTCTTTGCATCCATAAGTGCAAGGTGTAGAGCAAGCCCTGCAGAGGATGGGTTGTTATGCAAATACCGTAAAGTCCTTCTCCATATGACTGACATCCCAGCACCTGCTGAACATCAACCTAATCATCTAGATCCACTCCTTGTACCTCCACCCCATCTCTTTATTTGAAGGCAGGTTGGTCTGGCCCCTGACCTTTCTCTCACTCAGTGGTGTTCATTGGCAATGTCTAATTCAAGGTGGCGTCCAGCATTTGCAGAGATGTTATTGCTAAAGAAAAGAAACACAAAGCATGTTAATGTCATGGGTCCTCATAGAATACAGGGGTGGACTGGCCCATAGGGAACTCTGGAGATTTTCCTGGAAGGCCTCTACACCCTGGGCCTCTTTTGCGTATTGACCTATTTTATTTCCCAAATTTCTCCTAGGAAAGGGGTTGGGGCTTGCTGAAAATGTGTAACATGGGTGCCCTTTTGAAAATTAATTCGAGGGCCTCTTTTGGTCCCCAGTCCGCCCCTGACAGAATAGACAGTAGTGTACCCCCATATGGAATCCAACCCTTCAGATTTCAATGCAGATATAGAAAATGTCATAGTTGACAAAAGAGGAAGAAACAGGTAAGAGACACACCGTGCAGTAACTTACTCGCGGTGGTGAAGAGGATCTTATCGTTTGCCACAAACACTTGTATTGTCTGTGTCTGTAGGGGTGCAGTCTCCTTCTCTTCTGAAGTCCCTTCCATTTGATTTCAGGCTCATCATGGCATGAAGTTGGGTTACCAACAAAGGCAAGCTTTTTGCAAGGCATGGTCCACTTCTTGTTGTAACACCTTTCGGTTTCGCTTTGAGATCGCTGATATCGGATTGGTTCTGTCCTGGCATATACTGTGTTCATAGCTGAGTCAGCAGTAAAGGAGCACCCGGCTATCTCGCCCTTGGTTTTAGGAGCTGTACAAGCCATTGTCACATCAGCAGAATGTATATATTGCAAATTCCTTCATTTTTTCAGTTTCACGTGCCACTATGACATAGATGGGAAGGGCGTCACATTGAGGGCATTGTTTACAACCGACACCTAAAGCATTGTAGTGTCGCAGCGCCAAGCATCCTTGTCGACCCCGAAGGGCTGCAAAATGCAGACCTCAGCCCGCTGTACTCAGTCTGATGTGAAGGGGTGCGGGTTGGCTGGCGAGCAAAGAGAGGGCTGCTTCAGTTCAACAGCAATTTTGAAGAAGCTGCTTTGGGGGAGGAATCATTCCTCCACACAAAACCCAGGTGGTTTCAGGGCACCGTCCGCCCAGGTATTTTAGAGGCGTGTGTAAAAAATATTTATTTTTACACCGACCTCGGGACTCGAACCCAGGTACTTCACCATTGCACCATAACCTGATGAAATACAACACACAACTAAAGCTGGAAAAGTCACATTTCGGGACTGCATGTTCCACGGAAAACATTGGTATTGGTTCTTGGAGTTTCAAACATGTCCACCTTTTAACATTTCAAAACACTATTACAAGAAAATATCCTCCCATGGTTTTTTGTGTATGTTGATTTTATGAAAGGCAAATGCCATTCGCCCTGTGCAGTTTGTATGGTTATGCAAAACGAATTGAATGAAATTTACATATTTCCCCTTGATATGCTAATTTCTGGGGACACCACATTCCATTGGTATGTTAATGAGTTCCCCCCACTTTTTTTTAGGACTTGACCCCTTTTCAGTTTGAACCTCTACATTTGGCAATGCAGTAAAAGCGGCAGGCCTCCCGTTATAATTTGGAGTTGTTTTACCACAGGTGAAATGTCCACGACGGAAATGACTGCGTGAGAAATGTACGTTACACACATTTTTCATACATTTCCATCCACAGTAAAACAACCCCAAATCTATCCAAACACTAACCCCCGACACCTCCCCACCTCCCTATTTACCTTTCATTGCGACGCGCTGTGTCCCTGCGACGCTGGTTCCCTTTCACTTTTGTGTTAGCGAACCAGCGCTGCCGGTCCCTTTTCTTTTATTTAAAAAAAAAATGTTTTGATACGGTCAGCTATACTATACGATAGTGAGCGGAGTGTTGCGGGGACGCCCGCAGCCCCTGCAGCATTTTTTTTTGTCAGCTGCGGGGGTGTCCCCCGCAACCCCCGCTCACTATACTATACAGTTACGGGGGTACTATACAGTACTATAGCAGTAAATGGGGATTCGGTCAAAATGACTGAATACAAATGACCTACACCACCAAAAGTTCTAAAATCGATACTACTAAATGTCCTACTGACTAAATGTTCATAGGACATTTTGTAGTATCTATAGTAGTATCTATTTGGCACTACAGTGGAGGGAAATGGAGAAGTGGGACCGGGTGACAAAACGTGGTTGCAGGGCTGCCACAGGTTTTCCATGAAATGTGGACAGGTCTTTATCGCATCATGCTTTCTGATACCAGATGTCATGCATATGAACTGTTTTGATTATTGTGAATTTGTTTTATGACGGTATAAGCCGCCAAATAAACATTACTGATTGGTTGGTTGGTTTATTTGATTGATGCCAGATCTCTGTGACTCTTTACCTTTATTTCCCTGACACTTTGTCCTATTCCTACCATGCTGATCGAAAGTCTGCCACACACTTCATCCCTTCCTCAGTTTTCTTCGTGGATAATAACGCCACATTTTGGGTGTACTATTGTTCTCCTCTGGAAGGATAAAATGTAGAAATGACTACGAAATTCAAACATATAAAGGTTGCCCACACAACATTACAGATCTATGTAGATCTACATAGGCGTGTACCTGGTCCTATGAAATGAACCCACTTTATTGACAGAGGTAATGACTTCTCTACTTTCATGTAGCAGCATTCTGCACACAAACAATGGCTGACTAAACAAATCCCAAAGTTAGTGTCCAGGAAAAACCACTGCCCACTTTCCTCATCTATCACTACTTCATTCACACTTTGGTTTACCCCATAAAACGATGCTGAAAGAGCATTCTCAAGAATTGTCCTGCAAGCCCTGGCTTTTTTGGAGCATGTTATGTTTCGTATGTGCATACGTGTGTGTGTGTGTGTGTGCGCATGTGTGTACATGAAACGTATGGCTTATTATTTCCCACCTGACGGATATCCGACAACTTTAAATCTGTGTTAACTGTTAAATGGGTTGTAGTATGTTCAAGACTCAAAGACACACCCCAGGAGAGCCTACTTGATAAATGTCACCAGCTATTCATCTTTCTTTGGCACAGGCATGGAGTTTTCTGTTGTGAATGCAATTTGCAGTTCAGCCAAAAGTGCGAACCAGTTATTGTGTGTGAAACCAGCACTAATCAGCAACAACATATTTACATCAGGATATAATGTACTTTAGAATAGTCACAGATTTAAAAACAAACTGTGGGCTTTGTCATGCAGATGTGACTTCAATGTGGTTGTTATCAAGCACTGACACATAGCGGTGCCATCCCCCACAACAAGGAGTGCCACCTCATACCTGATGCACGGAACCAAACCACTCTGTTTTTGTCCAATCCTAGATTAGGGGCCAGGGGCCATCGGCGAGCCGCGACCTCAGCCCGAGTAATAAATGAAAGGCCCACTATCCAAACTGCCTCATCTGTTGATAGAAAATGTATGGTTGAGAAACATATCGGAAAAACATAAGCCGCCATTACCATCAATTCCGCCGTTCTGACATGCAGACATCCCCCACTAAGTACACCCTGTGCCGGACTCAGGCGTCCCTGTGGCCTAACATACAGCTGAAAGCGGTTTGACTGCCATCTCCCTATATTTTGAATTGCAGGTGCTGGCATGCCCTGCGAAAAGGCCGCTGTGGCGGCACCAATCTGGAATCTGGGGGAGAACTACCCCTTGCCCTGAATCCCCACTGCACCCAGCCTGGTTGACAGAATCTTTCTAAACTGATAGTTGGTCAGCAGGGCTCCGTTACAATGCATAAGGAGTAGGCTGGTTGCTGGGACCTCAAGGCTAAGTAAATCTTTAAAAATGCAACTGGACAACTGTCGCTGTGGGTGACCTGGTGAAGCAACCCCCACTTGCCCATGCCCCCTTGACCATTAAATTGCACCAGTGCAAAACTGATCAACACCTCCTTGTCGGCTTTTGAACTGAACTGCACATCCCTCAAGGCCAGAGCCCTACCGGAGAGATCCTCTTTACCCACTGCCACCAATTCACTGATCCTTAAAGCCCCAAAAAAGGCAAGCGAGAATGCCGCCCTGAACAGTGCCACCTCAAAACCATTAAAGCATACCCCAAGCAACGCGCCTAGCAGTTTCTGCAATAATGCGAAGGCGATGGGTTTCCAAACATCCCGCTTGGGTCCCTCAGCCCAGCCCCATCCCTTCAAAGCCATGCGTACCAAGAACTCTTTGGTTGGGCCCACCAACCCCTTTAATTTGCAATGGAATGCTATGGCCGCAAGGTGACGCATTGCCCAGCTCCTGCTCTTACCCATACCATGTGTCCATACCACAAATGCACGTATCTGCCCTTCAAGTACCTGGATCTAACGCCTGGTGTGAGTGATCGCTTCCCCAAGTTCCAGAGCACCTGGTCCACGTCATCAGCTGCCACCACTTGCTCCTGAACAACACCCCTTCCTTCCTTGCAGTTGGATGGGCCTCCCGAAATTTGCACCACTGAAAAAGAGAAAGAGCATCAGCCGCTACATTCACCACACCCTGTACATGCTGTGCCCTGAACTCGATATTCCCTCGCAAGCACACCACCACCAATCTCCCTAAAAGGCTCAGAACTGCCGGGCATGAGGCTGACTGCATGTTTATGGCCTAAACCACAGCCTTGTTGTCAGACCAAAAGTGCACCCTCATGTTCCCTAGTTCCTTGGGCCACAATGTGAGTGCCAAGAGAATAGGAAATAGTTCTAATGCCATTATATTATTTGCCCTGCCCTTCTTGTGCCACTGCGCTGGCCATTTCTGGGCACACCAATCCTGTCCCAGTATTACCCCAAAACCTTCACTCCCTGAAGCGTCGGGGTATAACTGCAATTCACCACTGGTCTGCCACAGGCTACTCCATAACATCACCCCATTAAACTCATAGAGGAATGCCCGCCACATCTGCAAATCATCTTTAAAGCCCGCCCCCAGGCGGATGTGGTGGTGGCCCTGTGACACTCTGGCTGTTGCCCTCGCCAACCTGCGAGCGACCATCCAGCCCGCCGGGATGACTTTGGTCGCAAAATTCAATTTCCCCAATGATTGTTGCTCTCCTTCCAACGTGTTCCTGTCTTTAGACAAAGTACTCTCTATCTCCCTAATCAATTTAGACAGCTTCTCTTGTGGCAGCCTACAAGTCCCCTTTATGGTATCTATCTCAATACCTAGGAAGGTCAACACCTCAGTGCGTGCTTGGGTTTTTTCTGGTGCCAGTGGGATCCCCATTCTGGCCATCAAGTTTGTAAAGGAAGACAGTGCAAGACTACAGCCCCTTGACCCTTCTGACCCTTGAACATAAAGTCATCCAAATAATGAATGAGGCCCCCCCCGCAGTTCTGCTTTGCGTGCAGCCCACTCCAAGAATGTGCTAACCGCCTCAAATAGTGCACAAGACACCGAGCAACCCATTGGCATGCATTTGTCAATGTAGAAAATGACCTCCCAATGAAACCCCAAAAGGTAAAAACTGTCAGGGTGTACTGGTAAGAGTAAGACTGCAGACTCTATGTCCACTTAAGCCAAGAGAGCCTGTCTTCCTGTGGCAGACACCACCAACATGGCCTGGTCAAAAGAAGCATTATGCACTGAGCAACGGTCCTGGTCCAGCCACCCTACCAAGCTCCATTTCTGTGTATATCTTCTGTCTTACAACCTGAGGCTGCTGGAGGGATGAAGGGAGGTTCCTAGCCATCCGACCTGTCAGTGGCCCCTCGTAGGGGATCTTGAACTCCTCACTAAAGCCCTCCCACAATAAATCCCGTCCTTCAACCTTGGGTAATCCTGTAGGAATTCCAGCAACACTACCTTGTCCACTGGGGATGGGCCTTTCTCCCATACCCCATCACTGGCTCTCTTTGTGCTGGTCTCTGCCCCTAGAGCACCCCTCAGTTTTAAAACAGGTTGTAATCGGGTGGCTCCCCCCACACTTGGAGCATTGATGTGGGAACCTACACCTGGGCCCCATTGTACATGACCCTTTGTTAAAATATATACACGCCTTACCTGCCGTGGAGCCCCTTTGTGCTCGGTCATTCCCCCTCTGTCCTGATGGGGCTGACTGAAAGGGCCGCCAATCACTATTTTGGTTCTGCTCATTCTTACCATACCATGGTTTCCTTGCGCATATGTACACCTCGCCATTTGGCCTCCTGACCCTATCCTTACCTCCCATGAATGACACCCAACCTACCATATCTTTTGATCCCATCGGGTACCAAGGCCATTTTGGTCCTGAACTCCATGTTGTAATCGATACATCAAGTGGAGCTATACTTTTTATGTTCCCTTATGATCACCCTGCTATTTTTCCACAAAGCCGGACCCTGGCTTCAATCCTTTTCCATCCAGACTGCTGCCATGGGATCGAACGCTAACTCCCAATTGTGTATGTTCTCCTCAGGCTTGCTCCTTCTGTGCCTCTTCTTGTCCTCCTCCTTGCTAATATTAATGTCAGGGCCCACTGTTTCTGTCACTAACAGTGAGAATATATCAAAATACTCCCTCGTCCACATCCTTTCTTTTATATGCATTGGGATATGCCATGCTATGGTGGATCTGCCAGATAATAAGGGTGCTATTGTTACAAGTGGGAGGACAACCTCACCTCCCACTCCCCTTACAGTGCTAACCATGGTGGTTAACTCTGCCGCTCCCCAGACGCCTGAGTGGGCTGCAGCGTAGGTGCTACTGCTACACGTGGGAGGTCAACCTCACCTATCATTTCCCCCGCAGAGCTAACCACAGTGGTTGTTCCCGCTAATCCCCCAGATTGCTGGGCACAATGCTGCCCTTATAGCTCAGTCACTGGGGTTGCCCCCCCCTTATCAGACAGGAATTGCACCCCAGTTCCCCCGAAAACTGTCTGGTTCTGCAGAGCTAAAGAGCTTGATGGAGCCGCCCCCCTACTGTACCTGAAACCCCTGCGATGGCAGCTGGCTCTGGGGGGGCTTCCCACACTTCTCTAATGGTTATGCTGGGTGCACCAGGTGGTGCCTGCACAGATCCCCACAGTAATTTCAACCTCTCACATAGCGTTTTATTCAATTTCTCACTCATTTCTGCAACTACTGCAGGCAGTGAACTCAACAAACTACTACTGGATTGTTCGCCAGTGGGTGAAATAGCATCAGTAACTGTACTCCCCAACTCACTGACTGAAGCAGGACCCAGTGTTGCTATGGGAGCAACCACCATACCTGCGAGGGCTTGTGGTTGAACACCTCCTGTGGCATGACAACCATTTCCTTACTATTTATCTTTCGTGCCGCCCGTTTCTTTGGTGTTGGTGTCCCTCGGCTGCCCACCCCAAGTGGTAACAAACCCCCAACTGGCAATATAGTCACAGTCTTACCCTTTGTAACCCGTGCTGCCCTTTTTGCTTTGGGCGTCCTGACAGTAGGTATCTCAGTTGCCAGTGGGGTGTCAGGAACTGGGGCTGCACACACCAGCGCCTGCACAATTTGTTGATGAGGGAGCAGTTCTTGCTCGTCTTCCAATATCTTTTCTGCCCAGTCCTTTCCCCTTTTGTGCATCTTTTCCTGAAAACGTGCGAACATCATGGCCTCTTCATCAAATTCGTCGCCGCAAGAACTGTTCAAAACAATATGTATTACTGAAAACATTTCTGGCGTTCCTAGTTGAGACATGTTGCGCGTCCTTTATTTGGGCAAAACAATCTATTTTCTGTGTGTTTTTCAATGATCACACTGCCGCCCTTCCCCAGCTACTAGATCACTGCAGTAGCAAAACCAGCTTCCCACTTATCCTGTGGCAAAACATATGTAGTTGAATTGTTAAGCCAACCTTACCAATCTGTCTGTTCTCTTCCACCATACCTTATTCCAAGCACAAGTAATCCTTTCCAGTAACCTAAACCTGTTTGTAGTACAAATTGCACATAACTATTGCTTCATACATTCCGGAAACCATTCAAACTAATCAGCGTTTGTGCTATTGTCATTAATCCTACTGAAACTGGCTAGCAGTTCTGTGATCCCAAAAAAATAAATTTGCGAGCCTTATGTTTGTCCCCAAACATGGTACTACACAACCCCGGATCCATAAATCGTAGGTTAATAGCACTGCGTTGGTCTGCATCGTCCTGCTTAGAAGAAGAAGAAGGTGGAAGCCTTCTCAAAATTAAAAGACCCTACCACTCTGCGAGATTTAAGAAGACTTCTTGGACTTACTAATTATAGTCGAAAGTTAATTGAAGACTACGCAGAGGTCACTCGACCCTTGGTCCATTTGGACCCTTGGTAAAGGCCAGAGTCAAGTCGGAGTGGGGTCCAGAACAATCCGAGGCAGATAAACAACTGAAAAGAAGCCTTTCCCAGGCTTACCCCATAAACAACAAAGAGTTCTTCTTGGAGACGGTGTTCTCAGATAATTGCCTAACAGCGGTATTGTACCAAAAGCATGACAAGGTCAACAAAGTCATCTCCTGCGCAAGCAAGACTTTGTCCTCTGTGAAGGAAAAATGAAATGACTGCGAGAAGGCACTCCTGGCAACGGAGTGGGTGCTAATAAATTACCGCCCATTCATACAGGGGGAGCACATCAAGACTCCTCACCGACCCTTGCAGTATCTACAAAGTGACAGAATCTGGGCGGGGAATATTAGTAATTCCAGAATTATGTCCTGAATCCTGTCCATGCAAGGCTTTCCTGTGGAGGTCAGATATGGCCAAAATAAGAAGAGTCCTCTAGCACAAGGGTTGGCGGACTTGCATGATTGTGCTCAAGAAAACTGTCTCAAGGATGAAAGTCTAATGACCAACAACAACATGGAGGCGTACTTAACTTCCCCACACAAGGTCTATGAAGAAGACACATGTCAGAGGACACCCACAGTTTATGTGGATGGGTTCTCCTACCATGTTGATAACAACAGGTAAAAAGAACTGGTAGCTGGCATTGGGAATGCCTAGGTGAATGATACCCGGGTCCCTCTGCTGGTTATAAAATAGGACCCCAAAGTAGTCAAGTTGCAGAGTTTATGGCTGTTTTCAGGCCATCCTCACTGCAGTGCACCACCAACTCAATGAACTGGTCATAATCACTAACTCTGATTATGTCAGGAATGGGTTTGTGGAGCACCTTATTAACTGAGAAGAATCAAGGTATGCTTTGTGCCAACAACAAACCCCTAAAGCATGCCAAACTGATCCAGTTAATCAATGACCTGGTGACCTCCAATTAGATGACCATCTATTGGAAGAAGATAAGAGGTCATTCCAAGATAGGGGGACCAGATAAGACTGGGAATGACTTGGCTGACCAGCTGGCTAAAATCAGCGCTCTGCAGGGGGAGTTCATAGAAATGGAATCACTGCTGGGTAGAATCCAAATGGCAGCTGTCACCAGGTCACAAACTCGGGCCAACAGCAAACTCTCAACAGCATAGTAGAGTAAAGAATCCCCAGATGCAGATTTATCACTGCACAGAAAGAGGACCCGATCATTGGGAAATGTTATCGACACATTGCAGACCCCGGAAGCTTTCCTCTAACAGAGTTGGATTATGCCGGTAAAGAGAATCTCCCCGTGTTCATGAAGTTTTCCAAGATGTTCCGGATCCAAGACGGTTTGTTGGTAAGGAGAGCCCTATCTGGCTGTGACCAGTGAGTGGTACCTACCTCATTCCGAAGCCTGATGTTGAACCAGGGCCATGATGATGCCACTGCTGGTCATAGGGGGTTTCATACGGCATTGGAAATCTTGCGCAAGGTTGCTTACTGGCCAGACATGGGCCAGGACCTCGACACTTACCTAAAAGGGTGTCTTGTGTGTGCTCAATTCCAACCCAGTTCACTCACACATAGAGCTCCCCTACAAAAAAGGGGAATGATACTGCTTTGGTCAGATTTGCACAAAGTGGGTAGAATGTCTTTCAGCACCGAATTATAAGGCAGAGACAACTGCTGCACTAATGATCAACCACATCTTATCTCGTTTTGGCCTCCCGCAAAGAATTGAGTTGGACCGAGGAAGCCATTTTACCAGTGAGGTGATGGCAAAGAGGTTGGAGATTCTAGGGGTAAAAAGAAAACTCCACATTGACAACAGCCAGCCTCAAGTGGGGGGGGGGGGGTGTGGAGAGATACAACAATAAAATTGTGAGTATCTTAAAGAAGTTTGTGGCAGACTCTGGACCCAGTTGGGACATCCAATTGCCGTCTGTCCTGATGGCTATTAGGTCTACATCATCTTCTGCAACAAAGATGTCTCCATTTGAGATCATGTCCGGACAATAAATTGTGTTACCACAGCATCTGCTCTATAGGACTCAGGAGCAGACACTGATAAATGTGTCCACTACTCATGAGTACATTGAAAAACTAAGGAAGCACCTGCAGCATGCTTTTGCTTATGCTAAGCGCAATTTAGAAAAGTCGGCTGGAGGAATGAAGACCTACTATGATCTAAAGACCACAAGAAAGAGTATGAAATAGGTGACAAGGTTTACCTGTATAATTTTCAAAGGAATCAGGCCAAGGAGCGGACATTCCTCCCATCTTGGCGTGGTGCTTTTGAAAATGTAGATAAAATATCAGCTGTTGCTTACAAGATCTACATCCCAAAAGGAGAACTTACAGAAGAAAAATGGGTCCACATCAATCAGTTGAAAAGCTGTCATCTCAGACACGCTTTACGACTGATTGATGAGCCAAATGAAAGTTGAGCAGAGGAACCATCTGAAGAATGAAAAATCGGATGGCAATATATATATATATATCTGTTCAGGTCCTCCTAAAAAACAACAGAATGGTGAGTTGCACTCTTTGAAGGTCCAATTTTACCAAACAAGAGTCGGAGTCCGGATCACAGCAAAGTGCCTTTATTGGTGCATCCAAAACATATTAAAAGCCATTAGAATATGGCGTTCCCAACAGAAATAAAAACAGAATGTTCAGCAACATAACGCATTTCGCGACTAGCTCGTCGCATGTTCATATATATATATATATATATATATATATATATATATATATATATATATATATATATATATATATATATATAAAACAGGGAGTAATTTACTTGGTGTTACTGGACAAATGAAGACAACAAATAAAATGTGTTTTGTGAAATGGAAATGTCATGTTATATTTGTATGTTTTTGTAAATTCTATGTAAATCTTCCAGGGAAATATGTGTGTAAAAAGTACTGAAACTCTTTTTCTCTCTTTTATTAGAGAACTAACCTCCTTAACTTCCAGCCTGGAGGAGAGAGCAGAGTCTGGTGGGAACCCCAGGGACATGTAAAGGAAGGAAGAAAGGGGGTGCCGTGCCACGCCCTCCAACCCAAAGATGGAAGGGGAGGCTGGAGTGCTCACTCCCAAAAGGAGGAAGAAAAGGGGTTGCCATGCCAAACCCCCCAACCCAGAGATGGAAGGGGAGACTGGAGTGCCAACTCTCTGATGAAGAAAATTACGCCTAATGAAACCCCACTCTGCCCTGCTCTTCCCTAACAAAGAATCATGGAAGAACAGGGGGGGCATGTGGGGTGCATTTAAAGGCCCCAAATAGAAGTCCCTTTCAGATGAATGGCAGGATTTTAAACACTGAAACAAAAATGGCCTGACCTTTATTTTTGTTTTTCAAGTACAATTAAAGAGCCATGTGGAAAGGGGCCTACCTGTCATTACCAATGATTAAGCAGCATTTTAATTTACAAAAAAAGGAGGAAACAGAAGAGAAGTCCCTGTCACATGGAAAACATGATTTTTAAACATTGAAAATAAAAACAGCCTGCACATGTGTGTGCAAATAAAAAAACCGATGGAAAACAGACTTTGCTCACAGAAAAATTTCAGAAAAACAAAACATGATGTGTGGGTTGATAAAGAGAAATGTATATTATGTTTCACCCACAAAACTCCAGTGACATTTGAAGAGCCACTTTGTCTTCATGAAAAAAAATTCAGCCCAAGGCAGACCATTTTGCTGGCTGTGGGCAAAACTTCACAAGGAAAACTCTCACTCCTAGCCTGGATGTCACATCTTTCACCTAATGACCAACCGCAATAAAAATATCCTGCTAAAGGCGTCGAAATTTAGTGTTCTCCGGACCTGCTGGCTCTGAAAGCAAAAGTTACCCTTGGCTGGAGCATGACTATTATGTGTGAACATGGGGGCACTCACTTCAAAGAGCAAACTTCCAACACAAAGGAGATAGAAGAAAAAACATGTGGGCACAGGCTGACTCAGTGAAAACAAATGGCCAGAAGCAGGAGCAGGACCATTGGTCTCACATGAAGATCAGGATCGGACTGGGACAAGAAATAGGCCCGGTCATCCAAAAAAAGTGTCCCACCCCTCGCCTCAAAAAAGTGGCCCACTCCTTGCCTCACGACCCTTGACCTCTGATGACATCATCTAAGTGATGTAATTTGATCCCACCCCCAAGCTAAGAAACATGACCTTTCACCCCTTTACCAAACAGGAAGTGGCATCAAATAGCATTGTTCCTAAGTACATTACGAAAAATATGGTTATGATTTCACTAATGTGATATACATTTCATACAAGAATGGATCACCATATGTATCATTAGAAGCATGGAAACACAAGTAACCACAGACTTTTTTTTGACCTTGTTTGGCCTCAAAAGTGAGGACATCTTGGTTCCCTATGATGGAGCGAGCAAGGGACCCATCTTCAGGCATACCCTCTTTGACTTATGGAGACAAACTATAGTCAAAAAATGTGATGCAGTGGAATGTAACTAATTAATCTTAACCACTAGTAATGTTCTGGACAACCTTCCACACCATCCTTTTTCCTTTTCTGTGCCATTGCAGAAGATCACTAGCCAAGTGCAAATCAGTTTTGGTCCAGCCACCAATGGGAGCAGTCCAGCCTGAACTGCTAGGCCTCATCCCCCTTCACGGAAAGGTACACCTTGGTGTAAAAGTTGCCCACAGCAATGCCTGGAGTTAAGATTCATTCAAAACCTTTCGCCCATCACATTGTTTCGTCATAATTTGTCTCCCTAAGTGCCAAACGGTACACTCAAACATGGGTCCTTTGCTTGCTGTGCCATGGGAAACTATGCTTCACCTCACTGATGAGGCCCAACAAGGCTGTAAATGTCTGTGGTTGCTTTTATTTCTCTGCAGAGGGAAGATGTCCTACCAGTTCAGGCTTTTCTGCTCCCATTGGTTGCAATTCCATTACTGATTTGTATATGGCTGGGCCCCCAATTCATTGGCACAGATGGGGTAAAAAACCGTGATGTGAAAGGTTTCACAGAGTAATGTTAGTGGTCATTACTAATTCAAAACCCTCCACCTATCACATATTTTTGTTATCATTTTTCTCCCTAAATGAGAGAGGGTATTCCCAGACGTGTTTCCCTTGCTTGCAGTGCTATAGCAAACCAAGCTTCACCTTACTGAAGCCAAATAATCTGTGGGGAAGCTTGTGTTTCCATCATACGCAGAAGATGAGCCTACCAGTTCGGGCTGATCTGCTCTGGTTGGAGGCAGTTCCAATAATGACATGCATATGGCTGGTCCCTTTCTGCAAAGGCAAAGAGAGGCTGGTCTACCAATGGTCTACAAATGGTGGTTTGTGAGGTTGCCCAGTAATGGCAGTGGTTCAGATTAACTAAAATCCTTCCCCCATCACATTTTTTGGTAACGAACAAAGACTAATGCCTTCCTCACATTAAGTGGTTAAAGGTAAATATGAGTGGTGGTCAATGCAATCTTTTGGGATTTTGGGGCCCAAGCACATACAACGTTAGGGCAACCTTTGACACCAAATAATGAATGGACCCAAGATTCTCTGTCCTCAAGCTTCTCTGTTCGTAACCAACCCTCCGTCCACCCCTTTGTAATGATTGCAACTCATAACTTGATATGTTGCCCTGGAAGTTTTTTAAATAAGCATGGTAACTCCTTTGAAGTCACACTGAGAATAATAAACGTATTACCCAAATAGACCTTTTAAAATTGACCTTTTGCACAATTGACCTAATTATAGTGCTCCTAATTGACCTTCTGCACAATTGACCTTTATATTATTTTAGTTATTTTATATATGTATTGGGTTGGCTCTGGATTATAAATAATATAAGGGGATTGGGTGGGGGGTTGCAGGGGGTTCCCCCTGCATACATGTCCTAATTGACCTTCTAAATTAGGTCAATTCTCCCGTGGTCAATTGTGAAGAGGTCAATTAGTATGCAACCTAATAAACAGGTGTCATTTCAAGGCCAACGATAGCTGTCCGAATTGGGTGTTCTGGCATAGCCACAGAACACATTTTAACAATAACATGCAGTATAAAGTTATACGGGCTGTAGTATAGATGCAGGGCCAAGATCAATAGCTAGTAGAAAAAGGTATACATAGCCCAGAATAGACACAGAACTCATATTAGCAGCCTCACAAATGTACACATGCTCAAGCATGGGTGCAGAGGACAGATTTGAAGCAATGAGGAAGATGCACATGATGTAGACTACAAAGAGGATATACATTAGAATTTACCATCAGGATTCACAAATCTGAACATTGATTGAAATTAGAAGAGGGCCATGGTTTTCAAGTGGGGGTTCCATAACTGTGCTATATTGTTTGTTTTATGATATTTGTAAAATGACAAAAGGAAAAAGTCAAATAGAAAAATGTTAAACAGGAAACTGACAAAAAACTGTTGATAAAAAATTAAAAAGGAAAAAAGGTAAATGCCCAAGCTAAATAATAAATGCTTCGTGTACTTGATCAAACACAGTGTTACTTCATGAAGTTAAGAGTTGACATAGAGATATCCTTGTCAAGACCAATGTGAAAATGAAAATGTTTGCATGAATGAATGTCAATACGCAAATATATGTGGCAGGACGCCCCTTTGTTTAAAAATAATTGTGCCATGAAACACCTGACATTCTGGTTTGCAATATACTAATGGTCACTATGATTATACATAAAGAAACACTGCAGTGTGTTAAACCATGAGTATAGATGTTTTTGAAAGAGAACTAAATCCCATTTAGGGGCTGACCATTTTGAAATGTTTAGGGAGTGGCAATTTTGGCAACTTAAACAGATTTGATTGGTGAAGTGGCGAATCTGGGATTTCAGGCCAGTCTGCATGTTCTGCACTTGATAACATTGTTTCCTGGTTCTTGATATACAGCAAGGTGCAATTATTGTGAATGTTTGAGTTTCGTAAACTAAAATCAATTATCTGTTTTGTAGACATGACTTGGAAAGTACCAAATCACATGATAAACCAAAGTGGGAATATTAAAAAAGAAATCTGTGCAGGATAATGTTATGGAAAAGCAGAATAATTGAATATGTATTTGCACCATCATAAATGGAAATCAGAAAGTACCAAAGTGCTAATTGACGTGAGCCAAAAAAGAGCTCATCTGGGTTATACTGTTGTATTTTAAAGATTTCAATAAACCCAAGAAAAGGAACTGTCTGATAAATTCACTTGTTCACTTAGTTTTTGATTCATGCTTGTTTGCAGATTATTATTAATGATGTGAAGATCATTTGAAATTGTGGAAAAATTACATCTCGTCCTTGTGTCAAGTAAGCAGATCTGAAAATATGATTGCTAGAGGCCTGTATGTGCAGTGTGCTGATTCTTATATAGAACAAACTAGCTGGGTTGCAAAGGAAGGCCAATAAGCGGGTGCAGTAAAATGGCACGCTATTCTGGGTTCACCTATATTCTAAGAATAGACTATTCAGCAAGACTTGGAAGGACACGGAGAGAGGTGATACAATGGGTTACAGACCAAGGATACATGTTAGGGGAGGCAAAGGCCTGTGACATTGGGGCCGCTTTCATCTGTCTGGAACCCTTACACTCAAATCGCCCACACGAAATGAAAAAGCAAGCTCAAAATGCCATGGTAATGTGAGAGGGCAAACCTTTTCACCCAAGTCAATATGGTACTGTACAAGGAGATAAGGTGATGTTTCCAGATCACAGAGTCGTCCAGTGGCAAAGACTTCACACTTTGGCTCGGCATTCTTGAATTTGGCTTTCTAGTCCCGTCTCCCAAATAACGCATTGGGCTGTCCTAGTTCTGCTGTAGGGGAAAATATGGTGGCAAAAGTGCGGTAACAGAATTACTGCACTGTATTGCTAATTTCCTTCACCACCGAATTACGAAGTCAAAAGTGAAGTAGTGAAATCCCTTCTAGAAAAAGCTGGAGATGAATCTTCTGTTTTACCTCCAAAAATTGGCAGATTTACCATGTTCGAATTACTGTCTGCGGTAAATGCGCTGAAATCTCCAGGAAGTCCTAGAGACTCCAGAAAATGGGGAATTAGTCCACTGCAACCCCACATTATCCTTGGTAATTACATAATGGTAATGGTAAAAGAGTTTGACAGTAATTCCAATGGAGTTACTGCATACCGGTAATGAGACCCATTGTGTTCTTCATTGGGGGTGGCTGATCAATTTTTACAATCCTTTTTGGAGAGACTGGGCTGTCAACCAGCCCCCACTGATGCTATGTTATTATTATTATTTTTTTTTATAACTAGTGCTTTCTGGTGCAAGTATACTGCCTTGCAGGACAATAGTCGTTACTGTCGCCAAAGTTTGCATACTTAAATGCATTAACCTCGGAGAGATCATAGGCGAAATCTGCCTGGCCAGGATTTGCAAGTGTGAGCTGGCATATGACCAATGATCTCGCAACATCTGCACAACACGCTCAGCTATCGTCCTAACCATTAAGGCACTCAAGATTACGAATATGCCTTTCAACTTTGGATATTTCATGTGATCAAGGCATTACCCCAAAGAAAGGTAAAAACGCTACACATGTGCTTCAGTAAACACACAAACTGTAAGTACTACAGTGATCACAGATTTGGCTACAGGATTATTTGGTTAGATTAGACCATAGTTGTTAAGGACAGCTAGGCGGCAGACACCGAACCTCAGCAGCACACTATAGAATAGCAAGACAAGTGTAATTTGTATTTTGTAAAATAAGTTCACTGCCTTGTTTATATCAGGTGGGCTCCCTGCCCTGCCTCTCAAGGTGAGGGCCCTGGGTAAATTCCCCTTTTGCCCCTCCACAAAGACGTCCCTGATGGTGGTGCCAGCTGAATGATGAGTCCTACAGGAAGAGCATGACATCTTGACAAGCCCAATGACAACCAAGAAGGATCCAGTAAAGGCCAAGAAAGGAGTCCAGGGCACTGTAAATCCCACAGACCGCGAGTGACTGCTCCCCCCAAAGAGCGCATATCTGCTTTTGGGACAAAAGGGAAAGACTGAGGAACATGGGCCTCAGTACTGCTCGACTGATTTCTGGAAATGCTGGCATTCATCCCATCGACTCAGTTAAGAGCCAATTGCTCCAGGGTTGGGAAGAAAAGTCAAAGGGGGAAGGGAACTCCTACACGGTGGTTGACTCGTCCGTTAGCCCCGAGGCTGCGAGAGTATCTAAATGGTTGGAACAGTGTACCGAGGCGTACCCCCACAGATAAACAGAGAACAAGCCACTTTTGTGGCCAAAACCAGGCAAACACAAAACAACTGGGTAAAAATACTCCCAGCAAAACACACACCTCTCTAAGGCAATGCTCATTTCATTGGTAGCAGCAGAGCAGTGCCAGAAGGATCTCGAGTATTATTATTGCCTGATTTGAAGAGGAACCTTAAGGTAAACATGTGTCTTTTAATTTGCGTGATCTAATGCATGTATGGAAGTATGTGTTACACAAATATCTGTTTTACAGATCAAATGTATTTTTTTGCCGAAGAAATAAACCAATCGGGAATGGGAATCGCTTTTTTCTATTCCTTAAAAATGTATTTAACTCCCAACTTCTAAAATTAGGGTGTAAAATACTCCCACCTCAAACTCTTATCTTAAGCCTTTCGTGTAGGTGTGTGTGTTTGCTTGCCTATTGTGGGAAAACATGGCCTACTGGTAGCACAACATGGCACATTATGGGAGAGACACAGCATATGATGGGATTACCTGACATAGACTGGTAGTACTCGTGCATATCATGGCGCATTATGGGAGAGACATTGCATATTATGGGATTACCTGCCATGGACTGGTAGTACTCAGGCATATCATGGCAGATTATGGGAGAGACATTGCATATGATGGGATTACCTGACACAGATTGGTGTGTTAGGGAGAATTCTCTTTAAAGGCTAATTTCCCTTACCTATAGAGTCCCCCAGCAGCTTTGCTGGATTTCCAGGGTTTATTTCTTTCTCCTGCTAAGAGTGAGACTCTTTTTTCCACTTTTCGGCATATTTTTGATGTGTGTTTGAGGCTATTTTTGTGCTTATGGTCTATGGGGTTTTTCTCACCCCTTTAGGTATCATCTTATTCAAGTGTGTTACACCGCACCCTCAGTGCAGTAGCACAGGGGTGTCATAGTGACCCCCAAACATAGACTACATACCCTGGGACTGACTACTGTCTCCCAGGGCATGCAAAGTTACCATTGACTTTGCTAGTCCATAGTTATGAACAAAACCAGTACACACCATCTCACTAGGGAGGTACTGGGAAGGGTTAATAGTTTTCCCCTGGTGTTCATTTTCGAGAGGGTACTGCCCAGTCCCTCTCTCCAAAGTTTCTGGCTGGTGGCAGTGGTTACTACCATTTATATTCAACCACGAATACTTTCCTATGGGATTTTCCCATTGTTCGAGGCTACCACTTTTTATGACAGCCTTTAACATACCGCCGGTTTATCTTTTTATTAACTTTACTCTGGTGTTTTTTTTTTGCCAGATCTTTGATAATATTTCTTTCTTGTGTCTCTCTCTGTAATCCAAACTCAGGTTCGTCCTTTTGGCGGGCTTCTGGACAGAAGCCCTCCTGCAGGCGCCAGTGAATCTGGGGTAGACAGGATGTGTGGGAAAGGGAGTAGGCACCCTGGACAGGGTTGCCTAAGCAACCCAAATCACACTCTGCCCTGATAGGCTGGGGGGTTATCCCGCCAGGATAACCACCCCGCTGCGTGAGTGACAGCTAGGCTGTATGAATGGGGGTTTTTCTGCATAAAAGTAGGGATATGAGGACTGGCGGACAAGACGTCGCCACTGGAACCGAGAAATCCGAAGAGGAGAGAAGCTGAAGACATCTGCAAAGACTGAACCACCGGTGAAGCCCTGCTGCAGACCCTCATCACTTTTTCTCCAACGACGAGAGAAGATCTACCCTGCAAGAGCCTTCTTTCTTTGAGCTGGTGGGGCCAACCAGCTCGCCAATCGCCTTCCAGGACTTGCCTTGGTCGAATCGCCAGTGCCAAGCACTAGGAGACCGGATAGCCAGGCACCCTTCCACCACGACCGCGATTGAAAGGAGCGTACTTTTTATCCGGTTTGGCATCACCGCGGCTGGCTTCTTCCCTGGGCAGTGCAGTAACTTGAACCTTCCTCCACGACCAGAGCCTCTCTTAATCTGCTGGATCTCCCGAACTGCAGGAACTGCCAGGAACTACCGCCACCGCTGGAGCCTCTCCCACTTTTAAGGTACATTGTTCCACCAGGCCTCCCGTTTCGTTGGGTACTGCTAAAGGTGTTTTAAATCCTTTACTTACCTTCTGGGCTGGCCGCCCCTATCGTCTAACATTGTCTTTTTACATTCTGCACCCTCCTTTTCAACCGTTAAACAAAGACTTGACTGCAGCTACAAGAACCGTTTGATCTTGGGCATTTTGCCTTGTACCACTGACTCTGGCACAGGCCTATTGACTCTGGCTAATTCTGTTACAACTGCCTTCCCTAGATTGCTTTTCATCAAGAAATGTGTTGGTGCACCTAAACTCTTATAACCACCCTTCCTTCCCCTTTATATATTGTTGAAGTGCCATTTTGCTCGGTTTCACCTAAGTATTGCTTATGCTAAAGTACTACCTTGCCTAACCTGTTCACAATCCAATTGGGAAGTGTTGCTGGTGTGTTTAGGAGTCTAACCCTGTATAACTTGACCTTTCCCTCCCTCTGAAGAAATTGTTAGAGTGCCATTTCTGCTTGGTTTACACTGTGCCATTTTGCTCAGTTTTCACTCTTCTCAAACTTGTCTACAATTTAAATAGGGAGTTGTGTATACTTTTCTTGACTGTTTTAACTTGCTTTAATGATAGTGACTTGTGTGTTGAGTTAAGAGTGTGTAAAATAATTATATATATATATATAAATATATATATATATATATTGATACAAAATACAAAGCTTTGGTCAGTGTTTTCTTGTCCCATAGTGCTGTAGTCCTATTGTGTAAACCCTGAATGCTGCTCATCTCCCTCTTGAGATAAATCTGACTGCTCAGCCACAGCTACCAACTAAATCTCTGTGGTACAGACTGATATCAAACGGGATTTATTGCATGTACCTGTAGTCCTAATCTTCTGTAGTGCGCCCTAAGGGAACTGCATAGGATTCTGCCTAACACTAGTGTACAGCGGTGAGGATAAAGTATTGAGTTTCCATTTTAGAGTGCTGCTAGTACCTTGGTTCAACTAACTACAAGGCTTAACAATCACTAAAAAGTTAATTTTAAAAAATCAAGTCAAATATAGAAAGCTATAGCCAGGAGACCCTCCTGCTGATTATTTAAGGGATCTGTGTAGACAGAAAAGTCTTCCTGTCAAGGGCAAGAAATCAGAGTTGATTAAAAGATTGTTGTTGAAACAAAGTCTGGAGAGTGGGGCTGTAGTGCCTACTCCTCCAGCAACTGTAGCAAATATTGAGGATGATAATGTTGATGTTATTGAGACAGATGAGGAAGAGGAGGCTGACAATGTAGCCCCCACTGGCCCTCTGCCTGCTCAAAGGCCTCAAGCCTTGGCTACTGGACCTTTGTCAGGTCCCACATTAAATCCTGAGTTTATCTCACTAGAAAAAATGAGGCTTGAACTTGAATTCAAAAGAATTAGTGCCCAAACTGAACAGAAACACCAAGAACTAAGGCTCAGAGAAATGGAGCTCAATCATGAGTTAGAGATGAAGAAATTGTCTGTGGAAAATTCTTCTCTCCCCGGATCCTCTAGATCTTCCAGTCCAAAGAGACCCCGGATGCCTAAAGAGATTGTGGGTATGTATGAACCTAAGTTGGATGTGTTAGATTGGTTAGCTATGTTTGAATACAATCATGGGCTCCAGGAAATCACAGGGAATCAGTTGCTTCCCTGGTTATTCTCCAGGCTCCCCCCTGTTGCATCTAATGTGGTAATGGAGTTGGGGGAGATGGACAGGATGGATTATGAATGTGTGAAGCTAGCTTTAAATGCTAGATTTGAGAAGACACTTTCCCTTAAGAGGTTTAGGACCCTCAAAAAGCATGATGGTACCCCTTGGGCTACCTGGGTGAGTGAGTGCTTTAAAAACGTAGAGGGATGGATTAAGGGTTACAGAGTGAACACTTATGAAGGAATGAAAAATCTTGTCATGCTGGAGTCTATCTATGATGCCTGCTCTCCTGAGCTCGGACAGCACTTGGCTGATTCAAAGGAAATAGATTCCAAGAAGCTAGCTAAGGCTGCTGACTTGTGGGTTGCCAACAGGGCTACTCACAAGGATTCTGGGGTCACTCTGAAAAACGATGAGAGAAAGCAGCCTAAGAAAGACAACAAAGAGAATTCAAATAATTCCAATTCCAAAGAGGGCCACAAACAAAACTCTAAGGGTATCTAATATCATTACAAAACCTCTCTTTGACAAACTGGACCATCTGGGTGTCACCTACACCAATTACGCGGATGACAACCAGATACTCCTCACCATCTCTGGCAATTACAATGTCGACGTCACCAGGGTTAACTAAATCTTCTCCATCATTCAGGCATGGATGGCCACACACGGCCTCTGCCTGAATGATGAGAAGATGGAGCTCCTCCTAGTCGGATCACCCAACAACACACAGAAACTCAGCCCTGACTACACCAACATCATCATCGATGGTAACACCATCCCCATCGTTAAACATGTGAAAACCCTAGGATTTTATCTTGACGCCAATACCAACCTTGCTAAACAAGTCAACATGACCGCCTCAACGACCGCCTACACTGGGAAACTAATTAGAGCCTACAGACCTTTTTTTATCTACCAACAGCTGCCTCACACTGGCTAGGGCCCTCGTACAATCCAAGCTTGACTATTGCAATACCCTTTACCTAGGTGCCAACCAAGGTATAGTCAACAAACTTCAGGTTCTCCAAAATAACGCGCTGCAAGCAGCACTAAACATTCCTAGGAGAAAGCACATCTCACCCATCAGAATCTCTTGCAAATGGCTCTCCATTCAACAAAAAATTGACTTAAAAACTCTGTGCCTCACTTTCGAAGCCCTAAACCACCTAGCCCTCCCCCTATCTCACTAATAAACTTACTTTTAAACCAAATACTAGAATTACAAGATCTTTCAACACTCTTTGCCTCACGGTGCCCAGATTCTCAACTACCTCTGACTGTATATATTGTATATTAACTCTAAAATGTATAACTGCATTATATATTGTATATGTGTAACCTGTCCTTAAGCGCCCGTTTACTCCTGGGTCTGGAGCGCTATATAAATAAATAAACAAACAAACAAACAAACAAACAAACAAACAAACAAACAAGCCACAAGGGAAACCAAATCAGGCTAGTGTACCTTCTGGTCCCAGACCAGAAGGAGGTCAGAACAAGCCATCATTCATAAAGACATTTGGGAAATGTTATGTTTGTGGTTCAACTGACCATGTGAAAGGGGATCCCAGATGTAAGGGTAAACCTTCAGGGGTCCACACTGTTTCCTTAGCCTTCGCTCATGAGGAGGAAGTACAAATGGCCAGTGGAAACTTTCAACTACTAGCTGAAGACCCCATAAGAGTCTCAGCTAGTGTTTCTTTAGTGTCCTTGGGGTTATGGGAACAACAGAATTGAATTTAGATGTCTATAATTCTATCCCAAATAATACTAAAGATTATTATAAGGACAGTGTCCTAGTGAATGGTCAGGAGACCCCTGCCATTAGAGACACTGGAGCCAGCATGACTGTGGTGGACAAATCTTTTTTCAAGGTGGAGGATGTTGCTGAGGCACCCAAACGCCCCACCAAGTTATCTGGAGGGCCTGTGTAGATGCTTCCCCAGTTACCAGCTCTCATCAAGTGCAATGACATGATTGTAAGGATACGTGTTAGTGTGCAATCTGAAGTACCTGGAAGGGTTCTATTAGGAAATGGCCTAAAAGATCTTGAAGTAGTGTCAAGTACTCCCAAACCTCCCAGCAAAAGACTACAGGAGCTCACCAGACCTGCAAGGGAGAGGACCTTGAAGGGCTCTCCTGAGGAGATGATAGAAAAAGAAATCACTCCTACTCCACTGGAGTTACTAACTGCTATTTCTGAGCAACCAGAAGCAAAGGGGCAACCCAAGGCTTCTAAGAAGAAACCAGCAGGAAGCACCCCTGTGCTTCCAACAAGGACATCCCCTAGGTTGTCCAAAGTCACACCTGTGACACCTCCTCCAGCTGAGGCTGAGAGTGAGGTACAACCCTGTGTGGTTGAACTAGAACCTGAGGATTCAGACCTAGTAGAAGGCCAGGATATTATTGGAGATCTGGACCCTGTGGACCATCCTGAGCTGCAGTCTTTACTTGCAGAAGGTGGACCCAACAGGGCAGACTTCAGTAGGGAACAAAGAGAATGTCCAACTCTGGAAGGTCTTCGCCACCGGGCAGCTTCTCAGCTTGAAGGGCAAGAGCCTGGGAAGTACAGGTTGCATTGGGAAGATGGCCTCTTCTACAGTGAACCGGCTGAGTCAACCCCTGGAGACTACAAAAGACTTGTAGTGCCCCAAGAGAACAGACTCCAATTCTTGCAACTAGCCCATGAGATACCTTTAGCTGGTCACTTGAGTTTCAAGAAGACCAAGGAAAGGCTCTCTCTCTACTTTTATTGGCCTAACATACCCTGAAGCTATTCCTATGAGGACTGTTACAGCCCAGGCTGTGGCTAAGGCCTTCCTTGGTATTTTTACCATGGTTGGGTTTCCTAAGGAGGTAATATCCGACAGGAGGTCAAATTTTACGTCCCACTACATGAAGGCCATGTGGAAAAACTGTGGAGTTACCTACAAGTTCTCCACTGTATACCACCCTCAGACAAACGGGTTGGTAGAAAGGTTCAACAGAACCATGAAGAGCATGATAGGAGCTCTAGAAGACCCCCTTAAAAGAAAGCGGGATCTTCTACTGCCATGCCTTCTCCGTACATGTAGAGAAGTCCCTCAGGAGGGAGTGGGTTACAGTCCCTTTGAACTTCTCTATGGCCATCCAGTCAGAGGTCCATTGGCCCTGATTAAGGAGGGGTTGGAGAGTGCTCCTTCCTCCAAGCCAGTCAGAGTGACTGACTATGTGATAGGACTCTGGAGGAGAATGTCACACATGATGGCTGAAGCAAGTAACAACTTGAAAGCAGGTCAGGCTCTGGTTAAGCATTGGCATGACCAGAAGGCCAACATGGTTGAGTTCGCTCAAGACCAGCTCGTTCTTGTTATGCCAACAAGGCAGAGGGCCTTGCAGGACAAGTGGATAGGACCCTTCAAGATTGTGGGAAAACTTGAAGAGGTGAACTATATGGTGGATTTAGTCAATCCTAAGGTGGCTCCCAGAGTCTTTCACACCAACCATTTGAAAGCTTATGTCTCGAGACCAGAAGTGGGAGCTTTGCTTCTAGCTTCAGCTCAAGAGGAGGAGTAGAGTGAACCTCTGCCTGACCTTCTCAGAGGCGTACCTTTAGATGAGAAAATAGAAGGAGTTAATCTCTCTTCTAATCTGACTTCTGAACAACAGGAGGAGTGCAAAGTTTTGTTGACTCAATTTCCCCCCCTGTTTTCACTTTCACCAGGCTTGACCCCTTGGGACCAGCATGATATCAACATTGGTGACTGTTTACATGTCAAAAGCAGGGGTTACAGAATGTCAGAGAATATAAGAACCCACATCAAAGGAGAGGTCAACAAGAGGCTTGATCTCGGGGTAATAGAACCCTCTACTAGTCCATGGTCTAGCCCAGGTGTGTTAGTACCAAAGGCAGGATCCAAGGAGTTGAGATTCTGTGTGGACTATAGAGCTCTAAATGCAGTCACTAAGACTGATGCCCATCCTTTGCCAAGGACAAATGAGCTGGTCAATAGACTTGGTTCAGCCAAGTACCTCAGCACATTTGATCTCACATCAGGCTATTGGCAAATAGCCTTGACAGACCATGCCAAGGAGAAAACTGCATTCTCCACCCCAGCTGGCCTATACCAATTTAAGGTTATGTCTTTTGGATTAAATAATGCACCTGCTACATTCCAAAGGATGGTTAATCAGGTTCTGAATGGGATGGAGGACTTCTGCATGGCATACTTGGATGACATTGCAGTGTTCAGCCCTACTTGGAAAGAACATGTTGACCACCTAGGATATGTATGGCAGGCTCTTGAGCAGGCCCAGCTGACCATAAAGGCAAGCAAATGTCAAATTGGTCAGAGTAAAGTGGTCTACCTTGGTCATGAGGTAGGAGGCAGCAAGATAGAAGCTGTGCAAAATTACACCACCCCTTCTACTCAAACCCAGGTGAGAGCCTTTTAGGCCTCACTGGGTACTACAGGAATTTCATAGAGAACTATGGGACCATAGCTTCTCCACTGAATGTAATCTCATCTCCAAAATTCCCTAAAAAGGTCAAATGGAATGAGGAGTGCAATCAGGCCTTTGAAAACCTGAAAAGAGCCCGTTGTTAAGCTCCAGTTCTAAGAGCTCCTAACTACCACCAACCCTTCATTGTGCAAACAGATGCTTCCAATACAGGTAAAGGTGCAGTCCTTAGTCAACTGAATGAGAAAGGTAGGGAGCACTCCATTTGCTTCATCAGTAGGAAACTGAAGGAACCGGAAACAAGGTGGGCAACCATTGAGAGCAAGTGTTTTGCCATTGTGTGGTCTCTGAAGAAGTTTATACCATACTTGTATGGATCTACTTTTATTATTCAGACTGACCACCAACCCTTGAGATGGTTGATGCAAATGAAAGGGGAGTACCCAAAGCTATTAATATGGTCAATCTGCCTCCAAGGGTTTGATTTTAGCATTGAGTACAGGTCAGGATGTCACCACCAAAATGCTGATGGTCTCTCTAGGATATTTTTAACCGACTAGAGGTAAGAGGCTCATCCAGGAGTGGATTAAATCCTCCTGTCCCTTAGTCTGGGGGGGGGGGGCGAGTGTTAGGGAGAATTTTCTTTAAAGGCTAATTTCCCTTACCTATAGAGCCCCCCAGCAGCTTTGCTGGATTTCCAGGGTTTATTTCTTTCTCCTGCTAAGAGTGAGACTCTTTTTTCCACTTTTACGCATATTTTTGATGTGTGTTTGAGGCTATTTTTGTGCTTATGGTCTATGGGGTTTTTCTCACCCCTTTAGGTATCATCTTATTCAAGTGTGTTACACCGCACCCTCAGTGCAGTAGCACAGGGGTGTCATAGTGACCCCCAAACATAGACTACATACCCTGGGACTGACTACTGTCTCCCAGGGCATGCAAAGTTACCATTGACTTTGCTAGTCCATAGTTATGAACAAAACCAGTACACAGCATCTTAGTATGGAGGTACTGGGAAGGTTTCATAGTTTTTCCCTGGTGTTCATTTTCGAGAGGGTACTGTCCAGTCCCTCTCTCCAAAGTTTCTGGCTGGTGGCAGTGGTTACTACCATTAATATTCTACCTTAAATATTTTCCTATGGGATTTTTCCATTGTTCGAGGCTACCACTTTTTATGACAGCCTTTAACATACCGCCGGTTTATCTTTTTATTAACTTTACTCCAGTGTCTTTTTTTTGCCAGATCTTTGATAATATTTCTTTCTCGTGTCTCGCTCTGTGATCCAAACCCAGGTCGGGCCCGTTTGTTCATCCTTTTGGCGGGCTTCTGGACAGAAGCCCTCCTTCAGGCGCCAGTGAGTCTGGGGTAGAGAGTATGTGTGGGAGTAGGCAACCTGTACAGGGTTGCCTAAGCAACCCAAGTCGCACTCCGCCCTGATAGGCTGGGGGGTTATCCCACCAGGATAACCACCCCGCTGTGTGAGTGACAGATGGGCTGTATGAATGGGGGGTTTTCTGCATAAAAGCAGGGATCTGAGGACTGGAGGACAAGACGTTGCCAGTGGAACCGAGAAATCCAAAGAGGAGAGAAGCTGAAGACATCTGCAACCACTGAACCACCAGTGAAGCCCTGCTGCAGACCCTCACCACTTTTTCTCCAACGACGAGAGAAGATCTTCCCTGCAAGAGCCTTATTCCCTTGAGCTGGTGGGGCCAACCAGTTTGCCAATCGCCTTCCAGGACTTGCCTTGGTCCAATCGCCAGTGCCAAGCACTAGCAGACCGGATAGACAGGCACCCGTCCACCACGGCCGCGATTTAAAGTGAAGGGGCCCCTAGGCGACCCTCGCATAGTGGAAACAAGGCAAATCACCACACATGAACTGACACGCCAGACACAAGGTTGTATTCCCAAAAGCTAGGGTTTATTGCAAAGCAAATAGTCTCAGTTGGCCAACTCGGTCTCACGCCCCGCGACATGTGTCTCCAGACCTCGAGGGACGCAAGAGAGCAAATAACTTACATCAGTTGCATGTATACAAAATGGACATCCTGTAATCAGTCATGACATGTTCATTACGGCCATTGTACAGTTTCTTTGAACTGGGTCTGATGATTGACAATTTCGACGAATATGACACCTTCAAACATCTATTTTAGCAACAATATGCAACATTGCGAGTCTAGAGAAATATTTCGTTGTTGAACAGAACACATTGTTTCTGTTCTTGCAGGCAAGCTGCTTACGGGAGAAGAGTCGCATTCCAGGCCTTGCTATCTCCTCTTTGCTATTCGTGTTCTGGGAGTCAGCACACACTGCTGGGCTTAGGAAAGGGGGGCCGTAAGAAAAGCATAATTCAAGCCTTTAGCTGTTTCTTTTTAGCATTTCTACCATATTAATGAGACTGGCTGGCATCAGTGAGATGATTAAATGCCGTGTTGCTGTCCTCCAAGGCTATATGCGGGAGGGGATTGGGCATTCCTCTCTGGGGCTGCCTACGTTATGTTTCAATGAATAACTCCCAGCCTCGCGGCCTTGCTCTTTCGCTTTGAACAAAAAAGTAATCAGAGAAACAGAATAAGCAGAATAAGCTTTCGGCTAAGCAGTTTTGAACAAAAAGCAATGAGCAAACATTAGAGAACAAAATGGTGATTCTAGCTACATCAAAATGGCCACACATTGGTCAAACTTATGAGGCTGTATTTCTGACGTTTAGTGCATGAGACGGTTGGTCGTCGGCCAATATGATACATTGCCATTGGTCGTGAGAGGTATCTATTTCTCTAGACTGACAAGCCCCTCCTTTTGGCTGACGCCAAACGCCTTATCCATACATTGCATTCTCCTCTGATGATGTGTCTGAAGTATCTGAATTTGAATTTGAACCTGAATCTTGCATGCCACTATATGTGTCTTCATTCTGATCAATATTTATGGCCAAGAATTCTTCTATTGTTTTCATTTCATGAGTATCTATATGATCTTGGCCATGGGTTTGTTTTTGGGTTACCATATGCATACACTCTTCACTTATCTCAGTGCAAACTAGGGGCAGACCGTGTATGCAACAACAGCAAGTCATAAATATTCTGAATACTACTACTAGTATTGCAATTAACTTCCATCTCCACGCACGTAATATCTCCCAGAACCAGGACCCTGCCTCCCAGTTCCCATTCATGGTATGGAGTTCAGAACTCAGGACGTGTAACTTTCTTATCGCTTCAAAAATCGTAGGGGAGGAGTCATTTACGAATACGCAGCACGCTGATCCCACGATTTTGCAAACCCCCCATGATCAATCAGTATTATATCAAGAGCCATTCTATTTTGCAACATCATTAATCTAATCCCCTTTTCTTCTAGCATCGTGTTGTGTAGTATATCTGTTGTTATGTTTATTGTATTCTCTAATATTCTGGACAGTTGCCTTAGGTTATAGGAATTTCTTGCTTGGGCCAGAAATGGTACGGATGATTTTGCTAAGTGTTCTGTAATCAAAGCGCCTTCTGTACTTCTTCGCGGCCTAGATCTGGATAGCCTAGCTACATCTGCTGTCTCCAAGAGGAACACTCCTGGGAACAGTAGACCCAAATAACATGTGCCTCCCCAGTTTCTGGGGAACCAGGGATACGCTTTTTCTCTGCATATAAAATAAACGGGATCACCTACATACACTGGTTCTACTTCTCTTTTGAGAACCGCTGTATTCATGCAACCAATAAACGTTCCTACTGAATAGGAGCCTTTCTTCTTTAGGCAAAAAGGGACAGTTCGTGGGCTATAATTCACTGTATAGGAAGGGGGCATTGCATCTTTATTTTCTTCTGCTCTAACACGAAACGTGATTACTGATGTTTTGGATGGTAGAGACAATCTATCTCGTCGTACAGGTTTAGGCGTAGATTTTTGGATTAACATTCGTGCTTTATAAAATATAGAACAGCCTACTCGTCTCATAATTATTTCCTCAAATTCATTCATGTTTATTTTATCTAATTGACCTGTATCACTCTTATTCCCTTTCCCATAAAATAATGCACTCAGTGATGCACTGCATGCAGAACTTAATGGTAATGGCTGCACATACCAACCTATTCCCTTCCCAGCATGCTGCGGTAAATTTTTATTTTTTATTTTATTTTTTTGCATTTTTAAAGCGCTCACACAGCCCGGGGGCATCGAGGCGCTGTTACAGGAATATGTCTTAGTTGCGTATTTATAACGCGCTTAATAACCAGAGGTTTCTAAGCACGGACACAGGGATCGAACCTGTGTTGCTTTATGTCGTCTTGTTTCCAAAGCGAGCGCGTTGCTGCTCGAGCTATCCTCCCATGACAGCATGGGCGCATACCCAGCAATTATTTTTCTTTAAAATTGCATGTGTCATGTTCATTATGAGCAATAGGGTATTATTCCCATATCCTTCTCTGTGCCTCTCTTCCATTGGGTACAAGGTGTAAGTAATTACATGAACCGGGCTTTCAGTGGTGGAGATATTAATTACCGGCAAGATAATATTCAAAGGGTGCGTTGCTTCCATGTACCATAGTATCAGCACTGTCATTATTGGTGCTAACATACTCATAACACACATAACTATCATTAAGATCAGCATACAGTTTTTTCGACAATGTGTTTTTTCTATCTAACTTTTCAGTCTTTATACCTAATTTGTTATCAGCAGCGGTGCAGGAGGAGGCTAAAGCTGGTTCTGGCATTCTCTCTCTCACAGTCCTTCTTCTTCTGCAGTGGTCATGAATATCTCTCCTTGTGGCACTCGTCCGAATGTCAATAAGTTCGATAAATGTCATCAGTTCATTCTGCCAGTTCGTAGCAGCCTGGATTGCTTACTCGTTTATGCAAGATCATTATGCATTAGCATGTTGCTCAAAAGAACTCCAGAGCAGTTTATCAATTGCCTTTGTACCATGTGCGCCCTGCTTGTTCACTCGGGTTCCGTACACATGGATTTTTATGATCGCACAGAGGAGCCACGAGTCTTGAGTTGCCCGATTTGCACAACTCTCACGCTTCTCTCCTCTAGACCTCCAGTTCCTTCTCCATCCGTGATGGGAACCAGAGGCAATGATGAAAAAATCAATGAAATGCAGATTGGATCAGTCCTTCTTTCGAGGCCACAGATTGTACCGTTTAGCTCCAGGTGCAGTGTGGTCAATGAATAGTGCCGGTGCACTCCCAGACTCAAACTCGGGGTCTTGTGGCGCAATAACAAGTGGCTGTGAGCGCCGCAGCGGTGATGCAGATTTCGTTTCAGGCAGTCGCACAATGGCAGATGCTGGTGGGCGCCAAAGTTGTACACGCTTTGTGTCGGCCCGCAGTGATGCAGATTCAGCTGGCCAACGTTGGGACACTCTTTGCCCTTTCTCCTTTATAGCAATCCTTCCAGGCTTCGCTTCAAGCTTCACTTCAGGTTTGGGCAGATTCTGTAGTAAGGGACTGGCAACAGTTTCTTTTGATTCTGGAGCTGCTGTTTCTTTCTGGTCGTCTCGGTCAGGCAAGTCTTTCAGCATCGGTGGGATCTTTTTAGCATGCGTGGCATGGATCCACGCCTTCCTCCCATCCACACGAATTGCCGTTTGCGTTGCCAGAAGTACTTGATTGGGGCCACGCCATCTGGGTGCTAACGATGTCTTTCATTCAAAGTTTTTAAGTAGCACCCAGTCTCCTGGCTCCAGCGTGTGCCCCGGACCAGTATACCTCATGGGTAAAGCCTCCTGCACCTGCTGATGAATCAAATGCAATTTTTATATGAAAAGGCCACAATAAGTACCAAGTACAGGATGCTCAACTTCGCAAAGCTGCTTAGGCTGAGGTGCGCACCAAACATTTGCCGGCCTCCCCATGACAATTTCATACGGGGAGAGCCCAGTCCTTGCCTGTACTGACGTGTGCATGCACAATAGCACTAATGGTAATGTGTCCACCCAACTCAACTTGCTTCCTGCACATATCTTACTGATCTTAGATTTTAAGATTCCATTATGGCGTTCAATAAGACCGGCCGAACTCGGATGTCTCGAACTATGGAATCGCTCAGGGCCGGTCTTTGCATCAGGCAGCCCAGGCGGCTGCCTGACGTCAGTCAGCCTCTAAGGGGTGCTGCACCAGCAGTCCACAGTGCTAGAAAACACGTGTAACACGTTCGTTTCCTAACATTATAAAAATGAATGTGCCTGTTCATTTTTATAATGTTAGGAAACAAACGTGTTACACATGTATTCTACCACTGGCACTGATGCAAGATGCAGCCTCGGCCCTCAGACAGGGCAGTGCTAGAATACACGTGTAACACGTTAATTTCCTAACATTATAAAAGTGAATGTGCCTGTTCATTTTTATAATGTTAGGAAACAAACGTGTTACACGTGTATTCTACCACTGGCACTGCTGCAGGCTGTGGCCTCGGCCCTCAGGCCGCGCACTGCTAGAATACACGTGTAACACGTTCATTTCCTAACATTATAAAAGTGAATGTGCCTGTTCATTTTTATAATGTTAGGAAACAAACGTGTTACACGTGTATTCTACCACTGGCACTGCTGCAGGCTGTGGCCTCGGCCAGGGCAGTTTCTATTCCATTTGGTGCCCAGGGCGAAACACTAGGAATGCGTCCCCCCCACACCCCATCCCATGCGCTACTTCCACCGCACCCCGCGCACCACTCCCACTGCACCCCGCACACCACTCCCACTGCACCCTGCGCGCCATTCCCAAACTACACCATTAAGGAACTCCTACCCAAAGTCAAACAATCTGTCACACAAGGAATAAATTGCCATTTGCAACGGTGGGCCACTTTTTCACTGGTGCCCAAGACAATTTTATGCCCCAGTCCCAATTAGGCTGCAGATAATGAGGACTGGGCACACCAACCCAGAGACCATGAATATGGCACAGGATGCAGTATATACAACCAACAAAGAACACAAGATGCTGAAGGGGGTTTGGAGGCAACCTAAGCCAAAAGGGCAATGATAGGGAGACACCTGAACCCAATAAACAATCACTTTAACATTCTTTGAATGGGGATCAAGGGTTATGCTTTGATACAGTAAAGTCTTGACTGTTGTAAGGATACATGGACCAGGATTATTTATTTATTCATGCAATGTTTGTCGGGTACCTGCATATTTATTTATTTATGCAATGTGTGTCGGATACAGGTATCCGACAAACATTGCATGAATAGATAAATAAACCGGTTTGTAGCTTAAAGAATATTTACGCAGCAACACTGGTCAAAACTATTATCCGCATAGTGAAGTAACTCACCACCAGTGCCATGGAAGTGGTTTAAAGTGTAATTGATATATAGTTTGGAAAAGAAGCAGCATGAAAGAAATAGCGTTGCTTTAAACTATTTTTTTGGCCATTTTCTGGGCTTGCAGGGACGCACCATGGGCCCAAACGGCTCGGGGCCCACGGTGCGTCCCTGCAAGGCACGCACGCTCCCCACAGCCCACTGAACCTCCCCTCCCATCTCAATGCCAGCACGAAAACATTTAGTGACTAATGGGCCACCATTAGCAGTTTCCTTCCGGCATTGTGATGGAAGGGGCTGGTTTTATCTGCAGGGGGACCTAAAGTGTTTTTATTGGTGTGCTTATGCCCCCACCCCAAGTGGCGCAAAAGTGGTCAGAGGGAGCCTCTGACTTCTGTAATGTCACGTAGTACTCTTGTACTACGTGACATTACAGTCGGAAGGGGCAGCGCCAGCACCTGACCTGCGGAACTTTCCCCACGTCAATGAGCCGCCCCACAAACTAGGGGATTCCATCCCCTCCAAAGGCTCCAGGGACCGGGGCAATTGCGTCCCCCGGGGCTATTGCACCCCGGGAAGTTGCCCGCCTCGTCCGGGCCAAGAAACAGGCCTACCTTCGGCCCTCAGGCAGGGAAATTCGCAAATAAATTAGCAACATTTGTTGCTTTAGTACCTTCCCCTGGCCCCGGGTGGCGCCGGCGCTGCTGGCACCAGCCAGGCCCATGGGCGCACGTGCCGTGTGCCCTCCTCTAGGCTATGGGAGCGCACTGACACTGAAGTGTGGATCGATTGGGGCTGGCTGGTGTTGTGAGCCCCGGCCATTACAGAAAAGAGGAGCGAGTGGGTCACTAAATCCTGAAGTTGTTCCCATCACAAGCACACACTGCCAAGCAGCAGCAGAATCAGCAAATACAAACAGTTTCTGCATCCTGCCCTCACTGATTGGCCTTGTTTCAGGAAACCCGGCAGTAACTACAGCCTGCCGAGGCAAGCACACTTCTTTCCTCCTGCTCCCGACCTCGCAGGCAAGGCCTATTGCTGCATAGGCGTTTTATTTATTTTAAAATGGTATTGCGGAGATGACTGGGCCATCGAAGAACAGCTTCTGGAGGCCACAAAGCTAGACACTTTTGTCAAGGCTCAAGTAGTTATGAAAAAGGAAGCGAGCACTGTTGGTGGACTCTCCTCAGGAGATCAAAAGGCCGGTTCTGGGCAGAGTGTCACCGTCAGCAGATCTTAGACAGTTGCACGTTCCAGCAGGGTTGGATTGGTCGGTCTGTTGGCCGGGCCAAAATCACTTCGAGGGCGAGGCCCTGGGGGCCGCTACCTCGCTTGGGCCGGTTTGGGGGTTACTACGCCCCCCTAGTTCCCTCTCCCGAGCATATTGTTCGTCGTTCTCTCTTTCCTGGGCATGCACTGCTGACTTTATTTTAGTGCAAGAGTTTCATACATTACACTGTTCGCTCAGACTTGTCTTATACTCTTCTTTGTCGTTGTGCTTCTTTTGTTTGCAATCACGCTAGTCTAACGAGATAAACAAACACCTACACGAGCGCGCCTTGTGAATGATGTTGTGAAGGATGGATGCAGGCGCTGGACCAAAAGCTGAGCGAAGTCTGCACAGCAGCTGGCTTGGCAAAGCGACTCAGCAACTACAGTAGAAACCGTCTCCGTGGACGGTTGGCCCGTCTTCCATATAATGCAAATAGCCAGACTTGTAGGATGCATGCTTCACTTTCTTTGTTCCATTGGGGGCGACATGCTGTAGCATCAATTCATGGCCTTTAAAATACCCTGCACGTTGCAGCTTCCGATCGCCTTTAACACAAACGCTGGGATATGGCCATGACTAGCTAACGCCACATTAATCAAAGCCAGGTCTCTAAAGAATGGTTCAAGTGTTGGGGAATCACCTGCTCACACTTTCTGTCGTGTGACCAACCAGTGCGCAAAAGATGTTTCAGAGCGTGGGGCTCTTGATGCCACCCATTTCTGCATTTGATACACCAGCAGCTAAACACACCTTGGAGAGGCAGCTCCTTCCGCATAGTCCATTTCTCTCCCAAGCTTGGGACAATGTTCTTTACGGTGGGGGTAGAGGGCAAAGTGCACTACGCTTGGGGTACACTGGAGATGCTTCCCCTGATACCCGCAGTACTCCGAGTCCCTTGAAATGAAATTCGTCTATACACTGCACAATGTGCAAGGGCCACTGGTATTCAAGCAGCACGCAACTAGTAATTTGCAAAAAGTAAACTTAACGAGTCCCAAGAAAAGGTCATCTTCCACATTTTAAGAATTTGATTGTTTTTGTTTTTATGTTGGGGTGGTAGACATCGTTTTTCTTTGCAATCTTACAGTTTCATGGTGCTGTCGGGAGCTAAAATGAGTGATCACGAAGGAAACATTTAAGAATTTGGAGAGTTCACAAGCATGAGTGAAACAAACCCCAATACTCGAACTGCCATTTCTCTTCCGCGGTAATGCACTGCAGTGTGTAATGTCATAATTTTAGAACGCCACCTCTCCAACATTAACATTGAGAGCTATGTTGAATTGTACATGCATGTTAACTCTCTGCATATGTTTAAAGTAGACTTTACCACTCACATGGAGTAGTGATATTGTTTACGTGTGTCCCTCCTAAATATATTTAACTTCACGTGAAATATTTGATGCAATACATATTGCATAAATGCATGTATTTTAATGCTGAGATAGACGGGCTTGTACAGCTATCGGTGGGTATGTTGCTGGTGCTTGTTCTTGGAGGTTTGAGTAACACTGTTCAAGACCAGTTCATCACCTTTTAAGAGTGGCTAAATGTTTGAGGTCATACGAATGACATTAGTGTAGATCTGAAATTGTCGATTCTCTGACCTGAGTCACAGCAGCAAACTGGTCATTGTTACTAAAAATGAAGAGCAAAAGCAGACTAACATAACCAGGCCTGTTCGGGTTTGACCCTCTTATTGCTGTTTTCTGAGGTTCATGAAATTCAGCAGATGCCAGCATTGACAATTTTGTTAACTCATAGTCCCCACTCCCGCTGCTCAGCCCATGACACATGCATGAGATCACAGGTCGGGGGGGGGGCGCCAACGATGCTTCCCGGCTGGGGTGCAATCTGTTGTAAGACCATTGCTTATCAATCTGGAGACCTGCACATATTTGTAATATCACTGCGCCCACAAAATGTGGACCGTTATCTGACCATATGACACGGGACAGGCCGAACCGTGAAAAATATTCCTTTAGCATTACTTTTGCCGTGCTCATTGCCATGTAGTCCTTTAAAGGATATGCTTCCACCCATTTGCTGAATGCACATATTACCACTAGAACAGATTTTAAGTTTTGGCAACGCTCCATTTCTATGAAATCAAACTGGATCACCTCAAAAGGCATAGAGGGTGGGCCAAAACTTCCTGTCGGAGTCACCGTGCCCTTTCCTACATTGTGCTGTAAGCACGTGATGCAGTTCTGGACCAACCTTTCTGCATTCTTTTTTATGTTTACATTCTCCCATACCGTAGCTAGATGCTGGATTATTTTCTTGGCACATATGTGGGTAGGGCAGTGGGCCGTTGTGACCATTGCATTTACATAGGAATTCGGCAACATCCAGTTTTTAGTTCTCTTGTCCACCCAACAACCCTCCAAATTTAATTCAGCAGAGCCCTCAGCCCACCCTTGTGTCTCATCACCAGTAGCTTCGGCCTGCATTTCTTTGACAGTGGCAATCCCATCTTCTATCATGCAAGGCACTTCCTCAGACTGTACTGTCATCATTTTGGTATTTAAATCAGTGGCAGTTTGTTTCGCAATCCTGTCTGCAAATGCGTTTCCCTCTACCACTTTACATGTCACTTTTTTATGCGGCTCGCATTTCACCATTGCTAGGTGCTTTGGAAACGTGAGTGCAGACAGCAATCGTACAATCAAAGGGCCATGTTGAATTCTGGCCCCATGTGATGTCAAGAAACCCCTCTCAGCCCAGAGTCGGCCAAAGTTATGAACCGCGCCAAAGGCGTACTGGCTATCAGTATATATGTTCACGTTTAAATTCTCAGAAATCTCACAGGCTCTGGTCAAGGCTATTATTTCTGTGGCTTGTGCCAAGTTGTAGGGGATTCTTTTGCTTTCTACAATGCTCTCTAGGGTAGTGATAGCTTAGGTGGCAGTTGATGTGCCCTCAGGTAATTTAAAACAAGAGCCGTCACAAAATAACTCTCCATCTGGCTCTTTCTGTGGGGTGTCACTTAAATCAACTCTCCCCTTCGTTTCTTCCTCAGTAACCATTAAACAATCATGGGGAGGTGATTCGTTGTCACCAAGTTCCTCTGTGGGCAGTGGCATTAATTCTGCTGGATTCAAAGCGCTACACCTCATAATTTGGATGTGGGGCGCGAATAAGATGATTTCATATCTAGTCAGTCTAGCAGAGGTGAGGTGTTGCGTCGGTGTTCTATTTAGTAGAACGTCTATGGCATGTGGCACCATCAAAATCAAAGTGTGCCCCAATACCATCCCTTCCATTTGTGTCACTGACGCAGCAGCCGCTGCATCAGCTCGCAAACATTGTGGCAGTGCACGTGCTACAGGGTCCAGCGCGGAAGAAAAATAGCCGCATGGCCTATTTCTTCCACCTTGTTCCTGTGTCAAAACAGCCAATGCACATCCTTCACTTTCGCATACAAACAGTCTAAAAATCTTCCCATAATTTGGTGTGCCCAAAACTGGAGTAGAACATAATGCAATTTGCAACAACTCAAATGCTCTCTGACATTCTTCATTCCACTGCAAAGGCATCACAGCATCCTTTTTCGTCGATGCCACCATTGGTTTCACAATTAACGCAAAGTTTCCAATCCACTGCTGGCAATAAGAAGCCATGCCTATTATGGCTCTGACTCCTTTCTGTGTTTTTGGAATAGGCATACCAGAAATGCTCTCTATTCGCTCTGGCGTTAGTCTTCTCCCTTCTTTCGAAAGTAAGTAACCCAAATACGCCACTTCCTTTCGACAATACTGACATTTTTTCAAGCTGGCTTTGTGGCCATGCACTGCTTAGTGTGTTAATAGTAAAATGCTACTTTCTTTACAAATCTTCTCTGTGTCTGCAGAGATCAACAGATCATCTATATATTGTAGCAATACACAACCTGTTGGTAGCTCTAGCATATCTAGTTGTTCCTTCAATGCCCTGCTGTAAATACTCGGACTTTCCGTGTATCCTTGTGGAATGCGCGTGAATGTGAATGACCGTCCTCCTAAAGTGAACGCGAACAAATATCTACTGTCCTTGCTCACTGGAATGCTAAAGAAAGCATTCTTTAAATTAATCATGCTAAAGTATTCTGCTGATGCAGGTATCATTGTCAAAATGGTGGTGACATCTGGCACTAAGGGAAATTGAGGGTCGACCACCTTGTTTAACGCGCGCAGATCATTTATGAAACGATAGGGTACCTCCTTTCTTGTATACCGGAAGAATGGGGCTGTTGCATGTACTACCTGCAATTTCCTCAATTACCCCTAATTTCACCAAATCTGAAACAATCCTTTTCAATCCTTTCTCTCCGTCAGCTGAAATTCTGTACTGTGGAATACGCGGCAGCGTGACCCCTTCTTTCTAAATCACTTTTACTGGCTCTATCTTTAAGCATCCCACATCATTGTCATTTATTGCCCATATACAGATTGGCACCTTACTCAACTCTCCTGGCAAGGGTTTAGACAAAAATTCAGACACCTGATGATTTATTGAACACTTCTGCGCTCCCCTATCTACAAGAAAACGGTGCTCTGTATCCCTGACTCTCATCTCTACATAGGGTCCTTTCTGATTCACGGGAATAGACACTGGTTCCGACCCCTGTCTTGGGCTGTCCTATTGAGGAAATAACACATCGTCCGATGTGTAATCACTGCTATTGCTGTAATACGCATTTTGTTGTGTATCAAAAATGTTCCCATCCCTTCCTCTAGCTCCCCCATTCTGGTTATTCCCATGTTGTTGATTACTCTGGCCCTGACTCTGGTTAGTAGTGTTCTGATGCTGAGCTTGATTCTGACCTCCTTGGTTACTTTGGTGCTGCTGCATATTATTTCTATTCGGTCCATTTGCTCCTGGGTGCTGTAAGAAGATTCAATCCAGCACTACAGCCAAGTCAATGCCTAGCCTGGGATACTGAATGAAAAACCCTTATTGATATATCTTTATGTCCAGGTTCATATTCTGGATGACAACCCCTGTATAACACCCCTCTCTTAGAATCCCCCTGACCCCACTGAGCCAAGAAGTAGATCTGTTTTGCAAGTTTAAAAGGTTTATTTGAAAAAAAAATTAAACAGTATATATATATATCACACTTTTATAATGAATTAATAATTGAATATCACACTTAATCTGAGCAGTAATCAATAATGGATAGTCTGGCACTAGCACACTTCTTTATAATCAATGATGAGTGGGTATAGGATGGATAAGATAGCAACAATACTTTTAAAATAGATGCAATGTGGAATGAAAATGCAGTACAGAAAATAACTTGATAGGATTTCAGCAAAAGACAATGTAATCACTTTCTTGGACGATTCACCCCCCCGCCCCCCTTTATGCAATGTAAGGAGATGAAGATGAGAGCACACAGTTCTTAGGAATGCAATCAAATAGAATTCAGTTCAATTTCCCCCCAGCAGCTTATACAACAGATAGGAGTTTTGAAACACAGGCAAAATGCTTTGAATATGGTGACAATGCGGTGAGGAATATGCTGAAAATGCTTTTAATTCCCTTCAGGAGGTTCAGGGTGAGTGGTATCTAGTTAATATTAGTTCAGGCTCACTCTAGCAATGATTCAGGGATGGTTCTTAGGAGGCAAACGAAATTTTAGCAGTTCAGGCAAAAGCTGCTGATTTTTACAGGTGACTGAAATCAGGCCAAATCGCAAATCGCGGCAAAATTCGCGAATGTGTGAATCACGATTACGGCAAAAGTATAAGGAGTAGCAAGTCGGTTCTAGGTTCGTTGAAAAGCTAAGATTCTAAGCTTTCAGAGGAAAGCAAGTTCCTAGCACAAACGGTTACGGAGTTATGAACGATTTTGTGAAGGTTGTTTTTCGGATTTGAAATTTTAAAAGTTCAAAGCGACAGGTTACAGCTTTGCAGCTGCAGAATTGACAAATGACAGTGGTGCAGCTTTACAAATGACAGGTGACGGTGACAGTTAGGAGGCAGTTCTGGTTAGATTAAAATAGTTTGGATTAGATTATTTTAACTAAGAGATTGGTTCTGCACAGTTCTGCTAGGTACTCACAATATATTTTGAAATAGGCCTCGCCACGGATCTGGTCAGGTTTTGGACTGGACTCCGGTTCTGGTCTCGGCACTTCACAGTGATCTGGGTCAGCTCTGCTCTGCTGGTCTAGTCTCTCTGGATTCTGGATGTAACACTGCTTTCTGGGTACTGCTACAGGTTCTGGAGATTGATGGATTTGAAGTCTGGATCTCTGGATGTGAAGTCATCGGTCAGCATGCTCCGCAGCAAATGGAATTGAATGTCCTCTCTAGCTTCCAGTGGCTCTTTTTATGTCTTTTGAAAGTGGGTGTGTGTGCAGCATCACTAGCCAGCCCCTCTCTCAACTGCCCATTGGTCAAGCTTTCCGCACTGCTTTTATTGGGGGAAGGAAATGTGTGTCATGGTGATGCTGTTTTATGGTCTGCAGAAAGGATACTCCCCTGTCAAATTGCACACAAATCTATATTTGATCAAAATACACATTTCTCAAATACATAGTGGTTTGTCATTGCATGTACATATTACCTATCACATGAGGTAGTCTCTGTCCCAAATCTGCTCTTCCTGAGGGCTTGCATTCAAAAATGGCAACTTATTTTCGATTATAGTGGGTTATGCAACCTTGGTTCTTCATTAAAAGTTATACACATATACACAGGCTGTCCATACCTACTCCACTAAATTCCCATATCTCTAGCTTAAACACAGAGTATGTGGTGTCAATAAATAGCGGGGTTTTGCCCCAGAACATCACACAAATTGGAGTTTGGGCTTGAATCGAAGGTACATTTTTTAAATTAAGGCTCTCAAAGTTATACATTCCTGTCATTTGATTACAAAGAGTTATCAGTATTTTTATAAACCATATATTTTGCTTTCAAATCAGTTCTCAGAGTGTTGGAGTCCGCCTCCAAGACTTGGGTGGGTCAGTGATCACATGTGTCTTCTGCTGGGAGCTCTTTGTGTACAGTCAACAGTCAACATCAGCATATTCTATTCAAGTGCAAGAGCCTATTGTGTGGTCTCCAGGAGGCTGCCAGCCAGTCTGCCTTCTATCAATCAAGAGGTCATGTGAGATTCTGACTCCTGGTGTGAATCTCTGGAGGTGAGAGGTTTCCCAGCCTTTGGCCTGTTAATTAAATCAGATTGTCTTCTGGGAACAGCATGTGGTTAAGATTTTAATTAACTCCCAGCCTTTGAAGTCAGCTGAGTCAAATTCCTTTGTCAGCAACTGCACTCAGTTCTCCTGTCAGAGTTTAGACCGCTAGCGCCGCCTTGAGGATTTTGTTGGTACTGCATCCATTTTTGGGATCTTTCTTGGATTAATGCATTCCAAACAGTAATGGTTCTTACATGGTAGTAAATAATCCTTGCTTAACATTGTTTTGATGGGGCTCCTTACAGTAAAATGGTTATGTGGAACCCCACAAAAGGGTTGAATCTTTAAAGTGGTCCGATGAGCCACGATTTCAGCAACTTTTTGACATCAGTAACAGTGGATTTTGTTAACAAAGATCTTTCTTTACACTGGTGGGTGGCAAGTTAGGTAACCATTTTGGTGTGCGCAAACTGCTTGGTTCTCCTGGATTTGGGCGCACATGTGGGCTTTTTGGCCATCTTGGATTTTCTAAGCCCACAGCACCAAATGTTGCAGCATGATAGCTCAAACGTGGGTCAGGACACCCAACAGTGCCCCCGGTGCTGTCTTCTCTGAACACCCCCAGTTCTATTTTGCAAATGTGGGCATTGCGCTCTCCAGTGCACGTCCTCTTTGCAGTATGCACACTGATTCTGCGCCAATGGTCCTCCATGCATATTTGAATTATTCCTTCCTTGTGCGTTCCCCCTCCCACTGTTGTGTCCCGCTACTTGCTGAAGTAGCACTCTCGTCTTCAATAAGCATGCTCTCAAATCCTCCCCCACCTGTTTTAACAATAATAACTCATCAACAATCGCCTTTTGCGTCCCCCCTTTCCCAGCATCCTTGCTTCTATACCCAGGTGGGTAAACATTTCAGCATATTCATTATCAAGTTCATTTTTAAGCTAAAAAAGTCCATATACATGTTCCCTTACTTCTTCATCTCTTTCTCTACAACGTGGTAATGCATTTAAATCTAACAATCGTTGTGGCGGTAATTTCCCAATTAACTGTTTCCATCTTCTCACTAAATATTCACCCATGCATTCCAACACTACCTGTCTTTCATTGCTTCTTCGGAAGTCATACATCGAGTCCAATGCTGCCATCCCATCGTTCCCATCTATATACATCTCTGCCTGAACTTGCAATTCCCGCTTCCTCTCCTTGCTGATCGCACTGCGGGTCACTCTTGTGCATCCACTTTGTACAGTCCCGTCTCTCGCCTCCATAGTTTCAAGTTCAACCGTGGGTGGGACGGACGGGACTGTGTCTATTTCTAGGGCGGGAGGTGCGGATGGGATAACAGGAACGGGAAGTGACTGTTGTGGTTCTGGCTGGCTAATGGGAGGTGCTATGCGCGCAGTCTGCGGCTGTGCTAGGATTTGAACAATTGGGAGGGGCCGGGGGTTTGGGCAACAGGAGGGGGGTGAACAGTGGTTCCTGATGTGTTTGTTTTACTTTCTGATCTTGGACCCCGCTTTGTATCGGTCAACATTTGTTCTGTTAAATCATCTGCTATATGCAATTCTTGTTGTGGGTATATTCTTTCTATGTTCAACTGTTTGCGTCTACCTGTCCTTCTCAGACTCTCAGTCCACTCCTCCTCCTCCTTTTCTTCCGCTATTTCAGTTTTTGATTTATGCCTGCGCGCATGTTTCTCTCTACTTCTCCAACGAAGCATAGCTTCTCTTCTCCAGTCCCTAAGGATATCGAATGCTGCAGGACGTGCTTGTAACGCTCACCTGACTCCCACGGGGGCGCTGGCCTGGTTCGCGCTGCTGTGACCTCGTCTAAGGTGATGCGCAGGGTTCGGAAAACGGACTGGACCGGGCCCCAGATCTGGCTTGTCTGACTTGCAGAAGTATCCTTCTGTAGGTGAGAATAGGGGGTTAACTGTCTGCGGGGTAATGCAATCAGCCTCCCACTTACCCCTCTCACCCTCCTCAAAACCCTTCTGTGCTTCCCCGTAGCGTCTCACCTTAGGGTCTGGAAGGACGAGCTCTCCATCCTGCTTCTGATGCAGGGGCGCGTTGGTATCCAGTTGCGTCACTGGATTTTCGGATGGGGGAGAACCAAACTTGCTTGGCTTCCAGGTAAGTTTTTCTATAAGTGGTTCCCCTTGTGTCCATGCATTAATTCTAATGCTAGTGTCTTTTTCCCCATAGGGGCCGAGGTACGGAATGCCGGGGAACAGGCACCGACCCGAGGTGAGCGGTGAAATCCTTGTGGAAATCAGGTAAGTCTTTAATGAGTGTTTTGGTAATGTCTTTTCATTCACTCATTAACGCTGATGTCTTTTTCCCCTTAGGGGCCGGGGTCCGAAAATGCCTGGATGCGGCGCGGACCCGAAATGAAAAGGGAATGACCCAACAGGTAAGTCTTGATATGGAGTTTTAGCTTCCCTTTTCCCTTCTTTCTCTCACCTTTGTTCTTGTCTTTTTCTGCCTAGGCGCGGGGGCGCGACTGCGAATCCGGATGGTCGCTGCTGAACATGGAGGCGCCCTGTAAAGGTGAGTAGAATGCAGCGCTGCAGCGATCGATGCGATGTGCTTTTAAAAATAAATGTATACCTTTTCAGGATTGTCGGCGAAATGTCTCTGGGATGCAGATTTAGCAGGTGAGGCCTTTTCCTTCTTCTGTTCTCTTGTTCCCTTCCTTTGCAGGTGATTCAGGATGCTGGCAGGTGTGGCAGAAGTCAAGATGCAGGAGCAGACACGGGAAGCGTCCAGCTGCTAGATGCAGAACAACGCGAAGCACGTGTGGCTGATCGGGTGTGGTTTAAATAGCCTTGGAAGAAGTTCCTAGAATGTGTCCTTCCTCCAATCAGGTATGTATCCTTCCCCGACCACGCCCGGGTGGTAAATGAGTCCCACAGGTAAAGTAGTTCCTTTCAGGCCTCAAGGAGGCCGGGGTTCTGCAGCATGGTCTGCATCAGGTAAGTGCACCCAAACACTTTCATAATGAGCCTGGCGCCTATGGCGCCAGGACTGACGTTTTCTATGAGCCTGGCGCCATAGGCGCCAGGAAGCTGTCCAAAGGGCCACTATAATGGGTTGCTGGGACCTTCCCCGGGGACTTGATGTCCGCTTTCGGGGACGCAGGGCCTGAGCCGGCTCCCCGGGAGCGGGCATCGTGACAGCACTCCCCCCCCCAAGGCCCCTCCCAAGGTTGTTCCCTCCGGGGGTTTTGGTTTGTTTGGGAAGAGTCGGTGGAATTTCCTGACTAATCGAGGTGCATGCACATGGTCACTGGGTTCCCACGACCTCTCATGAGGTCCGTACCCCTTCCAATCAATTAGGTAGAAAAGCTTTGACCTAAACTTTTTTGAATCTAAAATGTTCTTCACTTCGAATTCGGGTTCCCCATCTATTTGAATAGGTTCTGGAGGTTTGAGTAGTCGGGTTCCGGGTACCACTGGTTTCAGAAGTGACATATGAAAAACAGGGTGAATTCGCATATTAGCTGGTAAATCAAGTTTAACCGCTACTGAGTTAATTATTGCCGTAATAGAATAAGGTCCCAGATATTTTGGGTTAAAAGTTCGAGGCCCTTTGAGCGGTAAATGTCTGGTAGCTAACCACACTTGATCCCCAATCTGATACGGAGGTGCTTCACTCCGATGTAGGTCAGCATTCTCCTTGTATTTTCTCTTGGCGTGTTGTAAATGCGTGGTTGCCTCTTTGAAGGCTCGGGTAATGGTACAATGCAGATGTTCTACTGCGGGAACTCCGAGGTTCTGAGGTGAGTCGAGGTTTGAGGTTCGAGGGTGATGTCCAAACAAGGTATAAAAAGGACTATGGCCAGTTCCAGAGTGTACCGAATTATTATATGCGTATTCGGCTATCCAAAGAATGTCTTTCCAGTTGCCTTCAGATTGCTGTAACATACACCGTAAGTACTGCTCAAGGGTCTGATTTGTCCTCTCGGTCTGACCATCGGTCTGAGGGTGGTGACTGGTCGATAATCTTACGTCGATTTGTGCCATTTGACAACATTTGCGCCAGAAGTGGGAAATGAATTGACTTCCCCGGTCAGAGATTAGTATAGGTGGGAATCCATGTAGCCAAACAATATTTTCGAGGAATTCTTTGGCTAGGACAGAAGCTGAAGGTAAACCTTTCAAAGGAATGAAGTGGGCCATTTTGGAAAACAAATCCACAATTACCAGAATGGTATTGTATCCCGAACAAGGAGGCAAGTCCGTAATAAAATCCATTGATAGGGTGTGCCAGGGTGCTGGCGGTATGTCTAGAGGTTGAAGGAGACTGGCTGGTCTTTTCTTTTGACCATTATTTTGGGCGCAAACACCACAGGACATCACAAAAGATTTAACATCTTTTCGCCAAGAGGGCCACCAGAATTGTCGTTTCACCTTTTCCATTGTCTTGGCAATACCGGGGTGTCCCTCTATTAATGTATCATGATAACCTGAAATAACTAGTTCGTGTAAATCCTTGTGCGGCAGGAATAAGCGTCCTTGGTAATAAGGTAAACCATTATCTATGGTAAAGTCTGATCCCTTTTGTATCCAATCCTGTAGGACTGTAGGGTCCAGGAGTTGTTTCACTCTGACTTGAATGTCTTCAAGCGTCTGTAACTAAGTCATGCCTAGAATTCTCTGTTCGGGAATTATTGGTACTGGTTCTGAGTTTGTATCAGATTCTCCCATTCCAATTCGGGATAAGGCGTCTGCTTTGCCGTTCTTGCAGCCAGGTCGATAGGTAATCACGAAATCAAATTCAGCGAAAAACAAAGCCCATCGGAGCTGCCGTGATGACTGAGCCTTGGCGGTTTTAAAATACTGTAAATTCCGGTGATCAGTGATCACCGTGATGGTATGTCGAGCGCCAAGCAGGTAATGCCGCCAGGCTTTAAAAGCGGACTTTATGGCTAACAGTTCTTTGTCAGTGATTGCGTAATTAATCTCTGGTGCCGAGAATTTTCTGGACCAAAATGCTACGGGATGCAGTTGGTTGGTTTCAGGATCTCTTTGAGACAGAACTGCTCCCATGGCTAGGCTGGATGCGTCAGTTTCATCGACATACGGGAGATCTGGACGTGGGTGTTTCAATATAGGTGCGGAGGTAAACTTAGCTTTTAAATCCTGGAAGGCCTGCTCGGCTTCTTCAGACCATTCAAAACGTTTATTTTTCCTCAAGAGTGCAGTAATGGGTTGTACTATGCGTGAAAATTCCGAGATAAACCTGCGATAGAAATTGGCAAAGCCGAGCATGCTTTGAACCCCTTTTACAGAGCTAGGTGATGGCCATTTGAGGATGGCATCCACTTTTCTTGAGTCCATTCGGACTCCTTTGGGTGTCAGGATGAAACCGAGAAACTCAACTTCTGTGGTATTGAAAACACATTTCTCCAGTTTAGCAAATAGTTTGTGTTGGCGCAGTTTTTCCAGAACTGCCCTAACGTGTTTTCTGTGATCAGATTTCGAAGAGGAGTACACTAGAATGTCATCGATATAGACGACAAAACAAACATCGATGAATTCCCGAAGGACATCATTCATGAAGAATTGGAAGGCAGCAGGCGCATTGCACAACCCGAAAGGCATTACCTGGTATTCGAATAATCCATATTTTGTACGGAAGGCTGTTTTCCATTCGTCGCCTTCTTTTACTCGCAGCAGATGATATGCCCCCCGGAGATCTAACTTGGTGTATATGCAAGCGTCCTTCACCTGGTCAAGGAGTTCAGGAATCAGAGGCAGAGGATAACGGTTTTTAACCGTTATCTGGTTCAATGCGCGGTAATCGATACAAGTTCTAAGGTCGCCTTCTTTTTTAGGCACGAAGAACAAAGCCGAGGATGCCGGGGACTTTGACGGGCGAATAAAACCATTGGCGAGGTATTGATCCAAATATTGTCTCAAATGCAGATTCTCAGGTTCGGTAAGGGCATAAATCCTGCTACAAGGGGGTTGTGCACCGGGCACCAGATCGATTTGGCAATCGTACGATCGGTGAGGAGGTAACGTGTTGGCCTGTTCCTTTTGGAAGACGTCCTGAAAGTCCTGGTATTCCAGAGGTAATTGCATGGAGGCAGAGGTTACAGATGCTAGATTAATCTTCTGGTTTTCTGGGTAGCAGGTTTGTGCACAATCCGGGAAGGTTATTCTCTTAGCTCGCCAATCAATTCGAGGATTATGTGTCTCTAACCAAGGAATTCCAAGAATAACCTGAAACTGTGGAGCCTTGATTACATCAAACACAACTGCCTCCCGATGGCCGTCAGGACCAATAAGAGTCACCTCAGTAGTGGAATGTGTTACCGGTCCAGAGGCAATTTCAGTTCCATCGACTGTGGTGATGACATCTTTGCTGGTTTTAGGACGGAGAGGGAGGTTAATCCTAGAGACCAATTCACGATCCACATAGTTTCCAATAGCCCCACTATCGATGTAGCCTTTATTGCATGCAACCACTTAGGCTTTTCTGGATCTACGAGAACCATTGGCACAATGAAATGCGAGGTCTGAGAGTTAGTTTTCAAGCTCGGCAAGCGGACCCCTACGCTTGTCGGGCTGAGTCGTTTCCCGAAACAGAGTCTTCATGGTTTTTATCAGCGGCTCCTACCGCTTTTCGGGGCGGTTTTGCCAGGCAATCTCGTAGAAAGTGTCCAGAGTTCCCTCAATAAAGACATCATTTTAACTGCTGCCTCCTTTCACGTTCCTTTTGAGTTAAGGGTTCTTTAATCCCTCCAATTTGCATAGGCTCAGAGACATCAACTCCCTTGGAGTTAGCGTGGGTCTTGACCAACACCCGGGTCTCAAACCTGGACCGATCTGTTTTTCTGTTTTGAAGTCTGTGATCCAATTGGACCACTAAGTCTATATATTCTGTGCATTCTTGGGGCGGATTTACAACTTGGGCCAAGACATCTTTAAGTTCTCCCCGTAGACCTCGATAAAATAACGTGACTCTTTTATCCTCTGGCCATCCCGTTTCCACAATTAGTCTATTAAAGGTTGCAATATAGGATAGGAGGTCCTGATTGCCCTGTCGCAGGGATAGAAGTTCGTCATCCAGAGCCTGCCCCTGAGAGTGTCGAGCAAATAACCTTTCCATGCTTGCTTGGAATCCTTGAAAATCACGGAGAATCGGGTCATCTTGAGTAACCAGTGGAACTGACCAATCGGCAGCGCAGCCGCTGAGATCTGACAATACAAAGGCTACTTTGGACTGATCATTAGGGAAGGCCCCAGGTCTGCATAGGAAGTGCAAACGACGCTGATTCATGAATACGGCGAATCGTTTGGGGTCCCCAGCAAAGCGTTCAGGTGGGGCCAGCGGCATGTTTCCAGGTAGATTAATCTGCACAGTGTTACTGGGCACCACAGGAGCGGGGTTCCCTCCGGAACAGGGTAGAGGAGTTTGTCCAGCTTGACCTTGCAAAAGCTGTCTGGCCAGGTCATCAGTTCTTTCCTTTGATATTATTAATTCCCTCTTGAGGGCATTAGTCTCTTGACGAGCGGCATGTACTTCGGCCCGTAATTCCCCCAGTAATTGGGCCAACTGATCAGTCTCAGAAGTTTCCATAGCGCCTGGGTGGGAATTTGTAGGAAGGCTTCGCGTTCTGTAACGCTCACCTGACTCCCACGGGGGCGCTGGCCTGGTTCGCGCTGCTGTGACCTCGTCTAAGGTGATGCGCAGGGTTCGGAAGACGGACTGGACCGGGCCCCAGATCTGGCTTGTCTGACTTGCAGAATTATCCTTCTGTAGGTGAGAATAGGGGGTTAACTGTCTGCGGGGTAATGCAATCGGCCTCCCACTTACCCCTCTCACCCTCCTCAAAACCCTTCTGTGCTTCCCCGTAGCGTCTCACCTTAGGGTCTGGAAGGACGAGCTCTCCATCCTGCTTCTGATGCAGGGGCGCGTTGGTATCCAGTTACGTTACTGGATTTTCGGATGGGTGAGAACCAAACTTGCTTGGCTTCCAGGTAAGTTTTTCTATAAGTGGTTCCCCTTGTGTCCATGCATTAATTCTAATGCTAGTGTCTTTTTTCCCATAGGGGCCGGGGTCCGAAAATGCCTGGATGCGGCGCGGACCCGAAATGAAAAGGGAATGATCCAACAGGTAAGTCTTGACATGGAGTTTTAGCTTCCCTTTTCCCTTCTTTGTCTCACCTTTGTTCTTGTCTTTTTCTCCCTAGGCGCGGGGGCGCGACTGCGAATCCGGATAGTCGCTGCTGAACATGGAGGCGCCCTGTAAAGGTGAGTAGAATGCGGCGCTGCAGCGATCGATGCGATGTGCTTTTAAAAATAAATGTCTACCTTTTCAGGATTGTCGGCGAAATGTCTCTGGGATGCAGATTTAGCAGGTGAGGCCTTTTCCTTCTTCTGTTCTCTTGTTCCCTTCCTTTGCAGGTGATTCAGGATGCTGGCAGGTGTGGCAGAAGTCAAGATGCAGGAGCAGACACAGGGAGCGTCCAGCTGCTAGATGCAGAACAACGCGAAGCACGTGTGGCTGATCGGGTGTGGTTTAAATAGCCTTGGAAGAAGTTCCTAGAATGTGTCCTTCCTCCAATCAGGTATGTATCCTTCCCCGACCACGCCCGGGTGGTAAATGAGTCCCACAGGTAAAGTAGTTCCTTTCAGGCCTCAAGGAGGCAGGGGTTCTGCAGCATGGTCTGCATCAGGTAAGTGCACCCAAACACTTTCATAATGAGCCTGGCGCCTATGGCGCCAGGACTGACGTTTTCTATGAGCCTGGCGCCATAGGGGCCAGGACGCTGTCCAAAGGGCCCCTATAAGGGGTTGCTGGGACCTTCCCCGGGGACTTGATGTCCGCTTTCGGGGACGCAGGGCCTGAGCCGGCTCCCCGGGAGCGGGCATCGTGACAGTGCTTTCTTTCTAATCAACACCTTCTCCAAGTTATCTATTCTCTCAATCTCAAAACTCCCATTAATCGGCCACTGAAAATCTTCTTGGTTTCTGGTTTGCTTATGCCAAATCTCACAGAACATTATCGCACCCACACCATGCTTTACATACATCTCGTACGCCGGCGTTCCCCTAGGTGCGGTGGCGCAACTAGGCCATCTTCCAAAGATTGTCTACCGCAGCGGAAAAAACCCGCTAGGCTGGACAATACCCCAGGCATGTTTTAACCTTACCCTCGGCTAATCAACCTTACACTGGGCGTTTGATTTTGCAAAGTCAACTCTCAACCAATATCAGGGCTATTTCGAATCGGGGTACGACTCACCTGATAAATCAAATTGTCTTCCAAGACACAATTCGTCCGTATACTGATGCAACCAATGACGTTGTGTCTGCGTCTCTTGGCTCTGCCTCGTTTCGGGACCCTCACCTCCTTCTTGTCTGGCCGGGTACGTCGATCAGGGATCAGATGTGTGCAGATCTGCATAGGAGTCTCATCACTTACACAGGGGCGCCCCGAACACCTCTTGACCCCGGCTCGATCGTCCTGTCCTCGCCGTTCTCTCCGCCTTTCTTATCTTACAACGTACACGATGGAACAAGTGGGGGAGGGTCCCTATCCGGGCGCCATCTTGAAGGGGCCCTTAGGGGACTCTCGCGTAGTGGAAACAAGGCAAATCACCACACACAAACTGAGACGCCAGACACGAGGTTGTATTCCAAAAAGCTAGGGTTTATTGCAAAGTGTGTCTCCAGACCTCGAGGGACACAAGAGAGCAAATAACGTACATCAGTTACATATATACAAAATGGACATCCTGTAATCAGTCATGACAGTTCATTGTGGCCATTGTACAGTTTCTTTGAACTGGGTCTGATGATTGACAATTTCGACGAATGACACCTTCAAACATCTATTTTAGCAACAATATGCAACATTGCAAGTCTAGAGACATATTTTTTTGTTGAACAGAACACAGTGCTTCTGTTCTTTCAGGCAAGCTGCATACGGGAGAAGAGTCGCATTCCAGGCCTTGCTGTCTCCTATTTGCTATTCATGTCCTGGGAGTCAGCACGCTCTGCTGGGTTTAGGAAAGGGGGGCCATAAGAAAAGCATAATTCAAGCCTTTATCTGTTTCTTTCTAGCATTTCTACAATATTAACGAGACTGGCTGGCATCAGTGAGATGATTAAATGCCGTGTTGCTGTCCTCCAAGGCTATATGCGGGAGGGGATTGGGCATTCCTCTCTGGGGCTGCCTACGTTATGTTTCAATGAATAACTCTCAGCCTCGCGGCCTTGCTCTTTCGCTTTGAACAACAAAGTAATCAGTGAAACAGAATAAGCAGAATAAGCTTTCGGCTAAGCAGTTTTGAACAAAAAGCAATGAGCAAACGTTAGAGAACAAAATGGCGATTCTAGCTACATCAAAATGGCCACACATTGGTCAAACTTATGAGTCTGTATTTCTGACGTTTAGTGCATGAGACGGTTGGTCGTCGGCCAATATGATACATTGCCATTGGTCATGAGAGGTATCTATTTCTCTAGACTGACAAAAGGAGTGCACCTTTTATTCGGTTTGGCATCACTGCGGCCGGCTTCTTCCCTGGGCAGTGTAGTAACTCAAACTTTCCTCCACGACGAGAGCCTCTCTTCCTCTGCTGGATCTCCCGAACTGCAGGAACGGCCAGGAACTACCGCCACCGCCGGAGCCTCTCCCACTTTTAAGGTACATTGTTCCGCCAGACCTCCCGTTTCGTTGGGTACTGCTAAAGGTGTTTTAAATCCTTTACTTACGTTCTGGGCTGGCCGCCCCTATCATCTAACATTGTCTTTTTACCTTCTGCACCCTCCTTTTCAACCGTTAAACAAAGACTTGACTGCAGCTACTAGAACCGTTTGATCCTGGGCACTTTGCCACGTACCACTGACCCTGGCACAGGCCTATTGACTCTGGCTAATTCTGTTACAACTGCCTTCTCTAGATTGCTTTTCATCAAGAAATATGTTGGTGCACCTAAACTCTTATAACCACCCTTCCTTCCCCTTTATATATTGTTGAAGTGCCATTTTGCTCGGTTTTCACCTAAGTATTGCTTATGCTAAAGTACTACCTTGCCTAACCTGTTCACAATCCAATTGGGAAGTGTTGCTGGTGTGTTTAGGAGTCTAGCCCTGTATAACTTGACCTTTCCCTCCCTCTGAAGAAATTGTTAGAGTGCCATTTCTGCTTGGTTTACACTGCCATTTTGCTCAGTTTTCACGCTTGCTCAAACTTGTCTACAATTTAAATAGGAATTGTGTATACTTTTCTTGACTGTTTTAACTTGCTTTAATGATAGTGACTTGTGTGTTCAGTTAAGAGTGTGTAAAATAAATATATATATTCTTTTTGATACAAAGCTTTGGTCAGTGTTTTTGTCCCATAGTGCTGTAGTCCTATTGTGTAAACCCTGAATAGTGCTCATCTCCCTCTTGAGATAAGTCTGACTGCTCAGCCACAGCTACCAACTAAATCTGTGTGGTACAGACTGATACCAAAGGGGAGTTATTGCATATACCTGTAGTCCTGATCTTTTGTAGTGCTCCCTAAGGGAACTGCATACGATTCTGCCTAACATGGTGGTACTCGGGCATATCATGGAACATTATGGGAGAGACATTGCATATGATGGGATTACCTGACATAGACTGATGGTACTCGGGCATATCATGGCACATAATGGGAGAGACATTGCATATGATTGGATTACCTGACATAGGGCCTCATTACACGGTAGGCGGCAAGGGTTTACCGGTACCGGTAAGGGCACCGGTACCGGTAAACCCTTACCGCCTTACTACGAGTTCCCTTTGCGGGAACCGACCTTAACGGCTGGTTTTAACGGCTGGTTTTACCAGCCGTTAAAGTAGGGTGCCGCAAAGGGACCTCGGTGCTAATTACGGTACCGCAATTTGCGGTACCGTAATTACCACCTTCCCCATTCCCATTATGCCCTATGGGGGCAAAAATGGGAATGGGGAAGGGCCTTGGTGAATGGGGAATTACCGGCCCCGCTCACCTTGGAGTAGGCCGGTAATTCCGCCATCCACCAAGGCGGACACGTTAAAATACCGGCGGCAACCATGGCGCTAATAGCGCCATGGTTACCGCACAACGTGTAATGTGGCCCATAGACTGGCAGTACTCGGGCATATTATGGCACATTCCTGACCAGTGTTTGGGTAACATGACATACAATGCCAATAGCAAGCATGTTTTGGTAGTACCAAGCAGGTGGGGACACTGCTTGGGTGTTTGACAGCGGTACATGCATAAAATAGTAAAGCATGCCCTGCAGAGTGAATACCTGGGTTTAATGTGGCACTACCTGCACATTGTGGGGGCAAAGGCACACGTGATGCCAATACCTGACATGTTGTGGGAGCACCTGGGCATTTGATAGCAGTACTTACCAATGAGGCAGTGCCTGATCATTCGAAAACACACCTCTGCCTTTGATGCCTGGAGCTTGGCATGAGCACTTCCCGAAGTATATGATGGCAGGACATGGGCCGCAGAGTTAATCCACGATCCAAAAGCCAAAACGATGTGTTTTGTTAATGCCTTTTCACCGCGCCTGCAAGAATGAGAACCTTTTCATTGCCATTTTAAAAGATCACAAAATGCGCGCCGAGTCAGGGCAAGGAGAGAGCATAACAATGGCCATTTCCCGAAAAGTGTACTTGCTCCTCCTTTTATCGCTATTGGCAACCAATGCCCCTGGTTGCAGCTGGCAAGATAACGATGTGAATTCACGAACAGAGAACTGCAGACACACCGAGTAATCTCTGCTGCTGCCGAATAACACATCATTTTTTACTCTGGCTACAAGGCATTCTGTTTGTTGATCAACACATGGTTACCAGTGCAGTGACGATTCGGGCTAAGTTCCCCTATTGCCATGTGTAGAGCATCTGAAAGGCGAATGGTCAAAAGCACACGCCCTACAGTTTGGTGAATGTAAAATGGAGGACCAGGACCGCCGCACATGCAGGAAAATGGCCATGGGTTTCAAAAATCATTCACTGTGCAGTGCTGGATAGCATAGGTGCATCCAAGTCGGAACTAGGAGCGGGTAGGTGTGGTGGTGGTAATGTAATGTAACAGTTTATTTATAAAGCGTTTAAACACACGTGGAGTGCTTCAAAGCACTTCACGGCAGGAAGGGAACAAGGGCATACAGTAAATCATTCTCAGGCCTTGGCGTTTCCGAATGATCTAAACAGAAAGACTAGCATACTAGGCCTGACTAGTACAAGTGCATGACGTGTTACAGTTGTAACCAAGCTAGGGAAGGGGGACAGAAAAAGGTGGGGAGTGGGACAGGGCCGACGAACTTACTAGTCCTAGAACATTTAGTTAATGCATGCGTACAGACAGAAGTGCGAGGAAGCGGGGGTGGGGGAACAAACGTGTCCAGTCCAACAGGGCCCTGGGTTAAGTGCAGAGGTTGCTTCGCTCATAAAAGCGTAAGCAGAAAGTGCAGTAGTACCGAACATTGTGCAGTAGCCCGGATGCAAGTGCAAAGACTGACAGGAGGTCCTGGTCCGGTGAAGGCTCTGAAGGTGAACCAGGCAACCAGTCAGCAAAAACTGAACTGAGTTGGGAGCAGAAGGAGGAAGTGGTGTGGGTAACAAAGAGCAGAGGTTAGCAGGATAGAGGGAGAGAGAAGGAGGAAGAGAAGAGGAAGGTCTTGAGGAGTTTCCGGAACTTAAGGTGCTCCGGCTCAAGGCGGAGAGAGGCAGGGAGGCCGTTCCAGAGGGAGGCACCTGCAGAGGATAAAGATCTATCCCCAAATCTGTGTTTGTGAAAGCGGCTCACCCGCAGAGAGTTGGAGGACGAGCGGAGGACTCTAGAGGGAGATTATTTAGGAAGAGAGCGTTATAGGTAGTGCGGGCCCCGGCCCTGGCCCCAGGAAGCCTTGTGGACTAATCAGAGGGTCTTGCACTTGATCCTTGCAGCCACAGGGAGCCAGTGGAGGGATTTCAACGCCAGAGAGATGCGGTCCCTGTGCTTGAGGCCAAGGATAAGTCTTGCCGTTCTGTTCTGGATGATTTGTAGAGACAGAGAGTAGAAGTAGGAAGGTTGAAAAAGAGGCTGTTGCAATAGTCCAGCCTAAAAAGAACCAGTGCTCTCGAGGTAGTGAGCCTCCGGGGGAAAGTGAGAAAAGGTAGAGTACCTTCGAAGAGGTGCAGTTGGTAGTGGGACCTTTTGGAGATGTCTGGGATATGCGAAGAGAAGGAGAGAGTGGAGTCAAAGATGACGCCAAGATCTTTTGCCTCCTTGGTAGGTGAGGGCACAGGGCCAAGGGAGGCCGGCCAGTGTGAATGTGGGAAAGCAGGAGCAGGAGTCCCAATGAGGATATTCTCTCTCTTACTGGCATTCAGGCACATATCGTTAGCAGCACACCAGGACTGAATTGTGGCTAGACAGGGATGAGCGAGAAGGAGGAGGAAGCTGAGGGTAGCATGAAAGAGAGCGGTGTGTCATCCACATGACACTGAAAGTTAGAGGTAACAGTAGAGCTCCTGTGGGCCAAGGGGGCCATGTAGATATTGAAGAACCAGGAGGATGAGTTAGATCCATGGGGGACACCACAAGTAGAGAGAGTGATAGAGGAGAGAAAAGGCCCAAGTTCCACCTGGGAGGGCCGGTTAGAGAGAAAGGAGGCGAGCCACACCAGGGCCTGATCTGTGATGTCCAAGGTAGTACAGAGACAGGTGATCAGGATGTTGTGGTTTACCGTATCGAAAGCTGAAGAGAGGACAAGAAGAATGAGGACAGAGCGAGAGTTGGAGTTGGAGTTAAGATCTGAGAGCAGGTCTTCACGTGTGTTCCGCAGAGCAGTTTCCGTACCTCTGGATGCTCAAAAGCCAGATTGATGGTAATGAAGACAACCAACAGATTCAGTGTGGAGGGTAAACTGGGTAATAGCCAGCTTCTTTAGGAGTTTTCCCAGGAAAGGGGTGATGGAGATCGGGCGATAGTTTGCCGGAATAGACGGGTCGGCAGAGGTTTTTTTGAGCAGATGGTGCACAAGAGAGTGCTTGAGTGGAGAGTGGAAAACTCCAGTGGCAAAAAAGAGGTTGCAGAGGTCGGCCAAGGCTGGAGTGAGAGTGTCAAAATTGTCCTTGATGGTTTTGGAGGGGCAGGAATCCACCTGTTTAGAAGAGGCTTTCATAGACCGGACTATTCTAGAGACCTCATTAGGTGTGACAGGGGAGAGGGAGGAGAGAAGAGGGGGAAGGGTGGCTGCAGCCAAAGGGGGCCCAGGAGATGTTGGTGACAGAGGGGGAGCGGAAGAGAGTGAGGACAGGATGTCTTGTGTTTTGGTGGTAAAATGTGCGGCCACGGCCAAGCAAAGGGCCTGCGTGGGTGCAGTAGAGCATGCAGCTGCAATAGGGTTGGCCAGATCCTTGCAGACTTTAAAAAGTTTGGCCGTATTATAAGATGCTGCGGAGATGCAGGCTTGAAGGTAGACTCTTTTCTTGGAGCGGATGCAGAGTCTATATTGCCGTTGAAGAAGGCGGCAGGCCAGTTTGTCAGAGGGTGCACCTGAAGATCCCCATTTCCATTCCGCTGCTCTGCACTTGCGTTTAAGGGCAGCCAGATCCGAGTACTACCAGGAGTTGCACTTTTTGGCAGGCTTCAGTCGGACCCTCATGACAGGGGAAAGAATGTCAAGAGTGCTGGAGATGGAATGGTGAAAGTTAGAGAGGGCTGTATCAGGGTGGGAGTCAGCCGGAGGAGTAGAAGGAGGAGAGTAGGTGGAGGCAAAGGCAGCCAGTGACACTCTTTTTCATGGGACGGATGACCTTGAATGCAGGAGGTGGTGTAGGGTGTGCCAGTGCTAAAGGAGAAGAGAGTTTCAAATGAGAAGAGTGAAGAGAGTGATCAGTCCATGAGAATGAGGTAGTGAGAGAAATAGAGAATGGGATTTCTGTGGAGATGAGAGCATCCAAGTTGTGGCCATCAGTGTGTGTTGGACCAGAGGGTAGAATGGAAAGAGCAAGGAGTCACACAGGTTGCCGAAAGGTCCTGAGGAGTCTGGAGAGCCAAGATGGATGTTAAGATCCCCCAACAGGAGGAGTTGGGAAGAGGAGGAGAGGAGAAAAGAGGCCAGGTCAGCCCATTCCGAGAGGAAGGGGGTGGACTGGCCCGACGGCCCATAGAAGGTGACCAGTGTAAGAGAGGCAACAGGGTAGAGAGAGAGTCTGCAGACCAGGCTTTTAAAGGAGGAATAGACCTGAGTGTGAATAATGTAAACAGGGATCCACTCAGGAAAGATCAAGTCTATTCCACCTCCTGGCCTGTTGGGCCTGGGCACAGAGAGGATCTTGTAGCCTTCAGGGAGAAGTGTGTCAAAATCTGTGACAGAGCTGTCGTTAAATGAAGTCTCAGTCAGAGCAAGAACATCAAGGTCCAGGAGTTCAAGAAGGTAGCAGATGTCAGAGGAGTGCTTGACAGCAGAGCAAAAGTTTAGTGTGGCAACATGGAGCAGGTTACCACTTTTGAAGGCCTTACGGGGGGCAGTGCAGGGGACCGAGGCAAGAGTTCCTGAGAGATGGAGGTAGGGAGAGGCAAGGATGACAAGGGGGTCAGTGAGGAGGGTGCAGGTAAGGCAGCCAGTGTGTGAGGGGCCACAGTAGCCAAGGGAGCTCCAGATGCGGTGGCAATGGGTGGCCAGGGCAGTAGGGTGGAAGAGGCTGATGAGGTTGTCAGTGTAGTGCGAGTAGGCAAGGGAGCCTGTACATTTGAGAACGACAAGGGGGGATTAATGGGGGAGGTGGTAAGGTTGGTAGGAGGCAAGGTAGCCAAGGAGGGCATAGTTGGCAAGGGAGCCTGGGTGGCCATAGGGGCAGGTGGCAAGGTAGCCCGTGAGGAGGAAAGAGGAAAGTTGATATGGCGAGGAAGGAGCCTATCAAAAAGTAAGAGGTTGAGTTGAGGCCCTTGTACCAGAATGGTACCATTTTCGATAGACATTTATGATGGCCCTGGAGGTGGAATAGGAGACCAGAAGGGCTTCCCAGTGGGTGCCACCATTTATGTGTGAGGAAGAGTAAGGAGAGAGCAGGGTGGCCATATGGAGAGTCCATAGGTCGGGAGAAGGAACGGGAAAGAGGACGTCGGTCAGAGTCTCTTTGATGGAAGCAGTGACGTAGGTGTCAACGATAGGAAGGTCTGGGTTAAAGGCCACTCCTAAGGAGTGGTTGACACTCCTAAACTTTGGTTGAGTCATCTGTAATAGTATGAAAAAGGTTGCTTTAATGTGACCAGTTGAGGCTCACAAACAACTCTAGTTTGGCCAACCACTTTGGAGACTACCCTAGAAGACACACAACAAAATCACAAACCAGACACCGTCCCTAAAATCCCCTCATTAAAAATCCACCCCAATTGTAACATGACACTTTAGAAATGTCCCTTGTCTGCTTCACCGGCATTAGCAAAACAAAAGAGGTAACGGCTGGAAGGATTAGAATTAATCTTAACCTCTGGCATTGCTCTGGGCAACCCTTCAGACCATCGTTCTTCGCCTGCCAAGCCTATACAGAAGGGGAAAGACCATATGTAAATCAGGGTTGGTCCCACCCTGAAAGGAGCAGTCCAGCCCGAACTGCTTGGTCACATTCCTTCTGCAAGAGACCACAAGCATACCCAGATATGTTTCAGCCTTGTTGAGCCTCATCAGTGAGAAGTAGCTGGGGTCTCTAGGCATAGCAGGCACGGGACCACTTCTGGGCATACCCGTCCCACTCACAGTGACCACAGCATTGGGTACCATCTCTCTTTCCACTACCTCTTACCGCAACTCTTTTCAAACTAAGAACATCTCAGACCTCCTTACCAAAAGGTACCTGCCACTGTCAACTGCTCTTCCTCCATCATCTCTTACCAGGTCTATCCAAGACAAGACCCTCCTGTACATTCTGGTCATTCTTACCAGCTCAATAACACCAGGTCCGTCATCACCAAGCTGGCCTTACCATTCCTCAATTCCACTGACGCTCCTTTCGTTTCACCTGTTTTTGCCTTAAACCCACCAGCCCCCACATCTACCTTCCTTCCCCAGGTTAGTCTCTCCGCCCCCAGAAAATGCCATGCTTGCTTTTCCTTCCTTGCCCCAGCAGGGACATCATTTCACCAAAATGCCAGGGGTAGGGGAAGTGACATCACACAACCCTTGACCTCTGATGAAATGACAGGAAGTGTTGTCATTTGACCCTGTCCCGAAGTGACATCACGGGAAGGAATGGAACACAACCTTTCACCACTTGACAAAACAAGAAGTTGCATCACATAGCATTGTTCCTAAGTACACTACAAAGAATATAGTTACAATATCACTGTAATGTGATATACATTTCATACAAGAATGGATCACCATATGTACCATTGATATCAGTGTGTATAGGCCCATATTACCAAATTACTGTGCATGCAAGCAGACATCCAAGGTCAAATGATAATGATGTGTTATTATATAGCACTTATGCTTAAGCACTTTATGTAGAACAAATATACATACAGTATCACCCAACCTGTGTTGGTACTCATTTATCAACCTCAGAAGGATGAAAGGCTGAGTTGGCCTCACTGGTATTCAAACCTGCAGATCACACACACATCGCAGCAGCGAGCGTTCAACCCACTGAGCTATCTTACTGGCTATAGCTACCTTACAGGCTATAGTAAAAATGAGCAATTAATTGTAGCATAATGAAGTCAAGGACCACTTTATGTGCTATGGTCAAACATTTCTACACTGTACACATGCTTTTAGGCACAAGGATTTTGTCAAGTGAACGAGGACAACCCAATGAAATGTCTTGTGATGATTCTAACAGAGACAATGGCAGAAAGAAACATGTCATAACTGCAACTTGCGAAAAGCAAAATACATATTGAGAAATTGATGCTTATTCTACTTTAAATGCTTTTTGGAAGTTTGTGTCTGCATTGTGAATTTGAGGTTTCTAAGAACAGATTTACCCAGTGACTCACCCCTTGAAGTGTGCCTCAAGTAAACCTTTAATGAGTCTAGCAATTATTGTATAGAATTCAAGAAAAACAAATTATTTGTTATTCCTATTCTTTCTTATTTAGGCTCACTGCTCAAAGTGTTACAATTGTAGAACCCCCCTGTTTTTTTAAGAGGCCTGAACAAGAAAGCCAGCCACTCTAGAAACATAGAGCCATGTGGCGCTGGCCACAGCCCGTGAGATTCAATTAAAAAATAATCATATTTGTACATTTGTTTAGAGGTAGCAAGGGAGACCACAGGGGTAGCAAGGGATAGCAAGGGAGATCACATGGGTAGCAAGGGAGACCTCCGGGGTCACAGGTTTGACCCCTGGCATCCCCCAAATGATATCCCTGTACCCCAGCCAAAAGTAGCTTGCATTAGCTCCCAATTAAAACCTAAGTAAACAGCTACCATATGCAACCTAACTGGCTGACACATGACACCAGCGACATACAAATCACATGCAGATAATTAAGCCCTGAATGCCCGGGTGTGTCTCACCAATCACGACCAAACTAATAACAGTCCCCACAACATCATGTTCTCTTATTTATCCTGATCCCTTAATCGAAAACAACAATCGAGGGGAGGATGGGCACAGAACACAGGCAATGCGTTCAATTCCTAATGAAAATGGAATGGCGCTCTATGCTATCGCTATCTCCCTCAATGCTGCTGCTCACTCATCACCAGCCCACTGGTGCCATAGCACCTGCTCGACTGCATCATTCATCTAAAATCCCTAAGGGAAACTTGGATGCCACCCTCTCCTCTTGGGCCTCCCTTCGGCAATAAAATACGGTCAGTGATAGATCTGCACTATAATCTGAACAAAACTGCTTTGATGGGAGGGATTGATGGTCCTAAACAACGCTGACCTGGCCAATCACCTTATAGGCCATCTAACAACCATACTAATGCAACAACATCACTATTTATTTATTTGATTTATTATGACATTTGTATTGCGCACCTAACCCGCGGGCATCTGGGCGCATAGGCTTAAGAATATGGTTACAGGTAATGCATGCTTAAGCAGAATGGTTACACAACTTAAGAATTTGGTTTCAAGTTGAACAAGCTTAAGAAATTGGTTACAGGTTTTGCAGGTCGTAAATATATCACACATACGAATAAGGTTCCAGGAATTGCAGGCTTAGGAAAATGGTTAGATATTTAACTGTTTTAAGATTATGGTCACTTAAGAATTTGGTTACAGTAGCTACCAGGCACAGGTGATGCAAGCTAGGAGTGTGGTTGCATGGCTAGCAGTGTTCAACATGGAAGGATGCACCTACAACTAGGTTACTTGTATATGGAGTGGGTGTAACTAGGTGTCCTGTGTGAAGAGCCAGTTTTTTAGTTTTTTACGGAATGACAATAAGGCAGGATCCAACCTCATAGCCAGTGGCAAGGCATTCCAGTCGTTAGCTGCCATGAAGGGGAAGCTTGAGCCCCCTGCTTTTTGTCGTTTGAATCTAGGTTTTCTTAATTGGCCAAGAAAAGCAGCGTGTGTGGGTCTGGCAGTTTGGTTTTTATTTATTAGACAGGAGAGATAGCGTGTGGCAGTGTTAGACATTTATGTGCAAGCGTGAGTACTTTGAATTTAATCCGGTCCTTCACTGGTAGCCAGTGAATGTATCTTCTGTAAAATGGGATATGGTCTGATTTGGGAATATTTAGTGCTGCTCTTATAGTGTTGTTCTGCACGATTTGGAGTTTCGTGATATTTTTAGTTGATGAGCCTGCAAAGATGGCATTGCAGTAATCGATTCTGGAGAGGATTAGAGCTCTTGCCAATGTGACACGGTTCTCTTCTGTAAGATATGGTCTACAGGCTGTGATGATTTTAGCTGTGTAGGCGGATGCCGAGTTGATGGCATTGACTTGCCGAGCTAAGTTAAGTGAGGAATTGAGATAGGCTCATAGGGTCTTAACCTCTTTGGCGGTTGTAATAAGGTTTCCATCAATGTTAAAGGATTGGTACAGTGGGGATAGATTTTTGAGTTTAGCTTGGCTGCCCATGATGAGGATCTCAGACTTATCGTCATTAAGACATAATTCGTTCTGAGCCATCCATGCTTGGATCATGAGATAGATGGCATTTAGGGCATTTGTGTCGGTGGTGTAGTCCCCCGTTATGGGAATTAGTATTTGGGTATTGTCGGCATAGTTTGTGTATGTGACGCCCAAATTGTCCAATTTATGGAAGAGAGGTTCAGTAAATGCGTTGTACATGGTAGGTGAAATGCATGAATACTGTGGCACTCCGCAGATGACTGCGGTAGGTTTAGCTGCTGCCACGGCGGAAAAGACTTTCAACGTACGGTTTGATAGAAATGATTTGATCCAAGCTATAGCATTATTAGAAAAGTGGGCATCACTAGCTAGGTGGCGGCAAGGGATATTGGGCCTCATTACGACCCAGGCGGTAAGTTACCGCCTGGGTTGTACCTTTACCACCATGGAGTAAACTACGTTTACGCCATGGTGGTTGGCGGACTTACCGCCCCATTCCGAGGTGAGTGGGGCGGTAAGTCCCCATTAACCCATTTACCCATCCCCATTCCCATTTTTGCCCCATAGGGCATAATGGGAGTGGGGAAGGCGTTAATTACGCCACCGTAAATTACGGTGGCGTAATTAACAACAAGGTCCAGTGTTAAAACCTCCATGGCGCTAAGGGACCTCGGAATCGGGCGGTAAGGGTCGGCGCTGTTTACGCCGCCGTAAACCGCTTACCGCCTGGGTCCTAATGAGGCCCATTATGATTTACAAGATCAAATGCTGCCAAAAAGTCCAGGAGGAGGAGGATGGCTACATCACCTCTGTCCCTAATCTGGTCCATTTGTGCTTTAAGGTCTGCTAAAGCCGTTTCCGTGCCATGACCCGGGCGGAAACCTGATTGCCGGAGGCCCAGCAGATGGTGTGTTTGTAAGTATTTTTCAAATCTGTGCATAAGCTACCCTGTCCAACATTTTTAGCAGGAACGGTACCGTCATGATAGGCCGGTAATTCATAGCTATATTTGGATCTAGAGTTGGTCTTTTCAGTAATGGCATCAGCCAAGTTTCCTTAAGGCTATCCGGCACATTGTTAGTGGTAAATGAATTGTTTATAAGTGAAGTGATGAAAGGTGCCAGGTTGTGCGCACATTCTTTGATTAAGGTCGCAGGATATTTGTCGCCTTGGCATCGTGAGGGTTTGAGGCCTTTTATGATTTTGGTAGTTTCCTCTGTTGCAATTGTGGAAAACTCGAATTTAGGTAATGGTTTGGATAGAGTCGGTTCGATGGTAGGTTGTTGAGATTTGTTGGATTTTAGCTTTTTGTTGTTAATTTTGAGCTGAAGAGACGTGATTTTATCCATAAGAGCCTTTTAAATATTTTTGCACCAGTCTTGGTCTTTGATGCATACATCCAGGGTCCGAGAAGGGGCTACCAGTTCTATTAGGACTGAGAAGAGCTCTTTAGAGCTTGAGTTAGCCTTTTCAATGCATAAGTTAGACGCATTGCTTTTGGCCTGATGAGTGGCTTTTCTGTAGTCAGAAGCCAGGGAAGTGAATTGTTGTTTCTTAATGCTTGATGGGTTTTTTCTCCAGTTCTGCACTTCTTTTTTTGCTGTGCAAGTCTTTAAGTTCCAGGGTGAACCACTGGTTTAGGTGGGCTTTAGGTTTAGCTTTGCAGTTACCCAATGGGGCCACTGCATCTAAGGCAGTTTCCAACACTTGATTGTAAGTAGAAACTAGGGAAGCGGGGTCCGCTAATTCTACCGATTGTGTAGTGAGCCACAAAATGCGTGGGAGAATGTTTTCAGGCGTGATGTTGCACATGTTTCGGGCTTGAGTGGCAAGTGCTATTGGTTTAGGCAGATTAGCGGATGTGTTAGCATTGATTTTTAATAGTATAATATTGTGGTCTGACCACGGGCAAGGATCATTGTTAGAAATGTGAGTGGTGCAATTATGGTCAGCGAGCCAGTCAAGCGTTCGACCTTTGGCATGGGTTGGGCGAGAAGATTGTATGGTGAAACCCTGTATTTCAATGAATTGGCTAGTGAGGAGGCTTGAGTATCCAAACTATCGTGGAGTCCTAGATTGAAGTCTCCAAGGACGATCACTTTGGAGGTGGGTTTAGTATGTGTAATTAGCAGAGTGGCGATGTCCCCGTGAAATGAGGCTATGGGACCTAGCAGCCTATAGATGAGGTGTAAGTTTAAAGAGTAAGTGACAGAGATGGTGATTTTAGTAGACAGGAGTTCTCCTGAGGAGAACTGGATGTTAGGAACTTCTCTGATGTTAATATTGGATTTGGAGATGAAGGCGATGCCTCCTCCCTTTGTGTTAGTTCTGTCCTTTCTGATAATTGCATAACACTAACTTAACCACTTGCCCTAAAATCCCACCCCTAATTTGACATGTCCTGTGATCCCCCTTCCCCCTTCCCCATGAACCCTGCACCAGTACCATATCAACATACCACTGAAGATATTCCTCATTGGCCCGCTGTCATTATGTATTGTCCCCAGTTCATGTGCTAGCTCGCCCCTAACACCATCTGGTTCAGAATCTGTTCTACAGATTGGGGCTCATTATAAATTTGGCAGTGAATCCGCCTGGATACCGGCAAACGGAATTACCAATACCGGCACTCGGTCCGGTGGAATGTCCAATGGATTACGAGTGTCGGTAGCCAGTGTAAATTCCCATTCCCATTGCACTCCATAGGGGATTTTGCTGGCATTATAGGCGCCGGTATTACAGGCACCGGTATTACCAGCACCTATAAAACCAGCGATTTTTGTCATTCTGCCAACTCACCAGCAAACTCTCAGTTGGCCGGTACGGTAACATGCCAGTATATGTTAATACTGGCACGTTATGACCATACCGGCCCACTCATAATAAGCCCCATTATTTTAATAGCCTGTCTATGGAATGTAACTATCTGTACATTTCTTGTCGAAACACCATGATGCCAGATTGCCTCAAGTAAACATCGCCTCAATTGCTCCAAAAAATTAAGCAACCGAATACACAGGGGCAGATTCTCATATACGTTTTTGGAGCAAGGGAGGAGATGTGCTGGCACTTCTCCTCATTTGTGGCAAAAAGGGAAAAGACCAATTCACGAAAGGGCATGTGAATGAGTGCATCTTAGAGGCGCTCTTTCGAATGTCCTTTTCACCCATTTGCGCAATCAGAATACACATCAGGGTGTTTAAAAGGGCATCCCGCATTCACAGGATGCACCTTTAAATTCCCTGAAACGAGAGTCATCCCCCTGTGCCTTTTGAAACGGGCGCAAGAGGAGGCGCAAATCATACTAGAGTCATGTCTGACCCTGTCATTTTTTAAGTGTGTCAGCCACGGGTTAAACCATGGCTGTCACATTAGCATTTCCATCCCCCAAACGGATGAAAATGCTTCTTTTTAGGGCATTTCACAGAGACATGCCCTTAACGACCCGCCTCGATGAAATGCGCTCCCAGCAACCACACAGTTGCTGGGAGCCTGTCATACATTAGTGTCGGCAACTAATATATGCAAGGTGGCTGGACAGGGCATCTTTGCACTACAGTTTAGGAATAAGGTGACCTGAGCATTTCTGAGGGGAGAGCAAATGAAAGAAGCACATTACCCGCTCTCCTTTCATTTGTGCTACTTTCTGAAAACCTGGCCCCATGTCTTTAACAAATACAAAATAAAACTTGACATTTTAGACACTCTCCTTCGTTGTTCCACCAAAACCTCTTGCCATCTCTGTATCCATTACCTAGTACTCACAGGTCTCTTTCCATCTGAAAACTCCTTACCTTAGCTACCAGTTCACGCTCTTATTCCACCACCTCTTCCTATGTCTCTATCCAAACCAGCACCATCTTGTAGCTGCCAATCTTGCTTCTCAAAAAGTAGCCCCAGGACCGCCATCAGCATTCTGCCCTTCCCATTCCTCGTTTCTACTCCTGCTCCAACCATTTCAGCTTTGACCTACAAGCCTTCATGCCTAACTTCATTCCTTCCACAAGGATAGCTTACCTATCCCCTAATAACGATGACCATACTTCCCTCCTTTCCCCAACCAAATGTTAGTTCTCCCAATACAACCCTAATCTAATCTCTACCCGAGTCACTCTCTGAAAAAGCTCTTCACTTCCATAAAAATCCCCCTACTTTCTTTCTCCCTCAACTTACAATCATTGGCAATGAAATACAATTGAGCCAGTTGCTACTCGCATATCCCCTCTCTCAAATGAGGGCCAGTGATACTCTTCATCTGACAGAAATCTGGCGCTCAATTATCAAGGACTCATAGGTCCTGTTCATTGTAGGCAGGCAATTCTGGCTCAATAATCACCTTCAACCTCCATCTCACCCTCCTCTTTCATAGGTTCAGAGAGCAACAGTTCCCAAATACAGACACTACTCCTCATGTGAGCAAAAGAGGAAGTTGAGAGACTGAGCCTCTGAGAAAGAGAGAACTTCTTCTTGAAGTCATTTGTAGTTTAGATGAAACCCAGGCTTTCCTGCTCACTATACTAGATCTCTCTCACTCTCAACCTCTCCCTTGCTGAAGAGACATGTATGATGGTCTTTCTGGCTTAGATAGATCTATTTGTCATGAGGGCTGAACTCATGCAGGGAAAGGTGCCTATTTCCATATACTAACCTCTCTCCGTCATCACAGTTGTCTTTTTCCTCTTGGGAACAGACTGTTCCAGTACTGCAGAATTTTACCATTTGGCCTCTATTCTGCCGCATGTGCCTATACCAAAGTGCTGCCTCAGTGGTATCTCACTTTAGGAGAGTCCTCTATATCCTCTCCTAGTTTAGAGATTAATGCATCCTATTTTCTTATTAGGCCTTCCAATCAATGTGAGAATTTCTTTGTCTTGCCTACTTCGAGGCTGACATACTTTGGTTCTATCTGAGACACGGACCAAACACACGTTTTCCCCATTTTAGAATTAATATGTTTATTGTCATGTTGCTAGTCAAGATTGGCGACTAGGCAAAACACTGCAGCATGATGGTTTCCATGACTTCTGGGCCTCCTGGCTTCATGCATTCTGGAGGTCATGTTAGCAAGGCTTGGGATGTTCTGCATTCATCTTCACCTAGTGAGCAAATGGAATCAAGTGACATGCCATCCATCTATGTGTATTCTGATTTTGCAGTCCATCAAAACAGGCAATCAATGGTTCTGTCAGCAATCCCATTTGCCACTGGGAACTCCCTCTCATTCTTGTTGACCTGGTCATTAATCATGATGAATTCCTCCAGGTTTCATCTGGATACCTTGAGTGAGCTTCAAATACACGACTAAAGGTGATAAACAATGGTATTGGCCCACAATTCAAACCATCTGCCCAGGAGAGAACAACATCGAGCCTCTTGCAGCATTTCCAGCATGACTGCACTCATTGGCTTGTTCAGGTGATGATTTTAAGATGGCTGACGAAAAACAAGAAAAATCAACTTGGGCCTAACAGCGCTGCAGCCACCCACCACTACCGAGCTCCCTGCAGAAGGAAAGGACTCGCAGCCCCGGAGCCAGAAGGCAGAGCTGGCCTTATACCAAGTCTCTACACTAAGGCTTTCATCTGTGCCTGTCTTGGCCTGCCTGGGCTCTCGATGGGGAGCCGGTACACAAAGCCTGCCCTTCTACGAGGCGCTGATGCTTGGCTGGATGTACCCGTCTCTGCCTGTTTCTGCATGGTTTCACCTGCTCCAGCACCCGAGTTCACCATTATAACGTTTGCCTCCTTGTTTCCAGACGCCTTCAATGGCGCACCGACAATGCAACAATAAACCTTCCCTTATCTCGTGTCACTGTATGCAGCTATCTTCATCACCTTTAAAGGTAAGAATAATACTGTTTCTTCTCCCGATATGCTACATTATTTATGCACTGTCCTAGAATGTTTGCCTACCCACACTATGGTCTCACCCTATCTCCTGCCTAACATCTTTTCTTTTGTTCCCCATTTCCCACTCTGTATGCCTACACATGATTACACCGTCACTGATACTCGGACGGCTCCCTTCAACACCTACTCCCCCTCAGCTCACCTTTTGCCCATGACACACACCATACCCATTCATCACCATTACATGCTACACCCCTCCCCACTCCCCCCACCAGGCCCCTTACCTTACACACAGATTCCTCTCCCCCATATTGGCCTATGATACCACTACCATGCCGCCCAAAATGATATGCTCTGTATGCTCCATCCTTAATTGCAAATCCAGCTCTCTGCATGTCCCGGCAAATGCTCCTATGGCCCATAACCAGGCTCACTCCTCACCACTAAGACTTCTAAGTATTATAATTCAAACAAAATAGAACATCTGAGACAGGGTTTTAAGATTGGCGGTCAAATTTAATATACAATATAGATAAAAATAAAAAACACTTGAGCGGACTTCAGTTCAAACCACTACCAATTTATGGCGAGTGCAGAAATGAAGGTATTCCTATTCCATCTCCACTTTGTGGGACATGTGAACAAAGCCAACAGTCAGTTCTATTAATAGCTTTTTGAACCTTGTCTAAAATACGTACATATGAATTATTCCAGTAACCATATCTTTTAAATACATCTAAGGGATGATGAGTATGGGCTAAAATATGAGGGGTAAAAGGGAGCTTGGTAGTGGCTTCATTGTCATTGGGAAGAAGTGCCTTTAAAAGATGCATAGAATCATGTTCAAGGAACCAGAAAAAGGCATAAAGTCCTATTACTAAAATCATACAAAATGTCAATATTGCTATTCAGTCTTCTGTTGTTCATAGTTTTTATGAGCGAGAAATAAAGAGTTACTTTATTGTTTTTCATTCGAATTTGACCACCAAGTGGATGAAACACCATAATGAAGGTTTCTTCAGCCCTTAGATTTCCCATTACCTTCTGGTGTGCACAAGAATCAGGACACGTTGAGTTGTCGTGGGTGCAGGGCTGACCTCAAGATCAGACCTGCACTTGTAGGTTTCCGGTGGGCACAGAACTGACATTAGTACCAGATCTGCACTTGTAGATTTGAGAAGCCCAACCCTATTCTTTCCTGGGTCTCAGATTTTATCTGGTTGCTCCTGGAATAGTGTGATCTTCAAACAAGGTGGGTGTCTGTACTGAAGGCTTTATATAAGAATTTGACAGACTCACAGGGGTGCAAACATCCTTCATTTCAGGCAAAAGAGGATGATCTCCATCAGAAGGTGAGGGCAAATGAAGCAATTTGATATGAGCAGTTTGAATCCAGTGTTTTTTCCTTTCCACCCGAACAGCAGTCTGGGTGGCTAACAAGAGCTGGTGTGGCCCTGTCCAGTGTGGATCGAGTGCAGTGCTCCTCTGGACATTTTTCCCACAACAAACTCGCCAGGTTTCACCCAATGACCTTCTCGTAGATTCTTGTCTGGTAAACTATGCTTCACCTGCTGGTGAATAGAAGGCAATTGTTCAGTCAATTGTTCACAATAATCAACAAGCAGTGGGTTCTCAATGTCCTAAAAATGCTTGTGGTCTAGGAGCCCCCCAAACATTCACTGGCCTACCCATGACTATTTCATAGGGGGACAATCCTGATTTGGATGCAACTGTAGTTCTCATAGAGAGCAATGCTAAAGGTCGAGCGTCTGGCCATTTAAGTCCTGTGTGCGCAAACATTTTAACTATTTTATTTATCAATTGGGATGCTCAATTAACCCTGTACTCTGTGGGTGATAGGCAGAGTGAAATTTCTTTTTAATCTGCAATCCATTGCACACGCTTAATATTACTTCTGCAATAAAGTGGGGGCCATTATCAGACCAGATTACCCTGGGTAATCCAAATCTGGGGATACATTATTTTAACATAACCTTTGCAGTGGAGATGGCTGTGTTATCTTTCAGGGGGAAAGCCTCTACCCATTTGCTAAGGGCACTAATCATTACTAGCACATATTTCAAATGATTACATCTTTCTAATTCAATAAAATCAAAATGCAAGGCCTCAAATGGAAAAGCAGGTCCCTCTGGCTACATTATGCTGTATGTATATAATACCATTTCTAATGGTTGTATACGAATTGTTGGTTTTACAACTGTTCGCATTACAATTGACCTTTTCACAATTGACCGAATTGTGAAGGTCAATTGTAACATATATGTAGGGGGAAACCCCCCACAACCCCCCACCCAACGCCAAACCCCCCAAAACCCATATATATATTATAAATATATATAAATATATATATATATATATATATAACCAAACCGATATATATATATATATATATATATATATACATATATATATATACGGTCAATTGTGAAAAGGTCAATTGTGACCCTTTAAATTGGGTCAATTGTTAATTCGAACAATTGTAAACAAACAATTTGGGTAATACCTTTCTAACCACATTCTCAGCCATTGTAGTGATCAATGAATTACACCAAACATTTTCCAATTGTTTGCAAATAGCTTTAGCATGTATGTGAGCGGGTCCATGGGTCATACGCACAACCAAGGGAACATAAGCATTAGGCAACATCCATTATTTTTTAGACCTTATGACCCAACACCCCTCATTGTCCCGTATAGCACAAAATCGAAGCTTACTGGGACCAGGCATCATAAAGCTCTATCCTGGGAAGGAAGATATCTGCTAAATACCTCCAATTTAACCCAACCAATCAAGTCTTACCTGCATAGACAGTTATACTTACTAACAAACTTCTGTCTCAGCTGCTCTGGGCGAAATACTGCATGTAGTTCTAAGGGCCCCAGGTGGGAAAGGGTGTCTATGGGGAGAAGTCCGCACAGGGAGGCCAGTGACAGCTGTGAGAAATCAAATCTCCATAATAGTAGGGATCCCTGAAACCAAGCGATCAGTTGGCAGATTCCACTCCTTCACGTCTAGAAATCAAAGTTCCCTCATCCTCAGTGGGGCCACGTTCCTGGGTACCATTTGAGAAGTCCAAGTACTATAATTCAAACAAAATAGAAAATCTGAGACAGGGGTTCAAGATTGCAGGTCAAATTTAATATACAATATACATAAAAAATAAAAAACACTCGAGCAGACTTCACTACAAATTTATGGTGAATGCAGAAGTGAAGTACCTGAATGGTACATCATCTCTCCTTTTATACAATTGGAGCCTGCACCAACACAGTCGGTTCATCATTCATTTACAAAAGATGCTAAAAAACAAACATATTTAGCATAAATACTTCACAATTTGACTAATGCTTATACAATCTCAAGTGGGTATCTCAAACTATGTTTTTCACAGATGTTCCTGCTATGTCAAGAATCTTCAATTTACTCATGGCTCAATCGTATATTCTTTCCACCAGTTCATGTCAGTGACTCATGTTTTAAGTCATTGAAACAAAACCCCATTTGCCTTTTGCATAAACACTAGTAATCCTTTTCAAACAGGCTTCAAAGGCTGTCTTTCATGGATTTGATAAGACAGAAAAGGCTGAGCATTACAATTCAATGTTTAAACTTTGTTTAACCCGGTCAGCCTTTACATAGCATTAACCCACAGACTGGGCTATGCTGAAACAAGGTTTTTCTTTCCCCGCTAGAAAACAGGACTCACCTTTATCTTATTTAACCTAGGTTGTATCAACAAGGGCCAAGAGACCAGAAACACACCTCTCTGCACAGCTCCCGTTTGTTCAACACCAACATGTTTTGCAATGCCAAGAGGGAAAAAGGCCATGAGTACATTTCTATTTTTATTCATTTGGTGAAATTGACAAATGTACCACTTTTAAACCTTGCAAATAAACAGGGTTTTGTTCTCAGAAATGGATTAGCTTAGGGCTAATTAACTACACATATTTATTATTATATTCTAACACCACCATGGCTCCACTCTGCAACCTGTGGGCCCCCACCCTGTGTGGTACACTTTCCTCACTGCCATCCTCCTACACCCTCATCCCCTGCCCCATGCCAGCAAACCAATGGACTTCCAATGGTCCCCTACACTCCCTCAGTGCTATGGTACACTGTTGCCCACACCTACCCTGTCCCTCCTCTCATCACACATCTTTTGGCATCCTGCCTAAACCTAGTTGCCCTTAGACTCATATCTTTATCCACCCCTCAACCAACTGACACTGCCGCCCTGAGCCACCTCTAACTACCTACCTCCTTCTCTCCCACTACCTCATGCCTGCCACTCCTTGCTCCACACCTGACTAAAGATGCCCCACCATTTTCCCCTGCCCCACCATGCACCTACCTTCTGACACCGCACTATGCTGCCCCAGCTCTCCCCTTATGCCATTTCTGCCTGCCCTAGGTCAAAACAATGTTGCCTCAACTACTGCCATCGGCCTCATTACCAAATCAGCCTGTGCCTCTGCCCTGAGCTGCCTTGCCCCTCTGCCCACCCCTTTTCTGCCAGCCTCTGGCCAGAACTATGTTGTCCAAGCAACTGCCCCCTGCCTCACAGCTGAACCGGGCTGCGCCGCTACACTGAGTCACCCTGCTCCTCATCCCACTCCTTTCTTGCCAGCCTTAGACCAGAACTATGTTGCCCCTGCAACTGCCCCCTGCCTCACAGCTCAACCGACTTGTGTCACTTCCCTGAGTTGCCCAGCCCCTCCTCCCACTATGATTCTGCCAGCCTTAGGCCAGAAATATGTTGCCCCTGCAACTGCCCATTGCCTCACCTCTGAATCGGTGTCTTTCACAGACCTGAACTTCCCTGCCTCTCCTTCTACTCTATTCCTGACAGCCTTATGCCGGAATAATGTCACCCCTGCCACTGCCCTTTGCATCGCAACCGATCCAACCTGCACCTCAGCCTTTTTCTTGCATAATGATGCCCCAACGACCACCATCAGTATTACTATTGAATCGTCGCATATCACTGCCTTATGCTGCCCGCTCCTGCCAACCTATGACCTCCAGACCAGCAACCACCCAGCCTCACAGCCCTGCCAAGGCACCTCTAAGCTTACCAAACTACGCTCTAGAACTTCCCCCCTGAAATCCCTCTACACTACAAATTTCTCCCCATTCTGGGACCAGTGAGAACCAGTTGCATCTCTTCTTGTACCCCACCCCCACTCCTCCCTCCCCAATCCCCCAGACGCCCGCCCACACCTCAAACTTCCCCTATACCCACTCCACTGAAGGAAACATAAAAGCACCTCAACAGAGCATTGATCTATGCCCGATCTCTGTGTGCCCACGCCACCAACATCCACAACCTTATTGACGAAAACCACCTTGGATTCTTGGTGATTACCAAAACCTGGCTTCACAGTGCCACTGGACCCTCCCTTACACTGGCTTTGCTCCTAAACTACTATATCCTCAGATCAGATAGAATAAACAAAATAGGAGGCAGCGTTGCCATCATTGCAAAATCCTCTTTGGCCCTCAGAGAGATCCCCACCCTCCCATTGCCTGGATACAAACTCCTCCTGACCAAGCTTCCCCTCCATGCAAAAACCACTATCAATCTTTTTATCATCTACCGCCAACCCAACTGTCAGAGCAACCCAGCGCTTGACATCTCCTTATTTCTCTCCCCACTGATCAGACCAACTACTAAATTGCTTGTGCTAGGGGACTTCAACCTTGGATTTAATTATGCCTCTGACACCAAGGCTAATGCTCTCACCACCTCTCTTAAAGATATGCAGTTCTCACAACTTGTCCACTCACCTACCCACTCCAAAGGACATACCTTAGATTGGATCCTTACCCTTAACACACCTGCTAACATCACAAACTTCTGACCTCTGCCATTGTCTGATCACTCCCTCATTGAGTTTGAGCTTCCTCTAACTCACCACTCACCAAACTCTGTCATCACCCTGTCAGGTGTATCGACCCACGTTCAAGTTATTATGCTGCAACATTTGGTGCTGTGGGCTTAGAAAATCCAAGATGGCCGAAAAGCCCACAATTGCGCCAGAATCCAGGAAAACCGCACAGTTTTTGTGCACACCAAAATGGTCGCCTGACCCGCCACCCACCAGTGCAAGCGAGATGGGCCAGAAGCACCATGAGAGAAACGTGACGCCAAAGGAGAAACAGCAGTGCCTGTTAGCTCAAAAAGCGCTTTGAAATCACCTTTGTTTCTCTGAATGCTAGCTCAAAATGCCTATTTCAAACATTGCAAGATATTCAAAAATCTTACTGAACACCAGCAGACGTCTGGTAGAATGAAGTTGTGTGTGCATACCAAATCTGGAAAGATGAAGAGCCTAAAATAATGTTCATAACAAAACTGGCTGAGCTGTGGATGTCAGCAGCTTAAGTGAAATGGGATTTAAAGCCACTAAAATCAAAAAGTTTAAAATAAATGAGTGACCTACTTTTGAGTGTCACATAGGTTGCAACTGCTTAAATGTCATGGTTTTGAACTTAGAATCAGCGTTCTAGCTGCATGTGTCAAAATTGTAAGTTTGATTTGAATGAAGAAAAATGGGAACAAAGGTGACCTTTGGCTGAAGCCTTGCTTAAAGGGACTGAATTCTGCCCGGCAACTACCCCCGACAGGAGTTGAAACTTGCCCAGCAACTGCATTCGCAGGCCTGGCCTGCCTTCTGCTGCCCCACCAAAAGGAGATTACACCTCTCTGATTGAATCATGGGAGGGGTACCTGGGACTGCAGGAAAACAGAACAATGAACTTCCCTTTGCTCCAAGCAATTGCTAAATCATGGGGTCGTAAATGGCTTCCTCTTGAAAGGAAATGGGAGGGGCACTGCCTCTGTGAGCCAGCTGAGCTTCGAGGAAGTGGACAAACCAGAAATTCCCCATGTGCTTTGGGAAAACCACACCCCTCTGGGCCAGAGCATCATTTTAGAAAGATGGATAATTCATAGTACATAATTGTCAAAATTATATCAATAGTATCATTATTCCTGTGATTTTTCTGTGCACATTTTAAGAGGTGTTAGGACTCTGTGGTATGTTCTGGGGGGTAGTAGCGGAAAATAGGGTATTACTCCAAATGTCTGTATGTTAAAAATCTGACACTTCATCATCTGATGCCCATATTCCTTGCGCACATTTGTGTAAATTCTGGAAAAGTTTAGAGATTGTGTTCTGGATGAAAAGGGCAGAATTCTGTCAGAAGTGAACACAACATCTTACAAAGACAGGGATCGGATGGTTTGGCGCTACAGAAAATATGTTAACCGGACATATAATATTAGAAAAATTGTACATAGATAAAAATGCATTGGAATCAAAAATAGATTTGTGTGCAAAGTGACAAGGGGAGGGTTCTTTCTGTAAGCCAAAAAAATGATGCCTGATGACACAGGATGACTCACAACTCAGTTCCCCAGTTAGGCGACAGAGAATCCTCTAGCCTATCAGCACCCTTAGAGGGTTGGGCATAGAAAGTCAGCCTTCCCACCCACTTTCAAAAGACATAAAAAGAGCCACTGAGACCCAGGTAGAGACATTCACTTTCCACTTCAAACTAATTTCTTGCGAAGCGCTTTGCCAGAAGACGCCAGATTCCAGAATTTAAAGCAGAGGGGCCTGAACCACAAGCTGAATCCATTTTAAGCAGGCCTCAAAATCTTTTGCAACCTGACTCTAAACAGCCGGGCTGTGCTGTTCGCTTCTGGCTAGAACTGTATCCAGAACCAGACCCAGAAAGCAGAGCGATATCCAGAACCAGACCCAGAAAGCAGTGCAGTGCCAAGAACTTTTGCCCAGATTGTTGACCAGATCTGTGAAGAGGCCCATTCCTTCCAAAACTAGGAGTGAGTATCCAGCCAGAGCTGTGCAAAACCAATCTCTTAGTTTAAAATAATCTAATTCAAACCATTTCCACCTATTTAGCACTGCATAGAAATCGTGTGTCCATTCTGTGATTTCAAACCTGTGAAAGTGTCATTTGTCATTTGAATCTTACTTTATTTCTGAAAATATACCTCCACTAAATTGTCCGTATCTTTTGAACCGCACGCCCTAGGAGCGAGATTTAACTTTCATTTTAAAGCTAAGAACCTTCCAACAAGCCCAAAACCGACTTTCTACTCCTTATAGTTTTTCCGTAATCGCGCTCGACGCACTCGGAAAAAGTGCCGCGAATTACAATTTGACTCAACTTCTTCACCTGTCAAAAATAGCTGTCTTTTGCTTCTATTGCTGAAATTTGTTTCAACCTGATAATCCCTCATGAATCATTGCTAGTGTTGACCTGAACTAATTCAAAGTAGCTGTCACCTACCCTGAATCTCCTATAGGGAATTAAAATCATTTTTAGCATATTTTCACTTCATTGCAAATCACATTAAAAGTATTTCTGCATGTTTTAAAAGCATACCGGTTGCTCCAAGATTGCTAGGGGGAACTAGAATTTGTATTGCTTTTGATTGTATTCCTGAAAACCTGTGTGCTCTCTTTTCCATCTCTTTATATTGCATAGGGGGGGAGTGAATTGTCAATAGAAAAAGTGATCATATTATCTCTTGTTGAAACCATATCAGTTTATTTCTGTGCTGCATTCTTTCCATCATTGCTTTTCCTTGAAACCATAAAAGTATTCTCTGCTACCTTATCCTTTCTATACTAACTCCTCACTGATTGAAAAGAGTGTACAATTGTAACATTTCCCATTGTTGATCAACATTATATTCATAAGTGTGCTATCAAATATTAATTTATTCATAAAAGTGTGATATATATATCTTGTTTAATTTTTCTAATAAATCTTTTAATTTGCAAAACAAACATACTTCTTGGCTCAGTGAGGTCAGGGGGATTCAAAGAGAGGGGCGTTATACAAGGGTTTATCATCCAGATCTATGAACTTGTCATAAAAATATATAAATAAGGGCTTCCCTTGGGCATCCCAGACTAGGCATTGATTTAGTTGGAGTGCTGAATTGAAGTCACTTAACAACCCTACCTGCTACCTTCAGCCACAACACCAGCAGACTCACTGAAACCAACCTCTCACCTCTCACCCACCCTCATTTGACACCTCTCTGGACCCCCTCCCTCTGCCAATGACGTCCCAAGCCCACACCTCCTTGATTCTCTCCACCCTTGCTCAAACCATTGGCCAACACGCCCCACTGAAACCTATTACCCCCAAAGTAGGTAGAAGACCCAACAAATGGTTCTCAGAGGAACTTGTATCGTTCCAAAAACCACATGCACCATGGAGCACACCTGGAGGCAATACCCCTTACCATCTAATCTCGCTGCTTACCTCACTGCATCCAAAACCTCGCTCATAGTGGCCAAAGCAAACTAGTTCAATGCCAGAATTTCAGAGTCCAGATCAAGCACAAAATAACAATTTTCCATGCTGAAGGAGCTAGAGAACCCCTCCCTTACACATTCCCAAATACACATTGACAAACCCTGGTGCACGAGCATTCAAACTGCACTCTCCAACAAAATGGGCTCCCTAAAAGCCAACATTGCTGCCAACGAACTTTAGCTTCTTTGTAGACCACCCTCCCTTGCCCCCCTACCAAGCCTGCCCCCCAACACAAAACCCCCATCTTCCACTTCTTCTCTGTAACCCCAGAAGTTGTTTCCACTACCATCCTACACCTCAAACCGTCCAATTGTACAGGCGATGTTTGCCCTGCACACATCCTCAAACACTGTGCAGTCACACTAGCACCTGCGATCACGACTTGGTGAACGCCTCCTTTGCCTCCAACAATGTCCCCACCTGCCTCAAAACTGCCTGCGTTTCTCCCCTCATTAAGAAACCCTCACTTGACCCTCCCCTCACTTGAACTACCGACCCATTACAACTGTACCCTTCCTCCTCAAAATCCTAGACCTCATTGCCTACTCCCAAATCCAGATCCACCTTGAGCAACACCAGTTCCTTGGCTCCAGACAATCAGGTCTCAGACCAAAACACAGCACAGAAATAGCACTCTTGGATCTCAAAATCCAACTTGACAAAATCTGTGACTCAGGAAACCCTACCACCCTGCTCCTCCTTGACCTATCAGCAGCATTTGACATTGTTGATCATGGCATTCTTTGCCAACACCTCCTTACCAACTTCCACTTTTCACACTAGGTCAACCAATGGATTAAATAATTCCAAGTGAACACACCTCAAGGGTCTTTATAAACAATTTCACTGCCAACCTTATCCCAGTTCCCTGTGGTGTGCCACAGGGATCCTGCATCTCACCTGCTCTGTACAATACTTACACTTAGCTGCTCTTTGACCACCTGGATGCACTGGACACATTTTGCAGATGATATGCAAATCTTACTACCATTATCAGGAGATCAGGCCCAAGACGTTGCAACTATCAACCAGACTTACAGTATTATCCAGAACTGGATAGCTACCCACAAACTATGTCTCAACGATGAGAAGACCAAGATTCCTATTGTAGGCTTGGCGCGTCGACTAAGCGCCCTGGACCCTGCTTACTCTTCCACCCCCATCGATGGTAACACCATCCAAGTGTCTAAACATGTTAAGACCCAGGGGGTCTACCTTGATGCAGAGCTTAATATGTCCCACCACATCAGTGCCCTTGCCTCTACCACTTCTTACACCACCAAACTCATTTCCCTCAGCAGTAAATTCATCTCACCCCAAAATTGCCTGGCACTCGCCCAAGCTATTATTGGCAGTAAGCTAGATTACTGCAATTTGCTGTTTTCAGATACCTCGGCCAAAAACCTTGCAAAACTGCAACTTCTGCAAAATAAGGCCCCGAGATCAGCCCAGGGACTAAATCTCTCAGCCCACATTACAACATCAAGAAGGAATGCTCACAGGCTTCCGATAAAAACAAGAATTACATTCAAAACTTTGACCTCACAAACGCTGCCTGTACAAGAATGCCCCTTCTTACCTCAACCCACGTAACTCACCTAAGCCTATTACACATTCCCTCCGCTCCTCCTCCAAACTGAGCCTACAGATGCCTCACTAAAACCTCAAATGAGCATTCAGAATCAACCTTCCTTCACTGTCTTTAAAAAACACTTAAAAACATGGCTATTTAACAAATATGTATGACCCGTTGTACTATGTTCACTATCTGTTTTGTTCTGTAACCATTTACTTTGTACAAGCACCGTGATACCCATAGGTCTGAGTGATGTATCAAATCAAATAAATAAATAAAATTTAAAAAACCATTCATGTGCCGGCATCAATGAAGGCGTTGTGCAGACGTCCATAAGCTGATTGGCTGGAATATGGAAGACCTGTCCAACCTGAGCATGACCAAAAGAGCTTTAGTTGATAAAGCATCTAGATGGGATAGAGCTACCAATGTGGATTACCTGTTGGGTCAGAGGTCATTAAATGAGTTTGCTATCCAATCCTTTCCCTACATGGCCTGTATGAGATACATTATGCATGCTACAGACCAGAACCTGCGTCGGTTCATAATGTTTGTTTGTTTGTTTGTTTATTTATATTGCGCAACCAGACCCGTGGGTATACGGGCGCAAAGGCAGAAAGAGGGTTGTTCAACTTAGGTTACATGTTGCAAATTATCATGAAATACAGCTTGTGGTTACAGTGCTGTAGACATGTAGTGTCAAAGAATCATAACAGTATGTACAGAAAATGTACCAAAATGCAGATGTGACAGATAAATAGAACAGAACAAATATACAGAATATACATGAGATCCCAAATGCCATGAGCGTGAAGTTACACATCGTGGTCTTTTAGCCATTGGACAAGTTTGGATCTGAATTGCTGGTAGGGCAGATCTTCCCTTAGATCAGTTGGAAGGGAGTTCCACAGTTGTGCCGCTTTGACAGGGAAGCTACTCCCGCCAGATTTAGTACGTTTAAATCTGGGTACTAGCAGTAGGTTAGAATTGGCTTTCGTAAGGGGCGCGAGGCTGTCTGCGATGATTTTACGTTTCAACTTGCTTCCTACTCTCATGGTAATCGGAGCGGAGAGTCCCTAATACAGGCTGAGAGAAAGTATAGAAGTAAGGAGGATCTCGGAACCTCTAGCTATCTGCTCACTCAATGCCCTGAGATGTTTATAATATACAGCCTGCCATATCAAAAATGTGTAAATTGGTTCCAAGATATTCTGGCAAATCAAGTCTGGCCCACCATGGTTGCTGCCCAATCAAGGGTCATGCTAAACTCAGTCTACCTGGCATGGAAACATGTTAGTTCGGTTATAGAGGAACTAGCTTAGTGAAATATTGTTCTCTCCAATTATATTGTATTTATTATTATGGGGATGTACATGTTTCTTGGAGGTCTCTGACAGGTGCATAGGATTTATATATTCATTTTATATGGTTGTTTTATGATGTGTTAATGTGTTAAGGTTTTTAAGCCAACGCACTTTAACAATAAAAAACAAAGAAAAATACACAATTTAAGGTCGAATTGAGATATCAATGTTCTCGAGCTTTTGGACCTTTTCTGGCTGTAAAAAAAAATGTCTCACACAGGGGTGTTGCTAGGTCTGGAAAAGATCTGGGGCTATGCTAATGTCAGGACTGTCGCGACTCGGGACTAGCTAGCCTTTTGGTCGTAGCCCCTTCGCTTCTATCAGGGGCTACAACCAACAAAAAAAACTCACCCCCGCCGCCCTTTCTAGCAGAACCTCTGGTCACTCTCACAACGCTTCGAGAGTCAGAGGTCTTTGTCCTGGCTGACAACACCACTGCCATGTTCTATTTCAATAAGCTTGGTAGCAAAACATATCTTCAATTGTGCACGCAATAGAGATTTGGCATTGGGCTCTGCATCAGCGCATTTCCCTTCAAGCATCCCACGTGGCTGGGGAGCAAAACACAGAAGCAGACTCCCTTAGCAGAAATTCATAACAAAACCACAACTACGAACTGCACCCATCAGATTCTAAAAAGAGCATCTGATTATATAGAGAGAGATGGTGAGAAGGTGCACCATCACAGTTCCTGACCAGGGGAAACGTGAAGGCAAAAGCGCATGGAGCCTCAGGGTGAGACACTGCCAGATGTCCCAAAATGCCTGAGAAGGAAAGTTCAGAAAGTCCATGGATCCAGCCCACAGGTGAACCACCGCTAGCCAAGATGTCTGTGATGTTGGGCCTGGGGATGGGCCTCTTCACTTAGCGTGGGGGACTGGAACAAACTGACACAGACACCACGCAGTCAGTGACTGGAGCAGGAAATGCCGTTTGGCGGGCTCTCGCTTCTCTTTATTAACTTGCCCACATGACTTCTGTCACGTGGACATCACATCCCTTTTCAATTTTATGATAAACATTTAACATGTGAAACATTAAGGATCATTCAGGTAGTCATAACAGGAACAGTGTCTTGTCTTGAAGGTGTGGGGCTGGTTCGTGGTTCAGTCTCTCTGGCACACGTAGATGCCATTGAGGACGTAACCTTTCAGCCTTGTGGATGGCGCTGGTCGTTTCCGGAGTGCATAGTGTTCCCCTCGTTCTCGGTGGGTAGTTTGGGGTGTGGCAGTGTTTCTCTCTTCTTCATATTGGTCTGGAGGCCTCTGGGTTGATTCCCCTTCAGGTCTTTCGCTCATCGTTGGGCTGCTTTCTTGTGGGTGTTGGTCCATTGTGGGGCTGCTGTTTGCCTTCCCCTCTTCCCACAGGGTCGGCGGGACTTTCTGAAAGTGCAAGACATTTCGAGTTACTGCCCTCGGGTGGCGGAGGCGAGGCCGTGCTCCCGGTGGGAAATCATCCACAGTGCTTACTCATAGGGGAGTGACATCTTCCCTTTCTGGGTTCTGGTCTTTACCAGTACTGTGTCCATTATTTGGAGTTCTTTGGGTGCTGCTCTTCTGATTCAGTCTTCCTTGGCGTTGTGCCTGCGCCTTCGGGCTTCCACACTTTCTAGATCGACTGGTGGTGGTTTCCAGGAGTGGTGTAAAGGTAGTCTCCCTTGGATGGGGACACCAAACATCATGGCTGCTGGGCTGACACGCGTTGAGGAGTGAGGTGTCAACCGATAGGCGCGGAGGAATCTGTAGAGCTCGGAGAGCCACAGGCAGCCTTTGTCCTTGGCAATGCGCACTGTCTTGTTAATGGATGCCATTAATCTTTTGCCGTCTCCGTTGGCTTGTGGCCAGTATGGGGTGACGTGGTGATGGCGTATTCCTAGGCCGTCAGTGAAGTGTCTGAAACCTCTGGTTGTGAAGGGTTGTCCGTTGGTGCTCCAGATCGCAGATGGGATGCCATGTGTCGCAAACATCGTCTCCATTGCTGTGGTGACAGACGTGGCATCTGTGGAGGTGACGGGTTCGACCTCCGGGTACCTGGTGTGCTCATCAATTGCTACGAGCAGGTATGTTTCATTCGTGATCATGCAAAAGTCAATGCTGATGGTGTCCCACCTACGGTTGCTCCGGTGGGGGCATTACATGGGCTCCGGCGGTCCTGGTCGGCATGTGGACAGGCATGCAGTGCAGGCTTCTACGAGGGCCATGACTTTGCGCTGCATCTGGGGAAGCAATATGCGTGACTTGAGGAATGCCTGTGTTTTTACGATTCCCTGGTGCCCCTCATGTGCCAGTCGGAGGGCCCTCTCGTGTAGAGACATCGGTAGCACGATTCTGTGTCCTTTCAGAATCAGGCCATCCAGTGATATGGATAACTCGTGGCGGATCCCAAATAGTGCGTGTATGAGCTCCTGGGCTGGGGCTGTCCTCCGAGTGACAGCTGTCAGGAATGTCTTCCACTCCCCTGACAGGATTGCTGTCTTTGCGAGTTGAAAGCACGGGTCATTGTCTGTCTCGCCTTGTATCTTCTCCAGTGTCATAGTCTTGGGCCTGGCACATACGATTATCTGGCAAACGCGTTCTTCTGTTATTTTCGCTGCCTCGTGTTCAGTCGTGGTGGCTGGGCGAGGGTGGCGGGACAAGAAGTCCGCTGGATTGTCAGCGCCTGCCCAGTATTGGACATCTAGGTCGAACTGTTGTACTTGTAGCAGCCAGCACTCGATCCTGGCGGGGGGGTGTGGCGTTGAGCCTCCGAAGATGGGGAGCGGCTTATGGTCAGTTAACACCTTTGCTGGGTGCCCCAAGATGTACATGTGGAAGTGTTTGCACCCCCAAATGATTGCCAACGCCTCCTTTTTGATATGGGCATAGTTTTTCTCCGTCGGTGTGAGTGCTCTGCTCATGAATGCGATGGTGAAGACTGTCCCTTCTTTGTCTCTTTGTGTCAGCACGGCCCCTAGCCCTACGGTGCTGGCATCGACAAGCAATTCCGTTGTGCGGCTGATGTCGAAAAACGCCATGGTGGCGTCACTGGAAAGGGAGTCTTTGATCTTCCTGAATGCCTGTTCTTGTTCGATACCCCACTGCCAGGACGCTTTTGCTTTTGTGAGTTTGCGCAGGGGTGCAGCGGTGGTGGCTAGATCCGGGATGAAACGACCACAGTAGGTGGCCATTCCTAAGAAACATCTGACTTCCGTCGCTGTGGACGGGGCTTGTGCACTTTTGATGTCATTGACTTTGCTGGGGTCAGGGGAGACTCAATGCTCGTTAAACACGTAGCCAAAGAAACTTAGTGATCTCTTTGCAAACTCACACTTCTCCTCGTGGAGCGTGAGCCCAGAGTCTTCTAGTCGCTGGAGTGTTGCCGCTAGCCATAGAGTGTGTTCAGCTTCTGTTTTTCCATAGACCAGGATGTCGTTGCTGACGTTGGTCACTCCCAGCAAATCTTGTAGCACTCTACTATCTCATTCTGAAAAACTTCTGCCGCTGAGGAGATGCCGAAGTTGAGGTGGCGGTAGCGTCGAAAACCTGGGTGCGAGGAAAAAGTGGTAATGTAGCGGGATTCCTTGGCAAGGCGGATTTGGTGGAAGCCTGATCGGAGATCAAGCTTGCTGAAGACGGTTGCGCCTGTTAGATCGACGATCAGTTCATCTATTGTTGGCGTGATATGTCTTTCTCGCCCTATCGCTGCATTGGAGAGTCACGTGTCAATGCATATGCGAACTGCGTTCGGCTGTTTAGGTTTGGCTGCGACCACCATGCGAGAGACCCATGGGTTGGGCCCTGAAGTCTTCTCGATGAACTTGAGGTCCTCCAGTTTGCTGAGTTCTGCTTCGACAGTGGCCCTCATGTGGAATGGTACTGTCCTGTGTCTTACGGCCCTGGGTTCAACGGTCTGGTTGATGTGGAGTTTTACTGATCTGCCTTTGAGGCAGCCAATACGGGGGAAGAGTTTCTTGTGTTTCTTTAGCAGATGCTCAATGTCTTCTGACTGGATGGCGAGGTTGAATTGGATAATTTCTAGGTGTTCTGCTGTGGTGCAGCTGAGTAAGGTCTCTATCCTGGTGTCTACAACATGGATTTGTGTCTTGCAGCTGATGCCTCGGTATGAGAGTGTTATTTTGAAGTACCCTGCTACAGAGAGAGTCTTTTTGCATCCGTAGGTGTAAAGCAGGACTGAGGGCTTGGGGTCGAGTTTGGCAAACCTGGAGACAGGCATGACGTTCACGGTGGCTCCTGTGTCTATCATCACGGTCACGGGTATGTCTCCCACCAAAATGGTGCATCATCGTGACCTGGTCCCGCTGTGATTGTTGCTATCTCCTGGTTTCACTGCCAAGATCATGTGTGCCCTCTCCTTCCTGTGGGTGCGGGGCCGCCTGTTATGGTCATGGGATGGCTCTCTGCTGGACTGATCTTCTTCGCTACTGGAGCCGTTTGTGTTTTCACCATCGATGGCGCAGGCGTGCCCACTTTTGCTGTCTCGTGTTCTGCCAGGCTGTTTCCTTTGTTGGCGGACTGGTCTCTCGGGGTGCCTTGTGTGAGATTTTCGGAGTCCTGCATCGACTCTGTGTCGCGGAGTATTCTCCCTGTGCGTGGAGTCTTTGGGTTGTTTGGAGCCCAGGCACACTGATGCATTATTCTCTTTTCCACATTTGTGGCACGTGGTGCCATATGCCGGGCATGGGTCCTTTCTGCTGCGCTGTCCTCCGCACCATATGCAGTCCTTCAGCCTGGTGCCTGGCGGCCCTGTGCGTGGCTTCTGCTGTCTCAGGGCGTTGATCACCGAGGCATTGTTTTTCGAAAGCTTGGTGTCCAGTGGTAGTCGGCTTATGATCTTTTCCATCTCATTTGCGTATTCATCTGTCCTCACCCGTAGTCGTCCCATGGATAGGATGGCATCAAGCGGGAGGTCAGTCTCTGCGTGGATGGCGCGTCTTAGTTTTTCTGAGGATAGGCCGTGTATGACTTGTTGTCTCACTGAGAATTCTTCGTTCGGGAAGTCGCATGACAGCGTCATTTCCCTCAGTTGGCTTTGTGGGTGTTGTCTGGCCTGGCTTATCTTAAACCTCTCAAAGTCGGGGCTGGCTTTTGGCTTGAATTTTCTCGTGAGAACGTCTTTAGCTGTTACATAGTTGTCGTCAGTGCCTCTGTTTGGTAGGGCATTGAAAATGCAGAGAGCCATCGTGCCTAGGTTAAGCATGAGGAAGGCTCTCTTCATTTCCTCATCATTGATCTTGCGAGTGTGGAGGGATAGTTTGAACTATTGGATCCACAGTTCCCACTGGAGGCCGGTTCGAGCCCCGAACAGCTGGAAGGGTTGCATGAACGTGCCTTGCGTGGTATCTAGCCACGTGCTAGTGTCCGGATTGTAGGCCTGCTGTCTCTGCGGTGTCGTAATGTCGTCCGTCATGTTGACTTTGGCTCTGCATGTGCTCTTGATAGTAGATGCGGCTTGGGTTGTAGTCACCCGGCATGTGTGGGCGAGCCTGTTGTCCTCTGCCGATGCGTGGACTGTGGAGGGGTACCTGCGTGGCTCAGGCTTTGTCTGGGCAATGTGGTGCTGTTCACGTGCTGGCACGTGATGGTAGATGCAGCTTGGGTTGTAGTGACCCGGCATGTGTGGTCGAGCCTGTTGTCCTCTGCCAATGCGTGGACTGTGGAGAGGTACCTGCGTGGCTCATGCTTTGTCCGGGCAATGTGGTGCTGTTCACGTGCTGGCACGTGGTTGCGCCTGCAAGGTGTGGGTTGATACACCTTCGGGGCTCACAGGTTACTGTTGTGTGAGGGAGTGTTCTTTCTGGCGCCCCTTGCTTGTGGGTGGTGTTGTGGGCTTGCCGTGTGGCACATGTGCCAGTTACTTGATGTTGCTGCAGCCCTGCCTGGGGACGTGCTAGTGGATGCACGCTGTCAGATGCTGCAGTTGTAAGGCAGAACCTCCGAGGTGTGCCCACCAAAGAACACAACAGTGATGCAAGAGGAAGGCTGCTGAGAGGAGATGCTTACGGCACCCACTCCGAGATTCCGAGAGTGACAGAGCACAGAGAAGCTCGGAACCTAGTAAGGAATTAAGAGAGTGGCAAAGTGTCAGTCTACAGAGAACCCTTAGGAATTCAGAGGGTACCCACAGGAAACAAATTCCAGAAAGACCAGATATAACAAAGAAGAATGCTGCATTTTGGGAAGTGGTGCCGAAAAGCGTTTCATAAATGAGAACGATTACAAATATCATGGAAGAATGGTATATCCTGGAGGGGGAGTCTCAAAGCATTTGGTGAACCAAAAGAAATTGCAAATACCAATGCATAATACTGCATCTGGGAAGTGAAGTCCCAAACCATTTAGTGAATGAGAACCACACAACAAGTATCAAGGAACAACACTGAATTCCAGGAAGTGGAGTACTAAATCATTTAGTGAATAAGAACCACACAACAAGTACCATGGAGCAACGATGCATTCTGCGAAATCCCATTGAGTTTAGTGAATGAGATAGAGATTAGAGCAGCATTGCTGTTAGGCCAGACGGCCCGGAACAATTAGGAGGTGACACCGGAGAATATTATAATACCTTCTTTATTCGCCAACTCCATACTTACTGACTTTTCCCGTTAGCTCCTCCCCCGCTCCCACGTCGTCCCCACATGGTCTCGGTCTCCCTCTTAAAGGGGCAGAGCCTTGTAACAATTTCAGTCTGAGAAGAGGAGTCTCCAAGCAATTCAAGAAAAGGAATGCATTTGAAAATCCAAAATCCAATGCAGCCTTCTAGGAAGTGGAGTCCCAAAGCCTTGAGCACATGAGAAGCCTATACACAAAGAGAAAATATAGCATTTCATTAATTGAAGGACATTTTCCAAAGTGTTCAGTGAATGAGAAGTGGATTGTAGGGCACGGTCACAGGGCACCCGGACATGACATTGACCCTTTGGCTCCTGCAATAAGGTCTCCCCTCATCAATCTTGGAGTTGATTCCAATGTTACTTTCGGTCCCAGCAGAACCAAGACCCTCCAAAATGGTACCAATGGAACCGGAAAGGTATTTATTTATTTATGTATATATTTATAACATTTTTGTAATGCTCAGACCCAAGGGTATCACAGCGTTTGTACAGAATATGCAGATAAGAATACATTAAAGACCAGATGGTGCAGGCAGGTGAGGGGAGGGTGAGAGCAAGTGAGAGTGCTGAGTGACGTTATTCATATTTATTGAAAAGGCAGATTTTCACCAGCTTCTTGAAGATGGTGTAGGACGTTTCATCTCTGATTCATGGGGCTGGCTGGTTCCAGAGTGAGAGGGCGGTAACTCACACATCCAGCTCTGGTCTTTTTGAATCTTGGAGTAACAAGGGTTATGCTGTCAGCAGAGTGGTGGGCATGTGTATATTGTTTCAGGGACATGCACTTGTTTGAGTAGATGGGGGTGATGTTGTCGATACAGCGATGAGCTAGTGTCAGTGTTTTAAACTTGATGCAAGCTTTGATAGGGAGCAAGTAGGCTTCACGCCTGGAAGCCGAGTTGTGGCCGGAGTGGCTCAAGCCCAGAGCAGCGCAAAGAGCCTTGTTCTGGAGGAGTTGCAGCTTTGACAGGTTTGTGGCAGAGGTGCCCATGAAGAGCATTATAACAGTCAGGTTTACTGACGACAATAGCTCTTGTAAGCATGAGACAGTTTTTTGGGTAGAGGAATTGTCTGCTCAGGGAAAATAGTTTTGCAGTGTATACTATCGAGGAGGCCAGGACCTTGATGTGCTTGGCAGTGTTGAGGTCAGCGTCCAGGTAGACCCCTAGGGTTTTGACTTGTCTGAGGACTGGGATGGAGGTGTCATCAATGGAAATGCAAGAGTTACCCGAGGCAAGCTTGCTGAGGCGAAAGAAGGAACCCACAATAAGAAGTTCGCTTTTATCATCTTTGAGACAGAGATTCTGGGCGGCCATCCTGTTTTGGATGGTGGTGTAGATCTTGTTGGTAATGATGGTGTCTTCAGACTGGTTCCCCGTGATGGGGATGAGTATTTGAGTATCATCTGCAAAGTTAGTGTAAGAGATGTCCAGGGAGTCAAGGATGTTAAAGAGAGGCTTGGTATAGGTGTTGTAGAGAGTGGTAGAGAGGCAGGCGCTTGTGGGATGACCAATGGTGCCTGGATGGGGTCAGCAGCAGAGTTCCCAATGCTGATTCTGGAGGTGCGATTTCCCAGGAAGGATTTCACCCAGGCTATGGCGCCATTGGAGAAGTGGAAGTGAGAACCAAGGAGTTGGCAGAAAGTATCATGGTCAACCAAGTCTTAAGCAGTGTATAGGTCAAGGAGGAGAAGTATGGCAAGATTCCCTGCATCCCTGATGCTGTCCAGCTGCATTGTGAGGTCCATCAAATCAGTTTATGTGCTGTGATTGGGGCAATAACAGATTGTCTAGTGCCAAAAAGATGATTGGATTCTAAGAAGTGTTGGACTTGGAGTAGGCGATGCGGTCGAGGATTTCTAGCAGAAAAGGGACAGTGGTGATGGGTCAATAGTGGGAGACGAGGGATCAAGAGAGTGCTTTTTAGGGAGAGGGGTAACTCAGACAGATTTGATGCAGTTGGGAACAATGCCGGTCTTTAAGGGGGCATTGACAAAGTCTCTGATGATAGGTGATACTGTCAGTGCAAGTAGTTTTACAATTTGAGGTGGACAGGAATCGTCCTTGCATTTTGAGGGTTTGAGCCCCTGGATGGTCTCGCCGACGTACCTTTCTGAGACTTGGGTGAAGGAAAATGGGGTAGAGACTGTGGGGATATCAGGCGTAGAAGAAGGGTTGGCGACAAGGGAAGCGGTTTTGAAGGCAAGTTTGATTCTTTTTTGCGTTAATTTTGTTGGAAAGTAGAATACTTTTGTTTGCAAGGGCATCTTGAATGGTAGTACACCATTGTTTGTCAGACCTGGTGTGAGTGTTGGGGCTGACAGGGTTCTCTAATTCTCGTAGAATGGCAAACAATCCTTTGGAACAGGGGTTCACCCCGCACTCCTTTCTAAATGAGGGTTATTGAGGTTACTGGTGCTAGGATAAATTTCAGTCATCTGTATGCAAATTTAAGGTGCAGGGGAGAAATGACGGCCCTGTCACATGGACCGTGAATATATTCAATGCAAGAAGCAAATGTTCCCAAGTTCCCAAGGTCCTTTGTACTTCAAAACAATCTCTTTTAATAAATGCGTTTCGAGCAGGAACGCTCTTCATCAGGGGTTCTTGTGTACAAGGTGTAGACTGTAACGTAATAATAAAGAAGAACAAGTTACTTACCAACTGTAACGTTCTTTCGACTGGATGTTCCTCCCACGTATTCCTCATCTTGTGATAATCGTTATCTCCAGCTTCGCTGCTTCGGAAAAAGAATTCTCGGCAAAGGGCGCTGTGCTCGAGGTTGTGGCATCGATTGTCCCTCGACGTACTCCGTACTCTGTCGACGTCACCGATGGTATAAGTAGCTCGAGCCGCGCCCGTTGCTTCAGTTCTGTTTTTTCGATTAAATATATATAGGAGGAACACCCAGGCGTGTCCCATGACCGATACATTCTTCGTGAGAGGAAAGTGTAAGAACACGTAAACTGTACTGTGGGGTTGGATGGGCGGGTCGATGAGGAATACGTGGGAGGAACATCCAGTCGAAAGAACGTTACAGTTGGTAAGTAACTTGTTCTTCGAATGGATTGTGTCCTCCCACGTATTCCTCATCTTGTGATAGGCTCCCATAGCAGTATCAGTTTTTGGAGGTGGGAGTACCATTTCAGTTTTCGTGGACATAATGCAGAACTGTCTTTGCAAATAAACCCTCGTTAGAGGAGGCAGTGTCCAGACAATAATGTTTAACAAAGGTATGTATTGTTTTCCAGGTTGCAGCTGCGCAAATGTCTGCTGCCGGGACTCCCCTCTATAGAGCCGCAGAAGTAGCCATTCCCCTTGTAGAATGGGCACGAAGCCCATCTGGTGGTTCTTTTCCCGCTAATCTATAGCATTCAACTATAGCTAATATGATCCAGCGGGAAATGGTCTGTTTCGTTACAGATAAGCCTAATTTTTGACCAGTGTAACCCACAAACACTTGGTCATCTTGTCTCAATTAAGCCATCCTAGATATGTAAAAACTAAGAGCCCTCTTGGGATCTAATCTGTGTAATCTCTCCTCTTCTTTGCCCAGATGAGGAGGAGGATAAAACGTAGGAAGTACTATTTTTTGTGACAAATGGAAGTCCGAGACTACTTTTGGCAAAAATGAAGGTTTAACTTTAAGGACTACCTTATCTTTATAAAAAATAGTATATGGTGATGCATGAGAGAGCCTGAAGTTCGCTAACCCTGCGGGCTGATGATAGGGCCACAAGTAGGACAGTTTTTAGAGTCAAAAGCCTCAATGGACATGAGTGCAGAGGCTCAAAAGGTATGCAAGTCAAGAATTTTAATACTAAATTTAAGTCCCAGGCTGGTACATGAAAAGGGACTGGAGGGTACACATCATTAGTGAGCCCCTTTAAGAATTGAACTATTAACGGTATTTTGAAATATGAAACCTCTTCCGAGGAGCGCTTGAAAATGGATAGCGCAGCAAGGTATCCTTTTATTGTTCCTATCTGGAGCCCCAGATTAGCTAGATGTAGCAGAAAGGAAAGCACCATTGGGGTGCCACACTGAAAAGGGTCCACATGCTTGTCTTTGCACCAGTTACTAAACCTATTCCAGCGACATCGGTACAAAGACTTTGTTGCTAGTCTTCTGGCCGAAAGCAAGATTTCCATTACGTCATCCGGAAGATCCCAATCCTTGTATCTCAACCTCTCAGAAACCATGCGTGAAGGTTGAGTGTTTTAACCTCTGGATGGAGAACCCGACCTTCCTCTTGCGAGAGAAGATCCTCTCTTTGCGGAAGACGTATTGGAGGGCAGATGGACATGTCTAGAAGGTCCGGGCCCACGTCCTCCTGGCCCAATCCGGGGCAATTAGGATCATGGTTTTCCTGAACTTTCTCAACCTCCTGATTACTTGAGGAATCACTGGGACTGGGGGAAACGCGTACAGCAGTGGAAACGTCCACTCCACAACGAATGCGTCTCCCGGAGCTCCTTTTTGAGGAAATTCCCTTGAGCAGTACTGATCGCACTTCCCGTTGATCGCGGTGGCGAACAGATCCACTTGAGGGGTTCCCCAAAGGGCGAAGATCTCCAGAAGGACTTCCTGAGCCAGCTCCCACTCGTGAGAGACCGTGCTCTGCCTGCTCAGAGCGTCTGCCGCCGTGTTCTTCTCTCCGGCTAGGTGAATTGCCGACAGAGAGATTCCTTCTCTTATTGCCCAGAACCAGAGCTGCATTGCCTCTCTGCACAGTGGCAGTGACCCTACTCCTCCTCTCTTGTTGGATAGTACATGGCCACTGTGTTGTCCGTCATTATCAGAACATTATTTCCCTGTACAGAGGGCAGAAAGGCCTTCAAAGCTAGTCTGATTGCCCTCAGCTCTAATAGGTTGATGTGTAGTTTGGACTCCGATGGAGACCAACGACCGCTGATTGTCAGATCGTTGGTGTGTGCTCCCCACCCCGTGAGTGAGGCGTCCGTCATTACCGTTATCTCCGGCCATGGTTGCCAAAAAGACTCTCCCTTGAGAATGTTGTCGTTGCAAGCCCACCATAGAAGATCCTGAGCAACTGCGCTCGGGACTTGCAGAAGATCCGACATATTCCCTGAGAACTGGGACCACTGAGTTCTGAGTGCCCATTGAAGGGATCTCATTCTCAATCTGGCCTCTGGTAAAAGAAAAATGCAGGATGCCATGAGGCCAAGCAACCTGAGAAAATCAAAGGCTGGTAGACGTTGGGCATTCTGGAATTTTGTTACCATCTGCTGGATGTGGAGAGCACTCACTTCGGGAGGCGAGGCTTTTCCCGATGAAGTGTCCAAGACTGCTCCGATAAACTGGAGTTTCTGGGATGGTATCATGTGGGACTTCTTGAAATTGAGGGAGAAGCCCAGTTTGTGGAGGAAGTGACAGGTGATCGAAAGATGTTCCTGAGCTTGTTCTGGAGAACTTGCTCTGATCAACCAGTCGTCCAGGTAGGGATATATGTGAATACCTCCTTTCCTGAGACTTGCTGCCACAACCGCCAACAGTTTGGTGAAAATCCTCGGGGCGGAGGTCAACCCGAATGGCAGAACTCGAAACTGATAATGAGAATTGCCAATCGCGAACCTCAGGTACTTTCTGTGCTTTGGATGGATTGGCACATGAAAGTAAGCATCCTGAAGGTCCAACGATACCAACCAATCTTGGAGTTGGAGAGCCTGAAGGATCTGAGAAAGAGTCACCATCTTGAACTTGTCCTTCCTGAGGAACTTGTTCAAGTTTCTCAAGTCCAAGATGGGTCTCAGTCCTCCGTCCTTTTTTGGGATGAGAAAATATGGGGAGTACCAACCCCTGTTCCTCTCCGCTACAGGTACCAGTTCTATGGCACCTTTCTCTAGCAGGGTTAAAATTTCCTGCAACAGAAGCGGATCCGGAATATTGACGGAATTGGCACCCAGTGGATGATTCTGAGGCCTTTTTAGAAAGGGGAGACAGTAACCTTGGGCTACTGTTTCCAGTGCCCAAGCATCTGAGGTAATGCCCCGCCATTCCTTCAGATGTTGAGAGATCCTGCCTCCCACTGGTGTTTTGTGTAACAAGGTCTCGGAGGGATTTGGAGGCGGCTGCAGGAGTGGCTGAGGGTACAGATGCCGCTCCTGAGGCTGATTTTGCAACTCTTCCCCGTGTTCCACGAGGGAAGTTCCTTTTGCCCCTTTGAGAGGCCTGCCCTCTTCCTCTACCAAAAGAGGAGTAGTATCGAAAAGAACGACCCCTCCAGGAAGATGAGCCGGAATAGGGTTTTAGAGGCTGGCGCAAAGAGGCGCTAAGTGATTTAGCTGCCGCTTTCGAGGTCTGAAGTTTTTCAAGGCTTTCATCAGCCTTTCTGCCAAAGAGCCTCGAGCTATCAAAGGGCATGTTGAGGAGTCTAGCTTGCACATCCGGTGCAAATCCCGACTTCCTCAACCACGCAAATCTGCGTAGCACAACGCTTGCAGCCATGGATCTGCTGATACTATCAGCAGTATCCAGTCCGGACTGGAGGCATTCCCCCATTGCCTCCTTCCCGTCTTTGACTATATTCAGGAAGCCTTCCCTTTCCTCGCCTTCCGGAATATGATCAGCCGCCGCCGAAATACAGTCCCACAGGGTATGGGTAAACCTGGCTAGGGTACAGGTGACATTTGCCGACTTAAGTGCCATACTGCCTGACGTGAAGACTTTACGTGCCCAGGCGTCCATTTTTTTATCCTCTCTATCTGGAGGGATAGTTGGATAAGCAGTTTGTTTCGAAGTGGATGCTGCTTGAATGACTAAACTCTCTGGAGTCAGATGTTTATTCAAATATTCTGGATCTGATCCAGCTGGTCTGTATTTTCTTGGAAAAGTGCTGTCTGCAGCAGCAATGGTTTCTGGTTTCTCCAAGTTTTTCTCCACAGTCCTTTGAAGGGCCCTGTGAAAAGGGAGAACAGGATCCTTCTGAGGTCCCTTGACGATAATATCCATCATGTCATCTTGTTCAAAAATGGGTGAAGTATTACCCCAACCCATGTATTCAACTACCCTGGTCATAAGACCCCTGTACCCAGCATCTGCATGCTCTGCAGGATCAGGTTTGGCGAACTCTAATTCTGGGGATGTGTCAACTCCACTGGCAGAATGTAGAGTATCACTCAGGTCTCTCATTCTGGATTCCTGGTCAATAAGTTCTTCAGGAACTTGTCTTGTCCCATAAGTAACTCCCAAAGGAGTAACTTCGTCTTCTTCTTCTGAAGCAGACTCTTCATAAATTGCAGACATAGACTTGAAAAAGTCTGATCTGGGCAAAGGAGTGAATCTCCTTTCTTCCTCTTCCATCTGCTTCGAAGGAAATCGCAAATCCCTCGAAGTTTTCGAGGGTGTCTTCGAAGTCTTCGAAGTTTTCGAAGATGACTTCGATAATGGCGTCAATGACGTATGTGGTTTTGGTGTCGAAATTATCGACGTCGAGGGCGTCGACGAAGTCGTGGAAGTCTTCGACGATTTGTGTTTCTTGGCCGGCACTGGAGAGGTGCTTGACTCTCGAGGTTTCTTCGACGGTTTTACGTCGACTCAAGGTTTTTTGTATTCCTCGACGCTACTGGTCTTAGCCATAGTAGCCTTGGACTTCCCTTTGTCGTCCAACGGAGCGACCTTAGGGGTATGGCTTTTTCGAGGTTTTTTCGAGGGGGTCGAGGCCGCATTCTCGAAAACCTCCATCATCTTTTTGCGGAATTCTTCCCACTTACTGGGAGAATCCGATTTAGTCGGACAACGAATTTCTTCGGTCGACTCTGATGAAGAAGATGATGAGGGAGATCTATGTCTCCTCTTCATTTTTTTCGATGACGACGAAGAATGTCTCAATCTACTTCTAGATCGAGATCTCTTCGAGTGTCTATGGCGATCCGATCCCTTAGAATCGGTCACTTTCTTATGTTTTTTTGGCGAAACCTTTTTTGAGGCCTCCCTCCCCACTGACAGTTTACCTCTCCTCTCACGAAGAGCTTTTTCGGTCATCGATTGGCAGGAGCCGCAGTCGTCGGTTCGGTGACTGGAACCGAGACACCAGAGACAAATCCGGTGGGGATTGGTAATCGACATCTTAGATCCACAATCTGCACACTTCTTGAACCCAGTCCTGGGTGTCGAAGGTGTCGAAGATGATGACATTTTCTTCACAGAAAATAGAAGCACGCCGTTCTCGATAGCGAAGCGATCGGAAAAACGGAACTGAAGCAACGAGCGCGGCTCGAGCTACTTATACCATCGGTGACGTCGACAGAGTACGGAGTACGTCGAGGGACAATCGACGCCACGACCTCGAGCACAGCGCCCTCTGCTGAGAACATTTTTTTCCAAAGCAGCGAAGCTGGAGATAACGATTATCACAAGATGAGGAATACGTGGGCGGACACAATCCATTCGAAGTACAGTTTTAGTGACCTATTAATATCTCCTCAGATGCAAATAATCTTACAGTATTCATAAATAATCAAATGAAAGTGGTATATACAAAGTATTCAGGCATCCAAAGCTTAGTAAATCACCTTGTAGGTCAAAAGGTACCGAAAACATACAGTGTTCATATGCTGTATACGTGTGTATTCCAAATCCACTCCTCAGATTAAACACAAAAGCTACACTGTGGGAAAGGAATCCAGTAAATGATAAGGGATGTTTCTTAGTACAAATGTATGTCTATCACATAGAAATGATCTCTAACAGTGTAGAGGAACGGGCAGGGGGGGATATGTCTCACCTCGTCTTGTTCGTAAGGTGATGTCACTCAGAGTTGGGAGGAACGCAGGTTCTTTAAATGCGCTAACCTTAGTGATTCAGGTGGAAATCGTCCAACCTATATTGTGTACACAGAAAAAAACTGTGTTGTTGTGTGGGCATTGGATTGGCAGAAGTAGACGTATTTAAGAATCTTTAGGGACCCACAGTACGAAGTGTTGTTTGTCATACATTTCTCTGTGACACAGCCGTCTGTTTGATGTGGGCAATTGTCGCAATGGATCAACCTACATTGATGATATGCAATAAAATACCTTGAAAAGTTTTAAGATGTGTTGTAAGTCACATGTCAAGCAAAAATCAAATGGATTTATGGTCCAAGGCGCTGTCTTGTGTGGTGTCTGCACTGAGAGTAGAACCACTAGCCGCGCTGCTAGGGCTCTCAGTTGGTATCAAGTCGCCATGCCTGTGGCGTAATGATGTCACACGCTCGTAAGTCTGTTTTGTCCAATGAGGTGAATGCACCTATTGTTGTCAGAATCTGTATAGTGAAAGTCCTACTCTGCAAATGAATGAGTAATGATGAATGTAAACGTTAATTGAGGAAGATCACTATCTCAATCACATAGGTATTATGACGGGAAACAGTTTCACCTAAATTCGAGAGACCAAGGATGAATGGTTGTCGGCGTGTGTCCTATATAAGATGTATATCATTCCAGGTCATTTTTTAAGAGGTAACTCAATGAGAGGAAAAAATCAAGGAAAATCCGGTCAGTGGGATAAAGTCAATAATTAAAAAGTGTGGAATGTCATAAAAGATGTACTGAGATGGAGACTGTCAATTAAAGGGCTTATAAGCCAAGATGTGAGACCCCCCTATGGAAATACCTTTAGGAGACAAACCCAAACTATAAGGTCCTTGTAGTGCAAGGTGGATTGATCAAGCTTGGGATGTAACATAGTCTTCAAATACCCTAATACAACATGTGTTGTAATGCCTGGTTAACATAAAAATTGGGTGTCTTCTATTAAGTCCTTAAGTGTAACATAACATGGAGTGCCTGCCTAGAGATGATATACGTGGACATGTATGTCTTCAATTATATATTCTGATGCCACTGTGTATGTTTGTGCCTCATGAAGTGTTGTCCAATATGCAATACATTGTGATACTCAAATATATGGCAGATTCCACTTGGTTGTCATTAGGACGTATCTGATGCCTTTCAATGGCCATCTACCTCTGCGACCACTTTGTTGTAGTGGTGTTCTAAAGGTATGGAACTAAGTAGTATTCTTAGTTCATTCCTAAGGGATTGATGGAGTCCAAATGGTAAATACAATAGAGTTCCCTCTGTGTCCATTTTTTCTGGCGATCCCCTGCTCTCGGTAGCAGGTGGATCACTTCAAGGATTACACACCTCATCTGGACCACTGTGTGTCTGGCCTCTTTGAAGTGTCTGTAAACAGGTGATTTAATATGTGTTGTTCTAATGTTGGACTTGTGTTCTGTCCAACGATCCGTGCCTTGGCGTTATTCTGCTCAAGCAGCGTAACACTCACTGCCGCCTGAGAAGCATTTTACCTGTTTTCCAGTGAAACCATCTCGGAGAAGCCTCTTACCTGTTTCCCAGCAACACCATCTCGGAGAAGCATTTTACCTGTCTTCCAGCGAAACCATCTCGGAGAAGCATCTTACCTGTCTTCCAGCGAAACCATCTCGGAGAAGCCTCTTACCTGTTTCTTCCAGCAACACCATTGCGGAAAAGCATCTTACCTGCGGACTCAGCAAAAACATTGCGAGGCGCAACTTACCTGTTTTCTCCATCAGAATCAGCAGAATCATCGCTGAAGCGTCTCTTACCTGCTCGCAGTGACTCCATCCGCGATCAACCACAGCGCACTTACCTGGCTCTTGGAATACCACCACCGGCTGCGCGCCTTACCTGACCTTCAGCTCCGACACCAGCTCGGGAGTTCTACACGGTAAGCTTCGTCGCGGTCGCAGGCATCCTTTACCCGCTGACAGGTCCGTGCACCACAACTCTTCTCCAAGCGCCGCCAGGCTATACCTGCAGGAGGAAAGAACAAACCAGGTTAGAAACCTAATATGGACATTTGTTAAGGTCGCGCGCCATCACCTCTAGCGCTAACCTTAGGGTTCCAACTTGTCATCTTCTTGGGAACACCTCGAGTCCTCCACCTGTGCAACGGCTCCGCTGGGTTGCCATCATCTATAAGGGAGAAAGAGACGTTATTAAGAATACTAACTTAAATCATATGACAAGACAATAATTATATGAACAATAATCATCACAAAGACTCCTACCTTCTAAGTGGTTCGGTCACAGCCAGCCTGGGCCGCCACATCTATGGACCAGTGAAGCAACTGGGTCATCTTGAAGCACCCCTGCTGATGAGAAGCAGGACGGAGAGCTCGCCCTCACTATACATCAGGTGAGCCTATATGGGTAAACGCTTACTTACCTCATTTTGGCCGAAAGGTCCAAGGGGAGTCACAATACCTTCACACCCTTCTCATTGCCTCTCGTGTTCTCGCAGGAGCAGTACCAGCATCCAGAGCAGTGCCTTGGCAGCAGCTAGGGAGAGAACCGATCCCAGGGAATTGAATCCAGGGAGGGCTCTAACCGTGCCCCGACGTCCCCGCGGAGACTAGGTGAGCGTAACATTAACCCAGGATTACAAGACATGTTGTATTAGTGTATTTGAAGACTCTGTTACATCCCAAACTTGGTCAATCCACCTTGCACTGCAAGTACCTTATAGTTTGGGTTTGGCCCCTAAGGGGTATCTCCATAGGTTGTCTCACATCTTGGCTTATAAGCCCTTTAACTGACAGTCTCAATCTCAGTACATCTCTTATGACATTGCACACTTTTTCATTATTGACTTTATCCCGCTGACAGGATTTTCCTTAATGTTTTCCTCTCATTGAGTTACCTCTTAAGACATGACCTGGAAAAATATAATTCTTATATAGGACACCCGCCGACACCCATTCATCCTTTGTCCCTCGATTCTAGGCAAAACTGTTCCTGTCATAATACCTATGTGATTGAGATAATGATCTTCCTCAATTAGTCACTGTCTGAGTCACATATCACCTTACGAACAAGACAAGGTGGGACATATTTCCCTACCAGGGTCTCTACACTGTAAGAGATTACTTTTATGTGATAGACATACATTTGTACTAAGACAACAACCCTTATCATTTACTGGGTTCTTTTTTCTTATTGTAGCTTTTGTGTTTAATCGGAGGAGTGGATTTGGAATACACACGTTTACAGCATATGAACACGGTAAATTTTCAGTACCTTTTGACTTACAATGTGATTTGCAAAGCTTTGGATGCCTGATTAGTTTGTATAGTGATGATGTAATAATACAGTAAGATTAGTTGCACCTGAAGAGATATTAATAGCTCATTAAAACTTTCCTTCTTTATTATTACGTTACAGTCTATACCTTGTACACAAGAACCCCTGATGAAGAGAGTTCCTGCTCGAAAAGTGTTGGGTCTCTCATTAAAAGTGATGTTTTTGAAGAACAAAGGAATTCTTTAAACAAGATTGTATTTACTACCTATTTCATCTAAAAAATGGATGTGTTTTATCTAAGGCTTACCACTATACAAGTATATTACCTTGAGAACTATGTTATTAACTATGTCTTGAATAGTTTGGCTGGATACCGGCCAGAGATATTGTGCTGGGGACAGGAGTTCCCACACCTTGGGAGCTTTTCCTTCTTTCATTGCAAAAAGTCCTCTGGATCAGAGCTAGCATTTGAGACCCTAGTGTTTGTATTTGTATTTGTTATTTGTAGAGCGTGCCTGGCCCAAAGGCATCTGGGCGCATATCTTAAGTTACAATTACATATAAACATCAAGGTATAGTTACACATATTTACAAGAGAGCATGAAATCATATCTTATGTTACCGTTGTAGATGAGCACCAGGTACAGTTACTCAAGTGTACAAAATGCATGAGCAAATGGTATGCAGTCTAGTAGACAGTAAGTAGGAATGTTAAGGTATTATACACAAGGGAGGCAACTAGAATTGAGAGCAGACTAAAAAGCACCAAAAAGTACGCGAGCTACAGTATAATATACACAGTTCATGTGCAACAAGGCGGCTTTAGATATCCTGGGATACCAACCATGTCTTGGCTTTGTGCTTAAAGGAATGGAAAGATGGCTCATTCCTGATGGGGTTGGGCAGCGAGTTCCATAATTTAGCAGCGAGGACCGGGAAGCTCACCCCGCCAGCTTTCTGAAGTTTGTATCTTGGTACGTTGAGACAATGCTATTGGGCGGATCTCAATGGGCGTGTTGAAGAGTGATGAACAAAACGGTTTACCAAATAGGTGGGGGCTTGATTGTTCACACATTTAGGTATGAGGGCAAGTGTTTTAAGAGATATTCTTTGGGTGACCGATAGCCAATGAAGGCTTTGTCTACTGTCTGAGATGTGTGCAGATCTAGGAGAGTTAAGGGCAGCCCTAATGGCATTATTTTGAGTAACCTGGAGTTTGTTTATGTTGCGTTGACTAGTCCCTAGGTACAATGCAGTACAGTAATCTAGTTAAGACATGACCAATGTTCTAGTTAGAATAATGCAATTAGGAGTGGTGAGGAAAGGGCGGCAGGCTGAGATCAGTTTGCAGGTGTATGCAGAGGCTGCAATGACAGCGTTAGTTTGTCTGTTGAATGAAAGTGTGGAATCAAGATAGATTCCAAGGGTTTTGGTGTTATTAGAGACCTGGATAGTGTTACTGTCATTGTTGGAGGCTTTGAAGGCCAGGTCCAATTTGTTAATCCAGTTCTGTGAGCCAAGGAGGAGGATCTCTGTCTTGTCATCATTAAGGCAGAGCTCATGTTGAGCCATCCAAGCCTGTATGATTTGATAGACCTCTTTCAGAGCCTTAGTGTCTATAGTGTGGTCACCTGTAATAGGAATAAGTATCTGGGTGTCGTCAGCATAATTAGTGTAAGTGACACCCAGATAGTCAAGTATGTCGAATAGAGGTTTGCTGAACACATTATAGAGTGTAGGAGAAACACAAGATCCTTGGGGGACCCCACATAGGACTGGTGATGGTTAGGCCGAGGTGGAGGGGGAGAAGACCCCCATGGACCTGTTGTTTAAGAATGATCTGATCCAGGTAGTGGCTTTGTCTGAGAAATGGGCAGCAGTTTTGAGGTGTTGACAGAGGATATAGTGGTTGACCAAGTCAAATGCCACTGTTAAATCAAGGATAAGTAGCAGGGCTAGTTTACCATTATCTTTAGGGTCTTCAATTTACATCTTAAGGTCAATAAGTGCAGTCTCAGTTCCATGCCTAGGGCGAAAACCGGATTGTCTGAGGCCAAGGAGATTGTTTGATTCCAAATAGTCCTGTATCTGCAGATAAGCCACACAATCTAGGATTTTGAGTATGAAAGGACCAGTGGTAAAGGACCTATAGTTGGTTGGTATGCTTGCATCAAGTGTCGGTTGTTTTAGGAAAGGAATGACTCAAGCATCCTTGAGGTTGTCAGGGACAGTACCAGTGTTGAAGGAGGAGATAATAAGGGCCGTGATGAAGGGGGCTAGTTCGTGAGCAGCTTCCTTGATGATGGGAGCAGGGCAAGCATCACCCTGACAATTGGAAGGTTTTAGTTTGCAGATAATACTTTCGACTTCTAAGATGGTAAGGGGTGAGAAGTAGAATGGTGCCTGAGTGTGAGCCGATGAAGTGGTTGCAGGATTAGGTTGTGTAGTGTTTTGAAGGCAGTTTTGTTTATTATTAATTTTCGACTGAAGCATAACCATCTTGTCTAAAATTGCTTTTTGGATGTTGGAGCCCCAAACACTGTCTTTGCTGCAAGTATCAGTGGGGATGGAGGGCGATTCTAATTCCTTCAGGATTTTGAAAAGCGCCTTAGTATTAGATTCGGCTTGTGTTATGCGTGTGTTGTAAGTCTCTTTTTTAACTTAGAAGATGGCTTCCTTGTAGTGTAGTAATGATGAGGTGGTCTTTGTTGGACGGGCAAGGGAGACTTTTCGAACAGGTTTCAGCCGTTCTTTTTTATTTGCGTAACGCTCTCATTTGTGGGGTGAACCAGGAATTGAGGTGTTCTCGCTGTTTAGGTTTCCTAAGTTTAATGGGGGCTATGGTATTAATAGCCTTGAGCATGGTACAGTTGTATGCATCCACAAGGATGGTGGGGTCAGTACACGATTGTGCAATTTTGTTAAGCATGGGCAGAATGATGAGGAGAAGTTTATCCCGTTTAATGTCCTTTTTGTTTCTTGTAGATATGGCAGGCGCAATGTCCTGTTTAGCGTAATTCTTATTAGCGGGGATATTGAAGGTGATAATGGGGTGGTCGGACCATGCACAAAGAGTGTCCTGTTCAATATTAATGTTACAGTTAAGTTCGGCTACCCAGTCGAGTGTTCGGCCTTTATTGTGGGTAGGTTCGCAAACGCGGTGAGTGAAGCCTAGGCTAGAGAGGGTGCTAGCGGTTTACAATGCATTCTGATCATTGGGGTCAAGGAGTCCAAGGTTGAGGTCGCCAAGCAAAATGATTTAGGAGTTTGGCTTGGTTTTCTCTAATAGAATGGATGTAAGATCCTCATTGAAGGTGTTGAGGGGGCTTGGAGTTCTGTAGACAAGGTGGATAGTAGCAGATTTGTTGGGAGAGATGGTAAGTTTGACGGATAATAACTCAGCTGATGAGATTTGTACGTTAGAGGTAATTCTGATGTTGACACTATCGACACCGCCGCCTTGAGACTGGCCTGAGTTACGGTCGCATCTGATAATGGAGTATCCATTGGGTAAAGCGATGAGTGGGCCAGAGGCAGCGTGGAGCCATGTCTCGGGGATGGCGATGAAGTCGAGGTCGTGGGTGGTAATAAGATCAGCGATGTAAAGTGCATGGGCTGGGGGGGACCTAGCATTAATGGGGGTGCCCTTGATCTTCATTTTTTTAGAGGTATTTATTTTGTCTGGTTGTGGAATGGGTGTTGATGGTGGGGAAGCTTCCGTTTTCTGGTGAGAAAAGCACGTTTGGCGAGGTGTAAGTTGAAGTCTTGACCCGAGTCTGGAATTTCTGATGAGAACAGAGCATGATTGGTTGGGTGTGGGTTTAGAGGCAAAATGCTGTAGCCAGAGGGCTGGCGAGTTAAGGTATGGATTGGATACTGCGTCGGAAGAGGTGAGCAGAAAGTTAGGTGTGAGTTTGGAAATGGGGGGTGGAGGTGGCTTGAGAGTGGGAGTACTACGGTGCCCTGTCATTTGAAGTACTGTATGGCAGATGGGAGGTAGGCAGATATGGCTCGAAGTCTTGGTAATGGTAGGAAGGTAGTGCGATGCAAGTATCAGGCCTTGAACAGGTAGGTTTACCACTAGGATAAGGAAGCCGTGAGCAAAGAGGTACATCAACATCAGCATAGTGATCAGGTGGTAAAGCAGGCGTTTATAACACTGTAATTAATGGGCTAGTCCTAAAACGCACGTTCGGTAGGGTACAGTAGGCTAATCCCAAAAGGCATAAACACAGTGGATAAAGGCTAGTACCAAAGGGCAGACAAAATTATCATAGGGTAGGATAATTAAAGTCAACACAGTAGGTTACCTCAGAGTATCACAGGATGGGCTAGTTCAGATCAGTGCAAAATAGGCTACTATGACTCATCATAAGATTATCGCAAAGTGGTTAACTGAGGTTTGCAGAAGATAAGCAATTTCCGGTTAACACAGGATGGGCTGATTCGGCTAGACACAGAATAGGCTAAGTCAGGTTATCACAGCGATTAACACAGAGTAGGCTAGTTGGCGTTAACACAGGGCAGCCCGGTCATATTGTTAAATATAGGGATGGTTAGATTAACACAAAGATATAAGCAGTTGGCTAGGTAGATACAATACAGGTGCCAAAGGGCTATGAGGATAACACAGAACCACACAGTAACGCTGGGCTGTGTGTTGTGGTGTTCTGAATCATAAGCGCGAGGTTGGGTCGCTCCATGCGAATAGTTAATTCCAAATTAATGCATGCATGTTAAGTATATAAATAGATACATGGGTAAGAATGTCTAGTGGGTGACGCACCGGGCATGGACGATAGCCCCAGATGAGTAGCAAGATATAGAGCTAGGAGGCTCATGGCACTGCGTTGTGCGGGCCTGATCACTGTGGATTGTTATAGGTACGTGTCTTTTTCGAAGTCGCTAGAGGATTGAAGTACTTACATTTGATAGGCGCAGGAGGCGCCTTGCAGTGATAAGATGACTGACATTATGACCAGCCTTTGATAGACGCCTTGCTGCACCGCGCCCAGCGGCGAACAGAGGCAAACAGGGCCTTGGATGGCCTTATATCGGCCGGCTCTTCTACCGGTCGGCGGATGCTCATATTGTTTAAACAAGCGGTTGCTTAGCAACCAGGAGGACGCTGGTCTCTTTGTGGCGCCGCATCGCGCCCAACATTTTGTTTGTCAGAAATGAATGTTGACGCTGATGCGTGCGCATATCTATACCCCGGGCTGCAAATGGATAAAAAGAGGGGGCTGCAGATAGGTGAAAATGCCCAGTAATGTGCAAAAGCTTGCCTTAATGCGGAAAGTTGGTAGAAAAGGGTCATCAGCATTGCTGAGGCTTGGATGGCTTCTGTAATTGGGTGAGTCCGGTGTGAAGCTCCGTGAAGGTGAAGGTGAATCCTTCGCTGCAGGTTGGTGGGGGCTCCTGCCCTCTCCACCTGGCTGCCAGGCTGCAAATGGTGACTCTACAGAGGCAAACAGGGCCTTGAATGGCCTTAGATCGGTCGGCTCTTCCGCCTGCTGGCTGATGCTCGTATTCTTTAAACGAGCAATTGCTTAGCAACCAGGAGGACGCTGGCCTCGTTGTGGAGCGCATCACGCCCGACATTTTGTTTTTCAGAAACGAATGTCAGCGCTGATGCGTGCGCATATCTATACCCCGGGCTGCAAATGGGTGAAAAGAGGGGGCTGCATGTAGGTGAAAATGCACAGTTATGTGCAAAAGCTTGCCTTAATGTGGAAAGTTGGTAGAAAAGGGTCATCAGTGTTGCTGAGGCTTGGATGGCTTCTGTAGCTGGGCGAGTCCGGTGTGAAGCTCCATGAAGGTGAAGGTGAATCCTTCGCTGCAGGTTGGTGGGGGCGCCTGTCCTCTCCACCTGGCTGCCTCGTGTTGTACAAGTTGGACTTGTGGGAGAACACTGCTTTCTTGTAAATCTTAGCGGCTGTTACAAAGGTGTATGGTTGACTTGGGAGGGATTGTTTTGCTAGAGGTGCTCAAGGGATCTCTTGGTTCTATGAAGTGAAGCAAGCTCATTAGAGAACCAGAGATTGGTGGTTTTGTTTGTTTTGGGGATCTTGGATGTGAGATGGGTGGTTACATGTCTTTATAACGTCAAGAAAAAATAGTGACAAACTTTTTCAGTGACACTAAAATAATGAAGACATTTCGATTTTATTTCTCTTTTTTATTTTGGGGGTCCCCTCCCCCAAATGCCCCGTTTTCCCTGCTTTACTAACCCCCCACCCTTTTTAATCCCTTACCGCACGCCCCACATATACATTTATCAAAATGTTGACATTTCTGTCGTTATTTATGTTTCACTGAAAAAGTTTGTCACTATTTTAATTTGGTTATAAACACTATATACCAGAGGGGCATGTTGACCCATCGTATGGAGGAGGCTCTGGTGCTAATGGTGAGCTAAGGCTCCCGGGAAGTTACTGGTTAGAGTAGTGGAAGTGAGAAGTGAGGAGAGGGTAGGTATAACCATCTCATGAGTAAGTTTGCTTGTGTTACGGACCAAGATCGGGGTGGATGCAGGTCCAAAGGAGGCTGGAAGGTTAGCATGGAGATTGGCAAATTCAATGAGGAAGTGGTCCGACCAAATTACCAGTGAGATGGTGGAGATCTCAAGGGTGACATTGTTGGTAAGAATCCAGTCAAGGATGCGTCCCTTGCTGCGGGAGGGAGTGCTAACAAGTAGTGTAAAGTTAATGTCAAGTAAGGATTGAGCAAGCAAGGAGACCTTGTTATCATGTGGTTCATTGAAACCCATGTTAAGGTCTTCTACGATGAAAAACTTGGTAGAAGGCTTAACAAAAGGAGTAAACCGTAAGGGGGATATCGGATTCTGGTCGACTTTAGGAGCTAAGCTGGCAGTAGAGGAGGAGGAGGAGGTTGTGAGTTGTCTGTGGGTTGATGGAGAGTTTCACAAGGAGAGTTTCTTAAGCTTCTACTCGGGGTGTGTTGATGCTCCTGAGGAGGAGAGAGGATATGGCGATGCGTGCCAGACTGCCGCCTGGGGCACTGCTGCGGTCCATCCTAAAGTTGGAGTAGTTGATAGGGAGGGCTCTAGATAATAGCCGGGGCTGAGGCATCATGTATCCAAGATTCTATGATGGCAAGTATGCCGAGGTCATGGTCAATAATAAGGTCATGGATGTCAATGGCGTGGGCACCAATGGAGCAAGCATTGATCAATGGATATTTGAAGGATGCATCTTTGTTGCAGAGGAGGATGCAGGGAAGAGGGTTGGTACGAGAGGAGAGCCTGGCATTTCTTGCAGCTCCCAGAATGGGATACCCAGGACTAGGAATAGGTGTGGGTGTCAGAAGAGTTCTGGAATTAAGTCTCTGGAGGCGTGATGTTCTGAAGCAGGGCTGGTGTAGAGATTGTGGGGAAGACTTGCAGACCCAAGACAAGGATAACTGTCAGGGCTGGATTTATCCCTGATTAGAGTAGGAGGCAGCAGAGTGGGTGCTAGAGAGATTCTTGTACTGAATGTGGTTGTAATTGTTGGGATGGGCATATCTGTTTTGGCCAAACGTGTACCGGGTGAGGCAGTACTTAGAGAGGGAGACAGCCATGAGTAAGCTGGAGCCATTCTTGCTGCCTTGAGCGTAGGAGGGCTGGATTTATCTTTGCATGGAAGGGGCGAGTGTGGTGAGAAGGAAGAGCAAACAGTATTGGGAGAGGGAGAGCTACTTGCGTGAGGATCTCCATAACACTGGACGGGGGAAGGATGGAAGGAAGTGGGAGAGGGAGGACAATTTAACATGGTATAGGCCGTGGCAAGCAGAGTCCTGGATATGGGTGGTGTGGTAGCTGGGACTCAGTGATGCCCTGTGCTGAATCTACAATAGGGGTGGTATTGTGCTGGTAATACGGGCTGGAGGAATGACGTGGGAGTGGTGGGAGTGAGAATGGCAGAGTCAGGGTTGGAGGAAAGGTTGGGGCTCATGGCGCAGTCAGTGGCGGGCAGATCTAGTGCTGAGGGCAATAGGTAGTTAACATTTTGAGGCCACATAATTTTGGAAGAGAGCACAGGGAGGAGGGTCATTGGAAGAGCATTGATGGAGGAAGGTAGGTGAAGCAGTCGGTGAAGGGACCAAACATTGGGTTAGGGTTAATGCCGTGAACGTGGGCGTGCAGCATAGCATGAGGCAACGGGCGATTTTGGATAATGGGCAGAATTTGTAACTCCATGGTTGGGTGGGCAAATGGAGCGAAACAGATGTTTTGCGGCGGTTTGGCCACCGACATATTATCGAATTGCTTACCAGAAGATGTGAGTTAGGGCAGGCATTGTACCAAAGATGTACACAAGTGGTCATGCAGGGGCTGCAGCACAGGGGAAGTTTGGAGAGGGCTTGCTGCAGCGATTCATCGGAGGCAGCGCTAGCCTCATGCCATATGCCAGTCATGCCCAGAGAGGGCCATACAGGCTGCAACCCTGTCCTTACACTGGGTCCTTGAAGCAGGTCCTTTTAGGTAGCAACTTTAAGGTAATTAAGGAGCTTTGGTCTGGCAGCACCTGCACTCTCATCTGCCCTAATATGAGAGTGTAAGAGAGGGACATGAGGAAGGCCAGGTATCTGGGAGGCAGTAAATCAGCCTCAAGACAAACCTCGGAACTAGAAGTCATTTTCTTTTTTTTAAACACATTTTATTGGCATTTGGGTGGAATTGCATTACAGAATTGCATTTAGCAAAGGTACTTGTTAGCCATATACAGTGACAAAATAACAGGTAACAATAAAATAACAACAAACTGCACAGTCTCTCCGTGAGGATGTCATTGTTCAGCTTATATTCTGGAGGGAAGGAGGGTAAAGACAAAGTTCCAGGGCTTGCGAGGGATCAAAGTCCAGGCTCTGGGTAGTTCCATACTTATTTTATATTAGAGTGGGCAGTTACCTCAGGGGGGCTTGTGGTCTGCAGAGAAGGGTATGTCACGGAGGGGGGCCTTCCATGCTTCAAAGGTGTTGTTTATGTCGACTGCTCCAGTGTTAGCTCCATCTTGCCAGGCTCTGGTCTCAGCTGTGGTCCAGCGATCTAGTTCTCTGATCCTGTGTTCGTATCCCGGGCCCGATTTTGACTTCCAAGCCATAGCTATGGTTCTTTTGGCCAGGATGCAGGAGATGTCCATCAGCTTGACCGCGTATTTGATCTTGCTCAGTCTGGGGTATGCTCCAAGCAGGCATTCCTTCGGCTCCCAGTTGTATCTGGTAATGCCAGCATCCATGCAAGTTTGCTTTATTTTAGACCAGAGTTGCATCACCTTGTTGCAGGTCCAGAACATGTGCAGCAGGTCTGCTGCGTTGGTGCCGCACCAAGGGCAGTTTGGTGGTGCCTTTTTGTTGAAACCGGCCACCCTCTTCGGAGTCATGTGCATTCTATAGAGAACATTGAGTTGGATTTGTCGGAATCTAGTGTTCCTGGAGACCTCCTTGGGGTAAAGTAATATTCTCTCCCATTCAGTGTCCGTAAGCGTGACCTCGAGGTCAAGTTCCCATCTTTCCTTTAGTGCTGCACTTTTAGGGTTGGGTCTGTCTATCAGTAGACCGTACAGTTGGGTTACTGGTTTCCAGTCTTCTGAGAGTTCATGCATCTCGCTGAGCAGAGGGTCGGGGTTGGGTTCTTCCGGCCATTCTGGCCATTTCGTTTTTGCAACCTGTCTGAGACGATGATACCACAGGAATTGGCCTCCGCTTAGTTCCTCTGACTCCAGGATCGATTTGAATTCTCTGAATTTGGCGTCTTCGAACATGTCGCCCCAAGTGTAAATCCCAGCGCGCTCGCAGTTTCTTGCCACCCTGAGATCTGTTATGGTTTGGCATGTGTCCACGAGGATGGGGGTGTCAGGAGAGTACGGGTGAATCAGTTGAAGGATGGAGCAGGTTCTAGTCCAAATCTGTCCACCCAGCTGCACAATCATGGGGACTTTGCATGTTTGTTTCAGTGGGTTCCAAAGTGTTTCCTTGGAGAACAGGTTGGAAGGTATTAGCCTTAGTAATCCTGATTCTGCATTTGGGTCGTTGTGAAGCCATTTTGTCACATGGCTGAGTTGAGCACCTAAATAATAAATGTGTAGATCTGGGAGTTGCACCCCCCCTTCGTTGTGTTGCAGCGTGAGGATCTTTAGGGGTAGCTTGTGTCTGGCTGGGCCCCATAGGAAATCCCTGATTAGTGATTCCAGCGTTCTGAAGAAGGGTAGGGGGATGTAATAGCAGACATTTGTAAAGTAATAAAGAAATCTCGGAAGGATAATCATTTTCACGATTGCTGCTCTGCCCATCATGGCAAGTGGCAGTTTTGACCAGAACTTCATGGAGTTGCGAAGTGCTTTTGTTTCTTTTTCAGTGTTGTGGTCGTGGGTAAGCTCTGGGGTATGCGTTATGTTGATTCCCAGGTAGCGAAACATTTCTGGTTACCATTTTATTCCCACCTCCGGTAAACCTTCCTTTCTCACCTTGTTGAGTCTGGCCAGCGGGAATGCACAAGATTTTGATCTGCTGAATTTGATTCCGGAATACCGAGCATAGTTGTCCAGGACATCAAGCAAGACCTGCGCGTTCTCTTGCGGGTTCTTTAGGTATAAGAGTACGTCATCTGCGTACAAGGAAATTATGAAGTGCCGGTTGCCTAGTTTTATGCTAGCATCGAAGAACTGCTTCCTGCAATAGATGGCAATCGGCTCCAGTCCCAAGATGTACAACATGGGTGACAGTGGACAGCCCTGCCTGGTGCCTTGTTGTATCGCCCAGGCTTCAGATATTATTCGTACGGTTTTCACTCTGGCCTTGAGTGAGCTATACAGGACCCTGACCCATCTCATGAAGGCCTCTCCGAATCCAAACTCAATCAACACCTCGATTAACCACTCCCAGAAGATGGAGTTGAAGGCCTGGACGGCATCTAATGACAGCACCGCCAGATCCTCGTCACTTTCATAGGTTTCAGCTATGACGTGTTGTAGTCTCCTTAGGTTGGCCGTGGTATTGTGTCCCGGGATGAACCCATTTTGGTCTTCATGTACAATAGTCCCAATCACCCTCGCGAGCCTCTTAGCCTGAAAGGTGGTCAGAATCTTGGCGTCGTAGTTTAGCATCGCTAACGGGCGATAAGAATCACAGCGTTCGGGTGGCTTGTTTGGTTTGAGCATGGGGATTATGATGGTTTCCTTCATGGTGCAGGGGAGAATTCCCTCCTCATATGCTTCAGTGTAGACCCCGAGTAGTACCGGGGTAATGGTGGCTTCATAGGCTTTGTAGAACTCGGACGGGAGACCATCACTCCCTGGGGTCTTGCTGGTGGCTAGAGATCTGATCGCATCCTTGATGTCATCGGCAGTGATCTCAGTGTCTAGTGCTTCTCGCTGTTCTTCGGTCAGTTTTGGGAGCCCGATCTCATCGAGGGTGGCTCTGATATCTTCTCTGGGTACATGATTATCGTGGGAGTAGAGCTCGGAGTAGAATTTTGCGAATGCGGTGTTAATATCCAGTTGTGATTTATGTGTTATTCCACGTTCATCCTGGATCTCGGTAGGGGAGTGCTTTGGATGTTCTCGTTTGCACAGCCATGCCAGTAGTCTACCTGGTTTATCGGCCTCTTTGTGTGCCTTGGTAGTATTAGCTGCAAAGTCGAATTTCGCCAGTCTGTCCCAGGCCATTCGGCATTCGTCTCGGAGCCCCCTCAGGGTCTCCTCCGTTTCAGCTGTGGTGTCTGAGTGGGACTTGAGGCGTGTTATCTCTGCTTCATGTTCTTCCAGTGCCTCCTTCAAGCGTCTCCGAATACCTCCCGCTCCAGAAATGGCTTCGCCCCGTGTTACCACTTTCATCGCCTCCCACAGCGTACTCCAGCTCGATACGGACCCTTTGTTGTTGTCAATGTAATCTTCGAGTTTAGTGCCAAGATCTTCCTTGAATTCCTGGTCAGTAAGTGCCATGGGGGACAGTCTCCATGTCGGAATCGGGGGCCTGGGGCCATTCAGCCTCCACTGCATAACCAGCGGTGAATGGTCAGATATCAATCTGCCTAGGTATGTGGTGTCATCCACCAATACAGCTTGTTCCCTGTCGATGAAAAGGTAGTCAATCCTTGTGTGGATCTTGTGCGGGGCAGAGTAATACGAGTAGCTTCTTTCTTCTGGATGCTGTGCTCTCCATATGTCCACCAGGTCTAAGTGTTCCAGGGCGTTGTTGAGAGCCGTGGCAGCGGCATTATGCGTTTGTTGTAGGGGCACTGACCTGTCCATCTCGCCATTACTGGTGCAGTTGAAGTCGCCTCCCCAAATGAAGGTGCCCTCTCTGCGGTGAGCTATTTTAGAGCATAACATTGTGATATGCGATGGTATTCCGTGTTGTGGGAAGTAGGAGTTGACCAGGCAAATTGCGGTGTGTTCAATGGTTCCCCATAGTATCAGGTATCTGCCTTCATTGTCAGCTTCCACTCCCTGTAGGCGAAACGGAACGCTTGGGGTCAACCATGTGAAGACTCCTCGTGCGTATTTGGAGTATGATGCTCCCTTTCCAATGCCTCCCCATCTCTCTGCCAGTTTGGACAAGGATTCCGCCGTCAGGTGGGTTTCTTGGAGCATTGCTATAGAAATCTTCTTTCTGCGGAGGTAGGATTGAATTCGATTTCTTCTCAGGTAGGAGTTCATCCCGCGCACGTTCCATGTCATTATTTTTAGTTGTGATGCCATTTGGATGTATGGGAGCTCTTTTTTGTCCCCTCCCCGGCGGGTCTGCCCAGAAGGTTTGGTTTCTTGATGAGGAGATTCGGCGTTTGACCCTCGTTCCTGCCTGTGCTTAGGTACTGTGTCGGTTTCTTCTGCTGTCCGTTCGAGTGCAATGGTGTGGAGACTGTGCATCTAACATAACAAATAACGTAACTGTAACTGGTGCGCCTAGCAACTGCATTCAAGTTGCTGTGCTCAGGCGCTCTCGCGCCGTCGGAACCCATCCGGGCGGCGGGCTCGAGTGGGGTCGGTCAGGCAACTGGCCTGTCCTGGTCTGTTCGCGGGGGCGAAGTCCTGTGTCCGGTGTGGGGCCAAGCGAGAGCCGCATTTAGCTAGCGAACTGTAGTGTAAATTGCTTCCGCACTGTAGAGTGCATGTGTTTGTGGTGGGATCTTGTGTCGGCGAACATGCACGATACGTGTGACCTGCTCTTTAGTTTCAATCATTTGTCTCTGGGGTGGGTGTCTACGCCTTGGGCTAAATTGTTGTCCTCCATCCACATGTTGGCAGCCGCTGGGGACTCCAGGAAAATCGAGCGCCTTTGAAGATGACTTTTAACCTGGATGGAGAAAGCAGCATATACTTTAAATTCAGTTCCCGCAACCTGGCCTTGATTGGAACAAATGAGTTTCTTTCTCTTTGCACTTTTGGGGTGTAGTCTGGGTAGACGGATATCTTTGAGTTGCCGCGTTCCATTGGGCCAGTCTCCCTGGAGTGCCTCAGAATGACTTCCCTGTCCTGGAAGTTAAGTATTTTGGCTATTATCGGGCGAGGGTGCGAGCCTGGAGGAGGCTTCTTTTGGAGGGACCTGTGTGCCCTTTCGACAGCGAAACCATGCGTGAGTTTACCTGCGCCTACCTCTTGTTGCAGTAGGGACTCTATGTATGCAGTGGGGTTCGGGCCTTCATCGCCTTCAGGAATTCCCAGTATCCTGATGTTGCCCCTTCTGGCGCGCCCCTCAGCCTCCTCGGCCCTCGCCTTGAGAAAAGCCACCTTCCTTTCAAGGTCTACCACCTTAGTTTTCAGCTCCACAGTGTTTTCTGTTGTCTCTTTTATGGTTGCCTCAGAGGTGGTGACCCTGTCCGTTAAATTCCTGGCATCCTGTCGCACAAGCTGAATGTCCGACCTAAATTCATCAATCTTGGTATCGATAAACGTGCGCAGAGACGCTATGGCTTCCAGCACTTGTGCTTGGCTCTCGGGGGGGTCTGCGTTTTTTGATTTTGTAGGATCAGGGGTGGAGGGGTGCTGGTCAGCCGTAGTTTTAAGTTTTGTAGAAACATAACTGTCCATTGTAGCGGGTTTTGGTTTGCATCTTGAGGACATGGCAGGTCCGTGGGATTGTGGCGCAGGACTTGCGTAGGCGGGTAATAATGGTGCGCCCCAAGTTGGTTAGGTTAGGTGGGGATTGGGTGGTGTTGTCTTGCTAATGCGTTGGGAGGTAATGGCCCTCAAGCTTTGCGAGAGTATTCTAGTTCGCTCTTCCCAGGCAGCGTCTCGGTGAGATGGGTTGATACGGTTTGTCTCCCCTCAGGCCTCGGATTATCTTCCTGTAGCGTGATCAAGGGAGGTTGGGCAGTGTTGAGCTCTGGGCTCAGAGCAGGTGTGGTGGCTGCTGATGCCACTCTGAAGTTTCACGGGGCCCCCCAATCTCCTCACCTTGCGGGCGTTCGATCTTCCCAGGCAGCGCCTCGGTGAGATGGGTTGATACTGTTTGTCCCCCTCAGGGCTCGGATTATCTTCCTGTAGCGGGATCAAGGGAGGTTGGGCAGTGTTGAGCTCGGGGCTCAGAGCCGGTGTGGTGGCTGCTGATGCCACTATGAAGTTTCACGGGGCCACCCTTATCTCCTCACCTTGTGAGCGTTCGATCTTCGCCGCAGGTATGTCGTTGCTGTCCTCAGGTGGGGGGCCGGGTGTCGGCTCGCGCCGTGTCCGTTGATCCTCCCCAGCGGTGACCAGGGTTTGCCTGGCAGGACGATGCGGGCGCGTAGGAAGCCGCACCTTGCCTTGGCTCTCGGCCGTTCAGTAGGAGCAGTTCAGGATCTGGTCCCTCCCCCACTCGTTGGCTGCGGCTCGCAGCGCCTTGCGTGTCGGTGGGGCCTCGGGTGCCCGGTGCGCAGGTTCGCAGCTGTATGGGGATATGTGCCCCGAATTGCGTCGAATATTATCCTGCTTCTCCGTGTGCTGTACACCGCGACGATGGCCCACCGCGATGCCTCAGGCAGCGTTAGTGCTGTGCGGAGGCTGCCATCTTGAGCACAGGCGAGGGTGGAGAGGGGGAGGGATCGTGCAGGGCTGAATTTTACTTTCCCAGCTCCGTTTCTTTTCGGGGTTGTTGTCGCTGGTCGGCGGTGTGTTCCGCCGCCCTGTGTCTGAGTTTGTCGCCCAGAGGTCTTCTACATGCGGTCAAAAAAGGATCGTGGTGCGGCTACTCGGCCATAGCTCGGCGCCTTAGCCTCCTTCCACCGTGAGCTCCAGGCCACACCCCTCGGAACTAGAAGTCATGTGTAGGGCTGGCACCCACAGGCAAGTCCCTCTACCAGAGAGCAAAAGAGGAAGAGGGAATTAGGAACTCAAAGATGGCAAAGACAGCCCTTGAGGCTGCAATCCAGCAGACATTGCAGACCCACCTTTGCCTAGAGCACTATGACTCCCAAGTTTCCATCATTAATCATGCGCTCAAGAGTCCCCATACCCCAGGGAGAGCCTCTAAGCCCCCTCCACATGCAGAGCCTGACAGCTAATCCTCATCTCAGCTACCACACCTGAGCCACCTTACAGAAGAAAGATGCTAAAAGGCCGGGGGCACCGCCCTATAAAAACCCAATGGTTCATTGAATTGAGAAGGGTGTTCAGAATAAAGATGCTGGTCTTTGGAGCTGCACATGGAGTTTGGAGCAGAGTGGAGAGCAAGAATAGAGGTGTTTGGAATAGAAGCAAGGGATGGAGGAGATTGGGGGCCACAGCGGGAGATGGCTCAAAGAGGTTTCTTAGTTTAATGAGCTGGTTGGCGTTACTGAGGAGAGAGTTGCAGGGTAGATTAAGGGAAGTGGTTAGTGTTAAAAAGGAGGAGTTTGGTGTATATTTGAAGGAGGCATTTGAAATAATATAGGCTGCAAGTTGCCATTTGAAGGATCTGTTTAGTGCGAGTAAAGAGGAGTGTGGTAAAGATCTGGAGAAGACAGTTGGTGAAATTAAAGAGGGAATTACTGGAAACCTTAAAAAGGAAGCTGTGAAGTTTCAGAAGGAGGGTGTTGAGATTTAAAGGAGATTCCTAAACATTCTATATACATTTGAGGGAAGAGGTTGAGGAATATTTGAGGAGGGAGAAGCAGTTTGGAAAACAGGAAAAGGGGGGCGAGATTGCAAAAGAGTTTTGAAATCAACAGCAGGAGGTTCTAGGAGAGAAGGAGAAGAGGCTTGAAGCATATCCGAGAGAGATAATTGGAGAGATTGTGCAACCATTTGAAGAATGTCAGAAAGAGGTTGTTGGAGAGTTTTAGAAGCAGCTTGGAAAAACCAGTGGGAAGGGGTAAGAGAGCTTGGCAAGAGGTTTTGAAAGGATTAGCAGGAGGTGGTAGAAGCGAGTGAGAAGGGTTTGTAGAACACCAGGAGGAGAAGGTTTGGGAGTGTCCACCTAGCCTGACTGGCACAACTTGCCCTGCATTTGTACTGGACCTATTAGTGGTGGGAGGAGGATTGAGACAGTCACATGGCTGTGAGAAGGGTGAGTATGATAGGTGGAGAGAGGTGACTAGTAAAGGAGAAACCCAAATATTGGATAAGGTTCTCCTGACAGCATCAGAAACATAGGAAGGGGGTCATCCAGCTGGCTCCAGCTCTCACTCAACCAGAAGCTACTCCTCTCCTTCCAACTCCTAGAAAAAACACAAAAGAGACTGACTAAATATATCTGAGGAAAAAGGGATTGGGAACACTTTGAGCCCACATAGAAAGAGGTTTTCCAGAGAAGGTTACTGGAACCCGGTAGGCTGGTAACGAAAGACGAAAGGGAAGAGAATCATTGGCATCTCCTAAATGAGGTGCACCTCAAAGGATGGAGAGGCTTTATTTGGATTTGATCCAACCCTTGGTACGTTACTTTGGCCCATCCCACATGGAGAGTCTTTGCATTACGTTTATCCAACATTTTCATCATTTTTGTTGACTCATTCTGTACACTTTATGTCATGACACAGAACCGTTGGAAGCTATGGCATGCCGGGAGGCACCGCCATTAATGTGATGCCACGTTTCTCTCCCAGCATCTGCCGCAGTCTAGTGTTTCTTTCCAACATGGCACCCTCCCATAGTATATCAACAATGTGGAAATGCTAGCTGATGCGTTGCAACCCTGCTCCTCCTACGTATGGGTAAGACGCTAGTTTTTCTTCTTCAACTGGCCCTCTTTCCTCCTTTTGCTCTGCCCTGCCCTCCTAGATGACGCTTCTGACTTGCCTGCGTTCCTCAGTGCCACCTCACAGCTGTTAATTTCCCACAATGCCTAGTCTCCTCCTTCTAAGCTTTGTTTGTGCCACTTTCTGTAGTGTTTTCTCGACCTCATCAACAGTATACTTATTTCACAACTCCTGATTACGTTGACGCCTGGGAGCTGACTTATTCATCACACCACACCCAGGTTTTTATTTATGCCAACTGGCTTTTCCCCCCAATTAGGGCTTCACCTGGGCAATGGCGGAGCAGCTGCAGGAATTGGCTTCGGCAGTCCAGGGTCTTATCGTCGAGGTACAGACTCTCAAGGCCAAAGATGCTGTGCTTAAACAGTTAATGTCATGATCTCTGCTTCCAAAAGGTCAGGGTTTTCCCAACTCCCTTGGAAGCAGATCCATAACCCAGGTTCCGAGTGCCAACCAGTCCCAATTGGGACCTTTTGGACCCAGTCCTGGCGCCAGTGGCACCAGGCTCATAAATATGCCCAGTCCCAGCGCTGGAAGCGCCGGGCTCATAATGCTTGGGTGGACTTACCTGCAGCAGACCATGCTGCTTACTTGCCTGCCAGTTGAGCCTCTGATCCTCTTCTGTTTGGAACTACTTTTCCTGTTGGGTGGGGCTGGAGCCACTCCCTAGATTTAGAACACTGGAACTCTTCTGGAAGGCAGGAACTCTTTTCTTACCAGGAACTCTTTTCTTACTTAGGCGTGGCTGTGGAAGGAGACACCTAAGCACTACAGGAGGCTATTTAAACCACACCCGGTGGATGAATCTTGCTTTGCGTTATTCTGCACACTCTGCAGCAGGACGCTCATCGTGTCTTCTGCATCCAGTCCTGGGCCTAAGGAAAAAGGCTTACCATCCTGAATCCAGTCTTCAGCAACACCTATAAAGACAAGAAAGAACAGGTTAGCATTCCGGCATCTGAAAGGCAAAGGCTTACCTACTCTTCGTGCGCTCCGGAGGTCTTCATACTGCATTCCGGCATCTGAAAGACAAAAGCTTACCAACTCTTCGCACGCTCCGGAGGCCTTCGGCGCTGCATCCGCATCTGAAAGACAAAACAAGGTGCGTTTACAGACATTGGGGAACTTTAATACTCACGTGCCATTACTCCTTTCCACATCTAATCCAGTGGGTATTCCGGCACCCTGCAGCCGCTCCGAACTCGTACCTGCAAAATAAAAAGACAGTTAGAGCGCATCGTGAAACAGGCAACAAGCGCTTACTCACGTGCTTCCAGGCGCTTCTATTCATCACACGGGCTCCATCTTCAACTCACTTCAGCCCGTCATCCGCCATCGCCGGAACCCTGCAAAACAAGAGACATCATTACTAAAGACTTTAAAAAGACATTTGAATGACTCGAAACTTACCGTTCGTGCAGTAAACGACGGACAGCAGTCCTCTGAAGTCAAGAGGCCTGTGCTACCTATCCAGTGAAGAAACTGGCTACAGCACCCTGCCCCGAGGCAGATGGAGAGCTTGGCATTCACTTACCTAAGGTGAGAGCGTTAACCTTTGGGGGTCTACAGGAGAGGAGAAGAGGAAAGAGATAGGGACACCCCAATAACCCCAGTTCATTAACCCCATATTTTCTATCTGCAGACATCTTACTCTACACGTCAGGCATACAGTGCACAGAGGTCCAGCCCAAAGAGCCAACCGGGTGCTACACATCACCTTTGAAGATACGGTAGTCGCCCAGTCAAGACCGGCGCCTCTGCAAGAATCAGGTGAGCGTTACAGTTAATGACTGTAAGAGAAGGACACTCCATGGATTTGCCACCTTTGCGGCTAGCCTTCGGAAAGTTTGATGGCTCACCAAAGAAACCTCTGGAGTTTATTGATGCGTGTTTTGTGTATTTAACCTTCCGGACAACCACCTATGCCACAGACCGATCCAGAATCAGGTTAATAGCTCCAATATGACAGGCAATGCACTGGCTTGGGCAACTCTGTGGTGACATCAGCTAACCCGGTCCTACAAGCCTACTCAGCATTTATTGCACTGTTAAGGCAAGCTTTTGAACAACCAGAGGTGGTCTTTTCTGCTTGGGAAACTCTCTTGGACGTTCAACAAGGGTCCACAGATCTTATGTCCTACATCTCCTACTTCAAACATGTAGCTACCGAGGCTGGATGGCCAAAGACTGCTCAATATACGTTTTTTAGGAGGGGCCTTAATGAGGGTATTAAGGACAAGTTAGCCCATACCAACTGCATGGAAAGCTTATCGGACTTAATATCATTGGCACTTCAGACAGACTTTAGACTAAAGGAAAGAAGAGATGAACGCAAAGAGAGCAAAGGATCAGCTTACTCACGAGTTGCTGCTAATCCCAATCCCATTGAGGCCCCTTCTAGGGAAGAACCAATGCAGATAGGTTCCGCCTGCGGACCTCTGACTGCCACGGAGAGAGGGTGAAGATGGGATATGGGACTATGCTTATACTGTGGGTCCAGTGCCCATTTAGTCCGTGACTACTCTGAAGTTCCTCCTAGATGCCAGGAAAATGACAGGACCCGGTCCTAGGAGGGACCACCAACTGGGGTGATATGAAGTGTCCCACAATCTCTGCCCAATCTTTACCAGGAGGTTTGGACGTCTGTCTAATGGTGGTTCCTATTTGTCTGTATCTTCAAGAAGACAGGAACATAGAAACCACAGCACTGCTGGACAGCAGTGCAACGGGCAACTTTGTGGATATCATTTGGGCTGACAAGGAGAGTCTTCCCCACAGAGACAAGGGGACTAACCAGACTGTGGAAGGGATCGATGGTCAGCCTCTTTGTTCAGGCATATTACTCATACATCCTTGCCCATGTCAATTTCCATATTTGGGCATCCAAGCAGCTCATTTTCTGGTTATACTGGGTATACCCTGGCTGCGCCTTCACAACCCCTTCATTGACTGGACTAAGAATTTCAACTCCTAATATTGTACCGTCCATTGCCAACCTGCCTGGAAGAAAGAGTCCCTCTCAGCAGCGTATGCTTCTGTACCGTCCTCAGTGTTATGAGTATTCCAAATCCCCGAGCAGTATCAGGAATACACTGATGTATTCGAAGACAATATTCCCAAGGACTTACCTCCCCGTCGGGCCGAGGATTGCACCATCGATTTGGTCCCAGATGCTGTGGTCCCTTTCAGAAGGTTGTATTTGCTGACCTTACCAGAGAAGAAGGCTTTAAGAAAGTGCTTGGACAACAACCTACAGAATGGGCTCATCCGCGAATCTAAGTCTCCCGCAGGGGCTTCCTTATTTTCCATCCCTAAAAAGCTGCCGAAGGTTTCACCATCCCCCCTGAGAGCAAACGACCTGAACAGGGAGTGAAGCAGCCACAGGGGAGCACCCATCATAAGGCAGACTGGTCGGCGCTGTGCCGACCTACGAGCCGAGATGTGCCAGACAGAGGGAGCCGTGAAAGGCAAATGGGCCAAGGCAGAAGAGCCCAAGCCGGACCAGCAATTGAGAGGATCGGCAACTGGAGGCGGTGAGACCAGCCCGCACTTAACTTGCGAGGGACACCCCCAAAAAAGGCACCAGCATAACCAGGAGAGCGGGAGCTGGACGGTCACCCCGGCGGGCAAAAGTGGACCGCAGTAGCGTGGGAGACTGGCGGCGGAGGAGCAGCGTCTACTCCAGACATTAGGGGAGAGAAGCCAGGCGCCAGGTTTGGTGAGGCAGAGGCGCGTCCCGAAAGAAGCAGGGCCTGACCGTGGAGAGGTGGACAGGGAGATGTTGGAGCTGTACGCTGGAGCAGAACACCCCCAGGAAGAGGCCACCCAGGAAAGCGGGCGGTATTGCCAGGGGAGAGAAACGGAGCTGGTCCAGGATGCAGAATAACACCGGAGGAGCGACTCTCACCACCCCACCTCGCCCCATACCAGCGGAGAACGGGCTGGCAGAGTGTGGCAGGAGTACGGCCCAGAGGAAGCAGAGCCTGAGAGCAGGGTGGTGAGCACGAAGGCGCAGGACCCAGACCCAGTGAGCAGGAACCTGACACTCCCAGCTACAGCAGGGGGAAAGGCAAGTGCAGTCACTGTGGTATCTGGCCTAACTATAAGACCTTCTAGGCCTGGGTGAATAAAGCAGCTGGAAAAGGCCGGAGGGCCAGGGGCCAGAAAGGGGGAGAGGCCCTGGAAATGTCCGTGCCAGGCCTCAGGGAAACTGTGGCTGTGGGAAGGCCCCTGGGCTCAGAACAAAAGGGAAGCCTGGGTGAGGAGGGCAAGCAAGCAAGCTGGGGGCACACTCTTCTGGAATACAGATCTGCGCACAGGGGGTGAGCACGGTTGCTGGGGCCACGTTATTAACGACCTACATTGGGACCCTGCAACTGATGACTTATACATGGCTGCGTGGGGAGAGGAAAGGGGGCGGGTGCCCCCCAGCGAGAAGCGGACCGGGACAGGACTGGGGGTCCGTGGCAATCCAACTTGGATCAGACGAAAAAGTGAACACTGACCTCAAAGGAGGACCTAGGGGACCGCTCCTGATAGAAGAGCGCAGGCGGGCAAGGGCAGGCCCCGGTGGGGTGAATGAAGGCCATGGGGAAAGGCAGTGGCACGAAAGTGCCCCCTACAATAGGGGGCACAAGTGGCACCCTCCCTACACTGTGGTCGGCCATGGAACCCAAGGATCAGGGAGAAAACAGCTGGTCCAAGGGGAGCACAGCAATAAATCAGCAATGGAAGAAACCCCAACACCAATGACAAGACAAGACTTTCACGGAGAGATGATATCCCTTCAAGATGACCTTGACCAAAAGATTTCAGAAGCAGTTTCAGCTCTTACGCTCTGACCTCAACTCAGCGCCACTAGAAATGAGGCAGGACATGGGGCAATTGGGGGAAAGAACTGACCTGCTGGAGGGAGGGCTCCAAGAGGTGGACAAGGAGGTCACGGTGAATAGTGAGGCCATAGAACGCCTCAATGTGGCAACCCAGAATCTCGATATACAGATGGTGGACATGGAAAACAGGTCACAGAGAATTTACATCAGGGTCAAGATGCTGCCAGAGACGATCCAAGACAGAGCGCTAAAGATAGAGATTCAGAAAATATTTGCGGAGATTCTGGGAGATGTAGATCCAGAAACAGTCGAGCTGGACACGGTTCACAGGGTTGGCCGGCTGAACAAGGGATCAATCGCCAGGCCTATGGATGTCCTGGCAGCGTTCTTAACATACAGCCAAAAAGAGGCGACCCTGAGGGCAGCTAGGATACGGGAGCCGGTGAAATATAAAAACACTCAGATATCACTGTACCAGGGTCTAATAAGTAGCATCTTACTCAAGCGGCGGCAAATGGATCCCATGATCAAGGAATTGAATAAAAGAGGGATTAGGTACAAGTTGTCCTTTCCCTTTGGACTGGTGTTTGAGTGGGAAGGGGTACAGAAGCAATTAACTTCCCTACAGGAGGCAGCAGACATAATACACCTGAACATGGTAACTGACCAACTGGGAGAGGGGCCATCCCCAACGGAGAACAGATCAAGGCCAAGACCATTGGAGTGGACGACGGCGGGGAAAGGCACAGAAGAAGAGCGATACTGAGAGGCTTGCGCCCGAAAGGGGGGGGGTCAACAATGGCGGGGGAAAAGATGAATAGTGGAGATAGGGTAGAGCCTATTGGCACCAATCGCAAAGGGGGTGGTGGACATATAGGTAGAGCAAGGGGCATTGGGGCAAGGGGAGCACAGCATGTTGGAACCAGTAAGGTGGATAAGTCTGGGTAGGAGGGAGCAGGGGTGGGAGGCGGGAAGTTCATCCTCAAGTTGGGCAGGTGGTGGAGTGGGGAGGAGGCGTTGGGGAAGGGGGAGGGAGCAGCCTCGAAGAGTCAGGGGAGGAGGGGAATACAGAAGGGGGAAGTTGGGGAAGGGGTAACCACACAACATAGGGGCAGGATTTGAAGGAGGCAGGGGGCAGGGCTATTGAGGGAGAGACAGCAGTCTGAGGTGAGGGTGGGAAATGGAGGCTAATGTAAGCATCACCGAACACCGTCACTTTCAAATAGGTAACTCATAACGTGAGAGGGCTCAACATGCCTCTCAAAAGAAAGAAGCTGGAGATGTTCACAAGGGAAGCGGGACCAGATGTTCTGGCGCTACAGAAAACCCACCTCTTGAGTAAGGACCAGTGATGACTGAAACTAAGAGGCTTCTCCCAGATATATTGCGCCTCTGGCCCAACTAAAAGAGGGGGAGTTGCATTGGCCATCAAAACTAGTGTGGATTTTAGAGTCTCAGAGATCAATAGGGATAGGTATGGAAGATATATACTAGTTAAAGGTGAACTCAAAGGAACAACATACACTATAGCATCGGTATATGCTCCCAATACTGGCAAGGAAAGCTTTTTGAGGGGATTGTTGGAAGTGCTGGAGGTTTTTGCAAAGGGGAATATAATCTTGATGGGAGATATCAATGTAGCCTGGCACAAGGCACGGGACAGGACGGCCCAGGGAAGCCCGGGACGGGTAGTAGTAGCATCACCCCAGCTCAGGGATAGGTTTGAGGACGTGGAACTAAGGGGTGTGTGGAGGGCTCTTTTTTTAAAAAATGTATTTGTTCTTGATTCCATTATAACACAACAGAACCTTTACAAAAACATAATATCACATAATCATTACAGTATATATCGGATCAAAGAAGATAAGAACATCATTCGATAAAACTTAATAAAAACTTCTTAAAAACACTTATTTGTCGTAAGACATCTTGCAATTCATGCCAATTATTTGTGCATATAAAAGTATCATACAGAATAGTGCAAATATGCAGCATGGTACATAATTCTTGCATTTGTTAAACCTGTTGAGACAAGGGTTCACAGCATGCCCCAAGAAACATACTCAAGATGAAGTGAAAGCAGTCATAGTATATCAGTTCAGCGGTATTGGGAATTGTCATGATAATATATTTAAACAGAATTTCGGGCACTAGCACTGCCATAGGCGCTTAGTTCCTTTTCTATCAGTTTACAAAACCTCGCCAGGGCATAAATAAGAGGTTTGTAAGTGCCTTGCATCATTCTAACCCATAGGAATGTTAAGCAGTCGGTATAGTGGACATTCACTAATTCCATGAGTAGAACAGTTCTTGTATGTTTAAAGTAAGAACAATATAAAATCAAATGCTTGAGTGTTTCAATGGGTTCGGTACATAAGGGAAATCTACAATGCTGACTTTCAGATTTCATTTTATTCTCTGCCCAATTCGAAATCCTTTCTTTGGTGTAAAACAGATTAAATTTGAACCATAGGTAAGCTTTTCGCGTATGGTTGCAAGGAAATAGAATTATATGATCGTATCTAGGTATACGCTTTTTGGTAAATAAATAGTATTCCTTGTGGAGTTTGTATTTCCCTATTTGATCAATCGTTGTACACCAATCAAGTTCGAATAACTTTTTTTTTGCATAAGCAGGTCTAATATAAACATTGTCCACCGTGATATGGGCCTCATTCAGAATGGCCTGTACTTTGGCCTGGTATTGAACCAGGGGGGTCGTGGGCATTGATTCAATAGTTTTCCTCATGTCGACGAATAGAGAATTCGTCCGAGGAAAAATTATTTTTGCGAAATTTGTGAGGAGTCATCATTTCCAACGGGTGGATAGTGCTATTAGACCTAGCTCATGTCTTAGGACAGCATTGGGCAGAGACATTGGAAGGCACATAGCACTTTTCAAAGATGTTCCTTGTATTTGATCTAGGATCGGACCCATTTCAGCTAGAGAAATATCCAGTGAATATAAGATAACACTTTCAATTTTTAGCGTTAGGAACTCGATGACGGGAGTTAAAGAAAACGTACAGTATTTCGCATGAATTCATTTTAGCTGTGATGTGAGCGGTCTGATCTTATTTTTTAGTCGGTCCGTCCACATTCTGATGGAATTTTTCTCCGATAGGTGATATCCTAGATAGATCGTATCTGTGATGCAGGGGATGGTAGTTCCCATAATGTGCCATTGAAACTTGCAGTTTTTTTTCAGAACTCCAAATTTCATAACTGCTGTTTTAGCTGGATTGGGTGTTAGATTGTGTGCCGTCGCAAACTCTTCGAACAGTCCTAGTTTGAGTTTTAGGCCTGCAGGAGTGGGGTCGAATAAAATAATGTCATCTGCAAAAGCAATCCATTTTAATTGGATGAGGCCAATTTTTACGGAGAACACGTTTTTTTCATCCCAGCCTTTACCAAGGTCTCCAAGGTACAGATTAAAGAAGGTAGCGGCTAGGTTGCAGCCTTGTTTTAAGCCTATTCCGGTATTAATCGGTTTTGTTGTTCGACCTTCAGATGTGATTTTAATTTTGTAGGAGGTGTTGGTGTGTAGTGCTATAAACCAATATATTGGCACTTGCGGTATTCCCATTTCAATAAGTTTGATCCATAGTAGATTCCGTACTACATTGTCGAAAGCTGAATAAGTGCAATGTAGACTGGATTTGCAGATGTTTTCTTTGCTCCTGCTATGGTGAGTGCCATTATCATAGCATTGAGCGAGGTGCTCATCCCTTTCCTAACCCTGTTTGATATTTAGAATATAGTGCATTGTTTTCGATATATTTTTCCAAATCGTAGAGCAAGAGAATTGCAAAAGGTTTTGCCTCAGTATTGATTAGGGCAATAGGCCGGTAGTTCTGTGGCAAGGAGGGGTCGACTTTTTTGGATATCGGTATGATATTAGCCGATAGCCAGGAAGCAGGGATAGCACCCAGATTGAAAATGGCCTGAAATTTGGTTTTTAAGATCATGGCCCATAGGTCCGTGTCTGATTTTGTCCAAGCAGGGTGGAAAGCCATCTGGACCAGCTGATTTAGAATAGTTGAGTTTACAATTGGCCCGCTTGACATCTGTAGTTGTCCAATTCAGACGAGGAAGGTCCTGATATGATAGAGAACTAGGAGTAATGTTCAGGAATTTGTGAGGAATCCGAAATTTGTTTGTAATGTAGGTGTTCCAAGTAGATTCTGATATAGAGTTAGGCGTTGAGGACAGTACTTGATTCTGATTACTCTTGATTGTTCGCCAAATAGTTTGTGTATCATGTTCTGTTATAGCTCTGATGAGTTTGCAGTTAGCTTCATTGTATCTTAGTATTCTTGTATGTTTTAAATTTTGTTTTTATGTAACCAAAATTCGATTCCGCTGTATTTGATACGTTTCGCGGGATAATTCGGTTTTTTTCAGATGTCTGAGAGCCTTGTTTTTTTCACGTTTCTGAGCTTTGCAGAGGGGGTCAAATAAATGTGAGTGCTTAGAAATAGGCATTTTTTTTTACTAAAGTGCATTAACGCAGCATGGATAAGTTCGGCATATATTTTCTCCATTTCGCTAGTGGAGATTCCCTCAATGACGTTGCGGTTGGCAATAGCCAACGTTACGTATTGGACAAATTGTTTACATAAGCCTTGACTCCATCTGAGAGAAATTTGTGGGCGATCAATTTCTGCCAACACTGTGGAATAGTCAACTGCTAATAGAGGACAGTTGAGTTTCATCTTGCCCAGTATTTGTGCATGATCTCCGTAGGTAATCTGATTGATTATTAACGGGGATGATGTTAGGAGCAGGTTATGAGTGGCAAATATAAAATCGATCGTTGAAAACTTTGCATCTCTTGACCATGTAGTCCAATTTGACTTTTGATTATGTGTGATGATATCTAAGTCCCAATCCCTTAAAAAGTTCCTCCATGTCATACCTATACGTTTGGATAATGGATTATTTTTGGAGCCTCTTAGCTCCTCGTTTGTCCTGCAATCGCAATTGAAGTCTCCTCCTAATATTATTTCAACATCTCGATATTCATAGGTTGTGAATTCTAAACAGTTCTCAACTGTATCGATCATCTCTTCAATTAGGGTATGCGCAAGGTTCCAATAAATCGTAATTACGATGAGTTGGCGATATTTGTGGATGTTTGTATTTAGTAGTATCGCGATCAGGTTGTTGGCTTTCTAAACAATTTTTGAACTGAACATTAGGGCGTTGTCTACTGCTATCAGAATGCCTCCGGATGGTCAGCCAACAGAGGATTGTGTGGCTGGTATGGAGTGGGTGGTATAATAAGGTAACAGAAAGGAGGTGGTTTTCATAGTTTCTTGTATCATCAATATTGCAGGGCGGTTATGAGAATCTATCATTGAGGGCCATTTCACGAGAATTCCGAGATTGGAAGGTTAGATACGTTTTTGTGGTCAGCTACGATATAGAGGCAGATTCCTTAGATTTTAAGATAGAATTAAGCATCGGAGCTAGCCAAGATAGGCCATGGGAGATGCCCATTCTGTTCAATAGTTCATTAATAGCTCCATTTTCATCATGATTGGAGTTCAATATCGAGGTAGATCGTGATTGTAGGGTTGCATCCTGCGGACATTTGTACTGAATGAAGTTCTTTGCTTCCTGTTAATTTTCAATAGAACTTAAGGAGAGGCCTTCCTCTTTGATTCCTTCCCTATTGAACCATAAATATTTCATGGCAGTTTCAGAGCTCAAATAGCACACAGCACGATAGTTGTTTTCTATTGATAATGATACCCTGAGGATATCATTTGATTTAAACATCCGCAGTTGGGGAATTCGAGTAAGGAGTGTTAGGAGAAATGCTCGATTAACATGATTTTTCCCAAGAAGTTCACGATTTCCTTTGAATCCTAATAAATGGTGCTTTTCCATATTCGTTTCTTGTTTCTTGTCAGAGGGTTGATCCAAAGATTTTATTTGAGAGTCAGATGTATTTGTGTTGGAGAAGACCCGATTTTCAGGATAAATCAAGTTCGAGCTTAATAGTTTGTTGTCCAAGTCTGCTTTCGTAGATCCCTCATGAAGTTCTTTCCGCAGAATTTCTAAGATGTCATGATAATTTAACACTGAGGCGTTCTGTGCTTCCGGAATAGATTTGCACAGAGCAAGACCGTGTACCGATATGCGATTATTGTCAAGAGGTGATGGTGCACTGGTGCTGGTCAGCTCCCGATTTCTTGCTTGCGTAGGGAGTGATTCTAAGAGAGCCAATGCTTTTAGGGTTCTTTCCTTTCCCCGGCCATTAACTATTATCATTGGACGAGTTGTACTAGGGGGATCCATTTTTTCAGCAGAAATTAAGGAGCGATTTAGTTCATTTATACAAGCTTCACTGTAAGTTTTTTTCATTGCGGTGTTAGAAGATTCCAAATGCGGTATGTCATCATGGCGGCTGATGCGGCTTCTGCCACATATTGGAAAGTAATTATCTAAGTTTGTTTTGATTCCCGTTAATTGAGTCGATGACTGCTTATTTGGAGACTTTGAGAGCAATGGCAGGGTTTTTACCATCACATTAGCTTTTTTGTTTCCCACTTTCATTATTGTTGTCGTATTAATGCGCTCAGACTGATCCATTTCTGTTTGTTTGATATCGGATTCAGCTGATTCGATATCTTTAACAGAATTTGACTTATCAATCGGCTTAGGTGTATTTTTCATATTTATTGCTTTTTGAGATATTTTGGAGGGGGTGTGTGGAGGGCTCTGAAAGGGGAAAAGGAGGGGTAAACATTCCTCTCCTGGGTTACACCAGTCCCAATCGAAGATTGATTATATGTGGGTCTCAGTGAACCTAGTGGGGAGAGTGGAAGAGGTAGAGGTAGGCCCGCTGGGGATAGCGGATCATAAGAGTGTCTCAATGAGAATGGTTCCACAGAATTGGACTCAGGACGTCTGGAAATGGACCATCCTGGGGGAGATACTAAGGGACCCATTGATATGGGAAGGCCTACGGGAGAAAATGAAGGGATTCTTTGAGCTTAACAAGAGGTCAGACACGGGTGAAGTACCCGGTGGGACACGTTTAAAGCAACTATGAGGGGGGAATTCATTGCGGCAAAGGCACAAAGGATGAAACAGATGAAGGCCTGGAGGTCCAACTAGAGGGAGAAGTGGAGGAGGCGAGGAAAAGGGTGGCGGAGACCCCTACTAGGAAGGTGCTGAGGGAGTACAGGGTGGGGGTGGGACAACTGGGCGTATTCAGAACGAGAAAAGCAGGGGGGAAATGGCTCTTTGTTAGGCAGAAATGTTATGCAAAATCCAACAAGGCTGATGCTCTGTTGGCATGTCTATTGCAGAGAGCGAGGGACAAGAATACAATCACAGAAATATAGGATGAACAGGGTACCCGTTGGATGTGCAAGGAGGAGATACAGGAGCAGTTGGCTAGGTACTATGACTCCCTATATGCCACCCAAAGCCCACGGAGCCAGAAACCGATAGACTTCCTGGGAAAGATACAGCTCTCCAGGCTAGATCATGGGGCTCAAGATGCACTGGGTCGGGAAATCTCGAAGGAGGAGGTTAGGGTGACCATAGCGAAACTCCCCCTGAATAAAGCCCGGGACCAGATGGCTATGCAGCTGTCTTTTACAAACCTTACACACCGCTTCTGGTCCCCCATTTAATGCAACTATTCAATACTTTCAGGACCACTGGACGAATTACGCACTTCATGGAGGAAGCTAAATGTACTCTTACACCTAACACAATAAGGACCCAGCTGAGCGTTCCCAATACAGACCCATAGCACTTCTGAACATGGATGTTAAAGTCTACACTAAAATATTAGCTAATAGGCTGGAGGGTCACCTCCCTTCCTTGATTCACCATGTGTATAGGCGCGTTATAAATGCAATATCCTATGATTTGTCATGGGTAGGCAGACGGCAGATAACATAAGGAGGGTGGCACTCTTAGTAGAGAAAGCGGGCAAGACAGTCACTCCATCGGTCCTGCTTTCACTTCATGCGGAAAAGTGGAGTGGACCGTCCTGTTTAAGGTGATGGAGGAAATGGGCTTGGGGGTAGACTATATAAAAATGGTTCAAGCCAACTACAACACGCCGACAGTCAGACTAATGGTGAACGGGGGTATGTCAAAGGTGATAAGATTGGGAAGGGACACCATGCAGAGGTATCCGCTCTCCCCATTGCTGTATGCTATTTACCGTAAGCCATTACTGCAAGCAATACGGCAGGCAGAGGATATTAGGGGTATTCCCTTCAGAGGAATGCAACACAATGACTGCATTCGCTTATGACATGCTCCTGACACTGGTGAGGCCAGGAAACTCCATAAGAGCATGCAGGGGACTGTTGGGGAGGTTTGGGGAAGTATCCGGCTTGCGGACTAACCTCAACAAATCTGAGCTGCTAAACCTAACGCTGGCGGGAAGAAGTGGAGGAGTTAAGAAAATTAACTCCTTTCATATGGAGTCTAGGGGGGATCATATACTAGAGGTCAAAATAACATCAGCACTGCCGGGGTGGTACAGGGCCAATTACCCACCCATATTAAAGGTCATAAAGAGGGACTATCAGAAACGGCGCAACCTGAGGGTATCATGAATGGGAAGGATGGCAGCGGTAAAGATGGTTACACATCCCCAACTGCTTTACTTGTTTCAGGCAATCCCGCTGGCTATAGCCCCCAACTTCTTTGGAAAACTGGGAAAGGTTACGAGAGAATTCATCTGGGAGGGGAAGAGGCCACAAATCAGCCGTCACTTATTAATGGCACCAAGGAGGTAGGGGGAGTTGACTCTCCCCAGTTTCCAGCAATAATTCGAGGCAGAGCAACTACGGGTGGTAAGGGAATGGTTCACTGGGGCAGAGGGGAAGCACTGGGTCAAAATGGACAGGGCAGTAGCTCAACACGACCTGAGGGAGATACTCTGGTTGCCAAAACAACATAGGCCGAAACACCTCTACATGAGTGCCATAGCTGTGCTCTTTGCGGATACCTGGGACACACGGTTGAAAAATAAGAGAATTGCCACATTCCCCTCTCTTTTCATGCCGTTCTTTAACAATGGAGATTTCTCCCCAGCAAGGCTGGACTGGGAAGCAAAAGAGGCCCTGGAAATAATTTTCAAAGTGGCCCCATATTACACATTTTTAGAAAGTCCAACCCTTTTACTATGGAAAAATGTGAAAAAGAAATAAATTACCAAAAGAGAGGCCCAGGGTGCAGAGGCCTACCCGGAAATCTCCAGAGTTCCTTATTGTCCAGTCCACCCCTGCTCACCTGGAAAGGAGCAAGGGGTCTTTAACAAATGGCGGGAGGGGTGCTGTAGGCGTATCCGGGATATGTTCCAGGACTAGCAGGCCCAACCCTTCATAGGATGTAAACAGGACTTTGGGGTAGGGGATACAGAGAGACATAGATACTTTCAACTGCAGCACTGGGTGATGGATGGTGAGATTAGAGCAGCGGCTACTTGACAATTCACCCCGTTTGAGAAATTTCTGTTAACGCAGGATGGTTCAAAAGGCCTCATCGTTAACCTCTATAAATTACTGGATGATGCTTCCCCTCAGCTCAGTGGCAATACATGGCACAATGGGAGCAGATGATGGGACAGGGGGTTGACATGAAGAAGTGGGAGAGCCTCTGGAGGATAATTCCCAGGACAGCAAGGGCAACCCAGCGACAGGAAATGTGGTATAAAGTCATGTATGGGTGGCACTACACCCCCGCCTGCTTGCATAGCAGATATCCTGATGCATCTAAAGAATGCTGGAGGGGATGTGGGGAAGAAGGGGCATCATCCTACATCTGGTGGAATTGCCCCAGAATCGTTCCCTTCTGGAAGGAGGTGTTACAGGCGCAAGCCCAAGTTCTGGTGAAAAGGCCTAGAAGAACCCCAGAAAGGGTTTTGTTGGGGTTGAAAGGGGAAGAGGTAGCAGGGGACAGGAGGAGCCGGGAGAGGGTGGAGGTGATCATGACCCTGGCAGCGATGCTTTTGATAATCCAAAGGTAGAAGGGAGCAACAGTCCCGATGATGCAAGAGTGGCTGCGTAAAAATGGGGAACTGATGGCTCTGCAATGGGCCACTTTTGCAATGAACAATAATCTTGAGGAATTTTCTAGGGAATGGTGTGGGATCAGTGGTGCCTCCAATGACTGAAACTCCTGGACCTGCACTGAAGGAACCCCCATGATAACTAACTGTAAGAGGACGAGGCAGCCAAACCTGGGTGGGGGTGAGGGTAGGGGAGGGAGGAGTATGTTTGAATGCTTGTTTATTTTGTTGTAAAATCAATAAAATCAATAAAGAGAAGCTAAAAAAAAGGATACGAAAGAACTGAGGCTGTGTGTCCACTTCAGGGGACTTAATAAGGTTAACATCTCGGATTGTTATCCAATGCCCCTGATTAAGGCGGCCCAGGGGGCAGTGGTTTTTACAAAGCTGGATCTCTGAGGCGCTTACCATCTGCTCAGAGTGCGTCAGTGTGACGAGTAGAAGACGGCTTTCAGGATGCCATATGGGCACTTCGAATATCAGGTGATGCCCTGTGGGTTGGTGAATTTTCCTGCAATATTCCAGCGCTTTATGTATGGATTGCTTTCTGACCTCATGTTCCATTCCGTCATCATATACCTCAATGACATTCTTGTGTTTACCGCCTCTAAAAAGCACCAAGGAAGGTCTGGAAAGGCTACAGAGACATCATCTTCTGGTCAAGCCAGAAAAATGATTATTTGAAGTATCATCCGTCCCATATTTGGGGTTTATTTTGTCATGATAAAGGTATTGAGATGGATCCACGCGAAACATCTGCAGTGTTACAATGGTCCGCTCCCTCTTTCGTTAAAGACATTCAGCGCTTCCTAGGCCTAGCCAACTTTTACCACAAGTTTATCAAGAACTTTTTGGACACTATCCTTCTGATAACAGCACTGCTTAAGAAGAATGTCCCTTCTGAATAGCAGAAGGAAGTGTCTGAAGTCCAAGTTTTGTTCGGCACCCGTACTCAGACAACCTGACCAGTGGTTTCCTTTTATTGTGGAAGCTGATGCATCCTCTGGAGCTATAGAAGCTATTGAAGCTGTACTCAAACAACTCGTAGGTGGCCTGGAACACCCTATTGCATATCTTTCCAAGACACCGAGTACCAGTGAAATCAATTACTCTGTCATTGAGAAGGAGTTACTGGCGATACGACAGGCATGTGTAGAGTGGTGTCACTTATTGTTGGGAGCAACTCACCCTTTTCAAATCCGCACGGATCATCGAAATCTTAAAGCCCTGCAACAAATGGACTGCTGCAATGCTTAGCAAGCTTGTTTGGCTAATTTATTTGCCCAGTTTGACTTTCATATTACGTTCAAACCAGGGAGTGAAAACGTTCTAGCCGATGGTTTATTCAGGAAACTAGCTATTTTCGTAGAATCCAAAACCCCTTAAGTAATGCATCATAACAGAGGGGAGGTTTGTTCTGGCCATCATCTCTTATTTACAAGAGGTAAAGAAGGCATCCCCTGGATTTCAAGTCCCCAGTGCTGGTAGATTGCCATCAGATTTTGGCCAGAAAAGATGGCTTGTTGTTTTTTGTTTTGGCACTCAGCTTGTGATACCGTCTTGTTCTCACCAAAGGAAGGTATTGTTCCGGTGTCATGACTCAAAGGTCACGAAACATAAGGGGTCAGCAGCTCCCTAGATTTAGTCTCCAGGTCATTTTGGTGTCTTTCAGTCAGATCGGATGTCAAGGGGTATGTACCGTCATGCCCTGTCTGCATTCAAGGAAAGTATAACACCTCTAAACCCATAGGTTTGTTGGAGCTAGGGCCGACTCCAAAAATACCCTGGAGTCATGTGTCTACTGATTTTGTGATCGATTTACCCCTTCACAGGGGTGTACCGCCATAATGGTCACCATAGACTATCAGCAAAATGGCTCATTTCTTCCCATTACCAGGGTTACCTAATGCACCTGTGAGGCCACAGTATTCTTCCAGGACATCTTCCACTTACATGGACTTCCCAACCCCATAATATCAGGTTTTGGTTCCCAGTAAACTTCCCTTTTCTGGAAGATCTATCTTCTGGTTACCACCCACAATCCAATGAACAGAAAGAAAGGGTCAACCATACTATGGAGCAATATCTTCGCTGTTTTACCAACGCTAAGCAAGATAACTGGGTAGATCTGTTAACCACTGCCGAATTCTCTTACAACAACACTGTACACAATGCCATAAAGATGATTCCTTTCTACAGTTCCTACGGTTCTCAGCCCAGATCCCTACCCAGCTGACCTTCCTTCCCTCTTGCATACCTTCCATTGATTCTTTGTTGGATAACATCACGCAGACCCATAGCGTTGCCTATGACAATCTGGAAAGAAGCAAACAAAGAAACAAGGAGTACGCAGACAGACATAGGGCCTCATTACACGGATGGCGGTAGGGATTTACCGGTACCGGTAAAATACCGGTACCGGTAAATCCCTACCGCCTTACAACGAGGTCCCTTTGCGGGTTGGGGGATTTAACGCCTGCTTTTTGCAGGTGTTAAAATCCAACCCGCTAAGGGACCTCGGAGCTAATTACGGCACCGCAAAATTGCGGTGCCGTAATTAGCGCCTTCCCCATTCCCAGAGAGCCCTATGGGGCAGGAATGGGGAAGGGCAATGGCTGAAGGGGGATTTACCGCCCCTCCAACCTTGGAATGGGGCGGTAAATTCCCTTTCCGCCAAGGCGGTGCCGGTATTTTACCGGCATGAGCCATGGCTAATAGCGCCATGGCTCACCGCCTACCGTGTAATGAGGCCCATAGAAGTCCGGTACCTGCATGGGAAAAGGGCACCCTTGTTTGGTTATCCACCAACTACTTACTGCATTGGATATGGCCGTCGAAACTGTCACCAATATATATCGGACCTTACAAGATAACAAAGATATGCAAGAGACAGCCTACCATATGGGTAATATCTTAGACGGCACAGAAATAGTACGAGAATCGAAGACTATTATTTTTATGCTGAAAAATTGGATAAGAGATTAAGGGAAAGGGGATACCCGAGTTAAATTGTGAAACACTCAAATAAGAGAGCTTGGTTTACCCCGAGAGAGATATTACTTGCAAAGGAACTAGATACAGGGAGTAGGGATAGAATGACCTGTGTCTCAACCTTCTGTCCTAATACATAAGATACAAGGAAACGGTAAAATAAATACTGGCCTTTGGCCCAACAAACCTTTCCAGACACAAAGTAGCCTTTTGTAAGGGTGCCGGTGCCGTTAACCCCTTAACGCCGCATTACGAGCTCCTTTAGCGGGTCCCGCTAAGGGCAGCTGGTTTTACTAGGCACCCTTAGTGGGAGCTGCTAAAGGACCAGGGAGCTGTTAGCTCCCTCCCCATTCCCATTGAGCCCTATGAGGGGTTGAATGGGAATGGGGATGGGTTCCCTGAATGGGGAAATACTGGGTCCTCCAAGGTTGAAATGGCCCGGTATATCCCCATTCGGGGAACCCGGACCCTGTATGCGGTAAGGGGATAGCCATGGCGCTAATGCACCATGGCTACCTCCATACTCGTAATGACCCCCAAGAAATATAAAAGATCAGCCAGTACATTCCAAATATTCTGCAACACCCACGAATCGCACACTTTGGAACCATGACCCTTTAATAGGGCACTATCCATGTGGAACTTGCTCTGTATGTAAATCTACGGGCAAGGCACTACCTTGAAACTGAAACAACGAGATTGGGAATTTAGAATGATGTCCAATTGTAAATCTTCCAGAGTTATATATTACACAAAGTGTTCATGTGAGCTGTTATATGTGATACAAACTATGAAGGATATCTGAGCACCGTTAGAAAATATAGTGTACATTGAGTGTACATTGAGTACTGCACCATTAGTGCAGTATTATATTGAGCAAAACCATTCACCAGATTATATGTTTTGGTGGATTCTTGATAGTGTACCAAGCAACAACAATGTGGAGAGCATCCTTCTCTTTAAAGAAGCATAGTGAATCCACTGGGATAGGAACCCATATTTTGGGCCTAAATGAACTGTTTGTTATTCCAAGTTGATTCTTCTTGAAACTAAATTGATCCATAAAAACTGATATGAAATATGTAGTCACTTGTACAGCGATAATAGCCTCTGTTATAGGGGCATTTAATAATGCCATAAGCACGATCAATGGTTGCATTTTTATAAAAGAAAAAAGATTAGAATAGTAACATCTCTTAGAAATACACTACAATATGTTCATAATTCACCTCGATGTAATGTCTTCTAGAGAACAGAATATCCACCAATGAATGATGTGGCTTGGCATAAAAAGCTAAACGTAATGCTGCATTGCAATACGCAAGCATGTTGTGTGGCAATCACGCGCACTACGTATCTAAAAGTGTAACATACTTGAATATACGCCAAGATGGTGAACGCCCCGAGAAACGCGAGTCAATCTGGAGTACGCATTGTCTGAATACATATGAGTACATTTTCTCAGCACTGAACACAAATGCGCTAAGCATTGTGCTAAATCCTGGTACTAAGATAGAGAAATCAGTTTGATGAGTCAAACATGTCTTGCTTGGCTCGCACGACGAACATGAACCAGAGGTGCTGATACATTGCCCACTCTCTTTTCCGTTTTAGGAAATGGATGGGAAGGTGATCCCTGAGAAAATAAATTGGTGATAATCTGTGGATGTACAATAAATGACAGGTAAAGAAAATTCTTGTTATATGTTGTAGCAGAAATTATGAAATGTATTCATAATTAATTCATTGGAACTATAGCATTTTCCTTTATCTGTCTTTCATTTTGATGGCTATCATTGTAGTCAACAAAGAATAGATGGTTGTGACACATTGATCTCCTCAAGAAGTACTGACTATGCCACTTCATCAGGGTGAGTAGGGAGTAGATACATTATTTATGTAACAGGCCTAACATTTATTTTAGAAGTATATATAATAAAAGCAATGACTGTATGTCTCTTTAATTTATATAGTGGAGTCTACAATATCAAAGAGAAAAAAATAAAAGAAAGAACATGTCTATAAAATTCAACAAATCCTGAGGAAGGTGGTGCTAAATAATTAGCACCTACATGTATACAATTCCACAACATACATAGACTAAAGTTATAAGGTCCAGATGAAGGCTACCTACATCTTAAAAACGCTGATACTCAATAAATGTACTGACGTCGACCAATTGGACTCCATAATTTTAATGGTTTCCAGACAATCCATGATAGATACATGAAAGAAACTATGAATAACATGGTTTGAAATGATGGAATTCTAGGTGATCATGTTAGGTAATTAAATGTTAATTGTTCATGATTTTGATTAGTCTTGTGATAATATTTTAATGATTGATATTTGCACAGTATAACCAAAGTTGTGTTTTTTTCACTGTACTTTGGTCTACCAATTCTAGATGAATATACATGTTGTATATCTGAGTCTGTGTGAAGTCTTGATGAATCTATGTAAGCATTTGTCTTCTTAATATTTGAATACACTTGGTGTAATGTAAAGCCTTGACATGTGTCGCTAATGGCTGCAAGAGCCAAACATGAACCGAGCTAGCAAAAGAGTGGCTGTATATATAACTGGCATCAACTGACAATACAAATCCTATACTTCATAAATAAGTTGAAATGTAATTGATACAAGACCAAGATCATGGTACCATTCTCGCAACGGGACCCGTGGTCCTGAGCCTTTTGGCCCCCTTGTTTGGTTGAACCCTTATACTTCCCAGATCACACCAGTGAAAATCTCAGGTAAGAAAATAATAGGACAAACTGTGGTTCCCTATACAGCTACTGGTGTGCAGACATGTTTTTTTTCATCCTCGAATGTTTTGGTGATCCATTCATTTCTCTTCATTTCCTGCTAGGAGCATGATAGTAAAATGTTTTCTCAGGCCTACCAGATTATGGTAAGGCTCTTTTCCTGGATCACCTAAAACCATCATTTCTCAGCTTGAGAGAATTCAGAATGACGCCGGCAGGTTTCAAAATGTCGGAAACCATCTTTCTTGCGATTCTCATCCCTCCAATGGCATGCCATGGAGAAGCACATTAAATTCAAGACGTTATGCCCTGTCTTTAAGTCACTAAGTTATCAACACCATTTAATTTTGGCAACTGATGTGGAAGAAAAACCTCCAGCACTTGACTGGCGGTTTGTCACCGCCAATAAATGGAGTGTTTACTATGGGCGCAATTTCTGCTGTGATATGCTGATCACTGTGCTCCAGAACTGAGACCAGACCCAAAAGTATGTTTCAAGGGTTTGTATTAACATTTGAGCACATAATGAAATGTACATTTTCAGGGTTTCCTCTGGACTCTACTTGCAGAGCGGGAAAGGCGTCAGGCACACTGGGGCCAAGCTCGGAACCTCCAGGGTGTGCCCTGTGGGGTTCAGCGCAAATGTGTGATCTTACTCTCGTCTTCCACCTACCTTCCATCTGAATGGTTTCTGTGGGGGTCCTTCTCCATCCTTTCTACCCCATGATAACCTCCCAACTCCCCGGTATAGTGGCACGTTGCATTCCTCCACCTGCCATATGATCTCCCCATGACCAACTTGGCCCTGTTGAACATCTCCAGTATATCTAAGTGGGGGTGTGGAGGATCCATCCTCTTCCTATCTTCTGTGGACTATCCAACTCTCTAGCCAATCAATCACCTCTTTCGCAGCCTGTTCATCTTTCATCCTCCTGCCAACAATCCTTCTGTCTGTTTTAAGCCCAAATCTCTCTTAGGTCCAGGTCCCCTCCCCCGCAACAAACCTCTCCATTCTTGCCTTCACTCTCCTACTTCTATTTCAAACGAAACTCCATCCAGATATCTCACTTTTCTTTCCACTTTAAGGTGTCCTCTCCCTCATTTCTCCCCAAATAACCCTTTCTGCAAAGGAATAACTCCCTCCCTCTCTCTGCCCTACAGCACTCACCCATTCTTGCACCCCCACTCACGTGTGAACTCTTCCATGCCCACTCTACCTCACCCACTCTACCATGCTCCGTTTACTCATTCTTCCTCACTGCACCGTACCTTACCTACTACATCCCATTCAACTCTCACACTCTACCAGACGCAACCCAACGTACCCACTTTACCCCACACCACCTTACCCCACTTCCCCATTCTTCATACCCGACTCTACTTGCACAGTCCACCCCACTCACCCACTATACCCCACCTACTCACTCTTCCCCTCCCTACTCACATGCTCTTTCTCACCAAACTCACCAACTCTGCTTCACCCACTCTACCATACCCCACTTACCCATTCTGTCCCACCACACTCACCCACTCTGTCCCACCACACTCTCCCACTCTGCTCTACCACACTCACCTACTCTTTCTCACCCCATTCACCCATGCTTCCACACCTACTCTACTCCACTCCACTCACAATTTCTACCCCACCCACCCACTCATTCGCACCCCCCCTCACACACTCTTCCTTACCCCACTAGCACATTCTACTTCACCATGGAGTGAAGACAGTGTTCATTACTTGTATTACACCCATGCCATGCTCATGCTCCACAGGGTATCGTGTTGGTTTGCCGACACCTCATCGAAATATATAGGCAGTAAGGGGTTAAAAGGGGTGCAGAGGTGTTTGGGGTAGGGGTAATAATATAGGGAAAGGGTTTTTGGGGGGACCCTCCCAAAATAAAAATAAAACAAATTGATTCCTTTTTTCGTTAACAATTACTTCGAAAAAAAAGGGTGTCAGCAAGAGGACATGGAACTGCTCCACAGGCTCTGCCCTATGATCCACAATGTCAGAAGCAAAAGGGGGTGGCCCACATGAAGGCCTGGCTGGAGGCTTCGAGAGGCCCTGTTCAAGGATGACACTACGGTTGCCTTGGAAATATTCTACAGAATGGCATCCAGGAGGAAAGGACACTTTCAAGCAAGCCCACCTCAAAGCAAGCAATCAAGTACCATGACCAGGGCAGCATCTCCAAGAAGGACTCGGGACCCCGGATTGATTTTGAGGACATATTAGGCACAGCATTCTTGAAAGAGGTGGGGCAGAGACCAAAATGTAAACGCACTGTAAAATGCCCCCTCTCAATGTTCACCCATTATGTTATGTTCCTCAGCTTTCACACTGTGCTATCGATCCAGTAAATATTGTACAATAAAGAAGTGCATACAGTACTAGACCTGTTGTCAACACTTTTATTTCGAGCAAGAGCCCAAGTGCTCAGGACAGTATGCTTAAGTGTTCAGTAAAAGCAAAGAGTTGTCTACTAAGGAACTCATTTTCCATGGGGGTATAACGTTAATGGAAGGTGTAAACGCGTGCTTTTATGCTTTCCATTAACGCCACGCCCCATTTGCATTCATTTGTTTGGCGTAGATGCAGGGCGGAACACAACGAGCGTTTCCACTGCCTCCCTTAGCCTCCGCCATACAAATGCCTCAGCGTTTGTTCCAGCATGCATTTTCATGTACCAGTGAAAAGTAGGCGGGCTCCATAGGGATCCATTGTAAACGCTGCCTGCCATGCAAGCATGGTGGGCAGCATTTACAATTAAATGCTGCCTACCATGTTTATATGGCAGGCAGCGTTTACTGATTTGTATGGCAGAGAGCAAATGGCCGCCAAATTCTGCAGTTGAGCTAAATTAGCTCCTCCATGTAACTTAAGAAGGGTAAAATGAAGAGCAGGCAGAGTCGACATAGAATGAGGGTTGACGGCTGCCACTAGTTCCGAGAGACAAGGGCTGGAACATAGGCAGATTACAGGGGGACAGGTTAATAGCTGCCACTATTATTAGTGACCAAGGGCAGGAATGGTAGGTAGGGTACAGGGGAAGTTTATGACTGTCTTGAGTGTCGGGGTCAAGACCAGGAGCGATGGGTGGAATACAGGGTAGGGAGGTTGAGAGGGGGCCAAAAGGAGAGTTGTGGTTTGGGAGAGGGAGGGCATGGCAGGCGGGAGTAGGGGTTGTGCCTTTGCTTTTGGAAGACTTTTCTCATTTTATTCGTACAAAGCTGGCTGTGGTTACCCTCAAATCTTGTGTGCACAAAGGCAAGGATGATGGTTTTCAAAAGACTAGAAAGGCCCATTTTCTTATCTGATTTATCAATGCTTTCGATCTTGGACCACTTCTCATACTTCTAAAAATTTACCAAGTGTTCAAACACTATGCATACCATATCATCCGGGCAGTGCCCACATGTTGTAATAATCATTTGCTCATCCTCTGCTGAAGTTATTTTTTTCATTGCATATTTGGGCAATGGGGAACCAACACTCATCTTCCTTCCTCTGAGCCGCCAGGTGGGACAGAGGGTGGCACAGGGCATTAAACAAGAGAGAGAGGGTGGAATCAGTGGGGCCTGAGTGGATGTGAATGAGGAGAGGGCAGGAGCTGTGAGGGTGAGTGTGGGTGAGCAGATGGCAGAGACTGTGAGGTTGGGTGAAGGTGGGCAGAAGGCAGCTTCTGCGTTGCATGTTGGTGAGAAGAAGTGAAGGACAGATGGGGTGGTTGTCGGTGAAAAGGCAGGGAATGGATGGGGTGTGGTGGAAGTCGGAGGCCGGAATACAAGGGTGGGGTGGGTAAAGAGAAAGCATGGGGTGTGTGGATGGTGGCAGGTGAGGTGAAAGTAGGGGGTGAAAGGTTGAGGCTCTAACTTGACGCTCTTGAATCTATTGTAACATTTTTATTTCAAAAGGAGGCAGTAGGCTCCCCCACGGTTCTCACCGCCCACCATCATGTCCAAAGTGTTACTGTGATAGGGTGACCTCTGTGGATGAGATTTTGCAAACGCCTCCTGTGAACCCCCAGCTCAGAGAATATCTGCTGCATTCCGGGTGCTGTGTGTTCGGGGCGTGGCGTGGGTGGCGAAGTCGCATCTTTGGTCTGGCCGATCATAGCAGAGTTTATGCGGCAGGGCAGGGCCTAGGAAAAGGACTTTGCTTCCGTGATCGGGGAGTAGTCCAATACTCAGAAGAAATATTTCCTGGGCTTTTAAACACACTCTGGCCTTTGTCCAAGATGCAGGGACATTCATATGGTAACTGTGGCACCCGCACAAGTGGGCAAACCGAAAGTGAAATGAGGACAGCTGGATGTTAGGGGGCTCAAGGCAAGAAATGCCTGTGTAGTAAGCCTTCTATTTCTTTGGTTGGGGGACGAGTGAAGACAGTTGTTGTCTCTTCTTCCAGTATGTTCTGTCTGATGCAAGTAGGGGAGGAATTGTATTGCATTGTGATGCGGCCCAATTAAGGACAGGCATGCCCACAGCACAAGCAGTCTGCTGGCATGGACCCACACCCTTCAGCATTTCTTCTTATATACATGCACAGGAACTGAGTTATTTTAATATTCAAAACTAAACTCGATTTGACTTGGAGAGAACTGGTTACAGTTCGCACATGCAGGTAGGTCATAGGACATTACTGTGGATTTGTTTACAGGACTTTCGACCGGATATGTTGCTATGCCATTTCCCCAGATCACTATAGAGATGATGTTTACACAACTTTCTATTTTGCTGACCCAGCTAGGGAACCCCAAAGTGGATCCCTTAGACCGAGATCAAAGATGCGGTGGATACGAGCCCTGCACCGGATGTGTGGATTGTACAGTACACACATATCCTAGCAATAAAGCACATCTCCAGACCTTTGGTACTACAGCTCCCACGGGCCCTCACCATTGAACATGCTGGCGGGGGCTGATGAGAGATGTGGTCGGAGACATCAAGAGAGCCAAAGGTTGCACATCCATGATTAGTGCAGTGGCAACATAGCCCCTCACTAATGCTAGGGTAGATCTTTCATGCCCGGGATCACAATGCCACCCTGGCACTATGGCAGGCTTAAAAGCTTGACCACAGCTGAGCCAAAGATGTGCTCATGTCCTTAAATATACACACAAGGCTGCCAGACTGTCACTGGATACCAAAGGGCAGACATCTCTCCCTACCCACCTTATTTTTAGCCATCCACAATTGCCTCTCACACACTCTATTCTTGTCTTGCCCACTCTTGGCCAATAGACTCGATAGTCCCAGAATAACTATTCTAGAGTTTCTTATATGGGAGAAATCCATTTGTAATATTCTATATTAGGCATGCCTTCAAGTAAATGGTCTCTGATCAACAGCCACCTTTGAACTTACTCTTAGCTTTCTTCACAGGTTTTTCACATTCTGGGCTTATTGTAGTATGATTCGCCCAAACGTTTGCAAACATTACTCCTCTCTATTTTATCTCTGAATAATGTCTTTCCCTGTTCATCTTTTATTTGATCGCCCCTTTTTTCCTCCACCACTCCAGTCCTTCTTCCCTTTCCACACAGACAGCAGTCTGAATCCCCATGGAAACACCTGTGTGTAGGCGCGCTATAAATAAAATATCATATCATATCATGGTGGAGGGCAATACACCACTTTGTGGACAAACCTAGGTGCTCTGAGACTACTATAGTGGGATTAAGTGCAGTATAAAACTTCGTAACATAACAGGAAGAAAAAAGACTGACTATTCTGCGGAACGGAAAAATCGAAATTTGACTCATTTTTCAGAGTCACGAAAATTTGAAATTCATATTTCTGCCATGCAAGCACTTCTACATGCTGGTATTAAAAGGGTTTCCAGGTGTACAAGCTGCCCACATCAACATTTCCCTTGTCTGTAAGCCTGGTTTGGAGAAGATTCACTTCTGGTTAAAGCCCATTCACTCAGCTTTGTACCTAAAGATTCCCTCTTCACTCTTTAGTCCTGCGAGATGGCCTTACGGTGGCATAAAGGTCTGTACAAGTTACAAAGCATGCCATGGCCTTATTATAACTTTCATGTAACAAATGCAGCTCCCTGCCCTGGAACCCTGATCCGTGTAGCGACTGCACACGGGGACAATATATTATCAGAATATGGAAATATGTCCCCGTTTCTGAGTGCCAGACTTGCATGGTACCATAGAATGGTCCCACAGATGCATAGTAGGCTGACCTTTTGTTCTCCAACTACATTCACCTTTCATAAAGTCTATCCTAGACCGAGCCCCAAGACAACTGAGGTTAAAAACCCACCATAGTTTAACTGGGCGGCTGGAGCGCCGGTCAAGCCCATTGCACAGCCAAATACTATGGGCCTCATTACACGGATGGCGGAGAACCATAGCGCTATTAGCGGCACCTCCTTGGCGGAAAGGGGAATTACCGCCCCATTCCAAGGTTGGCGGGCGGTAATTCCCCCTTCCACCATTGCCCTTCCCCATTCCCATTTTTGACCCATAGGGCATAATGGGAATGGGGAAGGCGCTAATTACGGTACCGCAAATTGCGGTACCTTAATTAGCTCCCTGGGTCCCTTTGTGGGTTGGTTTTTAACACCTGCAAAAAGCAGGCGTTAAATTCCCCAACCCGCAAAGGGACCTCGTAGTAAGGCGGTAAGGATTTACCGGTACCGGTAAAATACCGGTAAACCCTTACCGCCATCCGTGTAGTGAGGCCCTATGTGTTATTAACTACCTATTGCCCCTCTAAACTACTTCATATAGACAATTGCGTCATTGCAGGTTTATTCTTGATAGATGAATCTCCAAGGTTAGGGCCTACACCTTAGACTGAAGTCACACTTTCTGAATTCAGACCCTCCTTTTAGTGCACACACTACCATGGTGTCTGATTCTCACATCTCCCAATAAAACAGTTGGCAAATAAGGACAGATCGGTTGCCCATTGTCTGCCCATCTTATGGAACTGGACAAAGGAAATACATTGTTCAGGAAACTTTGCAAAAAACATTTCCCTTACCGCCCTGTCCTGGAAAAGCAACCTAGGTCTCTACGGACTGGTAAAACCGATAATAATAAGGAAGAGGGTTGACATTAGCAGGCTAATTCATAGAATCCAGCGCACAAGTAGCGCACGCGGCTGGCGCACAGCGTGCGCCTGCGATAGTCTGCGCCAGGCACGTGCGCTAAAACAGATTTCCGCGCACAGCGTATTCATGGATTTCAAGCTCCCAAAACAGCCGTGGCGCAGAGAATCGCAGCGAGCCTGCAGCAGCGCCAGTAACGCCCCCAAGAACGCCCTCGCGCACGGAAAAGCCATCAAAAGCGCTAAATCATCGCTAAGGGCTGCGCTAACCCCGGACCACTTCACAGGGCAGGCAAACAAGGAAAGCAAAGCGGGCAATCTCCAAATCAGGAGTACGCGGGAAGTACTACACGCGACTAGGCAGGGAACGTGAATCACAGGGGTACGCGGGAATCATCACACGCGAACAGGCAGGGTGCGTGTATTACAGGGGTAGCGGGAAGTTCAACACGCGATGGGCCAGGGAACGTGTATTACAGGGGGACGCGTGAAGTAGAACACGCGATAGGCCAGGGAACGTGCATCACAGGGGTACGCGGGAATCATCACACGCGAACAGCCAGGGTGCGTGTATTACAGGGGTAGCGGGAAGTTCAACACGCGATGGGCCAGGGAACGTGTATTACAGGAGGACGCGTGAAGTAGAACACGCGATAGGCCAGGGAACGTGAATCACAGGGGTACGCGGGAATCATCACACGCGAACAGGCAGGGTGCGTGTATTACAGGGGTAGCGGGAAGTTCAACACGCGATGGGCCAGGGAACGTGTATTACAGGGGGACGCGTGAAGTAGAACACGCGATAGGCCAGGGAACGTACATCACAGGGGTCCGCGGGAATCATCACACGCGAACAGGCAGGGTGCGTGTATTACAGGGGTAGCGGGAAGTTCAACACGCGATTGGCCAGGGTACGTGTATCACAGGGGTGCGTGGGAATCATCACATGCGAATAGGCTGGGTGGGCCCCCACAGGTGTACCCTGTACACCCTCCCCGGCCCCTGCAGGCAGCCCACAAAACAGTGGACTACCCTGCACACCTGATCATGTCCCCCTGCACCCCCATCCACCAGGGGCACCCTCCACCAGGCCCCCACCCATGTCTCCCACCACCCCCACCCCCCAGCAGTGCAGGGGCACCTGCCATCAGGCCCCCATCCATGTCTCCCACCACCCCCAACCCCCATCCACCAGGCCCCCACCACCCCCACCCACCAGCACTGTGGGGCACGTGGCCAGCAGGCAGTCAGGCAGCAGCCGATGGCAGGTGGGAGCGTGCTCAGGGTTCTTGGGGACTTAAATTTGGCCTCCTGGCCAGGAGCGTGGTCTTTCGTGTTAGAACGCGTGGACAGCCTGATAGGGAGTGAATGTGCACCTGAAAACCCCCCACTCATCGCGCGAAAACCCGTCACCAGCATATGTGCGTCAATAGTTACCTGCACGTGCAGTGTCAAAGCGTGTGATTGGTGAAAAGTGAGGGACACGCAGGAGTGTCGAAGCGCGTGATTGGTGAAAAAGGATCCACATGCAGGATTGACAAAGCGTGTGATTGGTGAAAACTGAGCTACACGCTGGAGTGTCGAAGCGCGTGATTGGTGAAAAAGGATCCACATGCAGGAGTGACAAAGCGTGTGATTGGTGAAAAGATACCTACACGCAGGAGTGCCAAAGCGTGTGATTGGTGAAAATGGGCCAAGCACGTACACGCCGTAAGTGACGATGTACGTGTGGGCCTGTATAAAAGGTAGTGTTGAACACCATTTCCTTGTACGTGCTTTTCGTGGAGAGCGAGTGGGTGAATTCGGTACTTCTTGTCGTTTCACACGCGATTTACTTCACGGCGTTTCCAGTTCGTACTCCCTGTTACCTCTGACAGCTCTTTTCTCTTTTTCCTCTTGTACTGGTTTTCCTGGGCCTGTTCCCTCAAACAGTGTCCCCTTCTACAGTTGACCTGTCTCCTCAGACAGCGTACACCTCTTCTTTTGGCGGGGGTGTTGCCAACCAAAAGTGCTATTTTTTCACGCTCTTTTACCTGGCAGACGGTGAGTCACGCACGTATCTAACATCTGTGCTTGCCCCGTGTGTAGCCTACCCCTTCAGAGGTCAATCTAGGCCGCGTGTGACACGCATACGTTCATTGTGTTACTGGATGCCACAGCGTAGTGCAGGGTTTTCCATCAGCACACGTGGTCTAGGAGGGGTATTGTGCACTTTCCTATACTTTTCTGGGGTGCCTGTGCGTTGCGTGACCCGTCATCTTTCCCCAGGGGTGTCATATAGCCTTGCCACTGCACTAGGGTACGAATACCATCTGGTACCCAACCCCTTTGACACCCAATTGCCCAGGACAATTGTGCACACCCACTCCCATACGCACAATACCATCAGTGCCATGGTTGGGAGGCGTGCAAGCCGTAAGGGTGGCAAAGGTGGCCGAGCCACACGTGGTGGCCGTGGAGGATCCAACAGGGGACGTGGTTGTGACTTGCAGGGCGCCCCTGTTCCCCCCAGTCTGGAGGAACAGTCAGGGACACCCATGCCCCCCCCCCCCCCCCCCCCCCCCCGGTGAGAGTCATGTGGCTGATACCAACCCTGATCAGCCCATGTCGGACCAGGCCATTGTGGCACCAGACCTGTCCGAGGGTGATTCCATCGCTGACATCCAGGTCAGCAGGTCCACTGTACGTGCACCGGTGCACATCGGTGTCATCAGGGCACGCGCATCTATGCCAGATAGGTCATCTGCTGGCCCCCGTAGCCAGGGTGTGGCTCAATCCACCCCACCTCTCATACACCCTGCCAAGACTGTGTCGGTCCTAGTTCATGCACCTCAGATCAGGCCTGACCCCATCCCACTACCCCCAATGCCTGCACCTACTCCCATGCTGAGTGGGCAATCACACACACCCAGTACAGAGTCCACCACGGCTCCTGCCCCTAGTGTCCACAGCGGCGTAGGACACTCTGGATCCCCACCCCCTTCCAAGCGCAAGAGGAAGAGTGCACGTCCGGCACAGGCTGATGCCCCAGACACGGCTGCACAGTCCGGCCCATCAAGGAAGCCAAGCTTCACAGACGCCGAACTTAATGCACTTGTTCAGTATGTGTCAGATCATGATAGGGAAATGGTCATCGTTGCAGGGTCCAAGACCACACATGCCAGACGCCAGGCACACTGGCAGACCATTGCTGACAGAATAAGTGCCCTTGGAGTAGTGAGGCGCACAGCTAGTGATTGCCAGAAGCGCTGGAATGACCTTAAGCGCAGGGCAAAGGATAAGCTGGCCTCAAGTCATGCCGCAACCTTGGTGACTGGAGGTGGGTCCCCAGCACAGGATATAGAACTCACACCACACGAGTCTGTAGCTGGATCCTACGTCACCGAGGGACAACTCCAAGGTGTGGGAGACCTCCCTGATTACGAGGCATCATCCGGTGAGTGCACATGCATGTGTGTATCATCCCTGTGCATGTTGTGTGTGTGAAGCATTCATGTTGGGTGCCTGTCAAGGGGGTGTGTGGCAGAGTTGATAGTGGCACCCATGTGCCTCATCCAGTATGTTCAGTGCAACACCATCTGGCCACAGCACTATCCCTACTGGCAACAGTGCACATATGGGCCAACACCATGGAAGTTGCCCTTGATTAGTAATTTTGTCACTACATTGTTGCTCATACTCCCCTGTCTATTCATCTGATGTCTTACATACCATTCCTCTCCTTTCCCCCAGCCATTCAAGTATCATCTTCACATGCCTGACATGCAATGATACCACATGCTAATGCGTCCTCTGTATATAAATGCCTACCAACATGCAGTCATAATGTGGATGTAGCCTTGAGATCCACCTCCTTCCTGTGTCCTTTGGTACCGTCTGGTTTCGAGCCCCATTCCCTCACACTCCATGCTGCTCTTCATGGTCTATCTTCCATGACTTCTACAGTTCAGACCATCGTGCCCTACGCACGACACCTGCTTGCCAAAAGTCAAATGAGGGCAGCCTGCCCTCCAATGCGACCCACCCTATTGCTGACCAGTGCATCTGAGCCTACTCTAAGCTAACTCTCACTGACATCTGCTCATACATGCCTTTGCCTGTCCCATAGACCCTTCACATGGTCCCTGTCCTCTCTCCTTGCTCCTCTTCCACCATCATAGGTGGGACCCGTTGGGGTGTACTCCTGGCCTCCTTCCAATCCTCAGATACCACTAATGATGTGCATGGTAATGGGAGCGTCTCAGTCCAAGGCCCTTAGGCCAACCTCAATCTCCTTGAGAAATGCTACCCACATCTCATCAACTTCCTTACCTCTCCTGCTGTCCCCCCTCCTCTCTCCTCATCAATCCTGCACTGCCTCCCTGCACCCTCCCATGAACCTTCTCCGCCTCCCACTCCAACTCCTACACATGCGGCACCTCTGATCTCTAGCACTCCCCGTAAGTCCTACAAGGCTGTCAACCTCCTCCACAATTACACTCCTTTCACTGCGGCTGCATCAGGCATTCCTCCGATAACTGTCACTTACATGAGGTTATGCACCTTGACATCCTTGGTCTCATGGAAACATGTCAGACGGCCAGCTCTGTCTGCATCCTTGACCCTCTCCTTGGCCCGCCACCACTGTGCAGGGGGTGTGTGCCCTTGGCTTCCCTGAGGGTATTCCTGCCACTGTCACACCTACTTAGACCTACTCCACTCTGGAATGGCTTGTGTGAGGTTACTGTCCACCACACCTTGACATTCCAAACAGTGCGTACTGTGTCTGGGAAAACTGGTCAAATGTACTACTTCCTTTCTGAGTGTCCTCACCTCTCCTCCTCACTCATGTCCCCAGACACAGAATTCCTCATCCTTGGTGCGGTACGCATCCACCTGCATGCCTGTTGACGCCCCCACGTGACCTTTCTGTGACCTCAGCAACTCCCTCTCACCCTCTAGACTCCCGTCTGTCCCTACTCATTCTGCAGGGCACACTCTTGATGCTCTGATCTCATCTGACTTTCCCCTCTCCGTCCATCTCTGCACTCCTCTCTCCTGGAGTGATCACATTCTCCTCTCCTCCCAGCTCACCCTCAACACCCCACAGGCAAAGCCACCCTCACCACTGTCACACACCTTCTTTGTATTCCGACCCATGAAGTGTGTGTCAGTCGAGGCTCATGCTGCCAAAATGTCCCCCCCATCCAGCTCCCCCTTAGGCTCACTCCCATCCTGACAGGGCCCACTCCATGCTCCACTCCATGTCAGGTACACTGGATGTCTTAGCCACGGTCATGACCACCTGTCTGAAGCCCCATGCCAATGCAGAGTCCTGGCATGACTCGGATCTTGGGAACCCAAACCACAGGTGCCGGGTGGCAGAGAGGGAATGTCCTGCATCACGGCCATCCTCTGGCAAACTGGCCTGCCACATGCCCCAAAGGCAATAGCGCCTCACCCTTCTCACCAAGATGAGATCCCCAATCCAAGGGCACATATCTGCGGCATGTGACAACTCTGCAGGACACATAGAAATCTGAAAGGACCTTGCCGAGCCAGAGGCAGTGTGTACCTCCCCTGTCCCCTCCGAGCCCACAGCACAGCATGATTGTCTCTGTACCCCTATAGGCCACCCCCCCAGCACTTGTCTGCGCCTAACACCATCTGCCCTTGACGTCAAGTCCTACTTACCTTGTACAGCACTTCCAGCCGCCACTCCCCCTTGCACTTCATTGTGCCACCCACCCCTGCACTTGCGTGACATGAATGACACCAGCACCAGTAGTATTGTTGACTGGCATCCCCTTCTGCCCCACCACCCCTCAGTGCTCCGCTGCACCTACAAACATTACTTGACCGGTGCTTCACGAATGCAAAATTATTCCGTTACAGGTGTTGGGGAGGTGGAATCACAATGTCTACTGCATTATGTTGATCTAGACAAGGCACTGTGCATCGTTGCCAATTTGGACTAGCAGATCCATGTACAACATGTATACTAATTGATGTGACGATGCAATGTCAGGACCAGAGTGGTTGAAATCCAAAAAAGTAGCCCTCCTCTCCCTCCTCACTTGGTGGCTATGTCACATGCCATGTGTGTGATGGCATGTGCCTTTGACATGGCAATCACCGCCCAATGTGTGATGGCAGTGCTAGGCATCAAGGTGAGCAGGCGTTGCTGTCCAATCAGTACATAGTATGCCCTGAGCCTCCCCTACAGACCCAGTGATGGTGAATGCATAGGAGGACTCCCAGTCATGTAGGACATGTGTCGTAGGACTACTGCCTATGTTGTTCATCAGCCCTTGTTGCATGCCATGGTGCTAATGCCTGTTTCCATTTTTCTCTTTCATGTCTTTGCAGGGGACGAAGCACTTGTTGATGCTGGGGATGTGGTGGTGGAGCCGTCCCAGGAGGGCAACCCGGGCCGACCTACCACAAGTGAGGGACGTGGTGTGTTTGTGGGTGAAAACCCACAAGTGCTGCAGGCCGTGCTGTCGAGGGGTGTCTCTGGGGGTTCCTCCCCCGAGCAGTATTCAGGTGTAGACTCGGAGGATGACACCTATGTGCAGTCGCAGGTGAGTGTTCTTGGGAGAGAATCTCCTCTGTCCGACCCACCTGCAGCCAGGCCATTGGCCTCAATGGGGATGTCAGTGTCGGCAGATCAGCCTCCGGTGGTTACGGATGCAGGGCCACACCACCCAATCTCTGATCCTGTTCCTGGGGCTGCAGATCAGAGAGGGAATGCAGTCCTGCAGCCTGAGGCCTTGCCGGCACAGCAAGGCGCAGTCCGCCTTGCCCCAGGCAGGTGTGGTGCCCGTCAACGTGGTGGCCGTATGCCACCTGGCAATACCGTATGGGAGCAATCCATCTACGGTATGGCCACCCAACAGGCAGCATCATCCGAGATGATTGCACAGGCCATGGATAGGGTGGCCACTTCCATTGTCCCCCCAGAAAGGCTGATGGAGCGACTGGAGCAGGCTACAGAGTCCATCTGCCAGGCACACAGGGAGGATATGTTGGCGTCCAACATGGACAGGCGGGCGGCACTGGCGACTCTGGGGGAATCACTTTCCATGGAGTCCCAGCGCCACAGGGAAGCCCTGAGGGAAGAACTCCGTCACCTCAGGTCGACCCTGTTAGAGCTTGAGGCTTCATCCCATAGAAGGACAGAGGAGCAGCTGGAGCGTCTGACACGGACGCTCTCGGCCGAGATGCAGGCAACTCGTGCGGAGGTCAGGTCATCCCGGGAGTTACTGCATGGGGACCTCCGCATGATTATAACCCAGAACCAGAACTACCAGACCCGCCTGCTTGCAGCCATGGAGGAGCAAACTCGTGCTTTGCGTGGGCTGCCTCCCATTGTCACACCATCATCTGAGGCAGCTCCCCCACCTCCAGAGTCAGCTGCAGGGTCTGGGCAGAGCCATAGCGACTCATCTCCCACAACAGAGTAGCCGTGTGGGCCACGAGCCTATGGGGTGTTTTCCTTTCCCATGATCCACACAGGTGGATTGTGGCGTGCATCCTGTCCTCGGACCTCATAGGTGGCCCCCCCCCCCCCGCCGGCCCTTTCATGGCCATTTTTTCTCTTTTTCATTTTTATTTTGCAAGAGTGTTGCCTTGTGTGGGTACCTGGGCATACACTGTATTGTGGCTGGGCACATGCAGGCTTGTCCTGAGTTTGGTTTCGATGCTTGGGTAGCAGACATCCACACCCCTCCTGCTTCCCTTTCCATGGGCTTGCAAAGGGTGTGCCCAAGTGACAGCAAATTACACGGTGACATTGGACTCCCATGAGCTGTTGGCCAGTCCATAGTCAATACTGTGTAGACATTCATAGTGTTCATTGTTGTTGCACCTAACTATGCATGATGGTATGATATGTGCCTCTACTTACATATGTTGCTCATGTTTTGCAGGTATTTCACACAGATCTTCACAAGGGCATACTCTCTGGAGTCACACTACATGTCGGTAGATGTGCACTGACACTTTTGCATGGCGCCATCACTGTACACCTGGACCGTGAGGACATACCAGCAGATTCAGGTAATGAGACTACCATTGATTACAAGCAATGTGTCTTGTTTGGGTGGGCTTCAGGGTGGGTTGGTGTGTAATTTGATTGAAATTACTCTTACACAGGTGTGTAGTAGTGGGCCCAGGGCGGTTAGCTGCTCAAGTGCGGCTATGTTCCATTTTGGGCACTGCTATTTGTGACACTGGTGTCATGTTGTGATGGCCAGTTTGTTTGCTGTCACATACCATGACATGGTGTCCTCAGTGGCGGGACTGTGAAGGGAGTGGGTGACATGGCAATGTTGTCATGTAGTGAATCGCCTGTGGCAATGCATTTTAGATTGATGGAGTTGTGTCTTTGCATTGTGATGCATGGCTGGTGTATGTGTAGCTAGGGGTGCACACATATTGACACTTCCATGTTAACAATCTCAGGCTGATGTGTATCTGACAGTTCATTGTCAAGTAATTTGCAGACATTGTCAGGTAGAGTCATCATTGATTGTCAGATGGCATGTGCCAGAGCAGTGTGCACTAGCCAGCACTGTGATTCCTAGGTGAAGAAGTTGGCCACCAGTTGCGTACGGGCTGCCTCCCCCCGTGCCCTTTCCCCTCCCATGCGCAGCGGGCGTGCATGTGGTTGTGGATGTGGGGGCACCACCATGTCCACGGGCAGGCCCCGGCGTGTTGCAACGTTGTGCAGGACACATGCTGCCACTATGATCCTGCACACTATTCGGGGAGCATATAACAGCTGCCCGCCAGAACGGTCAAGGGAGCGAAAGCGTGACTTCAGCACTCCGAATGTGCGCTCCACTATGCCCCGTGTAGCAATGTGGGCTGTGTTGTACCTTACCTGGGGTGGCGTGGTGGGGTTCCGGATTGGGGTCATCATGTGGGGGCTGATAGGGTAGGCACTGTCCCCTGCGGAGGTGGTGATGGGTATCATTAGTGGTGTTGTGTCATGACCCAGTATCTGACATGCATGCATGTGGAGTGGCATTCATGCTCACCAAGCAGCCATGTATCTCCATGCTGGCCAGCCTCTAGGTCCCGGCATAGGGTAGACATTCTGTAGATGAAGCTGTCGTGGGTGGACCCTGGATAGTTGGCATATACTGATGTGATGATTCCCTTGCCATTGCATACAACTTGGACGTTGATGGAATGCCAGTGCTTGCGGTTTCTATAGATGTGCTCTGTTGCCCTGGGAGGACGTAGAGCCACATGTGTGCAGTCAATAGCACCAAGCACTTTGGGGATTTGAGCCACACCATAGAATTCCTGGGTGCACGTCCGCCTTTCTGCATGAGTCCTGGGGAGATATATGTGCCTGCGGACTGAGGGCCGTGCAGTGATGATGTTCAAGACCTGGTGTAGGCAGCGTGACTGCGTGGCCTGTGACACACCACCCACTATGGCACTTGTCCGCTGAAAGGATCCAGTGGCCAAGAAGTGCAGTACATTCAGGACCTTCTGCAGGGGGCTGAGTGCTTGGGAGCACAGGGTGGGTGATGTGAGGTCATCCTCCCACTCACTGACCAGGTCCAGTATGATGTGTGCTGGAAACCTGTACCTCCCATACACCTGGTCATCAGGCATCCCGAATAGGCTGGTTCTGGGTGTGAATATTCTGGCCCTGACTCTCCTCCTCATCCTCCTTTGGTAGCCCACTGCCACTGCTGCTAGGAACGGTATGTTCATCCTGGCATCTGGCTTGTTTATTGAAAAGTGCGCAAATTAATGCCTTGCGCGTGTAGTAGGCAGCGTGTGAGCCTCGCACCCCTGGAATCGAGTTCCCACTCCAATCGCGTGTATATATTCCCACGCTGCAGGCATACAGGTGCGCTGACGTACTTGCCTGTGTAAGGGGCCGCGCGGCCCTGAAATACACGTACATAGGCCAATGGCGTGTACGCGCACTTTTGGCCAATTACACGCGATTACACTCAGACGTGCAGGATTTCCACGTGTGCTCCGTCTTCACGTGCTGAGTGGGGAACGCCCGTGCGGATCACGTCAGACGCGCTCACGCGATGAGGGACTCTGGTCCAATAGAATCGCGTATGCGTGCTGACGCACTTACGCGCTAAGGGCCTTTCCTCGGATTTCACGCTGACGTGCAGGAATTTCACGTGCCAAATCACTCCGTATCAAGCTGGCCACCCGAAAACACACGGAACACCACGCTCCTGCCCCGAAGGCCGAGTTACTGCCCCCCAAGTGCCCTGAGCAGCCTCCCACGTGCTATCTGCTGCTGCCTGCCTGCCTGCCTGCCTGCCTGCCTGCCTGCTGCCACCGTGCCCTGCCATTTGGTGCCTGCACATCAGCCATCTGCAGGGGTCCAGTTGCTGTGTCCACCCCTGCTGGAACTGAAGACTCCCAACTGGGATTACATCGCTCCACAGCCCAGCCCCAGGACCCAGTTGCCCACCCACACCTGCCTCTGGGGTTGCCATGTCGGGCACTTCTACATCTGGCACCAGTGGCAACCCCAGGCCAGAGGGGCAGAGGGGCACCAGCTTCACTGCCACCGAAGTTGGTGTCCTGGTGGAGCATGTCCTGGGGCAGTATGATGCCCTCTTTGGATCGTCCCGCGCCAGCAAGGAAGGACGGGAGAGGATCTGGGCCGACTGTGTGGTTGCCATCAACGCGGAGGGGGTGGCAACCCGCAACGTCTTGAAGATCAAGAAGCGCTGGGAGGACTTGAGGTCCAGGACCCTTGTGAAGGCCCGGCGCCTCGTGGAGGGGGGCCGGGGCCACATGAGTACCATCCAGAAGAGGGTCCTGGAACGCGTACGCCCAGCGCTCCACGCCCAGATCCTTGAGAGGGAGACCCGTCTGGAGTTGAGCGGTAAGTGTCCAAGCATCACTGTGTGAGACAGGGCATGTTGCGGTGAGCTGGTTCTATGATACTTGCCTGTATGTGTGCCATGTGCCATATATGCATGTATGTGTGCTGGGACATCATGGTACTGCCTGTGCGACCAGTGATGTGTGACCCACATGGTTGTTGCATGTGTAGAAATGCGGCATGGGGAGCACTATGCAGATTTGGGACATGAGAGCATGGCAGTCTCTGTACCTGGACATGGATGGGGGTGAGGATGGGTGCTGATGCCAGGTACATATATGGTAGCCATGTCTGTGTGCCTGACCTGCATGTCTGTGACTTGTGCATGCCATGGATGCATGACTCATGTGTGTGACAATGCACAGATTCAGTGACGCACCCACCTTACCCTTGTTTTGCCTGTGTTTGGTGTGATTGTGGCCAGATGGATGTGACTGAGGTGTAGTGTGTGCATGTGATATGCATGAGCCATGATGCATGTGAGTTACATTTCATTGAATGTTTCAATAGTCATTTGGACATGCATGGAAATGTGCATGGCATGCACCATGCCTGTTACTGTGTGTGTTTCGCCTGCACTGACCCATGTGTTGTGGAGGGACATGATGGAAGTGTACTTTGACAGGGGTGCTCATCTGCTATTGCTTCCTGTCTAGGGGACCATTGTACAGTAGCCTGATGCTTGTGTTCTTTGTCTCCCTCTACACAGCGGCTAGTGAAGAAGAGGGCGGAGACGGCGCTGTGGAGCAAGGCGGCGGGGATGCCCCCACGGCTGCAGCGGAAGGGGTGGGTGAGCCCCCACAGGGGCCTGCTACGGCGGGAGACGGTGAGGAGCCATCCAGGTTGGTGGTTTGCACAGAGGAGGAGGAGGCCGACACTGGTGCACACATGGGGCCTGGTGGGAGCATCCCTGCTGGTGCAAGTGGTGCAGTCCAGGGCCTGGGGCAGGAGGCAGCACAGGTCACCGTGGAGGGGCCTGTGCATGTCGCTGTCCCTGACCCTGTGAGTGCACCACCATGCACCAGCAGGGATGCCCCGTCCCAGGCCCGTCCGCAGGTAGAGGGGATGTCCATGTCAACTGACTCCCCTCCACCTGCGGCCGTGGGAACCCCTGGCCGCGTGGAGCAGGTCCTGATTGGGGTCGCGATGCGCACGGCTGTGATTCGTGATGCCGTGCGTGCTTCCCGGGAGGAGCACGCACGTCATCACGAAGTGCACCGTGCCGACGTGGCCCAATTGGGATCGGCCATGTTCGGGGGGTTCCTGCATGTGTTGGCCAATCTGACGGCCCTCTCCTCCTCTGTGCAGGCTATCCACCAGTCGTTCTCCTTGCCGTCTTCCGGCCCAGATGCCACCATGGCCCCCTGTGGACCTGCCCCAACCAATGCAGCCAGCTCGGTGGGGATCCCATCCCTGCCGCAGTTGGGAGTCGGAGGTCCAGCAGGGGTGGACGACACAGCAAGTGGACCCCAGCAGATGGAAGATGTGCCGGCATCATCGGGCAGGGCACGTGCACGACGGCGTCGGTGGTTACCATCAGCCTGGATGCCGTCGTGCTGGCAGAGGCAGTGGCGTCGCAGGCAGCAGCGGGCTCGACGTGGGAGGCATCATGGCTCAGGGCCATCAAGATCGGAGGGGCAGGCATCGGCCGGAGGGCAGGGCAACCCTGGCATGGCGGTGTGTTCCGTGTGGGAGGAGTTTGGCCAGCGGATAGATGCGGAGCGGCAGCGGGCGGAAGAGGAGCGGCTCGCCATGGCCAGGGCGGAGATCTCCATGCATCAGGCATTGAGGCGGGCTGCGTGCCTCGAGGAGGCTCGCAGGGAATTTGGAGAGCACATGGGGTTGTCCCTGCGAGACCTCGGGGCCAGGACTGAGTCCCGCCTCCAGGACATAGACATGGAGTTCGAGGATGCCCTGGCCAACATCACCAAGTGAGCCGCAGGACTAGCCCGCTGCCTCTGTATATAGTTTTTTAGTTAGTTAGTGCTAGGTTTCCTTTATTTTAAATTTTTTTTTGGACCGCTTGGACAATGGCCACTTCTTTGTACATATTTTTTTAGATAGTTAGTATTAGGTTTAATTAGTGCTGTTGGGCTCATGGACCCTTGAACAATCCTGTAAATATAGTTATATTTTTTTGTGAGATAATTTATTTTTACTTTCATATTGGTCACACCATGACGTAATGGTTTATGTTTCATTTCATTCTACTTGTGTTTACTTTGGACAAAATCGAATCTTTTTTCTATCCTTTGTTTTTTGGTTTCTCATTTTTGTTCCCGGACATGGACCTTTTATTTGCTTTCCCAGATAGTTGTCAGAGTTAACTTTATTTTTATTTTTTAATACATTTTTATTTTATCTTACACTTGTGTCATTTTTTCTTTGATTTCTTACATGCCATGATATGGGTTTTGACATTGACTTGCACCCATTGTGTATGTGTGTGTGGCGGACATGTGTTCTTTTGCTTAGTTGCCTTTGGGGTTGTGTCATGTGATTGCATTCACTATGTGGGTGCATGCAATCCTTGCCTGGGTGTTTGTGCTGGGTATGCTGGTCATTACTGCCATTATTGTGTATCGTCAGGACCAGGGGCCAGGGGGACATGGGTGGGGGCCTGGTGGAGGGTGCCCCAGGTGGATGGGGGGTTGGGGTGGTGGGAGACATGGCTTGCCCATGGGTGGGGTCCTGCTGGCAGGTTGCCCACAGTGCTGGGGGTGGGGGTGGTGGGAGACATGGGTTGCCCATGGGTGGGGGCCTGCTGGCAGGTTGGCCACTGTGCTGGGGGTGGGGGTGGTGGGAGACATGGGTTGCCCATGGGTGGGGGCCTGCTGGCAGGTTGGCCACAGTGCTGGGGGTGGGGGTGGTGGGAGACATGGGTTGCCCATGGGTGGGGGCCTGCTGGCAGGTTGCCCACAGTGCTGGGGGTGGGGGTGGTGGGAGACATGGGTTGCCCATGGGTGGGGGCCTGCTGGCAGGTTGCCCACAGTGCTGGGGGTGGGGGTGGTGGGAGACATGGGTTGCCCATGGGTGGGGGCCTGCTGGCAGGTTGGCCACTGTGCTGGGGGTGGGGGTGGTGGGAGACATGGGTTGCCCATGGGTGGGGGCCTGCTGGCAGGTTGCCCACAGTGCTGGGGGTGGGGGTGGTGGGAGACATGGGTTGCCCATGGGTGGGGGCCTGCTGGCAGGTTGGCCACTGTGCTGGGGGTGGGGGTGGTGGGAGACATGGGTTGCCCATGGGTGGGGGCCTGCTGGCAGGTTGGCCACAGTGCTGGGGGTGGGGGTGGTGGGAGACATGGGTTGCCCATGGGTGGGGGCCTGCTGGCAGGTTGCCCACTGTGCTGGGGGTGGGGGTGGTGGGAGACATGGGTTGCCCATGGGTGGGGGCCTGCTGGCAGGTTGCCCACAGTGCTGGGGGTGGGGGTGGTGGGAGACATGGGTTGCCCATGGGTGGGGGCCTGCTGGCAGGTTGCCCACAGTGCTGGGGGTGGGGGTGGTGGGAGACATGGGTTGCCCATGGGTGGGGGCCTGCTGGCAGGTTGGCCACAGTGCTGGGGGTGGGGGTGGTGGGAGACATGGGTTGCCCATGGGTGGGGGCCTGCTGGCAGGTTGCCCACAGTGCTGGGGGTGGGGGTGGTGGGAGACATGAGCAGGTGTGCAGGGTAGTTCCCTGTGGTGTGTGCTGCCTGCAGGGGCCGTGGAGGGTGTACAGGTAATGCCTGGGAGCACACAGCCAAATCGCGTGTGCAACTTCCCGCGCACCCCTCGATTCCACGTTCCCTGCCATATCGCGTGTGGGACTTCCCGCGCGCCCCTGAAATCCACGTACCCGGCCATATCGCGTGTGCAACTTCCCGCGCGCCCCTGAAATCCACGTACCCGGCCATTTCGCGTGTGCAACTTCCCGCGCACCCCTCGAATCCACGTTCCCTGCCATATCGCGTGTGCAACTTCCCGCGCACCCCTCGATTCCACGTTCCCTGCCATATCGCGTGTGGGACTTCCCGCGCGCCCCTGAAATCCACGTACCCGGCCATTTCGCGTGTGCAACTTCCCGCGCACCCCTCGATTCCACGTTCCCTGCCATATCGCGTGTGGGACTTCCCGCGCGCCCCTGAAATCCACGTACCCGGCCATTTCGCGTGTGCAACTTCCCGCGCACCCCTCGATTCCACGTTCCCTGCCATATCGCGTGTGGGACTTCCCGCGCGCCCCTGAACTCCACGTACCCGGCCATTTCGCGTGTGCAACTTCCCGCGCACCCCTCTATTCCACGTTCCCTGCCATATCGCGTGTGGGACTTCCCGCGCGCCCCTGAAATCCACGTACCCGGCCATTTCGCGTGTGCAACTTCCCGCGCACCCCTCGATTCCACGTTCCCTGCCATATCGCGTGTGGGACTTCCCGCGCGCCACTGAAATCCACGTACCCGGCCATTTCGCGTGTGCAACTTCCCGCGCACCCCTCGATTCCACGTTCCCTGCCATATCGCGTGTGGGACTTCCCGCGCGCCACTGAAATCCACGTACCCGGCCATTTCGCGTGTGCAACTTCCCGCGCACCCCTCGATTCCACGTTCCCTGCCATATCGCGTGTGGGACTTCCCGCGCGCCCCTGAAATCCACGTACCCGGCCATTTCGCGTGTGCAACTTCCCGCGCACCCCTCGATTCCACGTTCCCTGCCATATCGCGTGTGGGACTTCCCGCGCGCCCCTGAAATCCACGTACCCGGCCATTTCGCGTGTGCAACTTCCCGCGCACCCCTCGATTCCACGTTCCCTGCCATATCGCGTGTGGGACTTCCCGCGCGCCACTGAAATCCACGTACCCGGCCATTTCGCGTGTGCAACTTCCCGCGCACCCCTCGATTCCACGTTCCCTGCCATATCGCGTGTGGGACTTCCCGCGCGCCCCTGAAATCCACGTACCCGGCCATTTCGCGTGTGCAACTTCCCGCGCACCCCTCGATTCCACGTTCCCTGCCATATCGCGTGTGGGACTTACCGCGCACCCCGGTATGCACGCACACGTTTATTTTTTCTCTCTGCGCGTGTCTGTGTTTGTGGGTACCCCTTTGTACGTCATTTGTCCAGGAGGGCAACAGTATTGTACATTGGTTATGTCTGTATATAGGTGCTATTTGTTGGCGCGCCTTTTAGCGCACATTTCTTGCAGGCGCAGACACGCTACCGCCTGCTTTCTTGTGGCGGTCGTGTTTGTGCCTGTTTGTGCCTGTGCGCTGCTTTGAGCGTGCGCTTTTTTGCCCTATTCTATTCCATGAATACGTGTTGTATGCGAGCGTGTGGGCGTTCCGCGCACTTGCCTCCTGAACTTTCCCCGTGCCGCCCACATTCTTCCCCATTCCGAGTGTTGTGCCCCATTTTATTCCCCATTCCGAGTGTCCCGCCCTGTGTTCCGCCTACTTTAGAGCTGTGCGCTGCGCTCGGAGTGATGGCGCAGTGGCCGTGGCGCACGACGTTGGTTGACCTGTGCGCCGGCCTGCGCCGCGCGCTTTTTCGGCGCACGTCCTCTGCTTTTCTTGCGCACGGACTTCCATGAATCGACGTGCGCTGGTTTCCCTGCGCTTTGCGCTGATTTTCGGCGCAGCGCACGTATTGGCCCCTCTGCGCCGGGATTTTCGGCGCACATTTATTCCATGAATCGGCCTGTAGATACCATCAGAGAATGTTATCTTCTTACACACCCATCTTCTCTAAATCCCACCGACATCTGGCTCTCTGCATTAAGGCATTACCTCACAAGTCAACCAAGAAGAGCAAGGACCACACAAACATCGTTCATTTACCTTTTCACCTGGGGCTAGGGATTGTCACATTACACTTCATTAATTCTGTCTATCACAATCTCCTGCCTTTGTTAGCAACAACAATCACCTTTTCACACGTCCAAATCTTCGACTAGGCCACCTTCGGGTGTCTGCTCATCAGTCCCAGAATGTCTTCTCGGTAACTTACCTGTGGAACCATAAATAGACACTGATTGTATTTTAGGCCTACATATCAGCCAGGATTGTCTGAGCACGTGTTCAAGCCCCTCACGCACCCAACACTACTCAATTTGTAAGCTGCAATTCTTCTAAAACTTCCTTGGGATCCCAATGAGTATAATAACGCAACACGCACTTTCTGTGTCACACCTCTCTAAAAGATTTATTTTTATTTATTTGCATTTTTACAGCGCTCACACAGCCCGGGGGCATCGAGGCGCTGGTACCGGAATATGTCTTAGTTGCGTATTTATAAGGCGCTTAATACCCAGAGGTTTCTAAGCATGGACCCAGGGATCGCACCTGTGTTGCTTCCTGTTGTCTTGTTTCCAAGGCGAGCACGTTGCTGCTGAGCTATCCTCCCGGGATAATCACTATATGGCGAACTAGCATGCATAACATCACAAAACATTCCCAAACCATGCAGGACTCCCTCCCTGTGCCTGCAACACCCTTCTCCCCCTTTACCCCTCTTACTTCACTCTTGGTCCTGCCCCTTCACAGCAGACTAAGCTCTGGTTTCCCTGGTTGGGGGAGCAATACGCCAAAGCCAAGGATCAGGGCTTTGAAACTAGTATGGTGGTGATACAGCGCAGTACAAAGGCATGTCACCATAGCACTCAGAAGAGCAGAGAATGCAATGATAATCATAAGCTAAGTCTATATCTGAATGAATGTGACATACTGCATGTCATTTTCATTGTGGAGTACTGTAGAAATCTTGCATTAAAAAAGCATGAGTAAAATATTTACTCTATGTTTTACCCACGCATAAAAATGCTTTTTACTCGACTCCATATTTTCACTCATTTCGATGGCGGAGAGGGTGCAGGGAACGGAATTAGGATTTACGTCAGACCCTTCCTCTCCTTCATACAAATGCGCAAGCATTTATGGCAGCATGCAATTTACATGCTGGCGGAAATGCTTCAGATTCCTATGGAATCCGCAGGCTTTTTACACCAGCAAAAAGCAGGCGGATGCCAGAGGAATCCATTGTAAACGCCACATGGCACGTATAAATGGCAGGCATCATTTACTCATTTTGACTACAAAGTGCAAAAAAGGCATACATGTGATTGTTTACGCCTGCATTTACACCTTTGTTTTGCACTTCTTAGTGCAAATATGTAAGATTGCATCGAGGGGACCTGTTTTCACTAAATGCAAACTGAGCAGGTCCTCGCTGTGCAATTTAATTACTGGAGGAACATTCCCCCCACTGAAATTTGCTATATCATTCAGGAGCCAGATGATAGAAACTTTGCACCGGTGCCAGGGCAAGTTTGCACTGTATAAGTTTGCACTGTATTAGCAGTAGGCAAAGGTTAAAAAACCACTCACGCTCCGCGATTAGTCAGTAAAGTTCACAATCATTGTCCAGATAGAAAGTGTCCCAAAGTCTTCAACTGCTTGGTATTCCAGTTTATTGTCTGGTATTTAATTTAGCAGAAACAGCCAACACGTGCTTCAACTAAAAAGTATTTTTCAAGGCAAATGGGTATCTCTCTGCGTTACCCAAATGGGTTTTTTCTATATTTTATACAATTGCGTCCTGGTGCTGAGCACCAACTGTTAATAGTTTGATATTTAACCTTTCCGGTATATTTTTTTCATGAAAACCATAAAGTTCCAGGTGGTTTTTGATTTTTCAATGGATTCTTTATTTCTAATATTCACTTTCAGAATTCAATTTCTCTGATTTCTCTCTCATTTCTATTTTCTCTCTCTCATTTCTATTTTCTCTCAACACGTGTTTCCCCATGGTGTTTCCCCATGGTTCTTCAGGAGAGAATGTTATCTTTCCCCTCTCTCACAATGCTTGTTCCAGTCGTCCTTACTGTATTTGTATATAGGATGTCACCTCAATCCTATTAGTCACAAAGAATTCGATTGTCCTTCTGATCTCCTTCCTGCTGGTTTTTTCTATAGTTTATCAATAAGTAGATTGGAGCGTTCCTTTGAAGTAAGTATTAAATGATATGGATAATGCTAAAGCCAGCCGTCCCGCTCGTTGGAGTCAAAGATTTGGTGAGGCGTCCTGTATTGTGTCACTTCAAGGATGCTCCGCGTGTCTGTAATAGCAGTAGGACAAAGTTTGCCCTATGTTTTGAAACACTGCTACATATTAGTAAACCTTTGCACCGTGGCAAGTGCAGTTTGGTATGTTATAAGCACCAGGGCAAACATTGCCCTTATGCACAAAAGATACATTTTGAGCACAGTTTGTCAACAGGCTAAAATGTGCAATAGTGCTAATACGGATTGCCATTAGCACTAAGGCAACGTTTGCCCTGGAGCAAAAATGCATTGGGTCTCATTACAAGTTTGCCGGTACAGTAACAACGGTACCGGTAAGCTTGCCAGTACGATTGTTACCATACCGGCAAACTACGACTTCTGCTCACGGGTGCCTTTTCGCCCTCCAGCTCTGACCCGGCGGGCGGACCGGCACCGGCGAGCAGACCATGCCGGATGCACCAGCACCATTCTGAATGGTGCCGGTGCATCCAGCCTCCCCATTCCCATTAAGCCCTATCAAATGCGTAATGTCCCGGTAAATGTCCATTCCTGGGCGCCAGTACAAAAACGAGTCCGCCAAAGTCGTAATGAGGCCCATTGAAAATGTATGTCTTTGCCGCTAGGCTAAGTTTTGCCCTGGTGCTTATAACATGCCCAACTGCATTTGCCACGATGCAAAGGTTTTCTAATGTGTTCCATCATTTTTAAATATAGGGCAAACATTTCCCTAGTGCTAATACCATGCAAACTTGGCTCCAGGTTGGCAAAGGTGTTTGTTCTATTGGATGCCGGCAAAGATCAGCACGGATCTCCACAGCATTCCTGCTTCCCTTCAACAGATATGATATCCCTGCTGCCCCATGACAGCTGTACACTGACAGCACCACCACAGCCCTGTTCATCTGCCCTCATCATATTCACTCCTCTGAAGTGACTTCAAGCAACACGCAGCTCTTCTCAAATGATCCATACATGCATGGTGATAAAGAGTTATCATGGCTTAATGGTTTCACACACATGCCTGTAGGGTGCATGCCATATGTCATGCATTCTATGCAGCCAGCTAGCTATCTCCATCAGAAAGTCCTTTATCACTGTCTGCTGTAGCTGCTGCCCTGGACAATCATGTCCTATTAGAATTCTATTGTGCAGCTGGCAAATGCGAGTCGTTCTGTGGCCAATTGCAAGTACTTTCTCAGCCTCTTCTGCAGGGTCCACACACATGGTGAAATGTTGATGCCTTTGCCAAAGTGAAACAATTCCAACTGTTCCCTTACTAGATCCAGAAGGGCTAAAATCATTCTCCAGGAGAGCAGTCACTCTAAAATACACCGACACCTGTTCTCCCCTGCACTGCCCCCCCTGAAGACAAAATGGCAAGGAAGGTGTAAGCAAATAAATGAGGGGGTGTTGACTTATGCAGGCAATTGTGGAGAATCGCTAATACACAACACGATGCACCACAAATCCGCCTTCCCACATCTACACTTCATTTGTGCTGAAATCAGACTGGCATAAGGGAATTATACAACTACAATGTGGGTCATGCCTTACCCCTAGGTGTTGACTTGTGCCACCGTTGGATTACAGTCGTGCAAACTACGAGGACATCCGCACATAGCTTATAGGATATACAGGATACTGTCCTCCTGGGCAAGGGCTGCTCTCTTCCGCAGGTCACCTTCCCCTCTCCGCACAGTCACCGAGAGAGACCAACTAATAGTGCAGTAGCTGGGTTCATGACTAACTCTGAACATTAATTAGAAGGTCAATCGTGCAGTATTGTCCATCCACAATATGTCCATTATGCTTGCACTTTGCAAGATCTGCATATTTGCACATTTACCTGTTTCAGAAATATTTGTGAATCTGTTCCACAACTACAACCTTTTACTCAATGTTATATATGGCTATAACAAGCAGGCACAACATCATGTTTGGAAAGGTGTTTGCTCTTTAATACCACCATCTCCCATCATTTCCCTCCTCATTGTGCCAGTGTGTCTCCACAGTTCCCCCAAGTACGAAATATGGGGTCAGGGGGTCTCCTGCCCCAAATACCTTGATACAGTTCTCTACCATCATCCTCTGCCAAGACCCACCTTGCCCACCAAGGAATGTCTGTTACAAATCGTCCTGAAGGGCTTTGTATGGTGTTTGCAGAAGAGTTTATAACTCGATCCGGTCTGGCTTTCAGCCATCTACTTAGGTGCACAGGCCCATTGTTTTGACCTGAGTAACGGATATAATAGCAACAGAATAATCGGGTAACACCTGTAGTATAGCTCCGTGGGTTGAGCCCTCTCTGCTGAGATCTTAGTTTGAGTCCTGGCAAGGGCATCTCAGCCCTTCAACCAGGCCAGTTTGTTAAATGAGTATCAATTTCGGTTGGGTAATGATAACAATAATTGTATATAAAGATGCTCCATGTAAAGCCCTTTGGCGAAAGTGCTATATACATAACAGATTATTATTTCATAGTGGGCTAACTAGAATTCTTGATCACCTTGTAAAAAAGCATTTGATGTCACACCTTAAGCATTCATTTTCAAAGGTTTCATTGCATTCTTGCATCTTATGACTGTCAATAGTATTATAATTATCAAAAATGCACACACCAAAATTAGAATTTAGATCATAGAATATATAACTAACATTTTCACACATTTAAGACAGAATGTTGTGCTCACTCAATGAATATTCATTGATGCATGCATTATCCCTCCAATATTAGCTTGTGTGCTGCACGGAGCCCCCCACTCTCCAGCTGCTTACCTGCCTGTGATGGGTCCTCCTTCACTTATCATGACTTTTTATAACCCACATCGTTATTTGTGCTTTCATCTGAAGGTGAACAGACCGCCCCATATTCCTGTTCTTCCGCTTCTTTCGCTTGTGCATCACCTGTCGACATTACTCAAATCAAGTGACTAATGTTTCAATGATGCATATGCATTTTGATCAGTGTAGCCTTCAGGTATGATATAATGCATCTAGTGTGGATGAGTGTCCTGCATGAGGGTGCAGTGCTCATCACTGGCAGTGGGGAAACTTTGCTGAAAAAGTTGGGGGGGACATGATATCTGAGGAAAAGGTGCCCCAGCCAAATGAATGGGGACAAAATGGTGTGTTGGGGGGGGGGGACAAACACCCCTGTACCCCCCTAAAATTACGCCCATGATCACTGGTCCTTCCTGCCTGCGGGTGCATGAGGATGGATGGTAGCTCAGAGAATGTTGGGTGAATGCGACGTGTGTCTGGTTCCGTGAGTGTCAGTTAGACCTGAGCTGTGAGTGCCTGAGGATGGACAGGCAAGTGTCTACCCCGACGTGTAGGTAAGAGTAACTGGAACCCTGGCACTAGAAGCAATAAAGGAACTTAAGTGCACCTGCTGCGGACCCTGGAGTTATTGCCCGTGTAGAGTGACTTTCATGTGGGCCATGCAGTATGACAATGTCCAGTCTATGCAAGAAGATGAGCATTGGTGTATGCGATTGGCACATCGGTCACATGTCTTGCGAGGATAGCTCAGGGGCAACGTGCTCGCCTTGGAAGATCAGGCAGGGTGCAAGTCATTTAGTGGTTAAAAGCTCTTTATTCAAAAGGGAAGAACATCTTTGTTGTTCACAATACATTTAAAGCACATGTCACCTGGCATGACGCGAGCACAGTCTTGACCTAAAGGTTGGATTATAGGAGCACTGCCTTACAATTCTAGGAAAGCACATGAAAAAAAGCTTCATGTTATTTTTAAAAGCTTAAGCATTTAAGCCTTAAATTCGTATGCGCATTGAAATAAGATGTTTCCTAATTCACTTTATTTCGACTTTTGCATTAAGTTAATTGATGTGCATGCAGTCTTGGTATTTAAGTGTCATTTTAAAACAATAATTGATATATGTGTCATTTAACGTTAACCTTTAGTCAACACATCCAGGAAAACACAACAAAAATCGACTGCAGAGATCGGACATTTGACCCGCAGGGACGGACCGCAGAAGTCCATTGACTTGAGTATACTTGAGTGAAGAGGAGCTGTTGACTGATTGAATGATTGATTGATTGTTTATTTATTATGCGCTTATACACAAGTGTTTCAAAGCACAACCATGCATGGGAGGGTGGAGACATAGGGAAGACACGACAAACAATCTAACTAGGCATGGTACATTCAGATTATGCAGGTGAACAGAAAGGAAGTGCGTGGGGGGAGGGACAAGTGCCCCAGTACCATCAGAACATGGGTTAAGTGCAGAGAGATACCACTCTCATGGGTCGTAACCGAAGTGCAAGTATGCTGCGGCAAGTGCAAGGTTTGTGGGCAAGTGCAGGAGACTGGCCAGAGAAGCTGGGACCTGTGAAGCTCTTCGGGTACACCAAACAGCCAGTCAGCGAAACTGAGCAGAAGTAGAGGAGAGAGAGCGAGAGAGTAAAAAAAGGTGGTTAGCAGGGGAGGGGAGAGAGAAGGAAGAGGCGAAGAGGAAGGTCTTGAGGAGTTTCCGGAATGTAAGGAGATTATTTAATTTTAAACCAGAAATCACAACAAAAACATATTGGTGAGTTTAAAAAAAAAACAAAAAAAAGGTAACAATTTACATAAAATTTCCTTTGTTAAAATAATATATGTCATTTAACAGTAAAACCTCATTTTAAAACCACCCTCACAATCTAATTGAACTTTGACAACACAAACAACACTTACACACAGTCAAAAACTCTGAACAAAAACCCAGCACATCAACCCCCACCCAATCCCCATAATCCATCAAACCTATTAACTCTATACCTTAATCAAACAGATTATTAAAGGAATCCCAATTCTCACAATATTCAGTTTCTCTATGAAGCCTAGATACCCGTGACTTTTCATACTTTGAAAGCGTGCGCATATCCACCATCCAACTATCAGTATGTGGTTTCTTACGTGACTTCCAAACTTTCATAATATGTTTTATTGCCATTAACAATGCCCTATCAATCCAATCAGACGCCCTAAAGACCTCTAGACATCGACCCTCGTTTGAAAAGGGAAAACTGCTGACAAGAAAGTTCGAGGAAACGACCTACCTATCACCAGATCTACCCGATCTATGACCTCCTTCCAAAAATACAACACTCTATCACACTCCCAAAGCATATGTAAATAAGTCCCCACTGATTGAGAGCACCCCCAACATAAACCTGACTCTGTCAAACCCTGCTCTTTCATTTTCACTGGTGCCCAATAGATACGTCCCAAAATGCACTGATGAATGTATCTCAGGTTTAAATCCATTCTGGCTCTCACCGTAACCCTCCAAGCATTATCCCATTCAGATTCAGATATATCCCTTCCCAACTCATTCCCCCATTTATTCCGCAATTTCTCCCAGGAGTCCCGCATACACACCTGCATCGGTATAATTTTGGTAAATGTAGAAACCACATTTGGAACAGAATACTATACACACAATTGGGGCTTGTCACTTATTGATTCACTTAATAACTGTTGTCTCTCCAACATGAAGCGTTCTAGTGATCTATATCTCTCAATATCCCTATTGCCTTATCCATATTGTTGTACTAAGTCTGTAAATGGAACCATTCTGCTGTCTTTCCACACATCTCCAATTCTCAAAATACCTCTATTAGCCCACCCCCTCCAGTGCAGCATGTTGTTTTCAATCTGTAATCCAGGATTTGACCAAATAGAAGCAGAGTTGTCCATTCCCTTGAATCAAGGAGACCAAAACAGATTTCGTAGCCGCTAGAGCCTCTATCCTGAACCCAGAATTCGGCAGCTTCCCATATGAATACAAGCAGTCCAAGGGGAATGGATTTAACTTCTCCTTTTCCATCTGAAGCCAAAAGGGATCTAAACCCCCTTTCTCCCTAAAATAATAGGAAGCTTTCTTCAAAAGAAACCCTTTATATTCATTTTCCAAAACTGGATAACCAAAACCACCATCCTTAACACTACGAATTAAAATAAACCGTGGAATCCTCGGTCTCCTGCTCGCTCCCCACAAGAAATCCATAAAAATGTTATCAATGCGTTTTAATGCCTTCTTCATGAACTTTAGGGGAATGGATTGTATGTAATACAAAACTTTCGGAAGTAAAACCATTTTGACAGCATTGATTTTAGCCCAAAGATTTAAAGTCAATCTTTCCCATCTACGTATATCAATCAATACAGTTTCTTTCAATTTGTCTACATTAAAGTTAACCATCCTTCTAATATCCCACCAAATAAACACCTAAATACTTCACTGATACATCAGCCCACTGACAATCCAAATTCAACAACCTTCTACTCAGCGGATTCATCTTCAACGGAAAGACCACTGTTTTTCCCCAATTCACTCTATAACCTGATAATCGTCCCACTTCCAGTAACATCTCCTGAAGTAGAATCCCACTTTCAGCTGGGTTCGACAAGACCACCGTGAGATCATCAGCATATGCCAACACCTTTATTTCACTATCTTTCAATTTCCGTCCACAAATACTCTGTTCCTGCCTAATATATGCAAGCAACGGCTCAAGAGCTAAATTGAACAGAAAGGGGGAAAGTGGACAACCTTGTCTAGTACCCCTAAACAATCTGAAGGCTCGAGACATGACCTCATTTACCCATATTTTAGCCGAGATATCATATTGTAAAGCCCCAATCACATTCAAAAATTGTAGGTCAAAACCCATTTTGATTAAAGTATAATTTAAAAACGACCAACTAACACAACCAAACACATTTTCAGCATCGAAAAATACAAGCAGGATTTCATCCACTACCATACCTGATAGGCCAATTATATTCAATAAAGTTCTAATATTGTCATACCCATACTTCTTATCCATAAAGCCAACTTGTGAGCAATCTATCAACTCCCCCATGTATTTTGCAGTCTAATGGCCATAATTTTCGCAAAAATGTTCATGTCCACATTTAGAAGAGATATAGGTCAGTAACTACCACAATTGGTAGAATCTTTCCCTTGCTTAGGTATCAGTGTGATGACTGCTTCTCTCATTGAAGGACATAACCTCCCATCGGAAAGAAACTGATTATATAAACAACACAATTTTGGGATCAAAGTCTCACCAAAGGTTTTGTAAAATTCAATCAGCAACCTGTCAAGCCCCTGAGATTTACCCACTGTAAGTTGACGAATAGCCTCCTTCACTTCAATTTCACAAATCTGAGCATCCGAACATTCCCTTCCATCATCTGACAATCTGGGCAGTTCAATTTTTGCAAAAGAATTGTTCAGCAGCAACTCATCATTCTGTGAATCCTTAGAATACAAGGAAGCATAGAAGGATCGAAAGCATTCCCAAATACCTTTACTTTTAATCTTCACATTCCCTGTATCATCTAAAACCTTATGAACAAATGACCTCTCAGATAAATTCTTTAGTTTACCAGCCAATAACCGTCCACTCTTATCCTTTTCCTCCCAAAATCTCTGCTTAAAAAAAACATATCTTTTTCCAACTGTTTATCTAAAACTGCCTTCAGCTACCCTTTAGCGTCTTCCATTTTCAACCTATTCCTCTTGCTACCAGAACGTATATACTTGTGCTGCAGAAACTTAAGTTCTGATTCAAGATCTCCTTCCTCTTTCTGGAAGTCCAGTTAATCAATTCCCCACGAATGGTTGCCTTAAAAGCATCCCACACTACTAGATAATCTGCAGAATCTTTATTGTCCATAAAATAATTCTCTATAGAAATATTTATTGTCTCACACACTTTTTCATCCTTTAGAATGAACGTCTTTAACCTCCATTTATTTCTACACAATGTACCCATTCCCTTATCAATAGTCAATTTCACTAAAGCATGATCTGAAAGATATCTCTCTCCCATAGCAACGCTCATAATGTCATCAACTAACCTATCTGAAACTAACAAATAATCTAGCCTCGAGTAAGAGTCATGAACAGGTGAATAAAATGAAAATTCTCTATCCATGGGATTAAATGATCATCAGCTATCCACCAGCACAAATATATCTAGAAAACCATGAAAAACATCACTCAACTTAGAACCTGTAAACCTACATACATCCTGATTGCCTGTCAAGACAAGCATCCAAGACACAATTAAAATCACCCCCCAGATCAATTCTATCACCAGTCATATTTTTCAGGGAATCTGCTAGTGTCTTAAAAAACGCAATACCATTAGTACACGGACTGTACACAGATCCCAATGTCAAAATGTTCCACTCATATTGAACATCCACCAAAATGAATCATCCCTCATCATCCATAAAAACATTCTCAACCCTAATACCCAAAGTTTTGCGAATTAACAGACCCACCCCTCTTGATCTCCCTGAATAACAATTTGACAACACTTTCATATATTTTGAAGCACCAAAATAATTCTCTGGTTGTTCAGTTAAATGAGTTTCTTGCAGGAAGATCACATTCACTTTTTCCCTCTTCAACTTCATCACTATGTTTTTCCCTTTCCTAGGACAAGTCATCCCCTTGACATTCCACATGACAAAGTTCACTGACCCCATCAACTATAAATCAAGATGCAATTTGATTAAACATTACACATTCCCAAGTTTGAGATACATAAATCATATCAACCCTATCAGCAAAAACAAAATTGGTATAGAGCAATATAATTAACCCCTCACAAAAAACACATAAAACACACAAAAACACATCATAGAACAAGAATAACCAATATAATTTGAATATTGTCCAACCTGAACCCACTGCTGCTAAACTGCAACCCTCAGAACCTATGCCCTATCAATGTACAATCACTATATACCCCCTTGACCAGCACTAATAAAACCATATATACAAAAAACAATGTATAACATCTATCCCTAAAGAACTTGCCCTAAGAGCTAAACAGATAATAACATGCATGTCCTAACAGTTAAATATTAAACACTTATCATACAACCCAATCCAACCCCAAACAGTTAATAACATCAAACCTCTATCAAGTAGGGACCCATTTAAATCCATAACAAGCAACACAAAAATGCATCCAACTTTGTACCTCCACAGCATTCACATAAAAATGGATATTTCCAACCTCCAAACTTAACAATCTCATCATTAAGTGACCAATCAAAATAATTAACAGTATTACAGCAAAGAATAGAATAGAACTGCATAGAATAGAATTAAAATATCACAACACCTTCTTTAAGATTAAACACATGTCGACAGTCATAACCACACATCGACATCATACAAAATTATGGTTGACGATTGCTGGATGAAAGTACATCATCCACATCAGCAGATTCATGACCAACAAGCAACAACCATTTTGGCTTCCTGTAAATGGCTAACACTACGACATGAAGTCTAAATGCGGAAGCGAAGGAAAAGGAAGATTTAGTTGAACATCATTGTTAGACAATGTGACAAAATGGGAATTCACAAGAATACTACAGCCCTAGTAATAGATTCCAATTGCGGTTACCAAACAGAAATACAATGCTAGCAACGGTTCCATGTCTCATAAATGTTCAGTGTCATGTTGAACCATCTCTTTTCATAACACATAGTATTCACAAGTTTGTGTATGTGTGTGTCCTCCAGCACACACCCGTAAATCCGTGCAGTACAATAAATAAGAAGAATAGACAAGCTTTCGAACCAAAGCACTGTTTGGAGACTGTGCAGAAGCAATGATGATAGCAGCGCTGTAGAGGGCAACCCAAACATTTGGAAGTACAGAATGCTTCCCGTTGTTGAACAAGCGGATAGAACATTGCAGCTGGGCACTCTGACATTTGTGCCATTTATGAGAGCTCATGCCTGGTAAGGACAGAACAAAATCAGCAGCATTTTCCATTCCACCATTACCCTGGTTGGTGGTGACCTCCACTCCTGCTGATCAACAACCAATGAGCCGTGCCCCCGCCCCGCCGTATGCAGCACTGAAGACAGGCAGGGCGATCTATGCCTTTTGGTGTGAGTCACTTTTCTTCTATAACAGGCAATTTGTAAATACCGAACCAATGCACGCATTTTGTAGACCCATCAGAATAAAAGGCCCTATTTTTCCCAAATTAATTATTGCAAAGGGAAAATAAGAGCCTATTTTCATCCACACATTTACACATCTTGGTGGTGGCAGCATTTCGAGGACCCTCAAACAAGAATAGCAAACCCAGCTCCATTAATAGGTTCACAACGTTTCCATGTCATCTGGGCCGAAGGAGGTGCCCTTAATGTTGCTAAGTGCGATATCCAGTATCTGAACTTGCCCATGTGCCTGGTGCTGCAATACATCAAGCCAGGTAGCAATATTAAATGCCGATAGTCTCTTTCTTCAGAATTTATCATTCACATACTGTTAAAAGATCACGTTGAGAGACGGGATTAATACATTGGTCCTTCCCCGGCCTTCATAGAGTCAAGGGTTTCAAGCAGCTGTATTACAGGTGGTGCAGCGAATTTCATAAAGTTGTGCAAATCGTTCCGTGCACACGCCAAATTGTTGGGTCTATTAGTTCAGTGATATTTCTATTTGCTGCCAATTTAGCCACTATGGGAACCCCAACTGTGCCCAGTTGATGAGTACAGATCTTGCTCAAATACCTATCCCATCAATGATTATTGTTCATTGTGTCATCGTTTCCCTTTACACATTTCAGATTCAGCCGCACACGCATACATGTACTTGCACATAATCTCAGCCCGCTGCTGTTACCATCATCCATCCACAGTGCCGTGTCCAACAATCCGTTACATGATGCTTTCCCTTCCTGTCAACACGACGCTCACGTCGGTCGAATGAAAGACTTCCGCTATGTGATGCTTTGCCTTCTGCACGTCCAGTCACATGATCACGCGTCCCCCGCATAATCATCAAGGTGCTTTGCTCTACTTCTTCCTCCTCGCAATGCTGCTCCGCATCTTTCAATTGCAAGGCATGTTCCAAATTCATTGTAGAATGTAAAAAAATAACGGTGTCTACTTAATATAAATCATATCAAATACTGAAATCAATCCAAATGAAACAGAACCCATCAAAAATGAAAACTACCTAATGAAAAAATAAATTAAGTGAAGATTAAAAGAGTCACCTTTTTTTCTTTGAAATAGCCTTTTGAGGTTCAGATGATGTTGTTTCCATCTCAGATTGTTCCAAATCTGTTAAAAAAGCTTCAGCACTAACATGGTCTGCAAAAGAGTGAGTTTGGCCATCCCCAACCACCCTCAAAATTGCAGGATAAACCATGTAGTACTTCATTTTTCTGTTTCTTGCTTTCTCTTTCGCCACTTTAAACAGTCTCCTTTTGTCCAAAAAATCCTTACTAAGATCACTGAAAATCATCATTTTATTTCCGCCCCACGCCAAATCACCCAACTCATGTGATTTTCTCAGAATTAATTCTCTAGTGGGAGATCTGAGAAACTTCACTACAAAATGTCGAGGCCTTTGTCCCATAGCTGGTTTCCTGCCCAAAGACCTATGCACTCTTTCCATCTCCAGGGGAGTAGATGAATCCAGTTTGAAAATTGAGGTGAGAGCCTTCTCCAAAGACTGCATATGATTTCCACATTTTCTGGAAAACCAGCCACTCTGATGTTGTTTCTCCTTGAGAAATTCTCTTGTTCAGATAGTTTATCCAGCAATTTTCCATTTTGCACCTCCAATTATCTGATCTTATCATGTAACTTTATAGTCTTCTCATCTGAAGCAGTTACATGAACTTCAATCTCAGAAACCTCAGAAGTGAGGGCTGAATACCTCTCCTCTGCAATGATCATCCTGGCCTTTATCTCTGAAATGTCCAGAGTCACTTTGGTAAGCAATTCCAATATTTTGTCATCTCTTTTCGCAGTATCTTCTCCTCTCCCCTTTTGGCGCTTTGATGGTTGAGAAGTCTCGGTTGAATTCAAATCTGACGTTATCAAAGATTTATTTCAATCAGGGCACAGGAGCACCACCTCTATGCTGTCATCTCCTGATCTTGCAGTTCCAGATCACTGCAGTTTTTTAATTATCTCCCAAATAATAATTTGTTGCCACACACTTTTAGCATTCATTTTTTTTTAATGATTGTGCAATAAATTACAAACAAAACTTTAAGCACATTACAAAATTAAAGGAAAATTGCAATTACTCTTCATATTTTAAAATCACCTTAAATTTCAATCGAAAGTATTGCAAACAGATAAAAAAGAATCAATCAATTATAAAATCATCCATAATTAAAATGAAGTATGACCACAATTGGTCACACCTAATAAGCTTTTTCGATTCTCTCACATCTCCACGACTTTTATGAATATGTTTCAAATATCAAAGATGGCAGCACTAACCACAATAGATTGGGCACCCACAAGTATTGAGCAAAATTGGTCTCCTCTTATATTATGCATAGAACTTAATAAATTCCTGTAACCCTTCTTGTATAAGTCCTCTAGAGCAGCACACAATGTTAAAATGTGTCGAGCAGTCTGTCTCTCTAAGTTACAACATCTACATAGAATATCTTGAGGGACAGTATCATGCCAACATCTAACATATTCTTTGGTCGGGAGTATGTTAAAACGGAGATGCACAATGAAACGCTTTAACTCAGGTCTACTACATTTGATTAAGTAGCTGTATGTGGTGTTACCTTTGTAACTTTGATACAACTATTCTTTGTATCTTTTACATTGGTGAAATTTCTCGATGTTAGAAGACGTGTCCCATTGTTGGGTTTTTTATTTAATTATTTTTTCATAATCAGGACAGCTTTCTAGACAATCCTGATCAAGGCCCAAAGTTGACAAATGTTTTGTTGTGAAACCTTTTAGATATTCAATAAACGGATTAAAATAAGGAACATTCCTTTAGCCAGCAGCTGTAGGAGTGTGTTAGAACTAAGGTCTGACTCTCTCAGCTTTGCACATCGCATTACTCTCCTGACACACCAAAGTGATTTTAACGAAGGAAGACCATATTCAAGCCTCAAGGCTTCTACCGGGACTGCTTTCGATAGGTTGATTATGGATCATAACAACTTTGCTTCCAATTTTCCTAGCCACTTTACCTGATCCAAGGACAATACCTCAAGTGCATAAAATATTGTTGGAACCATGCTTATTTTATAGATCTCTATAAATCCAACCAAACTTTTCCAGACTTTTTCATACACAAAATCTGCATAATATGCACAAGTTGGGTTACTTTTTACTGGAAAACCCAAATATATAAATTCTTGTACATTTTTCAATGCTGTATTATCCAATTGCCATTTGTACTTTTCAGTGACTGTGCGTCTATTACACAAAGACACTGTATTAGTCTTCAGTATATTGATTACCATTTTGTTATCCCTAGCGTACTCTACTAGCACTGTTAGTGATCGCTTCAAGCCGATGCAAGTCTGTCAGAAAATATAATATCATCTGCATAGGACATGCAAATATTCTTAATTCCACTTATTTAGGGAGGGAAATTACGTAAGGTAAGGAGAAAAGCCTCCATATCGGCAATATAAGCATTGTACAGAATTGGGCCCAAAAGACAACCCTGCTTTAATCCTCAGTTCACAGATGTGTATTTTGATTGGTGACCATGGGAACTAAGACGTACAGTCACTGAGGTATTAGTGTAAAGAGACTGAATAAAGTAAAGCAATTTCCGGGCTATCCCCATTTCTTCAATTTTTCCCACAGTTTAGATCTTGGTATCAGGTCAAAAGCCTTGGAGACCACATAGTAATAATACAAACCTGCACCTCTTCCTTTTGCTCTTGAAGAAATCAGAAATTGCAAAGTGGCAATGTTTGTTAGGGTATTATATAATTTTCTGAACCCTGTTTGAAAGGTGCCTAAGATTGTATTTTCTTCTAACCAGTGTGATAATTGCTCACGAAGTAAGTTAGCAAAGAGCTTTTGACTGGAGTCCCTCATTGCCAATAGGCGGTAGTTTGACGGCTCCAGTCTATCACCGCTTTTATATACAGGCACTAATGTAGATTTTTGCCAACTAGCAGGAATATTACCAGTCTGGACTATATGCTGTAAATGTACATTCAGAACCCTTACCCACACGGTAGGATTTTCTTTAAATACAATATTGGGAATACCATCAGGGCCAGGGACTCCTGATGACTTCGATTTCACAATAAATCTAACTAGGTTTACCTCTGAGATGTTAGCTTTAATATTGTTCTGAAAGCAAGAAATGGCCACCATACAATCGTTATAATCCTCAAAATTATATTGTGGACAAACGTCTGATGGTACATAATTTAGGTCCTGAATGTAACTTGTCCAGACCTCTTGAGAAATAGGATTCAACTCCTGGGGGGGTAAAGGACTTGCGAAAGTCTTTATAATGCTGCCAAAATGTTGTCAAATTGTGAGTTGTTAACCAATAAAATATTTTTTTGCCAGTTTACATTTCTTATTGAGAGTTTGTGAGTCTTGTGCCAGTTCCTATACTTAGTTGACAGACTTTTTAATGCTATATTTTTGGCTTGTAGATCTAATTCACAGTTTGCTCTGACTTTCTTATGCTCCTTTCGATATAAACTTTCATAAACGCATTCATTTTAAAAAGATTTATTTAATAAATGCCTGTTGTTAACATCAACAGCATTATTGTTATCAAATCTGGACATGGTTAAACTAGAATTAGAATGATGGAGTACATAGATAACATTTTCCAACGTTCTTAGGCTGATTTCAATTAAGACAGAATGTTGTATTCACTTAATGAATATGCATAGCTGCTGTGAGATCATCACCCTTTCAGCTTGTGTGCTGCACAGAGCACACCAATCTCTGGCTAGTTCCTTTCCTTGTGTTCTCTTACTTCCACTTTTGATTATGCTGATTTTTTAAACTACACTCTTCATTTGTGGTTATATCAAAAGAGGAACAGCTCCATATTCATTTGCGTTCAATGTTTTCATTCTTGTTTTTACTGATGAAGCTCATTCAAAGTAACTGGTTAAAGTTTCAATGATCTATGTGAACTGTTATCAACCATTCCCTTACAGTCTATGAAAGCAGAGGGATATGTGTGTATGGTAGAGCAGTTACATCACACAAGCTTTATGTAATTAAGGGGTCAAAGGCTGTTTATGTATGATTTAATTTTAAGCGCCTAATACTATACCTGAGTTCGGTTTGTAAGCGCGGATCCAAGATTCAAAGCTTTGTTGCTCTGCATGGTCTTGTTTCAAAGACCAGCATATTGCCCCTGTGCTATGCTCCGTTTAAGTTAATGATATGCTACTTTTCCCATTCACAATACATGTAAAGAATCTCTTTACCAGTGCCTTCTGATATTTTGTGCCCCCCAGGGCCCGGCGTCCATGCCAGTTCCCTGACCCTCTCTTATGTCTTCCCCTCCCTCCTTCAACCTCCGAGCCCTCCCTACTCCCCTGATTGGACACTGTGTGTTTTTCTTCCTGCCTGGGCTATCTGCCGGCACTCGTGTTTGCACGCAATTCTTCCGGCGTTGTCGGAAGGTGAGTGGTATGCCTTAGGCCCTCCTGGGCCCCAAATTCCCATTTTATGATATTTTGTGCCCCCACAGGGCCTGGCGTCCACACCAGTTCCCCGGGCCCTCTCCTCTCTCTTCCCCTCCCTCCTCCTGCCTCCCAGCTCTCTCTCCTCCCTAGATTGGCCCTTTGCCCCCTCCTTAATTGTCCCTTTCAGGGCAGCCCTCTGCCCGGCAGCCCCTGCGGATAAGGGCCCCAAGGCAAAGGGCGGCTCCCGATAGTGTCTGCAGGTGTCAGCAGGGGAAGCCATTGGCCAGTCCTCAACCAGCAGCACCTAGTAAGGTAGATGACTCTCAAACATAGGTGTGTTTTCTCCTGTCTTCACCTGTTTTTAAAAATTACATTGTAGAAGTATTTAAATTTGCATTGTGGAAGCATTTAAAACTGCACTGTGAAACCTAGACCTTTTCTCCACTATTCATGACTCTCAAATGTATGTGTTTTCTCCTGTCTTCACCTGTTTTTAAAAATTGCATTGTGGAAGTATTCAAAATTACATTGTGGAAGTATTTAAAATTTCATTGTGAAAGTATTTAAAACTGCACTGTGACACCTCGGCCTTTTACCCACTATTCAGGACTCTCAAACTTAGGTGTTTTTTCCTCCTGTTTTAAAATTGAATTGTGAAAGTAGTGCCATTCTGTGGCTTTGCCTCCTAGCAAAGCACTCATCTAGCGAACCTTTCTACTGTCATGATGCCTACCTCTAAGGAGCCAGGCCGGGCCCAGCAACCCCAGAGGCAGACATAATTTTCCCCAGGGAAGTCTCAGCGGGCCCAAGTCGGGGCCCTTTGGACTCAGTCCTGGCGCCTTAGGCGCCAGGCTCATAGCGGACCCCAGTCCTGGCGCCTTAGGCGCCAGGCTCATAGAAAAGAGGATATGTGTTTAAGTGCTTGGGTGCACACTTACCTGATGCAGACCTTGCTGCTTCATCCAGGCCCTCTTGAGGCCTGAATGGGACTACTTAACCTGTAGGACTACTTCACCACCCGGGTGTGGTCGGGGAAGGATACATACCTGATTGGTGGAAGGATACATACCAGGAACTTCTTCCAAGGCTATTTAAACCCCACCCGAACAGCCACACATGCTTCGCGTTGTTCTGCACCTAGCAGCTGGACGCTCACCGTGTCAGCTCCTGCATCCTGACTTCAGCCACGCCTGCCAGCACCCTGGAACACCTGCAAGGGGAGAAAGGAAGAGAATAGGAGAAGAAAAGCCCTTACCTGCTAAATCTGCATCCCGGAGTCATTTCTCCAACGGCCCTGAAAAGGAAGACATCATTTTAAAGGCATTTCGTTTCGATCGCTGCAGCGCTGCATTTTACTCACCTTTGCAAGGCGCTTCCATCTTCAGCAGCGATCTTCCGGATTCAGCTACGCCCCGGCGCCTAGTGGAAAAAAGACAAGAACAAAGGTGAGAGGGAGAAAAGGAATAAGGAAAGCTCAGTTTCCTTTTAAGTCTTACCTGTTGGATTATTCCCACTGCATTTCGGGTCCTGCCGCTTCCTGGCATCTCCGGACCCCGGCCCCTATGGGGAAAAAAGACAAAGACATTGAATGAGCGAATGCAAAGACATTACCTGAGCGCTCATCCAGAACTGTTTCACTTCGGGTCGGCGCCATATCTCCGGCACTCCGAACCCCGGCCCCTAAGGGGAAAAAGACATAAGCATTAGCGCTTGCTGCAATTAGACAACGAACATTATTATTAAGCTTGAACTTTTGAACAGAACTTTTACAGCGCCTTACCTGAACAGTCAAGCTTACCTGAACTCCCATCAATCCTCAATCCAGTGAAGTAACTGGGTTTCAACGCGCCCCTGCATCAGAAGCAGGATGGAGAGCTCATCCTTCCAAACCCTAAGGAGGGTATCCAACGAGCCAGGGAAGCCAGAATAGAGGGGCCCTTCCTGTCCATCTTCAGAGTTCTGCGCCTTCGACGCTGCGCCTCCGTGGGAACCAGGTGAGCGTTACAGAACGCGAAGCCTTACCACAATTTCCCACCTGGGCGCTATGGAGACTTCCGAGACAGATCAGCTGGCCCATCTTTTAGGGGAATTACGGGCAGAAGTGCACTCAGCCCGCCAGGAGACTAATGCTCTCAGAAGGGAACTAATCCTATCCAAGGAAAGAACTGATGATCTGGCCAAAAGGCTATTGCAGGGCCAGGCAGAGCACACTCCTTTACCTGTTTCTGGAGATATTTCTACAACAATGGGTTCGAATAACCCGGTACAATCAATCTACCTGGACACATGCCTTTGGCCCCGCCGGAACGTTTTGTGGGGGATCCCAAGAAATATGCCGTTTTTATGAACCAATGCCGTTTACAATTTTTATGCAGGCCCGGGGCCTTCCCCAACAACCAGACCAAAGTAGCCTTTGTACTATCTTACCTCAGTGGCTGTGCTGCCGATTGGTCTATTCCATTGGTAAATCAGGATGATCCCATTCTCCGGGATTTCCAGGGCTTCCAGGCCCTTGACAACGAACTGCTATCCTTACGACAAGGTAATCAGGATCTTTTGTCCTATATCGCCACCTTTAATAGACTAGTTGTGGAAACCGGATGGCCTGAAAATAAAAGGATCACATTGTTTCATCGAGGCCTGCGCGGAGAGCTTAAAGATGTTATAGCTCAGATAGTAGATCCACCCCAGGCCTGCGCAGACTACATAGACTTAGTGGTTCAACTTGATCACAGACTTCAAAATAGAAAAGCAGATCGTCTCAAGTATGAAACCAGAGTACCTATCAAGACCCACGTTAACTCCAAGAGTACTGACGTTTCCGAACCTATGCAAATTGGCAGTGTTAAAGGACCATTAACGCAGAAGGAACGAGAGAGAAGGCGACAAATGCAACTTTGTCTGTATTGCGGAACTTCCGGTCACTTTCTTCAAAGTTGTCCAGTTAAACCACCCAAGAAGGTGGTTGGAGCCACTGATAACGAGTTATTGACACCTGGTTCGGGAAACGACCTAGCCCGACAAGCGTAGGGGTCCGCTTGCCGAGCTTGAAAACAAACTCTTTGACCTCGCATTTTGTCATGCCAATGGTGCTTGTGAACCCAAAACAGCCTCAGCAGTTGCATGCTATAAAAGCATACATAGACAGTGGAGCTATTGGAAATTACATAGACCGTGAATTGGCTTCCAGGATTAAGCTTCCTCTCCGCCCGAAAGTAACCCAAGATGTAATTACTACAGTTGATGGAACCTAAATAGCCTCAGGGCCTGTAACGCATTCCACAGTTGAAATCACTCTGGTGGGTCAGGACGGACATCGGGAAGCAATCGTGTTTGATGTGATCAAGGCCCCACAATTTCAAGTACTTCTTGGAATCCCTTGGTTAGAAACACATAATCCGAGAATAGACTGGCGAGCAAAGAAGATAACTTTTCCTGATTGTGAACCAACCTGTTACCCAAGGAATCCAGCTATGGGTCTAGCCTCTGTAACTTCCACCCCTGTACAGCTACCATCTGAATAACAAGAATTCCAAGACGTTTTTCAGAAAGAGCAGGCTAACACCTTACCTCCCCATCGATCTTACGATTGCCAAATCGACTTGGTACCCAATGCACAACTACCTTGTAGTAGGATTTATGCTCTTACTGAACCTGAGAACCTGCATTTGCGCCAGTATTTGGATCAATACCTGGCCAATGGTTTCATTCGCCCATCAAAGTCACCAGCCTCTTCCGCTTTGTTCTTCGTGCCTAAAAAGGAATGAGACCTTAGGGCCTGTATTGACTACCGCGCCCTAAATCAGATAACGATTAAGAATCGTTACCCTTTGCCCCTGATACCTGAGCTTATCGACCAAGTAAAAGATGCTCGTGTGTACACCAAGCTAGATCTCCGAGGAGCTTACCACCTGGTACGTATAAAAGAGGGCGACGAGTGGAAGACTGCATTCCGCACCAAATTTGGGCTCTTCGAATATCAAGTAATGCCCTTCGGTTTGTGCAACGCACCTGCCGCCTTTCAGTACTTCATGAATGATGTTCTTCGGGAACTTATCGATGTTTGTGTCATCGTTTATATTGACGACATCCTGGTGTATTCCTCCTCAGAATCTGATCACAGAAACCATGTTAGGGCAGTTCTTGAGAAATTGCGCCAGCACAAATTATTTGCCAAGCTCGAAAAATGCGTTTTTCATACCACAGAAGTGGAGTTTCTCGGTTTCATCCTGACACCTCAAGGAATCCGAATGGACTCGCGGAAAGTGGACGCCATTCTCAAATGGCCATCTCCTAGCTCTGTGAAGGGAGTGCAAAGCATGCTTGGCTTTGCCAATTTCTATCGAAGGTTCATCCCGGAATATTCTCGAACTGTTCAACCCATCACAGCTCTCCTAAAGAAAAACAAACGCTTTGAATGGACTCTTGAGGCTGAACAAGCCTTTCAGGACCTGAAAACCAAATTCACCTCTGCACCTGTATTGAAGCACCCGCGCCCAGATCTCCCTTACATCGTGGAAACCGATGCATCCAGTTCGGCCATGGGAGCTGTCCTGTCGCAAAGAGACCCAGAAACTAACCAACTACACCCTGTAGCCTTTTGGTCCAGAAAATTCTCTCCACCTGAACTCAATTACGCAATTACCGACAAAGAACTACTGGCTATTAAATCAGCTTTCAAGGCTTGGCGTCACTATCTTCTCGGTGCAAGACACACCATCACCGTAATTACGGACCACAGAAATTGGCAGTATTTAAAGACGGCCAAAGCTCAATCTTCGCGACAACTCCGATGGGCTTTATTCTTTGCGGAATTCGATTTTGTAATTACCTATCGCCCTGGCTGCAAGAATGGTAAGGCAGATGCCTTATCCCGGATAGGCATGGAAGAACCCAATTCGAGTTTAGAACCTGTGCCAATCATACTGGAACAAAGAATTCTGGGCTTGACTTCATTGCAAACCATTGAGGACATCCAAGCTCAAGTAAAACAGCTTTTTGACTCTTCTGCCTTACTGGAATGGAGTCAAAAGGGTCCTCACTGCACCGTTAAGGATGATTTACCCTACTTCCAAGAGCGGTTATTTCTGCCAAGTAAAGAATTGCAGGAACTTGTCATTACCCGTCATCATGAATCATTAATGGAAGGACACCCCGGTATCGCGAAAACAGAAGAAAAGATCAAACGCCACTTCTGGTGGCCTTCTTGGAGAAAAGACAAAGTCATTTGTGTTGTCTTGCGGAATCTGTGCCCAAAATAAGAGTCAAAAGAAAAGGCCAGCCGGCCTACTTCAACCTTTGGACATTCCACCAGCACCTTGGCACACCTTGTCAATGGACTTTATAACTGACCTGCCTCCTTGTGGTGGTTACAACACGATTCTCATAATAGTGGATCTATTCTCCAAAATGGCCCATTTTATCCCTTTAAAAGGATTGCCGTCAGCTTCCACCTTGGCCAAGGAATTTATGGAAAATATAGTGCGGTTACATGGTTTCCCTTCCATATTAGTCTCAGACCGTGGAAGTCAATTTATCTCCCACTTTTGGAAGAAATGTTGCCAACCAGCACAAATAGGCGTGCGGTTATCCACCAGCCACCACCCCCAGACCGACGGACAAACCGAGAGAACCAATCAGACTCTCAAGCAATATCTGCAGTGCATGTTACACCAATCCGAGTTGAATTGGAAGGGCATCCTTTGGATTGCAGAATATGCATACAACAATTCAGTGCATTCTGGAACCGGACAGACTCCTTTTTATAGCCTGTATGGTCACCATCCTCGGACCTCTGACCTAGATCCACCTCTGACCCTGGAGATGCCTGCAGTAAATCACCTACATTCCACAATAACCCAAGCCTTCAAAGAAGCTACAACCCACTTACAGCAAGCCAAGAAAAAGTATAAAGAAAACACTGATTTGCACCGAAGTAAAACTCCTCCTTACCAAGTAGGAGATCAGGTATGGCTAGCAACTAAACATCTACCCCTCAAGGGTCAGCGAACTTTTAATCCCAGATACATTGGGCCTTACCCCATCAAAGCTATTATCAACCCAGTGGCCTTTAAATTCGATTTACCATCCAACATGCGGATTCATCCCGTTTTTCACGCATCTCTTCTAAAACCAGTACAACCTGGAACCAGACTGTCTGAGCCCCCAGGCTCTGTCCAAATTGATGGAGAATTAGAATTCGAAGTGAAAGACATTTTAGATTCCAAGTTAGTTAAGTCGAAACTCTTCTATCTTGTTGATTGGAAAGGATATGGAGCTCAGGAAAGATCTTGGGAACCCAGTAACTATGTTCACGCACCACGATTAATTCAAAGATTCCATCGAAGATTCCCGCACAAACCAAAACCCCCGGAGGAAAAGACCTTGGGAGGGGCCTTGAGGGGGGTACTGTCATGATGCCTACCTCTAAGGTGCCAGGCCGGGCCCAGCAACCCCAGAGGCAGACATCATTTTCCCCAGGGAAGTCTCAGCGGGCCCAAGTCGGGGCCCTTTGGACTCAGTCCTGGCGCCTTAGGCGCCAGGCTCATAGCGGGCGCCAGGCTCATAGAAGAGGATATGTGTTTAAGTGCTTGGGTGTACACTTACCTGATGCAGACCTTGCTGCTTCATCCAGGCCCTCTTGAGGCCTGAATGGGACTACTTAACCTGTAGGACTACTTCACCACCCGGGTGTGGTCGGGGAAGGATACATACCTGATTGGTGGAAGGATACATACCAGGAACTTCTTCCAAGGCTATTTAAACCCCACCCGAACAGCCACACATGCTTCGCGTTGTTCTGCACCTAGCAGCTGGACGCTCACCGTGTCAGCTCCTGCATCCTGACTTCAGCCACGCCTGCCAGCACCCTGGAACACCTGCAAGGGGAGAAAGGAAGAGAATAGGAGAAGAAAAGCCCTTACCTGCTAAATCTGCATCCCGGAGTCATTTCTCCAACGGCCCTGAAAAGGAAGACATCATTTTAAAGGCATTTCGTTTCGATCGCTGCAGCGCTGCATTTTACTCACCTTTGCAAGGCGCTTCCATCTTCAGCAGCGATCTTCCGGATTCAGCTACGCCCCGGCGCCTAGAGGAAAAAAGACAAGAACAAAGGTGAGAGGGAGAAAAGGAATAAGGAAAGCTCAGTTTCCTTTTAAGTCTTACCTGTTGGATTATTCCCACTGCATTTCGGGTCCTGCCGCTTCCTGGCATCTCCGGACCCCGGCCCCTATGGGGAAAAAAGACAAAGACATTGAATGAGCGAATGCAAAGACATTACCTGAGCGCTCATCCAGAACTGTTTCACTTCGGGTCGGCGCCATATCTCCGGCACTCCGAACCCCGGCCCCTAAGGGGAAAAAGACATAAGCATTAGCGCTTTTATTAGACAACGAACATTATTATTAAGCTTGAACTTTTGAACAGAACTTTTACAGCGCCTTACCTGAACAGTCAAGCTTACCTGAACTCCCATCAATCCTCAATCCAGTGAAGTAACTGGGTTTCAACGCGCCCCTGCATCAGAAGCAGGGTGGAGAACTCATCCTTCCAAACCCTAAGGAGGGTATCCAACGAGCCAAGGAAGCCAGAATAGAGGGGCCATTCCTGTCCATCTTCAGAGTTCTGCGCCTTCGACGCCGCGCCTCCGTGGGAACCAGGTGAGCGTTACATCTACCACTATCTAAGTGCTTGTGGTCTTGTCGAATTGTCTGCTTGTCTCATCTCTCTTTGTCTCATTTGCTTGTACCCTACCCGGTGTCATTTCCTAGTGTTCTCCCCACCTAGTCTATGGTGCTCTCTGTCTCTCCTATCTTTTGTAACTGCTTCTCTATTGACTATTCTATTGACTATTCTGCTCTCCTCACTAAATCTGTTAGGAAGAAGTTTAAAAAGGACATTCTGGTCTCCAACCAAGGCTTCCCTATCGCTGACACCTATACCAGTGCCTCATCCAGGCAAACTTTCACCGACATTCTCTTTGTCGTTCGCTCACCAGACCTATGGACTTTACATATGGTCTCGGTGCTCTCTCCATTCTCTTCCTCTCTCATTAATGGTGGAAACCGGTGGGAGGCCCTCCTGGCCTCCTTCCACTCCTCTAAGGTCATCATTAATGTTTACCTGAATGGTACCGTCTTGGTTTAAGGCCCTCAAGCCAACCTTCTCCTCTGCGCCTCATCAATTTCCTTTCTTCTCCTTTCTTCTCCTGCTGTCCCTTCTCTTCACTCCATGGGTTCCTTGCCCCCCCCCTGCTGTCTCCTCCTTGGCTACCTTGCCCTCGCCTCCTTCCTCTTCTGCCCCCCCCTCGGGCTTCTTCTACACCTCCGCAGGGCGTACCTCTGATTTGTAACCTTCCCCGGAAGTCTTTCAAGGACGGCAACCTTCTCCATATTGCCACTCTAAACAAACACCCCTCTGACATCTGCTGCCTCCTGGAGGAACTTGACCTTGATGTCCTCTGTTTCACCGAGACAGGCTTCACGACAGCTCTGTCACAAGCTTTGACACTCTCCTCTCTGACGGCTACAAGATCCTCTCCGTGCCCAGATCCAACTGTTTCAGAGGGGGTGTAGACATGATCTTCCCTGAGTGGATTCATGCCTCCATTATTCCTACAAAGGCCTACTCCTTTTTCGAATGCCTCGTCTGCAGGCTCTCTCTCTCTCCTGGCGATTCCCTTACTGTAGCTACCATCTATCAGCCAACTGTTCAGATCTCCTCCTTCCTCTCTGAGTGAGCGGACCTCTCCTCTTCCCTCCTCATCTCAACCACTCAACTCCTCCTTGGAGACTTCAACATCCACCTTTATGCCTCCTGTCCTCCCACTGGACTCTTTCGTGACCTCTTCGACTCTCTCGCTCTCTATTCTCCCCTCTGGCCCGACTCACTCTGGAGGGCACACTGGATGTTCTGATCTCTTCAGACCTTCCCCTTTCAATCCCTCTCACCACTCCTCTCTCCTGGAGTGATCACTTTCTCCTTTCCTCCCATCTCACCCTTTCTACCCCTCAGTCCAAGCCAACTCCAGCACTGCCACCAACCTTCTTGGTTATCCGACCCATGAAGCGTGAGTCAGTTGAGGTTTTCGCCGCCACTTTCTCATCCCCTTTCCCCCCCTTGGCTGACTCACACCCTGACACCGCACTTTGCATGCTCCACTCTGCTATGTCTGATACTCTAGATGTTCTTGCCCCTTTCATGAGGATCCGCTTGAAACCCAAAGCCAAGTGCAACTCTTGGTACGACTCAGACCTTGTCACCCTTAAACGCAAGTGCAGGGTGGCTGAGAGGAAATTGCGCGCTTCCTGTGCATCTTCTGACAAACTGGCCTGCCGCCTGCTCCAAAGGCAATACCGGCTCTCTGTCTGCACCAAGAAGCGAGCACACATCCAAGCCCGCATCTCCATGGCATATAACAACTCGGCCAAACTCTTTAAAATCTGCAAGGAGCTGGCCAATCCAGCTGCAGTATCTACCTCTCCTGTCCCCTCCCAGGTCCTCTGCACAGCTCTGGCTTCTCATTTCATCTCTAAAACTCAGGACATCCTGTCCTCTCTCTCTTCCTCTACCCCTCCTCCCTCTACTCCCTGTTCTTCCTCTGACCCTTCTTTGGCCACCTCTCCTCTCTCCTTCTCTGCCTTTCCCCTGTTCTCCTCAGGCAAGGTTTCTAGACAAGTCTGATCTATGAAAGTCTCATCAAAACAGGTTCACCCCTGTCCCTCCAAAACCATCAAGGACCACATTGACACCCTAGCTCCTGCCCTGGCTGATTTCTGCAACCACTCCTTTGCCACTGGAGTCTTCCCCTCCCCCTAAAGCACTCCCTTGTGCACCCTCTTCTTAAGAAACCCTCTGCTGACCCTTCCTTCCCGGCTAACTATCGCTCAATCTCCATCACTCCTTTCCTGGGCAAACTCCTGGAAAAGCTGTCCATCTCCCAGCTTAATCTTCACACTGAATCTGTTGGTTGTCTCCATGACCATCAGTCTGGCTTCAGAGCTGCCAGAAGCACGGAAACTGCGCTCCTGAACATCCGTATTTGCCATTTTGCAGGAACTCGAATCTCCAGTCAACCGTCCAGAAAGTTGCCTTAAGGACACCGCTTGGTGCACAAACATCCAAAAGACAATCCTGGATAAAATCACCAAATTACAAACCAAAATTGCTGACAAAAAAAATACTACTATCAGTTACTCCCACTGACACCAACACCCTGCCCAAACCCAACAATCTTTTTGAATTTAAACCAGTCTTGTTTCCAGAAGTCGCAAAAATCATTACAGGTCTGACACCTTCAAGGTGCCAAGGCGACATCTGCACTGCCTCCTTTATCCAAGACTGCGTGACAGAACTCACCCCCTTACTCAATTCACTCATCAACAACTCCTTCACTCAAGGCATCATCCCGAACAACCTAAAAGAGGCCTGGGTCCTCCCGCTCATTAAAAAAAAAACACCTCATTGGAACCTAACGTTCCAACCAACTACTGTCCCATCATCACTGCCCACTTCCTCCTTAAAATCTTGGACAGAGCAGCATACCTGCAAATACAGGAACACCTCGGGGCAAACAACCTCCTTGGCCTACGCCAATCAGGCTTTCGCCCAAACATCGCACAAAGACAGCCCTCCTAGAACTGAAAATCCAAATGGATGAGATCAGAGATAACGGGAATCTAGCCATCTTACTCCTACTCGATCTATCCACAGCATTCGATCGAGTGAACCACAAAATACTATGCCAACACGTTTTCTCCGCAGCCCATTTCTCTACCAAAGTCATAGCCTGGATCGAATCCTTTCTATCTGATTGCATAATGAGAGTCTTCTCCAATATAGCAGCTGCCACGCAAGCCCAAGTCCCTTGCAGCGTGCCCCGAGGATCATGTGTATTACCTACACTCTATAACATCTTCACAAAGCCTCTGTGTGACCTTTTGGATGAACAAGGCGTTTCTTACACCAATTATGCGGATGATACGCAGATCCTCTTGCCTATCTCCGGGAATCACAACAAGGATACCAACGCCCTCAACAGAATTTTCCAAATCCTCCAAACGTGGATGGAACAACATGAACTGTGTCTTATAAACGACAAAACAGAAGTCCTGCTGGTAGAGACCTAATCCTGACTCAACAAATTGGATGCAGACTACAAATCCTTCACTATAGACAGGAACTCCATCACTGTCCTGAAGGAAGTGAAAACCCTAGGGGTCTATCTAGACTCCTAACTCTCCTTAACCAGACAAGTCAAGCAACGGCCTCTGCTGCGGCATATACTGCTAAACTAATTAACGCCTGCAGACCATTCCTAATGACAGATAGCTGTATCACACTAGCCAGAGCCCTCATACTATCCAGACTAGACTACTGCAATGCACTCTTTGCAGGCTGAGCAACAAGAAATATAAAACAATTACAAGTCATCCAGAATAACGCCTTGTGAGCAACACTAAACATCTCCAAGAAAGAACACATTTCTACAGCCCGACGGAATGTCCACTGGCTTCCTGTTCAAGACTGTATCAGATTAAAAACCCTGTTCATCACGCACAAACGCCTAACTAACACGGGCCAAAGTACCTCTCTAACATTTTAGCCAAACCCCACAACAACAGACCCACTCATGCATCTACCTTGCATCGCCTCGCTATGCTAAAATTAAAAAGAGAGCAAGGGGTCACAGTTTGCCAGTTGTGGCCGCTAAACAATGGAATGCCCTCACCTTGTCCCTCAGATCCAACCCTTCCCTATGGTCCGTCCAAAAAAAAACTCAAAACCTGGCTCTTCACTCAAGACCCATAGACCGTAATGCATCCTATCGTTGTTCTCAATGCCTATTGTTGCTTGTTTTCATGTATGTACTTTCACCAGCGCCCAGATGCTTGAGTGTTAGGTTTGGTTAAAAAATAAATAAATAATAAATACTGAAAAGATAACAGAAAGGTAATAGTTGACCATACCTGTACAAGGCAGGAACCAGGCCAAAGAACACAGTGGCCAAATAACAAGCAAACAACCTTGTGGCAACACCGTATTAAGACACTAGCCACAGTTAGTAGCCAAATGCAGTAGACGCGGGAAGGATAATTAAAAATACACAAAACATGATAACTGGTAATTGCTGCCACAAGCTTGTCTTTAGCCACATTTAAAAGTAACCAAAAAATCATGTGTGTGTAGTCTAGGGTGATACAAAATTATCCCCATTGAACTGCATTGGAAGATGCATTGTGCACCATGAAAAAGTTACCCAAAATAGATAACATTTAAAAAGACTTGGCAGGAATCCATTTTCATCCCTGTATATAGGAAAGGAGATACCACTGACCCTGGTTACTGCAGGCCTACAGCTCTCTAGGATGCAACTAGTAAAATGTTTGCATCCCTCCTACTGTGAGACGTTAACAGCTGGCTTGTACACTTTGGTGTTATTACCCGCTGCCAAGTTGGCTTTAAGCCCTGTATGGGCACAGCTCTAAACGCCACCATTATGACCCATATTTTAGTTGCTGTTAAAAAGGGCTCCATTGGAATCACTTATAAAGCTTCAATGGACATGAGCAGCCCCTTCGACAGAGTCAACAAAGCCATCTTGTGGAATAAATTGTTAGCCTGGCACTTGTCATTAAAGTTCATACAATTTCTGTCGATTGTCCACACTTTCACATCGATCAGACTCAGGCTCACTAGCGAGGGCCCGGTTTCCAGACCAATGGATCATTGTGAGCTTAAGACAAGGTTGTGTCCTGGCCGCCACCCCCTTTAATGCATGTATCAGTGACATCGACAGCATATGGAAATAGAACATCTCAAATCCTATCAAACAGGGGCATCTGAGGCTTTACTGGTTAGCTTTCACAGGTGACCTAGTCTTTTTACTCCTATTGTACTTCAGAGAAAGCTTGACCAGTTCTTCAGATACTCAAATGAAACCAACCTCCTGGTAAATGGGAATAAGTACAGAATTGTCATATTCACTACCGAGAACAAACCTAAAACGATGTACTGGAAGGTGGGAGAAAAATGGCTCGAAAAGGTTTGCTCATCAGGCATTGGAGCTATAACCTTACCAACAAATGCTCTTTAACCAAGTGAAAGGCTTCCCTGCAAGTCAAGTCTACACCCTTAGTTTGGTTTAGTTTAGTGTAGTTTATTATTTGTAGTGCGCACCTAACCCAAGGGTAGCAGGGCGCAGAGGCAACAAGAGGATTGTAAAGCTTAGGTTACAGGGAGCGCAATAGATGGTGTCCAGCTCAGGTTACATTGCTGGAAGCATCAAAAACAATGAGAACCAATACAACAGGTTATAATTACAAGGAAATATACAATATTTACAGGTTATATAATGTGTCTATATAATGTGTCTAAACATAGAGGATCGGTGGATATACACAGTTATACACAGTTTACAGTATTTATAGTATAGCACAGTAAGGAAGAATGTTAAGTGTCATGTTCCTTGAGCCAGAGGATGGTGTTGGATCTGAATTGTGGGTATGGAAGGTCTTCCCTGAGGGATGGTGGTAGGGAGTTCCAGAATTGTGCTGCTTTAACAGGAAAGCTGTTCCCTCCAGACATGGTACGTTTGAATCTTGGTGTCATGATGCCTACCTCCAAGGAGCCAGGCCCGACTCAGCAACCCCAGAGGCAGGCATAATTTCCCCCAGGGGAGTGCCAGCGGGCCCAAGCTGGGGCCCTTTCGACACAGTCCTGGCGCCTGAGGCGCCAGGCTCATGTTGGACCCCTGTCCTGGCGCCTTAGGTGCCAGGTTCATAAAGCTAGACATGTGTTCAAGTGTTTTAATGTGCACTTACCTGATGCAGACCATGCTGCTACATCCAGGCCCTCTTGAGGCCTGAATGGAACTACTTTATCTGTGGGACTACTTTCCACCCGGGTGTGGTCGGGGAAGGATACATACCTGATCGGTGGAAGGATACATACCTGGAACTTCTTCCAAAGCTATTTAAACCACGCCCGACCAGCAACTCACGCTTCGCGTTGTTCTGCTCCTCGCAGCTGGACGCTCACCGTGTCAGCTCCTGCATCTGGACTTCAGCCACGCCTGTCAGCATCCTGGGTCACCTGCAAAGGGAGACAAGAAGAGAATTGGTGAGGAAGAAGACCTTACCTGCTAAATCTGCATCACGGAGACATCACACCGACGATCCTGAAAAGGAAGACATCATTTTTAAAAGCATTTCGCTACGATCGCTGCAGCGCTGCATTTCACTCACCTTTCCTGGGCGCCTCCATCTTCAGCAGCGATCATCCAGATCCACAGCCACTTCCCAGAGCCTAGAGAGAAAAAGACAAGAACAAAAGGTGAGAGAAGGAAGGGAATAGGAAAAGCTCAGTTTCCTACTAAGACTTACCTGTTGGGTCATTCCCATTTCATTTCGGGTCTTGCCGCTTCCAGGCATTTTCCGGACCCCGGCCCCTATGGGGAAAAAAGACAAAGGGCCTCAGTACGACCCAGGCGGTAAGTTACCGCCTGGGACGTGACTTTACCACCATGGCGTAAACTACGTTTACGCCATGGTGGTTGGCGGACTTACCGCCCCATTCCGACCTTGGCGGGGCGGTAAGTCCCCAATCCCCATTTACCCTTCCCCATTCCCATTTTTGCCACATAGGGCATAATGGGAGTGGGGAAGGCGTTAATTACGCCACCGTAAATTACGGTGGCGTAATTAACTCCATGGTCCCTTAGCGCCATGGATTTTAACACCTGCTAAAAGCAGGTGTTAAATCCGCCATGGCGCTAAGGGACCTCGTACTCAGGCGGTAAGGGTCGGCGCTGTTTACGGCGCCGTAAACCCCTTACCGCCTGGGTCGTAATGAGGCCCAAAGACATTAGATGAGCGAATGCAAAAACATTACCTGAACGCTCATCTAGGACTTACCCGATCTTTACTGGAACTGCACGTTTCACTTCGGGTCGGCGCCATATCTCTGGCATTCCGAACCCCGGCCCCTAAGGGGAAAAAGACATAAGCATTAGCGCTTGCTGCAATAAGACAATGAACATTATTATTAAGCTTGAACTTTTGAACTTGCAACAGAACTTTTACAGCGCCTGACCTGAATAGTCAAGCTTATTTGGACTCCCATCAAACCTCAATCCAGTGAAGTAACTGGGTTTCAACGCGCCCCTGCATCAGAAGCAGGCTGGAGAACTCATCCTTCCAGACCCTAAGGTGAGACTTCACGGGGAATCGTGGAAGGGTATCGTGGAGGGTTGGAAGAGAGTGGGAGGCTTGAGCATTATTCTGTCAGTAGGTAATACTCCCTTTTCACGCACAGGGGAATATTCCTGCGAGTCAGAGAAGCCAGAGTGGAGGGGCCCTTCCTGTCCATCTTCAGAGTCCTGCGCTTCCCCTTTGAAGAAGCATCAGCACTCGAAGCCAGACCTGCGCCTCCGTGGGATTCAGGTGAGCGTTACAGAACGCGAAGCCTACCCACAATTTCCCACCCGGGCGCCATGGAGACTTCCGAGACTGACCAGCTGGCCCAGCTTTTGGGGGAATTACGGGCAGAGGTGCACTCAGCCTGCCAGGAGACTAACGCTCTCAAAAGAGAACTGATCCTATCCAAGGAAAGAACAGATGACCTGGCCAAAATGTTATTGCAGGCCCAGGCAGGGCACACTCCTTTATCTAATTCCGGAGGTACTTCCACATCAAAGGGTTTGAATAACCCGGTACAAATCAATCTACCTGGACACATGCCTTTGGCCCTGCCTGAACATTTTGCGGGGGATCCCAAGAAATATGCCGTCTTTATGAACCAATGTCGTTTACACTTTCTATGCAGACCCGGAGCCTTCCCTAATGACCAGACCAAGGTAGCCTTTATACTATCTTACCTCAGTGGCGGTGCTGCCGATTGGTCTATTCCATTGGTAAATCAGGATGATCCCATTCTCCAGAATTTTCAGGGCTTCCAGGCCACCATGGAAAGATTGTTCGCTCAACACTCTCAAGGACAGGCCCTTGATAACGAACTGCTATCCTTACGACAAGGTAATCAGGATCTCCTGCCCTACATTGCCACCTTTAATAGACTGGTTGTGGAAACTGGATGGCCAGAAAACAAAAGGATCACATTGTTTCATCGAGGCCTGCGCAGAGAGCTTAAGGATGTTCTAGCTCAGATAGTAAATCCACCCCAGGTCTGCGCAGACTACATAGACTTGGTGGTTCAACTTGATCACAGACTTCAAAATAGAAAAGCAGATCGGTTCAAGTACGAAACCCGAGTACCGATCAAAACCCACGCTAACTCCAAGAGTACCGACGTATCCGAACCTATGCAAATCGGCGGTGTTAAAGGACCATTAACGCAGAAGGAACGAGAGAGAAGGCGGCAAATGCAACTTTGTCTGTACTGCGGGACTTCCGGTCACTTTCTTCGAGATTGTCCGGTTAAACCACCTAAGAAGGTGGTTGGAGCCACTGATAACGATTTATTGACACCTGATTCGGGAAATGACCTAGCCCGACAAGCGTAGGGGTCCGCTTGCCGAGCTTGAAAACAAACTCTTTGACCTCGCATTTTGTCATGCCAATGGTGCTCGTGAACCCAAAACAGCCTCAGCAGTTGCATGCTATAAAAGCATACATCGACAGTGGAGGTATTGGAAATTACATAGACCGTGAATTGGCTTCCAGGATTAAGCTCCCTCTCCGCCCGAAAGTAACCCAAGATGTCATTACTACAGTAGATGGAACCGAAATAGCCTCAGGGCCTGTAACGCATTCCACTGTTGAAATGACACTGGTGGGTCAGGATGGACATTGGGAAGCAATCGTGTTTGATGTGATCAAGGCCCCACAATTTCAAGTAATTCTTGGAATTCCTTGGTTAGAAACACATAATCCAAGAATTGACTGGCGAGCAAAGAAGATAAGTTTTCCTGATTGTGAACCAACTTGTTATCCAAGAAATCCAGCTATGGATCTAGCCTCAGCAACTTCTACCCCTGTACAGATACCGTCAGAATACCAAGAATTCCAAGACGTTTTTCAGAAAGAACAGGCTAACACGTTACCTCCCCATCGATCTTATGATTGCCAAATCGATCTGGTACCCAACGCTCAACTACCTTGTAGTAGGATTTATGCTCTTACGGAACCTGAGAACCTGCATTTGCATCAGTATTTAGATCAGTACCTAGCCAATGGTTTTATTCGCCCGTCCAAGTCTCCTGTCTCTTCAGCTCTGTTCTTCGTGCCGAAAAAAGAGGGCGACCTTAGTACATGTATAGACTATCGCGCCCTAAATCAAATAACGATTAAGAATCGTTATCCTCTGCCCCTGATCCCTGAGCTTATCGACCAGGTGAAAGACGCTTGTGTGTACACCAAGTTAGATCTCCGAGGAGCTTATCACCTGGTGCGTATAAAAGAAGGCGACGAATGGAAGACTGCATTCCGCACCAAATTTGGGCTCTTCGAATATCAGGTGATGCCCTTCGGTTTGTGCAATGCACCTGCCGCCTTTCAGTACTTTATGAATGATGTTCTTCGGGAACTTATCGATGTCTGTGTCATTGTTTATATTGACGACATCCTGGTGTACTCTTCTTCAGAATCCGATCACAGAAAACATGTTAGGGCAGTTCTTGAGAAATTGCGCCAGCACAGATTATTTGCAAAACTCGAAAAATGCGTTTTTCATACCACAGAAGTTGAGTTTCTCGGATTCATCCTGAGACCTCAAGGAGTGCGAATGGGCTCGCGAAAGGTGGACGCCATCCTCAAATGGCCATCTCCTAGCTCGGTGAAGGGAGTTCAGAGCATGCTCGGCTTTGCCAATTTCTATCGAAGATTCATCCCGGAATTTTCCCGAACAGTCCAACCCATCACAGCTCTCCTAAAGAAAAACAAACACTTCGAATGGACTCTTGAGGCCGAACAAGCCTTTCAGGACCTGAAAACCAAATTCACCTCTGCACCTGTATTGAAGCACCCACACCCAGATCTCCCGTACATTGTGGAAACCGACGCATCCAGTTCGGCCATGGGAGCTGTCCTGTCGCAAAGAGACCCAAAAACTAACCAACTACACCCTGTGGCCTTTTGATCCAGAAAATGTTCTCCTCCTGAAATCAACTACGCAATTACCGATAAAGAGTTACTGGCTATTAAATCTGCTTTCAAGGCTTGGCGTCACTACCTTCTCGGGGCAAGACACACCATCACCGTAATTACGGACCACAGAAACTTACAGTATTTAAAGACGGCCAAAGCTCAATCTTCACGACAACTCCAATGGGCTCTATTCTTTGCGGAATTTGATTTTGTAATTACCTATCGCCCTGGCTGCAAGAATGGTAAAGCAGACGCCTTATCCCGGATTGGCATGGAAGAACCTAATTCGAGTTTAGAACCTGTGCCCATCATACCTGAGCAAAGAATCTTAGGCTTAACTTCATTGCAAACTATTGAGGACATCCAAACGCAAGTAAAACAACTTCTAGACTCTTCAACCTTACTGGAATGGAGTCAAAAGGGTCCTCATTACACCGTTAAGGATGATTTACCCTACTTGCAGGAGCGGTTGGTTCTGCCAAGTAAAGAATTGCAAGAACTTGTTATTGCCCATCATCATGAATCATTAATGGAAGGAGACCCTGGTATCGCTAAAACGGAGGAAAAAATCAAACGCCACTTCTGGTGGCCTTCTTGGAGAAAAGACATAAAGTCTTTTGTACTGTCTTGCGGAATTTGCGCCCAAAACAAGGCTCAAAAGAAAACGCCAGCCGGCCTACTTCAACTCTTGGATATTCCACCGGCACCATGGCACACCCTGTCAATGGACTTTATAACTGACCTGCCTCCTTGTGCTGGTTACAACACTATCCTTGTAATTGTGGACCTATTCTCCAAAATGGCCCACTTTATCCCTTTAAAAGGTTTTCCTTCAGCTTCCACCTTGGCCAAGGAATTTCTGGAGAATATAGTTTGCACACATGGTTTCCCTTCCATATTAGTCTCGGATCGTGGAAGTCAATTTATCTCCCATTTTTGGAAGAAGTGTTGCCAACTAGCACAAATAGATGTGCGGTTATCCACCAGCCACCACCCCCAGACCGACGGACAAACCGAGAGAACCAATCAGACTCTCGAGCAATATCTTCGTGCATGTTACACCAATCTGAGTTGAATTGGAAAGACATCCTTTGGATCGCAGAATATGCATACAACAATTCAGTGCATTCTGGAACCGGACAAACCCCTTTTTATACTTTGTATGGTCACCATCCTCGGACCTCTGACCTAGATCCACCTCTGACCCTGGAAATGCCCGCAGTAAATCATCTGCATTCCGCAATAACCCGAGCCTTCAAAGAAGCTGCAACTCATTTACAGCAAGCCAAGAAAAAGTATAAAGAAAACGCTGATTTGCACCGAGGTAAAACTCCTCCTTACCAAGTAGGAGACCAGGTATGGCTAGCAACTAAACATTTACCCCTCAAGGGCCCGCGAACCTTCAATCCCAGATTCATAGGACCTTATCCCATCAAGGCTATAATCAACCCAGTGGCCTTTAAACTGGATTTACCGTCCAACATGCGTATTCATCCAGTTTTTCATGCATCACTTTTGAAGCCAGTACAACCAGGAACCCGACTGTCCAAGCCTCCAGACCCAGTTCAAATTGAAGGGGAATTAGAATTTGAAGTTAAAGACATTTTAGACTCCAAGGTGGTAAAGTCGAAACTCTTCTATCTTGTTGACTGGAAGGGATATGGACCTCAGGAGAGATTGTGGGAGCCTAGTAACCATGTTCATGCACCTCGATTAATACAAAGGTTTCACCGGAGATTTCCGAACAAGCCAAAACCCCCGGAGGGAACAACCTTGGGAGGGGCCTTGAGGGGGGGGGGTACTGTCATGATGCCTACCTCCGAGGAGCCAGGTCCGACCCAGCAACCCCAGAGGCAGGCATCATTTCCCCCAGGGGAGTGCCAGCGGGCCCAAGCTGGGGCCCTTTTGGACGCACAGTCCTGGCGCCTTAGGCGCCAGGCTCATGTTGGACCCCTGTCCTGGCGCCTTAGGCCCCAGGCTCATAAAGCTAGACATGTGTTCAAGTGTTTTAATGTGCACTTACCTGATGCAGACCATGCTGCTACATCCAGGCCCTCTTGAGGCCTGAATGGAACTACTTTACCTGTGGGACTACTTTCCACCCGGGTGTGGTTGGGGAAGGATACATACCTGATCGGTGGAAGGATACATACCTGGAACCTCTTCCAAAGCTATTTAAACCTCGCCCGATCAGCAACTCACGCTTCGCGTTGTTCTGCTCCTCGCAGCTGGACGCTCACCGTGTCAGCTCCTGCATCTGGACTTCAGCCACGCCTTTCAGCATCCTGGGTCACCTGCAAAGGGAGACAAGAAGAGAATTGGTGAGGAAGAAGACCTTACCTGCTAAATCTGCATCACAGAGACATCACACCGACGATCCTGAAAAGGAAGACATCATTTTTAAAAGCATTTCGCTACGATCGCTGCAGCGCTGCATTTCACTCACCTTTCCTGGGCGCCTCCATCTTCAGCAGCGATCATCCAGATCCACAGCCACTTCCCAGAGCCTAGAGAGAAAAAGACAAGAACAAAAGGTGAGAGAAGGAAGGGAATAGGAAAAGCTCAGTTTCCTACTAAGACTTACCTGTTGGGTCATTCCCATTTCATTTCGGGTCTTGCCGCTTCCAGGCATTTTCCGGACCCCAGCCCCTATGGGGAAAAAAGACAAAGACATTAGATGAGCGAATGCAAAAACATTACCTGAACGCTCATCTAGGACTTACCCGATCTTTACTGGAACTGCACATTTCACTTCGGGTCGCGCCATATCTCTGGCATTCCGAACCCCGGCCCCTAAGGGGAAAAAGACATAAGCATTAGCGCTTGCTGCAATAAGACAATGAACATTATTATTAAGCTTGAACTTTTGAACTTGCAACAGAACTTTTACAGCGCCTTACCTGAATAGTCAAGCTTATTTGAACTCCCATCAAACCTCAATCCAGTGAAGTAACTGGGTTTCAACGCGCCCCTGCATCAGAAGCAGGCTGGAGAGCTCATCCTTCCAGACCCTCAGGTGAGACTTCACAGGGAATCGTGGAAGGGTATCGTGGAGGGTTGGAAGAGAGTGGGAGGCTTGAGCATTATTCTGTCAGTAGGTAATACTCCATTTTCACGCACAGGGGAATATTCCTGCGAGTCAGAGAAGCCAGAGTGGAGGGGCCCTTCCTGTCCATCTTCAGAGTCCTGCGCTTCACCTTTGAAGAAGCATCAGCACTCGAAGCCAGACCTGCGCCTCCGTGGGAATCAGGTGAGCGTTACACTTGGCACTAGAAGGAGGTTAGAGTTGACCTTTCTGGAAGGACGGCAGGATGCCGGTCTAGCGAATCTCATTATCAAGTATTGATGGGCAGCTTGGTGGAGGCATTTGTGAGTCAGAGAGACAGATTTGAGGAAAATGTTGTCTTTCTTTCGTTGAAAGCCAATTGACAGATATTCTAGTCTCTGAGATGTGGGCTTTCTTCGGGAGGCTAAGAGCAGCTCTTAAAGCAAAGATTTGAATTTTGTTTGTGATGTATTTGTTGCTGTTGATGCGCATTACAATAGTCCAGCTTGGACAGCATCAAAGCTCTGGCTAAGGTGATACAGTTAATGGGTGAAAGGAATGGTTTGGCTGTTCTAATAAGTTTGCATGTATATGATGTGGCGGATGCCATGGCATTGACTTGTTTTTTCAAGGTAAGTGTGGAGTCTAAATAGAAACTGAGGGTTTTGACCTCCTTGGCTACTGTGATGTTGTTATTGTCAATTATAAAGGAAGAGTAGTTTTGGCCTAGTTTATTAATGTTGGGTGTGGTGCCTACATGAGGAGTTCTGTTTTGTCATCATTCAGGTATAGACCGTGTGAGGCAATCCATGCCTGGATGATGAGATACACTCTATTTACAAAGGCCAAATCCTTGTCATAATCCCCCGTCAACGGAATGAGGATCTGGGTACCATCAGCATAGTTTGTGTAGGTGATACCCAGACCATCTAGAACATCGAAAAGGGGTTTTGTGAAGATGTTGTACAGTGTGGGGGAGACACAAGAGCCCTGAGGCATGCCGCAGGTGATGGGCGTTGGGTCAGCAGCTGCTAGTGGGAAAAGACTTGCATGGTACGATTGTTAAGAAAGCATTGGATCCAGTCGGTTGCCTCTTGGGAAAAGTGGGCTGCCGATTGTAGGTGATTGCAGAGGATCTCATGGTCAACCAGATCAAACGCAGCTAAGAGATCAAGAAGTAGCAGTAATGCTGTCTTACCTTCATCTCTCAGCTCATCTATCTGTGCCTTAAGATCTATGAGTGCAGTCTCAGTTCCCTGCTGAGGTCTGAAGCCTGACTGTCGGACTCCTAGCAGGTGGTAATGTTCAAGGTAGTGTTGGATTTGTTGGTACTCTATTTTATCAAGGATTTTGAGTAGGAACGGCACTGTGGTGATAGGACGGTAGTTGGTGGGAGTGCAGGGATCTAGATTAGGTTTTTTAAGGAGTGGGAGGACCCAAGATTGTTTCAAATTATTAGGTATGATACCTGATGTAAAGGTTGCATTTATTAGTTTGGTGATAAACGGTGCAAGTTCACGAGCTGCATCTTTTATCAATTGTGCAGGGCATAGGTCCCCATGGCAATTCGAAGGTTTGAGAGTAAGAATGACATTTTCAACCTCTTTGGTGGATACTTTACGGAAGTTAAAGTGGGGAGGAGGCACCGGAGGAGGCGTCAGGATGGAGCTAGTGTTGCTGGATTTAGAGGTGGAGAGAAGGGAGTCTTTTTTGATACTAATCTTAGTTTGCAGGGAGGTAATTTTATTAGCTAGAGCATTTTGTATACATGTGCAGCAATTTTTATCCTTGAGGCAAGAGTCAGGCGTCTGGACAGGGGATTCTACCTCTTTCAGAATTACAAAAAGCTCTTTGGTGCTAGATTTGGCTTGAGAAATTCGAAGGTTATAGGATGTTTGTTTAGCAAGGATGATTTCTTTTTTATACTGGGAGGCTAGTTTGCTCAGGTTTTTCTTATTGTTTTCTGAAGGATCTGCCCTCCAGATTTTTTCGCAGCATCGTTTCTCCTGTCTGATAGCCTAAAGATGGGGAGAGAACCAGGTATTCACATGTTTGCGAGGTTTACTCTTTCTCATCTTCAGTGGTGCTATGTCATCAAGGGATGATAGCATTACTTTATTATACTTGTCTACCATAGTGGAAGGATCTGTGTAGTCCGGAATGGCGTTAAGAGTAGGTAGGATCAAGGGGATAAGGTTTTCAGGAGTAATGTTTCTTTTGTTTCTGGTCGGGACAGCTGGAGTTATACTGTCAGGTTGCGATGGTACAGCCTCTAAGGAGAATGTGATCAAGTAATGATCAGACCAAGGCTGTGGTATTATAGATGAGACCAAAATTGGGCAATTGTGCACAGCTAACCAATCAAGAGTTCTACCTTTGATGTAGGTAGGATCTGTGATCTTCTGGGTAAAGCCTAATTCCTCTAAGGTGTTACTAATTAACGTGGCATTAGAATCTAAAGGGTCACTGAGACCAAGGTTAAAGTCTCCTAATAGGATGCTTTGGGAGGAGTTCTTGAGATTGTTTGATAGGATGTTTGCAAGATCCTCTTCAAAAGATCTTAAAGGGCCTGGGGGTCAGTATATGAGGTGAATAGATACAGACTGCGTATTTGATAGGGTTAACTTAGCAGTTAGGGATTCACATGAGCCTCTGTTGTGGGGTGGAGAAAGTTTCAATGTTAGTTTAGTTTTAGCTATTATGGCAAGTCCTCCACCTCGAGAGGTGGTACGATCAAGTCTTAGTAGGGTATAATCGTCTGGTAGGGCTAGTATAATTGCTGGACCAGCTGTTGGGTGGAGCCAAGATTCTGTAACAGCTAGGAAGTCTAAATCTTCATTATGTAGTAGGTCGGCTATATCTGTTGCATGGGCTACCATAGAGCGGGCGTTTATAAGTGCGCCATTTGTCCCAGACTGTACTGGTTTCAAGAATGATGGCTGAATTTTATGAGTGCCTTTCGAGGAGAGGATAGTCTCTTGGAATCGTCTGCTGTTAAGTTGAAGAGGGTGCTGGGAGTGGCTAGTATTGCGAGGACTGATAGTGGCATTACTTTGCGCTGATTTGGTTAAAGGGTCATAGAGCCTTCAGAGTCTGGCACGTAGTTTGAGGTTCCTCTGAAGAAGAGTGCAGGGTGTAGTGATCATGTCAATCTGTTTAAGGAAGTTATACGCTGGCGCGAGTGGGAGTGAGTTTAGTAGCAAAGTATGATACTGTAGACTGATAATATATAGAAGTGATCTAAGTAGAACAGTGTAAAGCAATGGGATATACATTGTGTATGTGGAGCTAGTTAGGTATTATGCAGTGTGGGGCTACTGGCAATTATCATATGTGGTAGCGTGGGTCTAGCAGTTCTGGTAGAGTAGGATGCATAAAAGCCAGGTGCTATACAGTGGGGGCTAAGCAGATACCACACATGATAAGGTAGTAATTTGCAGTGGGAGCCAGAAAGGCAGTAGTTCAGTGCACAGACAATAGATTACCTAGATTCGAATTTTGCAGTGCAATAGATCACCTAGATTCGAATTTTGCAGTGGGAGCCAGAAAGGCAGTAGTTGAAAATGCACAAACAATAGATCACCTAGATTCGAATTTTGCAGTGGGAGCCAGAAAGACAGTAGTTCAAAATGCATAAACAATAGATCACCTAGATTCGAATTTTGCAGTGGGAGCCAGAAAGGCAGTAGTTCAAAATGCACAAACAATAGATCACCTAGATACAAATTAGCAATGAGGATTGAGCAGGGTGTAAATGTACAGCAAAATGCAGAGTGCGCAGTCAAGGGTGCATCTGGCGTCAGGCTATGAAGTAGAGGCTATCGCTGAATAGCACTCAGTATTAGCCATAAAGTAATGGGACACCTAAGTCCAATTCGTACATTGCGGTTTAGAATGATATATGAGTGGCAGCAAACAAGCATTCAAAATCTGATTAGGCACAGGTTATTGAAGCAAGAGTTGCACAGTAATGAGAAGGCATGGCGAGTGTAGGTGGAGTAATGCAAGGGGACTGTAGGTTCCGGGTGGCTAGTTATATTGAGAGTGCAGAGGCAGTAAGTTTAGGCAGTCATAGGTTACTCACAGTCTCAGGAGCACGAACAGGGGGTATGGCCCTGGGCTCTGGTCAGCTTGGGACAGTCTCAGGACAGTTGCTGGCCTTGCCCTCAGGGCCTTTCCAGGAAGGGCCAGCTTACGCCTCCCGGCGTCGCATAGGAGGAAAAGTAGGCTGCAGAAGCCAATCATCAGGCATCTCTCGTCAGATGAGGAAGTAAGGTGCAAGGAAAGATTCAAATGGCACGGGCAGCCATCTTGGAGTTGTTTCAACTTGTGTGCTGCAATGGCGACCTTGTGGCAATGGCACAGCCAGATGGGTGGTCGCAGCTTAAACTGGGTTGCACATATGATAAAGAACGTGCGTTTCAATTTGCATTATTATAAAGATAAAAATGCTGCTAGCGGTTACTGCGCCTAACGCCCTAATAGTAACCAAGTAAATAAGCAAAATTCTATAGCTTGTAGTGCCATACCTTAGTGCGATCCTGCACTAGGGTGGCAGCTGAGGTCCACTGCTCCTGCCGTGGACAGGAGCTCCTGCTACCGCTCGGATGAAATTACGAGTGTCCTGATCTCTGGACATTGTTGGTTTTCCTCACGGAGCCCGGCTCACGCCTCCCAGCGTATTCCTTCCATAGGAGGAAAAGTAGGCTGCAGAAGCCAATCATCAGGCGCCTCTCGTCAGATGAGGAAGTAAGGTGCAAGGAAAGATTCAAATGGCACGGGCGGCCATCTTGGAGTTGTTTCAACTTGTGTGCTGCAATGGCGACCTTGTGGCAATGGCACAGCCAGATGGGTGGTCGCAGCTTAAACTGGGTTGCAACTATGATAAAGTAGATATGTTGAAAAAGATCTACAACAAATTGTGTAAATTCTTGCTTCTCCCACTTCTCCGCTTTTATTTGTTGAAGGTGGAACCAACCATACTATATCTTTTGTATACGATGATGGTAGACCTGGGCATATACCTAAACACACTACAGGGATTGATTTGGAAGGAGGCCCAAGGTTTATCAGAGTGAAGCCCAAATGCTTCCATAAGACATATATTGGGGTTGACTTCTTTCCAATTCAGGGCTTCCCAGAGACAGCTCTCATGTTATTCACAGCTATTGTGCCCCCTAGCTAACTCACTATAAATCGACCTGGGCGAAATACTATCAGTAAAACATTTACATTTTATAAATGCCTTCACTGTCAACATGACATCCAGTCATCAGAAGAGGAACTCACTCTTAGGCTGGCAACGGCCAAACACAAATTGTACAGGCTGGATTGGTCCAACACCATAGATCAGCTGGATTCTTATAGGAGCTAGACATAGTATGCTAAATTTCCAAGGAAAAGGGAGGTCATACCTAAATATGTCTATCTCTTCCCTTGTAATAAAGCACATAGCCTATATTTGTGTTTTGGCTAAACCAACTCCCGACTTTAGAATGCACTGGGTGTTGGTTAGGTGACGGGTTACGGCCACTTCATTTTAGATTCTGTGCTAACACCACTATCATAGAAACTCTTAAACACCTGGTACTCTCTTGTCCTACATTGACTGGTATTCGAACACATAACTACAGGACAGCCATTTTGGAGGGTACAAACTGGCTAGGACACATGTTCTAGGCCAGCTTGATGAGGGGGCGAGGGGGAATGTTTCCTTGATTTTGGCTTTGTATAGGTTTCTGACACACATTTCTGTTATCTTGCAAGAGAGACTCTAGCTGTCACATAATTGACTTGACTGTTGTTTCGCTGCATTGATGGATGTTTCCTCTCTTTTTTTTCGCAATCATTCAGCTCTTTCCTCTCGCACACATCATCCAAGTATTAAATGCTTTATGTTCTTTTTTTACTCTGATGATTTATGATGTTTTATTTTTTCTTTGTATACTGTGTTTGATTAAAATAAAATGTGTTGTGAAAAGTTTAAACTTCAAACCAAACCACAATAAAACATTTTTTTTAAAGACTAAGGGAAATATAGTTTGCCAGTACTGACAGTTTGAAGGACTAATCCGTTTGCCCATAACATGTGAGCAAAAGTCCAGTGAAGTGTGGCTGAAGGCTTCACTTCACTGAAAAAAGACAGGATAAGGTGTACAAACAAAAGCAAAACATTTGGGGGTCCTTAAAATAGGGAGGTAAAGTTGCCAAAAGGGAAAGCATTCCTAAAATGCCGTTAAACGAAATCTGCTTGAATTCCTCATTGACACTGGTGCCACAGTAAATGGAATTAGTGAAAAAGAATATGCAAGGGTGTTTTCTTAGCATCCTGTTCATAGAAAAACAGGAATGCACAATTCAACATTCATGTTATTTTAGTAGATGTCCAAGGAGGCTGCATTCTTAGCTTTAAGTCAGCAATAGAAATGGGACTCGTTTACATCATGTAACGTCTTGTGACAGCCTACACATCCAGAGATACGGATATAGGCATCAAATTGTTCTGTTCACTCTTACAAGGAGTATGCAAACTATAGGACATACAGAGACAAAAACAGTAAAAGCTGTTGCACAGCACTACCAATAGATTCCCCTAAATATACAGTTGCAAGAAGAGGATGAACTGCAAACATATCATTGAACCAGTTTTACAAAGGTAGCGGGCGCCCCTCTCTCGCAAGAACAGACATGATAACCTGTTCAGTGGTTATTAACCACTTGAGAGTTCGCAGCCACTGCTTTTACTCACTGTGCCTTTCACAGATGGGTAATATCCATTTGCATATCAGTCTTTGTCCTGCCCAGGGGCAGTCCAGCACCGAAATACAATGGCAATTCCAATCTGAACGAGAGTACCACCAGCAACCCCATACACGTGTTTCACCCTTGTTGGGGATCATCAGTGAGGTGAAGCTGATGCCTCTCTAAGCACAGTGAGAGGGAGACCACGTCTGGTTGCCCCCAGGAGACCTAGGGTTACCAATCCCAGGTTCCTTAAAAAATAGTTTTACAAAGATAGCGGGCGCCCCTCTCTCGCAAGAACAGACATGATAACCTGTTCAGTGGTTATTAACCACTTGAGAGTTCGCAGCCACTGCTTTTACTCACTGTGCCTTTCACAGATGGGTAATATCCATTTGCATATCAGTCTTTGTCCTGCCCAGCGGCAGTCCAGCACCGAAATACAATGGCAATTCCAATCTGAACGAGAGTACCACCAGCAACCCCATACACGTGTTTCACCCTTGTTGGGGATCATCAGTGAGGTGAAGCTGATGCCTCTCTAAGCACAGTGAGAGGGAGACCACGTCTGGTTGCCCCCAGGAGACCTAGGGTTACCAATCCCAGGTTCCTTAAAAAATAGTTTTACAAAGGTAGCGGGCGCCCCTCTCTCGCAAGAACAGACATGATAACCTGTTCAGTGGTTATTAACCACTTGAGAGTTCGCAGCCACTGCTTTTACTCACTGTGCCTTTCACAGATGGGTAATATCCATTTGCATATCAGTCTTTGTCCTGCCCAGGGGCAGTCCAGCACCGAAATACAATGGCAATTCCAATCTGAACGAGAGTGCCACCAGCAACCCCATACACGTGTTTCACCCTTGTTGGGGATCATCAGTGAGGTGAAGCTGATGCCTCTCTAAGCACAGTGAGAGGGAGACCACGTCTGGTTGCCCCCAGGAGACCTAGGGTTACCAATCCCAGGTTCCTTAAAAAATAGTTTTACAAAGGTAGCGGGCGCCCCTCTCTCATTGAACCAGTCAAAGGCCACACACATTGGGTATCGCCAATCATACCTGTCTCAAAAAGAGTGTGGTGGGCGTATTTCCTTATGAATCTACATGCGCACTCCCAAACAAGCCCTAGAATTGGGGAAGCATCTTGCTCCCAGAATGATTGATATGATGCATTTATTGCACTGTGCTACTGTTTTCTCTAAACTGGAAGTCAATAAAGGATAACACCAGCTGGAACTCCACCGCTCTTGCAGATGTAACACAGCTTCCACAACAGTGTAGGAGGATTCAGTTATAATAACGCAGAGGACAAAAATTGAAGTTGCAAGCTACTAGCCAGCCATCGAAAAGTCACTCACCACCTCCATTCTATACATACACACAACACAGCATTTCTTACTCGCCAAGAGTCAAATATCACAAGCCATTGGCTAGTGGTGAGTGCCCATTTGCACCCTGATAACGCCTAAGCGTCTATGTTTTGTCACCGGCAGAGATCTTCCAGTATGAAATCCACGAAATGATTAGGCACGTTCCGTAGTGCCTCAATTCTAGTGATAACATCTTGGTTTTCGATACCTCACAAGTAGCTTTTGAAGTCCCCTAAAGTACAGTATGTTTATCTCTAGAGGAGGAACACCTAACCCTCATGAAAACAAATGTAAATTCAACAAAGCAATACTTAATTTCTTAGCACATAGATTTTCAAACAATGGACAAGGTACAAACACTTATATAAATGCCCACTTCTACAAATGTGTCAGCAGTACGATCATTTTTGTGGATGGTAAGCTAATGCGCCTAGTACATCAAATATTTTGCCTCAATAAGCACACCTCTGCTTTTGGTCACAGAGCTAGTCCAATGTATGGCATACTTAGTTTCAGACGTATCCTCTGAACTCACTGTTGGTGCTTTTCCAGTAGGATTTGACACTACTTTGACTCAACATAAAGCAGAACTGTCTTCCCCATGACAAAGTATTTCATATTCAAGCTGTGGTCTCAGCGTGACAGAACAGACCTACTCTCAGGTAGAGAAGGACGTCTGGTGGTTGTGTGGGCCGTGAGCCAGTGGCTCAATTAGGATTTCTGCTGCCCTAGGCCCAAATGAGTGCATGCCCCCCACCCCAACTTTACTCAACCTCTGCCAGGCTCTACACTTTCACCGGATTCCACCCCTTCAACAAACTCTGTCCGCATTGTCCAAACTACACCCCTTCCTCCCCATTTGGTCTCCATCACAGTATGAGGACATTTTACAGTTGCAGGGATTAGGAAGTTATTGCTTCCTTCCTATTAATTCAAGTTTGTCATCTTCTATGTTATATTAGTTGAAAGAGTGTTTTCAGATCTCTACTGCCCAAGATTTGGAGAAGACAGTGTGTTCTACAGTTGAGTGCACTAGAGGGAATTGTTACGGCTAATTGTCTACTTTCGGTTTAATCCGAAAACAATCTTTTAGCGGAAGTGATAAGAACATAAGCTGTTTGCCAACTGGACACAAGTGAGAGAAGTTTGGAATGAGGAATTTCAGTTAAAAAGCTAATATCTGGTTTCTCTCACAAATTGCCTGCTGTCACTCTAAGAGATGCACCTAGACTGGTCTGTAATGTTAATACAACATAGCTACATTTCTACATCCGGTCTTGTCAAATGGTAAAGGTTACATATAAAATATATGCAAGTGGTACAGGCACATCTCATAAATATGTTGAATACAATGAACTCAACACCCTTATCATGGTTACTGCTCTTGTGTTAGGCTGTTATACCTCCAATCCCTTTTAAAATAAAATAGGGCAAAATCATACGTGAAGTGTGTAAACTCTGCCTGGGCATAGACACCTCAGTAGAGTAAAGACAGTTGGAGAAGGTTCTTGAAATCTTTGGCTGTGCATTCTCACTGTGGAGTAATGGATAAGGGCAACACTGAACAATCGTGTGTGGGAAGCAACAGCATTCCTCGTAGCTGCACAATGAAAGAACCTTTAATAACAAATGAAGTGATACATACTGTTTACATCATTGCTGTGTGTGCAATTGTCCAAAATACCCAATACTCTAAGAGTAAAACTGATCAATGGATTGGGCGTTCCAGCACAATATTACCTTTGTGGGTGTGGTTTAGGGTACAAGTATTGCCTGCTTGCATTTAAGGCAATTTAAAATTTAAAATGGTTGTTTGCTCCGTAGAGTTGGTTGGACTGCACAAACATAGGAACATTTTGAGATTTGTGGGTATAGATATAGATGTCCGCTGTCATTTGAAGTACTGTTTCACAGTGAAAGTCCTACCTTGTATTTAAAATATAATTAATGTAAAGATTATAAACAAGGTATGCAGTGTGTGACATAATTTGCATTTGGTTCTCCTGGTAGTACTTACTGTGCAGCAGAATGTCATCAAAGATAGATGATAAAACCAGCAGGGGTGCCATTTGCCTGCTTAGCATAGAGCAGCTTCTGTAAAGATGGCTGAATGGATATCTTTGCGGGACACCTTAACAGCTGTGAACCAGTATGTACCTTTGGCACACAGTTTTTGTTCTCACCTTTCTATGGCTTTGAGTTCCCTTTAACAGGTTTCTTGATACTTACGCCTTCAGATTTATTGTTCGCCATTTTAACTTCTCTATGATGTATTTCGTGCTTGCACTTTTTGGGCAGCCACAGAAATGTGAGGCTTGGGGAAGAACATTAGTGCTTGCTTCTGAATATCATTTAAGTGCCATCTGTGGGAACTCTGTGCTTGACTTAAGCATAGGCATGCGTTTAATATTGTAAAAAGCTTTACTTTTCTGACGGGAAAGCCCTAATTTTTGCAATGGTTTCAAAAAATGCATGTCGTGTATTTGAATATAAAAGTGATTGCTTAACACAGGGTATGTGTGTATTCATTAGAAAGAACTCCAAAAATAATGTGAAGTGGCACCAATAACACCAATGAGGTTTGGCATATTAAAGAGCATTTTGGGAAGATGAGAATGACCAAAGAGCTTTATATCTGGCATATATGTCTATGAGAGCTGTATGACTGAAACACTAAATACCTAAAGCACGTTGGGCTTGGTACGCATTTCCTTTTTTATATATATACATAAATAAAAGTCACCCTAGCAATAAAGCTATTGTAAACATCAAGCATATATACAAGTTTGACCATCAAAGCCTTTAGCTGTCAGAGTAGAATGACTGGTAACAGCTCTGATTTACTCTCTGTGTTGTGTATTAGCCAGACTCTGAGAAACAAAATTGGCTTTATATTTTTTTTTTTAAAATGACCTCCAGTAAATTGAAAATAAAATACTGCTCAATCTGCCACCCTAGATGGCCTTGTTGTAAATATGTCTATGCGAGCGCTATAAATTATTCTTTATATGGCAACATTTTCACAATCATTATGGACAATCAAGCACGTATAACTATTTATGGCAGACACAATGCCAATATGCCTCCTAGAATTGCGTGTTGGGGGTTACGTTTACAAGAGTATAAATTTGACAATATCCATTAGCCGGGGAAAAGAAGATAATCCAGCAAATTGCCTGTCTGGTTATTCTCTGCCTATAACACTGGAAGCAAGGACCTCGAAAGCTGAACAATACATACACATGCATGTCCACAAGTCAAAACCCTCAGCCTAGGAGCATCCATGGATCCCAGGATGAGCTCAGTGATGGAACTCATTTGGTCAGAGACGTGGTTTAACATTAATGTCACAACCACCCTGATGCCAGCTTTGGACAACAGTGCATTGGAAGTGTTTTCTCTAATTCAGGATGAATTGTCCATCAGAGAATTGTCACTACAAAATGTCTATTAGGCCAAAGAGTATGGTACCACAGAAAGGATTCTCTACTAGAATCTGCCCTAAATTATTATTCCATTTCCTGATCCTCTAGAAATGACATTGACCTCAGCTGTCTGGGAAGAAGTGGCAATTGATCCATGTAGGCATATGCCAAATCGCACTTATATTCTAGTGTTCCATTATCCTGATCTACCAAAAATCACATCCACAGCTGCTAATTGTGTGATTCCAGCCCTAGATACAATGTTTGCAGCTTACAGATTTCCCAGGGTGATAAAATCTGACAATGGCCCTACACTGAGTGGTCAGGATTGTGCCTTGCTCGCTGAATATTCAGAGCTCCACCATCACAGGATTACATCTCTTTGGGCACAAGGACATGAAACTGTAGAAAGATGTATAATAAACCTTAGAGGGACATTGGTGATAAGTCACACTACCAAAGGATCATTAAGGAAAGCACTATGTAATTTATTACAGGGCTACCGCAACACTCAACACAGAACTACTGTCAAATTTCCCTCCAAACTGCCAGTCAGTAGAAGCATTTGTACAAGAATGCCTCACACCCCGAAGGCAGGGGCGATCAATAAGGACACACTATGGGATATCCAGTAATGAGATGCTACCTGCAAGAAAAAGATTATAAATGTATTCAGACAAACAACGAGAAGCAAGGACATGATTATTTAGTCAAATAGATCAATGTCACAGATGGCAGAAGAACTAATCCAAGCCTCTAAGAAGGTTGAAGGATGTTTATTGAAAATGTGTGGGGCCCGAGGGCTTGTCCTCTCTCTCTCATATTGTTTAACACCACTCAGGTTAGTAAATACAGAAGATTGACCCAATGTCAAAGTCTGCCTTATACTAGATGTATAGACCTAAAGGCAGGTTGCCTTCTCTATCTAAACTGCATGAGGGATTTCCTAACTATCCCTACACTATCCAGTTGTTAGTGCTCTAACAGAATAGGGAAATGTGCCTTTCAGATACCCGCTTGGATTCTATCATGCTCATGCTCTTTCCTCCTCTCCTTTCTTCTACTCTCCTCCTCCAACTTCACTAATTTCATAGCACTAGTCCCACTATTCTGCTGTCCCTCTGATTTCTCTTACTCCTTCTAAGATTTACCACTACCCTTTGTTGTAACTATCTGCTCTCTGGTCCTATTATTCTCTCCTACCTATTATCACTCCCTCCTCCCCACTACCACTCCCTCCTCCACACTACTGCTCCCTCCTCCACACTACTAATTCCTCTCTGCCCACCTACTACTCATTCACACTCTTCTCACCCAGTTATATTCAGTTCATTGTTACTCCTTACTAATGTATGTATGTATCTAATAACACTTTCCACACTAGCACCCACACTCACATTGCAGCACCACTTGCACTCACTATCCAATACCTCATCTTCTCCAGAAAATGCCTCCACAACTCGCTGTTTTTTCCATCCTCCTTCTAGCCTCTTGATCCACCACCTCCACCACTTCTGCCCTCTCCCGAACAACGCACACCTTCTTGTTTCCTGTCCTCCCTTTTATGCTTCCATTCCTGTCTCCATTGATTTCCTGTCCTTGGCCAAACTGGTCCTATCAAAACATCTATGTTTCATAGATTCAGGCGCACAGTTGGTGCTGGAGTTCTTCTGCTGCTGCTCTTGGTTCATGACAGTTTTGCTATTTCTGTGAGCAACAGAAAGAGTCTGGTGAGCAATCGCTTTATAAGGCATAATGTGATGCAATTGTGGACTGCATAAATGCACTTTTTGTGCACTGCACTCCCACATCTTCTCCCCGCTATTAACAACATAGCCAGTAATACAGACCCTAACTTATTAGTGGAGGTCTTCAACAGCACTATGACCAAGGCCTTGGACACTATTGCACCTGTCAAACTCCGTAAAGGTATACAGAAATCTCACCTTAATGCTTGGTTCACACCCCAACTTGAAGAATTAAGACTCCAAAAAAGAAAGCTTCAATCGACTTGGCGCCACTCTCCCACGGACGAGAATAAAGCCAAGCTAACAACCTCTGCAAACTGTACAAGAATGAAATAATTAGCACAAAAAAGAATATATTTAACTACAGAATATCTTAGGCGAAGTCGGACACCAAGGAACTATTTTCTATCCTTCGGGAAATGGAATCACCGATACCACAGGCTGACAACACTCCCAAGGATAAGCCTTGGTGTACTGACATACAAAATGCTCTATCGAACAAAATCACCTCCCTCCAACTTAAAATAGCTAAAAAGAAAGCCTCACTGCTCTTACCTGAGCAGCAAGCCCCTCTAGTCACACTGGACAGTACCACCCCACCCTTCAGCTTCAAGAACATTTCTATCTCTGAGACAGAAAAAATCATACTCTCGTTAAAACCCTCAAACTGCAAAGGAGACAACTGCCCGGCCCAAATTATAAAGGATGCAGCTAAAGACCTAGACCCTTTCATCTCGAAGCTCATCAATGCCTCATTCAAGACGAACTCAGTGCCTAATAATCTCAAAGAATCTTGGGTGCTCCCACTGCTTAAAAAACAATCATTAGACCCCTCCATCCCGACCAACTACATACCCATGACCACAATCCCCTTCTTACTTAAAATTAGCGATAGAGTATCTTTCCTGCAAATACAGACTACCTGGAAGTCCACCACCTATTCGGATCACGCCAGTCTGGCTTCCGCCCTCGCCATGGCACAGAAACAGCCTTAATAAACCTCAAGTCCCAAACCTCAAGTCCTTGAAAAGGTGCTCCGTTGTCTGAACGAATCGTGTTCGGGAGTCAATACCTCTTTGATGAATGCTGTGGGTGCCGGTGCCGTGATGAGGCGTGAGTTGAGCTGGCGGTGAGTGGGCTGCAGCCTGCAGGCTGCATGCAAGCCAGCCAAGGTAATATATTGTAACCTGGCTGGCTCAACACCGGCCCACTTGGGGGCCGGTTTCTGTCCAGTGCCCACGCCACGCATGGGCTAGCTCAAACAGGCCCAGGCGTGGCAGAAACTGGCCCCCAAGGGGCCAATCCGACCCTGCTTGATGGTGTTCTGGAAAACATCAGCCGCAGATTAGCCTACGAAGCTGAGCCTTATGTCCTGGAACAGGCTGATGTGTGAGGAGAATATCATGAAGGATCATGACTCTGCATGTAGTAGCCCCTGGTGATAGCCTGCTCTCAGGTCTATGGTGGAGAACACTACTGCCTGTTGTATGTCCGACAATATGTCATCGAGAGTGGGCGTAGGGTTCTGTTCCATACTGATGGCTCTTTGGGGGAGACACATGTCCATGCATATCTATACTTAGCCCGGTTGCTTGTGTTTTGGGTCCAACACTATCGGGGACACCCAGTGCGCAGGACCCTGCACTCTCTAGATGATGTCTGCTTGTTCCATGTGCACCAGTTCCTCATCCACCTTCTTTCATAGGTGGAACAGTATGTGCCTGTGTCGCATTGTGACTGGTTGGTTCGTCTCGTCCACATGGAGCCGCACCTCTTGCACTTTCAGGCATCCCATGCCTTCGAACAGTCCATTGTATTCCTCACATAGCCGGTCCACATCTGCGAGATACACTTGGAATGCAAAGTGTACTAGGACTGATATTTCTGCTGTCACTCAAATCAAGAGTGTGTCTTTCGCTTATCAGGTGATACAAAAAGTTGCCGTGGTGCATTGGTTGTTGTGCTCCTCAGTCGCCTGAAACACCCCCATAGGTAAAAATGCCTATTGGGGGTTGGGTGTAGCATGGAATATTGGGCCGCTGGCATGACGTTGACTGATGCACCAGTGTCGATCAGCACCAGTGTCGATCAGCACCAGTATCTGCATGGCCAGTATAGTCACTGTGCAGCGTGGCTGATGTCTGCTCTGTTGCATGCACAGTGCTAGCACTGAAATAAAGAAAACCTCTTCTGTGTCACTCACATCGACGGATGCAATTTCCACCTGCGGGTAGTAATCTGCCACAGAAGCTGTGTCAGGTCCTGTGTTGTCATCTGACAGAGTGACCAATTTCACTGCTCTGCCCCTTTGTGGTGGTAGGGTTCTCGGGGGTGCTGTGATTGGCCATGGGGCCCTGCAGACGTAGGCAAAGTGTCCCATCTTTCCACAACAGTCTCACTGGCGACCCGATGCCAGGCAGCTGTCTGCATGTGGCAATGCCCCTTCACAGTTGTCTTCGTTTCTTGATGTATTCTGTGCTGGATGCAGCTTCTCCTATTTGTACCATGTGGACTTCTGAGGGGATGAGTTGATCGCTCGTGATTCCCCTACCTTCAGTCCCTTCATCAGTTCCTCCATGTAGGTTGCTCTCAATGCCGCTAATTCCTGGATCCTACCCAATTCCAGTATTCTCACCAGTAGTAACCCTGGTTCATAGCTAGTTGGAAGAGCACTTTTGTATAATCTGCCTGCGCAACTCCCCCTCCTTGTCAGGGAATGTGCACATTGCTGCTAGTTGGCATATTTGGAAGTAAAATCCTTCAAGGGTTTTGTTTGCGCTGCTTTCAGCTGAACCCGCTCGTAGTCCACGTTCACCAATGGGGTGAAGTAATTGCTCAGAGCTCTACCTGCATTTGCATAGGAGCCATCGCCCTACGGCAGGGTCTTGAACAGTTTGTGTACATCGCTTCCTTTATAGAACAGGAGCATGGACTTCTTACGGGCATATTTCATAACACTCGCCACATCAAAAAAACATTTAGATCCCTTCCACCCAGACCATCCACTTGGGGCCCAGTATAGCCGGCAGATCCCACACATATTCTGGGACTGGGAAGTTATGGAACTGCGAGCTGTGATTTTGGTGCTCAACCTGCGGTGCTCTACTGCGTAGGTTTGTGGCACTCCTCACTGGGGTCGTGGACAATGACACAATATCCCTGCAGGTGCCTGTACATTGTGGTGCATAGATGTGTGGTGTAGTGTTCCACCAAGTCAGACGGCGTCAGGGGTTTACTGTGCTCACAGCTGCCAATGGCAAGGAGTGTCAGGCTGCAAACGTTTTCCCAGCTCCTTTATGTCCCCCGACGGGGCAAAATCCAAGAACCGAATGGAACTCTTCAAAAGCAAAGACAACAAACTTATTAGGAAAACACCCAACAAAGTCAGATTCATCACAAACTACAGTACCAACATGCATATACTCACCAAAGTACTAAGCAAGCACTGGAACATACTACAATTAGACAACCAACTCAGAAACTACATAGATTCAAAACCAGCAATCACCTATCGGAAAGCAACCGCAATCAAAAGCCAAGTGAGTCCCAGTTTCATGAGACTGGACAAAAAAGCAAACACATTGGAACAATCATGGAACCTAACAACAGTACGAGGCGATTTCAAATGTGGACATAGTAAGATATGCCCACACATGATGAATGGGCTCCAAAATATCGATCTTCCAAATGGTACTAAGCGAGAGATTAGACAGCTGGTAAATTGCATACTAATTATGTGGTGTATGGAATACAGTGTCCATGCCAAGAATGGTATATAGGAAGCACAATTGGCAAGATGAAGATCAGGATTTTGGAACATTTAAGAAACATAAAAAATAAGGACATTGGTCACCCGTTGGTGGAACACTTTACAACAGAGAACGCAGACGGCAAATTAAATAAACAAAAATGTGTAGGATTAGAAAGTATTCACTACCTGCCCAGAGGTGGAACAGAAAACGACTTCTCTGCCAGAGAGAGGAGGAATGGATACACATTATGGACACTTGTTTTTCTGGCTTAAACCAGGAAAATTACCTGTACAATTTTCTGTAATCAGAAGGACTGTATAAAACAAATAATAATAAAAAATCCTTTTGGGACAAATGTTCTATCAAAAGAATACCCACAATACCTAGTAGAAGAAAATAATAGAATTCCAAATAACCCCTATTTGTAAGCTCCTATCCAACAACACTCCATAAAAGGCACTGCAGAACAAATCTCTAAACGTGAGAATTAGAATCAAGTCCCCCATTAATTTCTTTAATGATACAACACAAACAACAAATTTGACATTTCAAACTAGTCTCTTTACAATAAATTATATCTGGTATCAACTGCAGCAAATAAACTAGCGCTACAATTTGGCTAATTCAAATTAGTCTAATTTCTATGAATAATAATGAGTATTGTCTGCAGCTAATTACTAGCGTTACACTCATTTATTATTATTCTTTCCGGGCTGCTCATGCAATATCGTTAATAACACAGACAAACAGAGGTAAATCACCACTAGCAACATGGCGGTTAGCCATGTGATTAAGACAAACGTCATCGCACATAGGACGCACGCGCAATGATGTCAGACGCGTAAACAAAGTACCGGCCACTTTGGAAAGCCGCATCCTACAGGATCGGCACTTACTAAGCTCACAGCTGGACAAAAACGATCAAGCAAGCATTTCTACATTCCGGGTAAGTGTATTTGATTAGTAACAATTAGTTCCAACGAATTAAGGACGTTAGAGATGTAATTTAGGATACTTAAAAAAAAATCTTAACACAGTGCATTTATCAACTCTATTCCACAGGGGCTTATCACCTAACAAGGGAATCCCCCATAATCTTCAAAGGTATATTTGTCCAGGAACACCAGTGGGTGAGTCAACTCTATTCACTCTTTATCATTGAAGGTAGTAGTCTAATTATACAATTTATGCATATCACTTTGTCTGATTGAAAATACCTATATTTATCAACAGACACTAAAACAATCAACCATAGGACATTGGATCTTGACAACTCATAGCCAATTGGTATATTTGGCCAGGAATACCAGTAGATAGTAAAACAATAAACCACAGGACATTGTATCTACACAAACCAGACCAGAGCAACTTATTTCCTCCTGAAGAGCCATTTTAACCAGGATGGTGAAACACGTGCAGAGGATAACCATATGAGAGGACAACCATAACCGTGTGAGAAATGGATAATTACATAAGACAATCAAGCAATCCAATATATGATTAACTGAGGAAAATCATGCGAGAAAGAACAAGCAATCTAATATATGACAAACTGAGGAACACTGCATGAGAAAGAAGACAATTATATGAAGAAACTAAGCAATCCAATATATGATAAACTGAGTTTTGCCACATATAAAGCAGTATCAGCAACAATCAGTAAAAAGCTGAATAAAGTCTAACTTTGTTACCAATCTAGTACCATTTTAATCCTGAGTGGGCCGTGTGCTGCGAGTCCATATGCTTGCTGCAGTCCACTCTGAGCACACAGGCGACACACGCTGCAGCATGCATGATGACGGGGAAGCTTGCTGGCAAATCTTTTACAAAAGCGGCTGTCCCTCGAGGTTTCTTTTGTTTCTTCTGGTGAGGTAACTTGTCACCTGTCAACCTCCTGCTGCGACTCTGGAGAGTCAAACGACACCCCCCCTCTCAGTGGCCCAATAGGCGCTGGGTGCCTTGTAAGCACTGCTGATCACTTTCTTTCTTAAAACAGAGCGTTTAAAGTGGGTGCAATTTACTATTGATGGTCTATTTAAGAGTCCATTCTTGGGTAAAGAATTGCAATGGGGCATATTTATTTTGAAAGCACATGCACAGCAGCAGTTAGCTGCCTACAATCTGTGCCTTCCTCCAGCACAATTAAACATATTGCACAAAACCGTTTTAGATATTTGCCTTATTTCCACATGTTTATATTTACCGAGCCAAAAAGCGTTTAAATAGAATCTAATAATGTAATATATTCCTCACATTATACATGAAGCATGCAAGTGAGCCATGAATATTTATCAAGGATGTGACAAGAGAGGTTGTCATCCTGGAAACTGGAGGGGATATTTTCTCTGGTTCTGGCCCTGTACTGATTTTCTGGGCACAAGTCGATACATGTGGGTGGACAGCGTCCGCCCACTTTTTTCAATGGTTAGACGCAACCCTGGTCCTGTGTTTTTGAGGCCAGCATTTAAAAAATGTTTGCTTGCTTAAGTGTTCAGCTACTAGGATTTCACATCAAGTTGTCACGTTTTCAATGCAGACGCGACAAGAACACATAAAAGTGCCATTAAAGTGCCCATCTGATGTTTGGATTTTGTTTTCTTTGGACTATTTCATTATAAATTGTTGGGCTTAAAAGGTGGGCACCTTTTATACTTTGGTAGTGTGGTTTTTGGAAATTCTCATCTTGGATTACCATGTTTTCGCTGCTGCCTACATACGTAGTGGTTATTATCCTGTGATGTCACTTCCTGTGATGTAATCAAATGCAAATTAAGGGGCCCAGACTTAATTTGCTGCACTTGGACCCGCAAATCCTAGGGCCGATCCTGAATGTGGCTGTACCTGTACATCGTGGTGCTTCGATGTGTGGTGTTCCACAAGGTCGGACTCGGCCATACAATTGTCAAATGAAAAAGTGGCCCACAGTTGCAACTGGCTATTCATTCCTTTTGTGACACGGTTGAATAGTAACCAAGGGGGCGTTTTTTGATAAAGTATTATGCAAATTGTGCATTGCAAAGAATATTTAATCTGCAACAGTGGTCAAAACTACTACTGCAGAGTGAATTAACTCATCAAACTGCCCCAAATTGGCACAAAAAGTGGCCCACTTTGACCCCAAAACTGGCCCACACCAGCATGTTGTATTTTTTTTTCGGTCATGGACCTATTCCCCTATTGGCCAGTCCGAACCTGGTCTTCCACCAGGTCAGGCGGCGTCAGGGGTTTTCTGTGCTCAAAGCTTCCAATGGCAAGGGGTGTCAGGCTGGAAACGTTTCCCCAGCCCCATTATGTCCCCCGAGGTGTAATGCCTGGGACTTTGGACGTGGGTCACCCGGTGGCGCTGTGGCATCGTCCTCCTTTAAATGGAGACAGGTTCCTTGGATGAGGCTGTACTGGTAAAAGTAACTGGCAGCTGCTTCCCGGACAGTCTCCTTTATTCTATCCGTGACGTGATACGCACTTACCTTGGTGTCATGCTCACGTCAATATACAAAAATCAACAATAGATGAATGTACTGAGATCTTCGAGTCACGAATCTCTCAAATAAACAAGACAATCTTTTCCAGGGTATGATGTGGGGATGTCGACAATGACTCACGTTTGACTAAAAGAGGATTGCACATCTGTGTGTGCAGGTGCTGTAATGTATGCATTTGAGCTAATGTTGTCACTTAACAACTGCTTGTCTATACAACAAATACCCTCGTTCAGATGTCACCTGGGCTGGAGCCTTGGCAACTAGTCCTTAATATGTACAGTTAAAACCTGCCAGTGTAAACAGAAAACATCAGCGTCAACACTGACAATCGATTTGTTAAAGCAAACATGAGCTCAGTTTCCCCAAACATATCCAGTAGAACCAGTAACGCCCAGCAGTTGTACTTTTACCAGTACATAACAGTCACAGGCGTGCTTTCTGGAGTAGCATCCAACCCTTTGAGCGCTGAGTGGAAAAGGTCCATGACATGCCTCTATATTTTGTTAATAGAAACATGTGACAAAACATGTGACCAAAACAAAACCTTAGTCCAACCTCTTCACCAAACTGCCTGTACTCGCTGTGTTGGGAACGGTTGCTTTAATTTCTGAGTCCTCACAGGGCTGATTCTTCAAAATCTTCAGTGTACAGGGCTCCCTACCGCCATGTTCACTGTTGTGAGTGACCACCTCGGTCATGGCTGACACTAGCCGGGGTTGGAGGTATTCATGTGTTTCACAGAACAGAATACAATATTGGCTTTGACTGTCTACAGCTGGTCTCGTGGGCGACTCCTTAATATCACTTTTCTTTGTCGACTCCTTAATATCACTTTTCTTTGTCGTTGTGAATCTTGTTTATAAAAGTTGAGTTTTATAATTCACTCATGATGTCGCAATTCCTCGGAGTTGCCGGTATAAAGCCTATACCGTTAACGTTGCATTGAATGAAAAAAATAACTCTGTGACTCTGCGCCAATTGATTTTGAAAAGTTGTGCATTTTTATTAGATCAGAAAATTAAATAAAAAAATGCCCTGTATTTCTCAAAACTGGGCTACTTAGGTGTATTCTCACTATATCAATCATATACGCAAAGGTTATTGATATGTCCACTGATTGTGTTGCTCTGCTTTGTTTTTAATGGGTTTCACAGAATAGCTAACGATCCATGTCACTGTAGTGCGGTATGTTTTGTATTGATCTAGTTACTGGCTTGCCTGTCTTCTGATCTAAGAATGAATTATCCCCCTCCTCCCTCTTGTTTCTGTCTGTCTTTCCTGTCTAAAGTTAACTTTCATAATCTCATTATATCATTCTTTATCATACATTATTGATATTTGTGGTTCTTGTTGTTGTTGAATATTCTTATTAACTTTAGGTTTAATCAGCTGCTGTATCATCGCGTCCTTAAATCTGTATTGGTTGTACACTCAATGGTACTAAAAATGATTTAACAAAAAGGAAGAGGGGCAAAGGGGTTCACGTAAACATTGTAAACATTAGGTAAGACCACCTGGCTGCGCTATGCCGAGTATGGGAAAATGTGATTTGGGAAACAAGGTTCCCCTGCTCTACTGTCCATAAGGGAGTCCGTAGTCCCATACATTAGACATCAGTGGGGGACTGGGTCTTCTGTACTGGTAGCCTTAAGGACTAACCAGTGCCCCCAAAACAAAGCGAGTTAAGCAAAAATCGGATCAAGACCACAAAACAGTCAGCAGATGTGCTGTGGTCCCGGGCCCCATTGAAACAGATGGAAAAGATGCAGGGAACAAAATCTTTCCTCGCAGCCCTAGTGGGCCTACTTTTCTCATTGCAATCAGTTGCTCATCATAACCAGTGGACCCAAGAGGTTGGTGGCTGACCCCCCCACCGTCACCCCCCAAACACTTACACAGAACATTGGATTGAGTGTTGGCAATAAAAAGGCAGTGGGTTTTTATTGCACATCATTATGTGATAATACACCAAACAATCATAACCATAATGATCATACATAATGTGTACTTTTGGGCACAAGGTCCTGAGGTTACTCCCTCAGGCCTGTGCCGCCTTCTTGGTCTGCCGACAGTGCGGCCGCGTGCGTGGCCCTGCTTATCTCCTTTCCCTTCTTTTTCTCCCTTTTTGTTGGGTCGGAGGGTCTTTGGGAGAAGAAAAAGTTAACTGCATAAGCAGGATACTTTGTTTGGTGCTCCGTGCAGAGTTCCAAACAGGTTGTGCTTTTTGGCTGCTCTGCAGCTCCTTATGTTGGCCTTGGGATTAGCCCTGGCCTTTGTCTGCCTGTGTGGGGGCTGTGTCCAGCCCGACAGCATTTTGCACCTTGTGGCGCTTCCTTTGTTCCTCTTCTGTTGATTCCGGTCGGCCTGCCCTTGGGTGCTTCGCACCTTTTCCCGGACCTGCTCAGAGGTGTTGCACCCACCCATCCCCTTATCCTGCCTAGGTCTAGGAGTGTGAGAGGCTAGGCGCGTGAGAAGAGGGGGGGGGGTGTGCATATGTTTATTTCCAGCCCTGGATGGTGTTTTGCCAGCCCTTGCTCTGATGCCCCTCTACCTATCCTGCCCTCCTTGTGACACGGGTTACTGGACTCCGCTTTCGAGTGGCGGGGTTCCCCCTTTGCAGCGCTGGCTATAACCAGTGGGCCCAAGAGGTTGGTGGCTGACCCCCCATCGTCACCCCCCAAGCACTTATTCGACACATTGGATTGAGTGTTGGCAATAAAAAGGCAGTGGGTTTTTATTGCACATTATTATGTAATAATGCCCCAAACAATCATAATCATAATAATCATACATAATGTGTACTTTTGGGTACGAGGTCCTGGGGTCACTCCCTCAGGCCCGTGCCGCCACACCTGGAAGGGTAGCCGGCTTTCCAGGTTCCCCCAAAAGTTGCTACCGACATCCCCTTGCTGCCAGATTGTCAATTATTTCCCTGTAGAACGGCTCTATTCCTTTTTCCGACAGGTGTGTCCCATCTTTGTGAAACAAATCGGGGTTTGCTAGGGATATTGCGCTATGTTTGATAAAGAAAACCCATTGGTTGCTCAGAATTTTTCTATTCCTCTGTTCAGTTTTTTCCTGCCAATATCTATGGCCTTAAAAGAGTCCGCCCACACCCATGTTTTCTTGTGCAGGATGGCCGGATAAAAAATGACTGTGTCTTTCTAGTTGTGGCGTATGCTATAGTGTTGTGCTGTTGAAAGCTTTGAGGAAATCGTCCCATAAAAGTAAGTCTTTTTTTATTTCTTCTCCCAACCTAATGTGTAGGTGTGGCTTTTTTCAGCCCTTTGTTTTTAGCTCCAAACTTCTTGCAAATGTTTTGCCTTATGGTATGACCCAGGCTGCAAAGTTTAGGCTACCTGCTAAAGATTCCATCTCTTTCACTGTGCCCTTTCCCCTTTTAGCTAAACTCCTGATTTTTCCTAGTAATTCCTCTATTTTTTTGTTGGGTATCTTGCAGACCCCAGCCTTGGAATCTATTTCTATGCCCAAGAAAATTATGCTTGTTGCTGGTTTTGTTGTCTTTCCTTCTGCCAATGGTATGCCTCATTGCGCAGCCATTTCTATCAATGTATTTAGTGTGTTCTGACATTCTCCTGTCCCTGGATGTCTTACCAACATGAAGTTGTCCAGGTAGTGTACTACTTGCGCTTCTGATAATTGTTTTACAAAAGCCCACTGAAAGAAATGAGCTAAATTGCTTGAAAAGGGCTTAAGATACTGCACACCACACATTGGTAGACATCTGCCCACGTAAAATGTTCCATCAAAAGTGAAACTTAACCATGGTTGTGATTCTGGATGCACTGGTAATAGTCTAAAAGCTGATTCAATGTCCAGCTTGGGCATCAGGGCACCTTTACCGCATTTCCTAATTATACTGAGTGCCTTTTGGAAATGGGTATAGGTCACTGCAGTTTCTGTTTCTGGGATTCCATCATTTACAGAGTGCCCTTGTGGGTATGATAGATGATGAATCATTCTCATTTTTCCTGTTCTTTTTTAGGCACTAGAACTAGTGGGGAGCATATGAATTCTTTGAAAGGCATTTGTTCCCATAGCTTCCCAATTCTCCCCAAGTCTAATTCTTTTTTAATTTGTTCTCTCATTATTTCAGGGTTCTCTCTTGCTGATTTGGTGATATTAGGGGACCCTCTACCCCTAAACAGGATGTAACCTTCTTTCAAACTCTTATCAATTATTTGGCTGATGCTTTTGTCTAGGTAGGCAGCTAGCGCTGCCTTAAAACGCTTTATATTGATTGGAGTTTTCCCTGGTTCAATTATATTTTTCTTTCCTAGACTATTGCTCTTCTTTTTTGGGGGCTCTATTTGGCAGGTGGGTGCATCCACTGCTGGGGTGCTCTATCTCACATTTTGTGCTATTATGTTTGTATCTGCATTCTTTTCCCCAGGTACAATGCCCTTTCTCAAAATTCCAGCAAGTGGTGCGGCTTCCGGGGGTGTTTCGGCTTTGTATTGGCTGCGGGTATTGGACCTAGCCCCCATAGCTGCTTCTTCCGAAAGGGATGTTGGCCCTTTCTGTGATTATCTGGTTCAGTGGTTCTATTACTGCTTGTGTAAGCTGTTTCATTATCTAACTGAGTTTTTTTCTCCTTTCCCTGGAGGCTTCCAATTCATTAGGTATAGATCATTCTGCACCTTATACCATTCTATCTCTGGTCGCTCAGCCATTGGTCTCCTAAATCTTTCATCATATTCGAGCCAGGTGTCTCCCCCATACGTTTCTTTAACCTCTCTGACTTTGTCTATTGAGCCTCATTACACGGATTGCGGTAAGGGATTAACGATACCGGTAAGGGAATACCGGTATCGTTAAATACCCATGCAAATTAAGACCCGGATAACCGCTATTAGCGGCACCACTAAGAACGGTGCCACTAATAGCGACTAGTCTGCGGGCGCGCGACCCTTCAACCCGTAAATAGCGGCATGGCGGTAATAGCACACCATCACAAGCCATGCGGACATGCCAATAGCGGCATGGAATAGCCCCAAAAAGCCCATACCGGCATGGCGCAAATACCGGCATCGCGAACCACCCATTAAGAGAAATGAGCAGTGTTCCCACCTGCCACAGGTGGACACAATGAGCATAGGTGGAGGCAATGGAGACTGGGGCAGCACAAAAGGAGCACATCACACCCCTTCCCACACCAAGATGGTCCCAATACTAGCAGCATTACATGGCCTGGAGGACATGATTGCATTGCAGCACCAACAACAACAGGCAACACAGAGGAGACGCAGGAGGAGGAGGAGGGCGAGACAGGCACAGCAAGCCCCACCAGGGCACCTAGTAATACCACAGAGGCAGCCACCAATCCCCAGGATTCGAGCCACTCCATTCAACCTAACCCCTGAGCAGATACACACCCTGTACCGTCTGGACCGGGATACCATCACCAGCATCGTGGACATGATACATGACGACATTGTGAACCTCATAGACATCCGTACTGCCATCCCCCCTCTACTGAAGGTGGTAACTGTGCTCCACTTCCTGGCCACAGGCACCTACCAGAATACAGTAGGGCAGATGCATGGCATCTCACAACCAGTATTTGCACGCACGCTGACCCAGGTGCTCGATGCCCTCCTGAAACACACAAGTGAACACATATCCCTGCCACAGACTGCCCAGGAGATCTCCAACACCAAAGTTGGCTTCTATTCACTGGCAGGCATCCCAAGTTGCATCAGGGCCATCGACTGTACCCATGTGAAATTGGTGGTCCCACATCACAATGAAGCAGTCTACCGAAACAGAAAGCAATTCCACTCCATCAATGTCCAAATGGTATGTGACTCAAACAAGATAATCACACATCGTTGTACCTGATACCCCGGATCAACCCATGATTCAATGGTCCTGCGGAACTCAACAATACCACGCTACATGGAGCGACATGCCGGACAACGTTCGTGGCTACTTGGTGAGTAGCAGGGCAAGCACATGGCAGTGTGATGGGGGGGGAGATGCATACTCCAACTGGGTGTGTTTGGGTGGGGGGAAGAGATGCATGCTCCAACTGGGTGTGGACTGTCGTCCGTAGAACAAAAGGACATACAGATGTACACCAATGTCCACCAAGGCAGGCCACAATGGACCGGAAACAAAACCACATGCAATTTTGAAGCTGCACAACACTGAAAACAATCCAAGATGGCAAACATGACCAATCTACCCACATGCACATTGTACATCATACCATACCCCATATGACACAAATCAGCAACATGGCGCCAATATGCCAAATGAAAATGTGCGCTGACCAACATCACTACAGCTATGCGCCCTTGAGTTCATGCAAAGGGATCACCTGTAGCCATTGTACTGAACCACACCCGTAGACCACTACTGAAGTGAGGTTTCACAGCATGGCGACATCAATTTCAGAATGGCAGTACAATAGCAGTGTGGTACCAAATTTTCCTGGGCCCAGGAACATCTAAGACCTGTCCTCACCCAGAACATGGCAATAACTGCCGGAGGCATGTATGGTGCATGTCCACTTGCAGGGACTAGCTCACCCTCACACATTGCAGTTACACAGATCGTCTCCATGCATGCTGGGATCCGTGGATGCCAATCACAATGCAAAGTTGATTTGTGTGATATGTACAGGTTGCACTTGATGTGAACAGTAACAAGTCCCCATTGTTCCACCCATGCAGGTGATGCCGGCTATCCCCTGAAGAGGTGGCTCCTTACCCCTGTATGGAACCCACAGAACAGGCACGAAGCGGAATACAATCGTGCACATACCCGTACCCGCGTCGTAATTGAGCAGACAATTGGCCTTTTGAAGACACGGTTCCGGTGCCTCAGCAGGTCAGGTGGAGCTCTCCTGTACGGCCATAAGAAGGTGGCAAGATCACCATGGCATGTGTCATGCTGCACAATATGTGTATCAGACGGAATGCGCCAATGCCCCCTGACGTTGAAATGCTACCACCTGATGAGGATGATGATGGGGACGAGGAGGGAGGAGACGGGGCTGCAGGTCATACAAGAGGCGATGCCCAGGAGGGACGCGATGTGCGTCAGCATCTGATCAACCAAATATTCTGAATCACATGGTTCAACTCTGTAGGATAGGTGTGGGTATTCGTGCACTGGGTTTTGTGGTGAAGCGCACAATGGGCCCTGTCCCCCAATAAAGCTCACATACACAATGATGGAGTCCAAGCCTGTGTTTTAACTTGTCACTAGTGTGTTTAATATGTTTTGAGAAGAAGTGCACAGCCCCAACTATGCAACCACCCTTTCCCCCCTCCCCCCACAACAATCCCAAAACACCCTTTCCCCCCACCCCCTACAACACTCCCAAAACACCCTTTCCCCCTCCCCCAAAACACTCCCAAAACACCCTCCTCCCCCCCCAAAACACTCCCAAAACACCCTTTCCCCCCTCCTCCCACTACACCCCCATGTGTGGCTGGTACAACGTTGCTGTCTTGCTGTACATGTGCCAGCTACATCAGGCTGGCCCTACTTCCCATCCCCACCACCACCATTAGGGGGTTGGGAGGGTGTGTGCCTCATGGTGCGCAAGGAGCGGCGCAGGGGGCTCGTATGCCTTGAGCTGGCAGAGGAGGATGTGCCTGGTTGTTCTTGTGGTGGTGGGGTACTGTCTGTCCATAGCGTCTGCTATGCGGGTGAGGACCTGCCTCAATTGTGCCATCTCATCACAGAGCCTGTTGGTGCAGGCTCCCATGCCCTGTCTCGTCTCCCTTGCATTCGCCCTGTACTCCTCCCTCAGACGGTCTGCCTCATCGACATGCTGGCCAACCAGCGCTGTGATCTCCTCCTGCCGCTGTCTGATGGTGGCCAGGTCATGGGTAGGCCATCGGGTGAGGGCACCTGTGGGCTCCAGCACCCTGCCATGGTTTCATCGCCAGACTGGGCATGGCTGCTGGATAGTGATGGTGGCCGTGGGCTTGCTTTTCTGGTTTGGGGGGGCCTGGAGGTGTGCTCTTGCATGGCCAAGTCACAGGTGTTCTCCACATCGGACAGTGGTGCGGTGGCTGCTGCCTCGCCAATTGAACTGTTGGCAGCAGACAGTGTGCCCTCCGTGAGTGGTTTCTGTGTTGGGGGGATCACTGCAGTGGGTGCAGCGATTGTTGCTGCCGTAGCTTCACGTCTTGGTGACGTGGGTGGCTTGCTGTGTTTGCCCATCTGCAGGAGCGCACTCCTCCCTGTGCCCCTTGATGTGCTGGCGGTGTTCCCTGGCTCCTTTGCTCTGGCTTGTTTCTTGGCAGGGGGAGCCTGTGTTGCAGTGTCCTGCTCATCGCTGTCGGTCTGTGAGCCTGTGGGGAACAAAGAGGGGGATGGCATTGGTGATGGTTCAACGTGCTTCATGTAGATGTTGTTATTCATGCTGTTCTATGCATTGTGACTTCATCAGTGGGCATTCAGGTCATGGGACTGTCGGTGGGTCATTCATGCATGGGTCTGTGTGGCATGTGTCTGTGGTGATGCGTGCATGTGTGTGTGTTGGGGTGTGTCACTCACATGGGCATGGTTGTGTGCATGTATGTTTGTGGCCGCATTCATGAGCTGAATCAGGGCTCAGATTTGGGGGGTACCTCACCTTTCACAGTGCATTGTTTTATGTGGACACTCACCTCCATCTGATGTTGTGGGCGCACCACACTCCATGTCGCGGACTCCCTCTATGGATTCCACACCAATAGTGCTTGCGCAGGTCTCCTCCCACTCCCTAAGTTTGATAGGTGAATCTCCACCTCCTCCTGTGGCCATGGCCAGGTTACGATTGGCAGCCAGTATGCTGCGGACACGGAGGCGGAGACCGTCCCACCGCTTCCTGCAGTATTTCACGGTACGGGTGGTGGTGCCCACCGCACTGACTTTCTGGGCCATCTCTGCCCAGATGACCTTTTTTTTTATCAGGGTCTCACGCCGCATGTCATTTGCGAAGACAACATTCGCATTTGCAGCAAGCGTCTCCATGAGCATGATGAGCTCCTCATTAGTGAATTTCTCCTTCCGCTGCCGATCCGCTACTTTTTTAATTGCCTTGGGCATTCTCAGGGGATCCTGGATGGTTTGGTATGGCACTGGTGTGGAGGCAGGTCCTGGAGGCAGAGGATGGCAATGGATTGTGTTTTTAAAGATGGCTGCCGTGCTCTTTCCCGTTCCTGTGCGATGATGCTATTTCCGTTTCCGCAATTTTACGGTGACAGCTAACAGCGGTCACTGCTATTTGCGTGATGCTGGAGGTCGGAAGTGCTATCAGCGCTTTCATCGGTGCCGCTAAGGGTCTTTACGGGGACTTTAGTGGCATGGCGGTAGGGTCATGTCTGAGTACTCGTAATGGCACGCAATTAGCGTCCTCTTGCCAAGGCGGACACGTTAATAGCGCCATGCCAGTAAGGGCAGTATCTTACCGCAATCCGTGTAATGAGGCCCTATGTATGCCATTAACTTTGGCCCTTCCTCAGGCGTTTTCTCCAATATTATGGTTGTTAAAACAATAAAAGCCTTCAGCCAACCTTCCCAGTTATGTTCCACCTGTGCATTTCTAGCTATAGTGTTTTCTTCAATCTTTTTAGGATATTTAAATGCATCCAAACCCTTACACTGTGCTTCTATTAGCGAACATATTTCCAAGTACCCTTTTTTCCAGATTGAGTCCTTGACCATTTGGTCAATGGCCCAGGCCAATGACCTTTTGTACCTGTTCAAAATCCTGCTTTCTAGTGCTTTCAACCTTTCCATTAGTTGTGCATTTGTGACCATCATGTCTTCTTTTTGTGCTGTTGCTGTAACTTCATTTGTATCCCCATCTACTGTTATTGGGGTTCCCCCTTCTATTGCTGGGGTTGTTAGCTTGTGTTCCCCTATGTTGTGTCCCCCTGGGTTTCTTTGCTAATTTGTTCGATTTGGGCCGGTCCATGCCTTCAGCGGCCCCTCACTACCGCCCCTTGCTCTACCGTTACTTCCGCCATTACATGTTGTTGCTGTTTCCCCTTCAATTTTGACATAATTTGTTCTATTTTATCAAATTTTGCATTTACTACATTTTCTTGCTGAGTCAAATACTTATTTGCAAAGTCATCTAGCATATCAGACGTATTTGTTTTCTTTTTACCTTTCTTGCCGCATTTCTTCCCTTATGACACTGTGGTCTGCTTGTCTGCTGTCCCTGGCTCTGGGTTTTCTTTAGCTTTCTTTGCAGGTGGTGGTGCAGCCTCTACCACTGCTGAAATGTCTGCATGCTCCTCATCTAAGTCTTCACTTAGGCTTTTCCTTACCTATTGCCAGCCGTGGATGCATTCTGCCTCTTCTGCCCAGAGCATGAGCTTTGTTTTCTTTATCCCCTTTGTTTCCATGGCTGATAAAAAACATGGAAAGTAAACAACAACAATAGCTACTTAAGATAGCTGGTGTGTTGCTTATGACAAGTTGATAAAATAGTTATTTTCCCTAATGCTTAATCTTTGTGTGCTGCACATTTTGTGTTAAAAGGATGCTGAATTACTACGTTACGGTATTTGGAGCTGCTTCGTTCCTAATGCGTGGTGATTCGGCCTTTCGGTTGCTGTGGCAAAACCTTTTGCCCTGAAGGTGTAGCTGTTTGCTTTCCGTGCCCGATTCTCACCGAAAATCGCGTTCCTTTTGATTCCACGTGCTTGCTGCTGTAAAACACAGCTGTTTTAAAAACACGTGTTCACATGCTTTTTGTACCTTTATGTGCGGTTTTAGTGCTTTTAGTTCCTTAAATGTAGATCTTTATTTCTAAATGATGCCGCCGCCTGCCGCTCGTGTTCTGTGCAATATTTCTGTTTTTTGTGGTCTTGCTTTCAAAGCCGGTGTGTACCGCGCCTTTGTTTATCTGACTTTCACCGCGTTTCGTGCCTCTAGTCAGTTGCACTTTAATAGGTTGTTATGGCAACCCTGGCCGGCTCCTCGTTCTGCAAATTCAGCTTTGCCCACCACCTGTTGTCCTGTCCGGCGACCAGCTCATTACGCTCTGCTCCCCGCTGGTAGTCCTCACAGCTGGTTCTGCTTCTTGGCTTCGCTTTACTGCGGTTCCCGGCTTCTTGATGCTTCCTGCTGTCTTCCACGAGTTGTCTGAGGTTGGCACCTCGCGACCTGCTGTTCTGCCTGTGCCTGTATAAACATGGGCGGTCCGTTGCTCCTACACCATCAGAAAAACTGGGTCTGCTGTTTTCTATGACAGTGAGTCTCCGATTAGGAAAAAAGCAAACTTTCTAGTTTGTTTTTTCCGTGCCAGGTTGCTACTGCACGGCTTTGGGTGTGCGCTACGAATTAGGCTCTCTCTCCGCACCAAGTTGCTCTCCTCCGCACACCAAGTTGTTCGTTGGGCACCAGGAAAACCCCACAACATTTTGGCCCCGCAATCTCCTTAAAGCAAAGTTCAAAACGGAGCAACACAAAGCTCACATTCGTAACCGCAGTAAAGCGAGGGTGGAGAAAAGGTCAATGTCCTCAGAAGAAAAAGTCAACTGCGTAAGCAGGATACTTTGTTTGGTGCTCCGTGCGGAGTTCCAAACAGGTTGTGCTTTTTGGCTGCTCTGCAGCTCCTTATATAGGCCCCGGGACTAGCCCTGGCTTTTGTATGCCTGTGTGGGTTCTGGGTCCAGCCACCGGCCAGCTGGCGCTGACGGCATTTTGCTTCCTTTTTTCCTCTTCTGTTGCTTTCTGTCACCCTGCCCTTGGGTGCTTCACACCTTTTCCCCGACCTGCTCAGAGGTGTTGCACCCACCCATCCCCTCATCCTGCCTGGGTCCAGGAGTCTGAGGGGGTAGGTGGTTTGAAGAGAGGGGGGGTGCATATCTTTATTTCCAGCCCTGGCTGTTGCTCTGCCAGTCCTTGCGCTGATGCCCCTCTCCCTATCCTGCCCTCCTTGTGGCACGGGATACTGGCCCCAGCTTTCGAGCAGCGGGGCTCCCCCTTTGCAGCGCTGGCTAGAAGTGCCAGGGGAGAAGAACAAGTTACTTTCTTACCTGGTAACGTTCTTTCGATGGGATGGTCCGACGACGTATTCCATATCTATGACAGGTAATGTCCACAGCTGTGCTGCTTTGGAAAATCTTTGGAGTCTGCGTCCTGCGTCGATGACGTCGATGCGCCGTCCCCGAGGACCTCCTCCGACGGCTGACGTCACCCGATGTGATAAGTAGGACGCACGACGCCCATAGCCTCAGTTATAGTTTTTTCCCAGAACGTGTGCCACCAGTTTTCTGCCAGTCAGACAAACGAGGCCTTGCGGAACGCAAGCTGCAATCGCAAAAGAAATTCTGCAGCGGGGAAGGCAGGGAGGGAGCGATATGGAATATGTCGTTGGACCATCCCATCGAAAGAACGTTACCAGGTAAGAAAGTAACTTGTTCTTCGAGGGGATTGGGTCCTCCGATGTATTCCATATCTATGACAGACTCCCAAAGCAGTACCAAGCAAGGAGGTGGGAAAGAATTTAGAATACAAATTTAGCATGCCCAATCAAATTGAGGAATAGAGAACTGCCTTGCCAAAGGCCAGATCTTGCCCCCTGATGGAATCGAGGGAATAGTGACATACAAAAGTATGTACTGAAGCCCAGGTGGCTGCATCACAGATGTGACGAATAGGAACTCCCCTCTGCAGGGCAGCAGACGCAGCCACTCCTCTGGTATAATGGGCCCGCAAGCCAGCCGGAGGGTCCTTACTCGCCAAGCGGTAACACTCGGAGGTAGCTAAAATAATCCAACGAGACAAAGTCTGTTTCGTCACAGCTTGTCACAAATGCTTTCCAGCGTAACCAATGAAAAGTTGATCGTCCACTCTGACCCGGGACATGCGCGAGATATAAAAGCTCAACGCTCTCCTGGATCAAGCCTATTGAGACTCTCCTCTTCCTTACCAGGATGTGGAGGAGGATAGAACGCCGGAAGAACAACCTTCTGGCTCAAATGAAATTCCGAAACTACCTTCGGAAGAAAGGAAGGACAAACTCTAAGGACAACCCTGTCCTTGTGAAATACAGTGAAGGGTGGCTTAACTGAAAGTGCCTGTAACTCACTCACTCTGTGAGCGGAAGTAACCGCAACTAAAAACACAGTTTTCAGAGTTAACAGCCTAAAAGGGCAAGAATGTAAAGGCTCAAACGGAGCACCCATAAGAAACTCAAGAACAAGGTTCAAATCCCAACCTGGCACCAAAAAAGGTGACAGAGGGAACACATTAGTGAGCCCTTTCAAAAACTGCGAAATTAAAGGAATCTTAAAATAGGAACACTCTTCAGACGAGCGCTTAAATATGGACAGTGCCGCCAGGTAACCTTTAATGGTCCCCACTTGCAAGCCCCTGTGGGCCAAAGAAAGCAAAAAAGACAAAACCATGGGAACGTCGCATTCAAAAGGATCCACATTCTGAACTCTGCACCAGTCGCAGAACTTTCTCCAACGGCAACGGTACAGAGACTTAGTTGCCGGCCGCCTAGCCGAGAGCAACACCTCCATCACGTCTTCAGGGAGGTCCCAATCCTTATACCTCAACCTTTCAGAAGCCAAGCGTGAAGATTGAGGGATCTGACCTCTGGATGGAGAACCTGACCCCCCATCCCGTGAGAGCAGATCGTCTCGGTAGAGAAGACGACGTAGAGGGCAGATGGACAAGTCTAGAAGGTCCGGGTACCACATCCTCCGGGCCCACGCCGGAGCAATGAGGATCATCCGGGAACCGAACCTCCGTAACCTCCGCAACACTTGCGGGATGACGGGGACTGGAGGAAACGCGTACAGCAGTGGGAATGACCACTCCACCACAAACGCGCCTCCTAAGGCTCCTTTTGGAGGAAATTCCTGCGAGCAAAACCTTTCGCACTTCCGGTTGACACTGGAGGCGAAGAGATCCACTTGAGGGGTCCCCCAAAGGGCGAAGATCTCCAGGAGAATCTCCTGAGCCAGCTCCCACTCGTGAGAGATCGTGCTCTGCCTGCTCAGAGCGTCCGCCGTCTCGTTGTCCTCTCCGGCCAGATGAACTGCCGAGATCGAAACTTCCTGCTGGATGGCCCAGAACTCGAGCTGCATCGCCTCCCTGCACAGCGGAAGGGACCCTGCCCTCCCCTTTTTGTTGAGGTAGTGCATGGCCACGTGTTGTCCGTCAGAATCAGGACACTCTTCCTGCGCACAGTCGGCAGAAAAGCCTTCAGGGCTAGCCCGCCGGCCCTCAGCTCCAACAGATTGATATGGAGTCTGGACTCCGACGGAGACCAACGACCGCTGACTGTCAGCTCGTTGGCATGAACTCCCCATCCCGTGAGGGATGCGTCCGTCACGATCGTCACCTCCGGCCAGGGCCGCCAAAATGGGGCACCCTTCATCAGATTGCCCTCGACGGCCCACCACAGAAGGTCCCGGGCTACCGAGGGCGGCACCTGAACAGGGTCCGACAGCCTGCCGGAGGACTGAGACCACTGGAGCTTGAGCGCCCACTGCAAAGATCTCATCCGCAGACGAGCCTCTGGCACCACAAGAATGCAGGATGCCATGAGGCCGAGCAGTCTCAAGAACTCGGACGCTGGGAGAGTCTGGGCAAACTGGAACTTGTGCACCATCTTCTGAATGTGAAGAGCCCTCACCTGAGGAGGAAAACACTGCCCCAGGGACGTGTCGAGCACTGCTCCGATGTACTGGAGCTGCTGCGTTGGTGTCAAATGGGACTTCTTTAAATTGAGGGAGAAGCCAAGCCTGTGAAGGGAGTGGCAGGTGATGGACAGATGATCCAGGACTTGCTCGGGAGAGCTCCCCCTGATCAACCAATCGTCCAGGTAGGGGTAGACGTGAATCCCCCCTTTCCTGAGATGCCACCACCACCATGAGCTTGGTGAAAACCCTTGGGGCGGAGGTCAATCCGAACGGCAGGACCCGAAACTGAAAGTGCGAGTCGCCAACCGCGAACCTCAGGTACTTCTTGTGCTTGGGATGGATCGGCACATGGAAGTAAGCATCCTTGAGGTTGAGAGACACCAACCAGTCCTGAAGTTGAAGGGCCTGGAGGACTTGAGAAAGAGTCACCATCTTGAACTTGTCCTTCCTGAGGAGTTAGTTCAAACCGCGCAAGTCCATGATGGGTCTCAATCCCCCGTCTTTCTTTGAAATCAAAAAATAAGGGGAATACCATCCCTTGTTCCTCTCCGCTACAGGCACTAGTTCTATGGCGCCTTTCTCCAGCAGGGCTTGAATTTCCTGCGCAAGGAGCGCATCCGGACTCTTCAAAGAAAGGTTACCTGGTGGATTGTCGTGAGGCCTCTGCCGAAAAGGAAGACAGTAGCCGTGGGTTATGATCTCCAGAACCCACACCTCTGAAGTAATGGCTTGCCACTCTACAAGATGCTGCGCCAGCCTTCCCCCAACCGGCGAACCATGGGACCTGGCCTCATGGACTGAGTGGTAGCGGCTGCGGCGTTGCCTGAGGGCAAAGAGGCAACTGCCCGAGCGGCCTTGGCACCTCGAGTAACTTTGTTTCTGCCTCTGGCACTCTTACGATGGCCTCTTTGACTGCTAGCTCCTCTCGCTTTACTGAAGGACGAGTAATAACGAAAGGAACCTCCCCTCCATTGCTGTCCCCTAGGACGAAAAGGCGGAGGTTGTCGAACTGCAGCGCCCAACGACTTCGCTGCAGCTTTGGAGGTCTGCAACCTCTCAAGGCTCTCGTCAGCCTTGCTGTCAAAAAGGTGTTCACCGTCAAAGGGTATGTTGAGGAGCCGGGACTGCACATCAGGAGCGAACCCAGACTTCCTCAACCACGCAAACCTGCGCATTACGGTGCTCGCCGCTATGGACCGGCTGACACAATCCGCCAAGTCCAAACCTGACTGAACGGCCTCACACATGGCATCCTTGCCATCCTGAACCATAGCAAGGAAACCATCCCGTTCGTCCCCTTTGGGAATATGATCAGCCGCTAATGCAACACAGTTCCACAGAGTGTGCGTGAAACAAGACAAGGCACATATGGAGTTGGCCGCCTGAAGCGCCATACCCCAGAAGAAAACACTTTCTTCGCCCAGCCGTCAAAACGTTTGTCGTCCCTATCCAGAGGGATGGTAGGATACGACGCCTGCTTTGTCGGGGCCATAGCCGCCTGCACCACCAAACTCTCCGGGGTGGGGTGCTTAGACAAGTAGCAGGAGTCGCTACTGGCTGGACGGTATTTTCGAGACAAAGACTTTCCCACTGCCGGGAGACTCTCCGGAGCAGTCCAAGCCGCCGCCACCCTTCTCTGCAAAGCCATATGAAAAGGCAAAACCGGGTCAGTGGGTGGACCGATATCAAGGATGTCCGTGAGATCATCCTGAACGATCTCCCCTGGGGGAGCCGACCAACCCAAGTACTCGGTAACCCGAGACATAAGGCGCCGATATGACAAATCGGCATGAGTGCCAGGCTCCGGCCGACAAAACTCCACCTCCGGAGAGGTGTCCAATCCACTGGCATCATGCAGTGACTGCCTCAGGTCATCAAACTGACTATGGCCCGAGATAAGTTCATCCGGAACCGGAACCGGAACCAGACCGCCATCAGAGCCTTCATCACCCTTTGAAATGTACTCCAGGCGGGGAGAGGAAGACCTCTGCGGACCAAAGCAGTGCCGGACCTTAGCCATAGCCTTTCTAGGGGCAAACCCTGTGACAGTTTCTTCTTGCGTTCTCGCAAGGCCTTTGCAGTGAGCGACTGGCAGTCGACACAGTCGTCCGTATCATGGGCCTCCCTGAGGCACCAGAGGCAGGCGTTGCACGAGTCCGTGACTGACATCTTGGACCCGCAGTTCTTGAAGCCCGGACGCGGGGTCGAAGATGAAAAAGACATCGCCACAAACAAACCGAACAGGTTCAACGAACCGAGAAAGAAAACAGTAACTCCAACGAGTCGAGGCGTACCGAGATTCACGAAGCGAACACGTTCGTGGAAAAAACGGAACTGAGGCTATGGGCGTCGTGCGTCCTACTTATCACATCGGGTGACGTCGGCCGTCGTCGGAGGTCCTCGGGGACGGCGCATCGACGTCATCGACGCAGACGCCAAACATTTTCCGAAGCAGCACAGCTGTGGACATTACCTGTCATAGATATGGAATACGTCAGAGGACCCAATCCCCTCGAAACACCATTGTAAATACTGCACCTCATCCTTTTACATCCATCCACTTTGCAATAGTGTGTTCCCAAGTGACATCCAGGAAAACATGGGTTAGATGCAGTGATGAGCAAACGTTGCAACCCTCGCTCACAAGCATGCTGCTCCCAGCTTTCAAATACAGTTATGGACTTGGCAGAACATTTTAAAAACTGAGCGTGCTGTTTAACTAATTGCAAATGTGAGCTTTAAAGCACCAGCTGTATGTTTTCACTTTGGTTGCGGATGAACTTAAATGCGATAATCTAATGTGGTCCCAGGGAGTGGAGCTTACATTGCAAACTCCTCTGTTCATCAACCTGTTATGGAAGGTAGATCATTCTATTTTCAGAAAATAGCCCACCCTTTAGAGAGGGGAACTGAAACGACTTTTTTCAAATATGGCTACCTGATGCCAAGCATGGAGGTACTAGGGTCTCCGGTCACCTGAAAAGCAGCTGTGCATAGATTAGACAACCCATATTCAGTTCAGCATCACCCAGGCATAGATTTGAACTAAATTCCTGAGTCGGATCCTTGTTCCAAGAGCATCTATCAATCTGGCCATGCGCTGACTGCCATCTGAATGCAGAAACTGTTCTTTGCTTCCTGGCCTCAGCAACCATTGGTTGCATGTGTAGAGCAAAATGGAGATGGAGGTGAATGGGAGCTGGGATTCCTGTGCAACCTACTGATCCTATTGTAATGTGTGTCCATGGATCTGACTTCAATTCATCCATGTTAATTCTTCCTATTATTCTTGAATGTATCTTTGCATTTCCATTTTTCTCCTCTTTTCTGGAATTCTCTTCCTCACACTCAGAGAATGAGGCTAGCTGTCATCCCTGTAGTGCGCAAATTATGGCTGAGCCTCAGGGCTTGGTGGGACAGGGCCAATGTCTCTCAACCTCACACAGCCTGGCACTAAGACTTCTATTTAGAGCTATTTTTATGTTTGGTCCTAGATGTTAAAATCCAGACCAGCCCTTCACAACTGTGAGGGCATGGAAGGATGTGCAACTGAATGAAGCGGAATATAGCCAACTACTATCTTTCTGAGCTTCTCCATGAACAAGCCAGTGACGTTTGATTCTTTCCATTATTGTATACGTATAGCAAGTGAGAACATGTTATACATAAACATAGTCAAGTGGGGCAAATGCAGCAGTCAATAACAATACCCAACAATTTGATGAGGTCATAAATGCGGCTTTCAAAATAGATTTGATACAAATCAAGGGAAGATGAAGCCTTGTGGGTATATCGAGTAGAAACTGGCCTGCACTAGGCAGCTACTTCGGGAAATATTTTAGAACTTAAAGCGCCAAGTTCTGGGACACAGTTTCTCAGCAACACTCTGCAACACGCAGAACATGTGGCTCTTCCTGCTCTTTTATTTGGAATGTATTCAACGTGTCCCTTGTTTGATTATGGATAAGATAACACTTCTCCCATCTCTATGCAATTCTGTAACCAAATTAGGAAAAAATTATCATGTGTGTGTAACCCCTGGTCTAATTAGGACCTAGCTAATTAGGGTTTTATTGCTCACCCCCTTAGGGTCTATAGGGAAATAAAGACACAGTCAGGGGGGAGTATATAAAAGTATTTTATTTAGAACTAGTAGAAGTAACCGTTCTACGAACGGGTTCTGTACACAGACATGTTAACACTCTAATCAATTGTTGAAAATGAATGATCCTGTGGGGGTGGGGTGCCCAAATGTCACTTTGCTAGTAATGTCTGATGGGTCCTAACAGCTAACTCTGCAAAATCTGGTGCAGATTGGTGAAATGGTGTGAAATTGAGGAACTCTTTGCCAAGCCACAAACCCACAAACAAATGATTACTTTTGGTGAAATCCGGGGAAAAGTGTGGGGTGTCCAAATATCATGTAGCCTGTAATATCCGGAGGGGTCCTAACAGGTAAGTATGCAAAATGTGCTGCAGATTGGTGAAACAGTGTGGAATTGTATAAGGAGCAACACTTCGTCAAGCCACAAACCCATCAAAAATGTTTGTGCCGAAATCTGGGGAACGGGGAGGGTTGTCCAAATATCATGTAGCCATTATTGTCTGGAGGATCCTAACTGATAACTATACAAAATTTGGTGCAGATTGGTGAAACAGTGTGGAATTGTATAAGGAACAATGCTTCGCCAAGCCACAAACCCACATATCCACAAACCCTGCCAAAAACCCAAAGACACATTATTGCTTTTATATATATAGATAATTCAGTTGTTTTCTCTGATGTTTTTTTCCACAGATTGATGATTTTTTAATGTTGATATGGACATGATTGTGCCACGTAAAAAAGCACTCTATAAAAAGAATTCTCGATGAAAATGTTAAACGCGAAAAAGCAATCAATGTTGGCTGCTGCTCAAGAGAAAAATAAATGAGGAACTTAGTGGCGCTCAGCTGTATAGATAAAAAGTGTAATATTTTGTGCTTTTCATTTATATGATTAATTGTAAGACCCCTGGGATTTACCAAAAGCGATGCCCAGCACCGCCCTTTATGCGGGCTCATGGGAGTCATAGTCCAAAACATCTGGAGAGGCAAAGACCCCTGCCTTAGTGCATTACGTCGGAGCATTACACCCTCAGAGTGATGGCTTCATATGACCTTGTGGACCCAATTCCACTGACCAAGTTCTTCTCTAGGCTTCTTAGCAATGTAGTGGTCCACCAAGCTGTTCTTTCAGACACAAGACTTTACACCTTCATAATAATAATTTATTTGCGATTCAAGGGAGAGAAGAGTGTCTAGCAGCAAAAATTGGATCAACACATCGATATATTGTAAAACACTGGATTGTATAAAAAAGATTAAATTAAGAAAAATGTATTTATATGTGTATTTATTGTGTGCTATAAAATTAAGATTAATGGATTACTCTGTAAATCAGCGATCAACACTTCATAGAATAGTGCACTGACAGAGTTACACTTAAGAGTGTTTCAGCCAGATCTATCACTCGGGCACCATAAACCCCGCCATTGAAATGGCTGACCCCTCCCCATCGCACCCTTCTACAGCCAAGCTTTCTCACCAAGCTTCAATGCAGGCAGTTCCGTCATAGGCCACATTAAGATCACCCTTGACTACTACACAACTGTCAGGTCTTTGATGGGCCTCGTTGACCTCAGGTCTTCACCCACTGTGATTGGGCCTCAAGTTCTCCCACAAGCCCTACCTGGAAACATCATTGATATGTAACTGTTTCCCAAAAAAAGGCTCACCTGCTCAAATAAAACATAACACTCAAAGGAAGTAGCTTAATTCTTTTAGGGGGCTTCTGATAACCTGTGTTAGTAGTATTCAGGATCCTGATGATTGGCAGCCAATCCATGAAATTAGCCCCTGCACTGGCCTTTTGCAAAAAGCCACCTTAATTTCTGACAATGCTTTGGCATCAACCACCCACTGAGGACTCTGAGGCATCAGGTTTGGCAGTAATCGAGTGACTAGGATGCCACCAGTGCGAGAAGGGACCACCGCCATGATGATGAGTAGGAGCACTGGCGAGAAATCCGTGGCAATTGCTCATACCTGCATTTAGGGGTAAAAATAAGCATTTGTATATGCTGAAATGCTTTTTGGTACAAATGGTATGGGGGCTAAATCACAAAGCATGTTTTAATCGCAAGTGAAAGCAGATGCGCTTGAAAAAAACATGTACACTAATGTATTTTACTTTTAGGCAGCAGGAAGTAATGCAGTAGACACCCCGGAAACCCAAGAAGAAAGGTGGACATGCCTGGGATTTAGCAATGCCTGTTCACTGTGCATGGGACCTGAAACGAGTTGATACTCAGCAGGAGAGGCTTTGTGGGTAGGAGACTTGGGGCCTCATTACGATTTTGCCGGTAGCCATGCTGCTATGGGCGGCATGGCTGCCGCCAAAATCGGGTCCGAGTTCCCAGAATGGGGAATTACCGGGCCATTCCGAGTACGGAGGGCCCGGTAATTCCTCCCTCCAGGAACCCGGGCCCGGACCTTCCCCATTCCAGCCCCCATAGGGCTGAATAGGAATGGGGGAGGGAGCAAACAACGGGCCGATTACGAGTGGCCCGTTGTTTGCTCCCTCTACCTCTCGCGGGACCCGGTAAGCACACCTAGTTTGACCAGGCGTTACTTACCGGGTCCCTCAAGGGGACCTTGTAATGAGGCGGAATGGGTTTAACGGGTCCGCCTCCTTTAGCGGGTCCCGTTAACCGTTCCGCCTCACTTGTAATGAGGCCCTTGGACCAGCAGAGCACAGCATGGAGCGCAGAGAAGCAGCAGAGCACAATCAGTGGTGTCCAAACATTTCATGCTGAGAAAATGCACCCCCCCCGCCCACATCCTCTTGGCCCACCGAGGGGGGGGCAGCCATACATCTACCACTGGCACAAATCGAGAGGTATCCCCAGTGTGGAGATCACAATAATGGTGGCTACACCAGTGGCTCCGCCTATAAAACGGATGCTTGAACACAGAGGTGGACTGGCCTATAGCAAACTATTGGGATTTCCCAATAGGTCCAGGTTTGGAATGAGGCATAAAATTGTCTCGGGCACCAATGATAAAGTGGCACAGAGTTGCAAATGGCAATTCAATCCTTTTCTGACACACTCTTTGCAGTCAGGGGCGCAACGAAACCTACATTTTGGGGGGGGTTGCTAACTGGTGATGGGAGGGGCCACTCTAGAAAATGGGCATGGCAAACGTGGAGGCTCTGCCCCCACTTTTCTATCCCAAGGGTTGTCTGGCATGGGGCCCAAGTATCGAATGGTACAGCCCAGCATTACACATATGCACACACAATTACACATTCACTCACTCATTTAAACATCCCATTCACCATACACTTGCTCATTTACATGCGCAGCCAGCCCCATTACATTATACACTCATTCACCGACACTCACTGACACATGCATTACATACGTACTCCTTGCACACATGGACACATACATACACAATGCGCTAATATGCACTGCTAGTTTCAGAAAATTCTTTCCTCAAGTCTCTGCCTAACAAGAAGCAAGAGTGCACATCAGCCTCTTCCCCTCCGATGTTGAACATATAATATTTGCACACATTCGTGGGCAGGGGGCTGATGTCTCCATTGAGTTTAGTCAGGCAGAGAGGTAAGGGAAGCCTTTATTGAAACTAGCAGCGTTTAAGTGTTGCTGCGTTTGTGCAAATACATTTATCTTCACAAACACAGTAAAACTTTAAAGTCCCCTGTTTCAGGAAAGTCTCTGTTGTATAATCCTTAAAATGATAGACCAGAGGCTGCGTGGCTTCAGATGTCTCTTTATTCAGGTGTAACATCAACTTGAATCTGCATCATAAATCATACACTAACAAAAGGGCAACAGACCCTTGAACTATTGTGCAGCTGATGTGAGTCTATAGTCTCTCTTGAGGCTCAAAGGCCAGTCCCATGGAGGAGCGCACAGGAGCTGATGTTGCTCCGTGCCTCTACTCCTCGCGTCTGCCGCGCGCGAAGCGCAGGGGCCGCACTTCCGCTTTGCGGCCGAGATCTTGCGACACCGGGAGGTCTCGCGATATCTCTACACACCTTTCTCTGATAATGGAAAAACAGTTTATTGCAGGACATAGTCATTGTATCTCACTGGTCTTCTGTGTTCCCTTCGCGGCCGGTCACCTCTCTCGCTTTGAGCATCCTGCTTCTGGTTATCTTCTCGCTCTACTGTGGGTGCAACTGCTTCAAACTCATTTTCTTCAACTTCTCTTCTGTCTGTCTCTGGCTCTCGTTCTCTCTCTCTCTCATTGTCCATTACCCCTTCGGTTTCGGGTCTTTCATGGGTCTTTTCTCTCTCTTGCCTCTTTTCAAACATGGCTACTCTCTCCATGTTCCATGTGCGCCCGTCTTCACTGCAAATGTGGTTGGTTCCTCTGTGAATCACCTTTACGGGTCTGCTGAACCTTGAGCCCATCATATCTTGATCCAATCTCCTTCTTTTATGTCTGACCCTTGTTTTGTCCTTCTTCTGCCGCTCCCCCTTTTCATGCGTGCCTTGATGTTCTCTATTCTCCATACCACTTCCGACATGTCTACTTCCTCATCTTCTCTTACTCTGGCCAACCATGGTGGCACTAGTGTGGAGCCTGCTCTCCTCCCTCTCAACATGCGAAAAGGGGAGATTTGGGTGATACCGTTGGGAGTCAGTCTGTGAGCTGCAATGGCCTCTTTGGTCATTTTGAGGGGATCCATTCCCGAGGCGGTCGCTAATTGGATGGCTCCCTTGATAAACCTGTTGGCCCTCTCCACAAGCCCATTGGCTTGGGGATGATACAGCGCTGTTTTCTTCTGGTGTATGTTGTGCTTCTTCAGGAACAGTTCCATGTCTCTGGATATTAGTAGTACCCCGTTGTCTGCTACTAACTCATTGGGGCGCCCTTCCCCCTGGAAGATGGCAGTGAGGACTTCTATTACGGTGGCAGTCGTAATGTTGGGGACAAACTCGGCCTCGACCCACTTTGATAAGTAGTTCACTAGCACTATGCCATAGCGATGTTCGGGCACCATTGCTTCTAATGGTCCTATAAAGTCCAGGCCCACTTTTGACCACGCCGCTTCAGGGGTTTCTGTGGGAATCATGGGTGCCTGTCTGATCTTTAAGCACTTATCACTGTTGAGAAACTCATGGCATCTCTCAATCATGGTACGGATCTCCTGATCCATGGACAGCCACCAGTAGGCTTCCCTCACTCTGCGACGTGTCATGGTGTTCCCAAAATGGCCTGCATGAGCTCTGCACAGGATGGTTGTCCTCATGCCTGTGGGCGGAATCACCTGGTAAGTTTTCATAATCATGCAGTTGTCTTTCGAGATTTCATCTGCCACTTTCCAATAGGTTCTCATTCCTTCTGGCACTGACCTTTCATCTGGCCATCCGTTCTTGACCCATTCTTTAATTCTCACCATGGTGGGGTCTTTTCCGTCTTCTTCCATCCAGTGTCTCTCACTGACCTCTAGGTAGTCTGGCGCCTTGAGATCTGTGATGGATGCTACAATGCATTCTTCTTGCAAGAAGGTGGTGGCATTGTCCTTGCCTTCTGGCAATCTTGACATGCAGTCCGCCTGCAAATTCTTCCACCCCGAGATGTGTTGTACCTCGAAGGTGTATTCTTGCAGTTTGGCTGCTATATGTGCTAATCTGGGTGTTGACACTTTGGTGCCGCCTGGGCTGTGCATATGGATGAGAGGCTTGTGGTCGGTGACTACCTTGAACATTGTGCCCCACACATATGTCCTGAAATGTTCCACAGCCCATGCACACGCCAGTATCTCCTTCTCGATGGTGGAGTAGTTTTGTTCAGCTGATGATAGGGCTTTCGAGGTAAATGCTACCACATGTTCCGTGTCACCCTTTTTCTGGGTGAGAACAGCACCTAATCCGTATGCGCTGGCGTGCGTAGTGATGACTGTACTCCAATCTGGGTTGAACGGTTGCAAGCACAGCGCTTCCACTATGTGTCGTTTGATGCTTTCCACCGCTTTCTTCTGGGCTTCTTGCCAAGTGTACTCTGACCCTTTTTTGAGAAGCTTGCGGAGCGGCGCTGAGGTTTCAGAGAATTTGGAGAAGAATTTGGCGTAATATTCCACCAGCCTGAGGAATGACCTCACTTCGTCTTTGTTGGTGGGTTCAGGAGCTTTAATTATAGCCTGCAGTAAGTTTTGCTTGGGACGTATACCTTGCTCTGATATCTTGTACCCCAAATACTCAACTTCTTTTGCCTTGAATATGTATTTTTCATACCTTAATCTTACTAACGTTTCTTGAAGCTTGGTGAGGACTGTTTTCAATGTGGCATCATGCGTCTGCTCGTCCCCTGTGTATACCAGGATGTCATCCTGGAAGTAGGACACGTTCCTGACGTTCAGTAGTAGAGCGTCCATCATGCGTTGAAACGCAGAGGCTGCGGATGATAGGCCAAGGGACATCTTTGTGAATTGATAAGTGCCAAACGGAGTGATGAAAGCGGTCAGTGGCTTGGACTCCTTGTGTAGTTGTATTTGATGGTAAGCATTCCTCATGTCCAACTTCGAGAACACTCTGGCCTCCTTCATTATGAGGATTAACTCATTGATGCTTGGCAGTGGGTAGCTGTCTGCAATTACTTCAAGGTTTAGACTGCGGAGGTCAATGCATACCCTGAGCTCTTGTGAATTCTGTTCTTTATGAGTACCACTGGGCTCAGCCACTCTGGTGCTTCAATTTCTTCGATGGTGCCATCTTTCCTCATTCTGTCCAAATGGCTTCTGAGTGTGTCTGTTGCAGTTGCCGGTACTGGTCTTACTCTGTGTTTGACCGGGACTGCGTTGGACTTAAGTAATATTTTGTGGATGAAGCCCTTGATGTGTCCTGGCTCTTCCAAAAATAGTTTTGGATAATCTCCTTTCGCTACTGGTGCTCCTCTCAAACTGACTGACAGTACCTGGTCCTCCGTGCTGGGGTCCAGCTTAATTTTCAGTTTTGCCTGGTTGTCCCACCCTAGTATGCTGGGCCTTCTTGACTAAAATAACCTTTTGTGGTAGTCTCTCTTCCTTTGAACTCTACTTTCCCTTTGATGTAGCCCAGCAGGTCTACTGGACGCACCACCGAAAACTGTAGGCCTGTGCCGCGTGCTGAGCACTTGGACCGTCTCTGTTCCCATCATCTCTTTGTACGTGCGCAGGGGTATTATGGTGAGGTCAGAGCCCGAGTCGGCTATGACTCTTGTTTCCAACCCATTGATTTATATTGCGCAATGGGGCTTTTCTCTTCTGGCCCGTGGGCTGTTCACCATTATGACGGTAGGTCTCCCTTCATCTTCCGAGGACGAGTCTCTCTCCGTATTGTGTTCAGCGTTGACACTCGTGACTTTTTTGTTTCGCCATCGGCACACGATTGAGAAATGTCCAATCTTTTTGCACACCGAGCTATCTTTGTCCTTTGCCGGGCACTCTTTATCAAAAGCTAAGTGCTTCGTGCTGGTGCACCTGTGGCATTTTAACGGTTCTTTCCTCACCCATTTCCCTTCTCTCGCCTCGAGGACCAGCCTGTCCTTCTTTGGGCAGAAAGCCGCTGCTTGTACTTCAGCTGGGCTGTGGCCGCTTGCAAATTCTTTCCTTCTACCTGCCGTCTCTTCCACTGCTCTCGCTATTTCTATTGCTTTTTCCAGCTGTAGTTCCTTCTCTAGAATGAACTTGTCTTGCACCTTCCTGCTGTTGGTATGGACCACCAGCATGTCACAGAGCAGACTCTCCGCATTGTTTCCCAAGTTGCATAGTGCCGCCAATTCGCGCAGTTTGGTACCATAGTCATCTACTGCTTCAGACGCCTCCTGTTTGCGGCTATAAAACCGTATCCTGTGTAGGACGGTATTCTCCTTGCTGGCGAACCTTTTGACAATTCTTCTTACGGCTTCCTTAAATACATCATCGTTGTCGCCGGCTACTGGCTTCAGGGTGAGACTCTTGAACACCCTGTGTCCTTCGAAGCCCAGGGCATTTAGTAACATCGCCCTGCGTCTCGCTGCCGAGTAGCCTGCACCGCCCAAGGCCTCCACGTATGTTGTGAATAAGGGTTGCCATTGTGGCCAAGGAATGGCAGGCCTACCTGGAGTTTGCAGGAAAGGCGGTGGTGGTGTCGCTCCTTGCATGGCACCGCGTGGGTTTTAGTGGTGATCCTCGTCGCCAATTATGTTGTATAATCCTTGAAATGATAGACCAGAGGCTGCGTGGCTGCAGATGATGTCTCTTTATTCAGGTGTAACATCAACTTGAATCTGCATCATAAATCATATACTAACAAAAGGGCAACATGCCCTTGAACTATTGTGCAGCTGATGTGAGTCTATAGTCTCTCTTGAGGCTCAAAGGCCAGTCCTATGGCGGAGCACACAGGAGCTGATGTTGCTCCGTGCCTCTACTCCTTGCGTCTGCTGCGCGTGAAGCGCGGGGGCCGCATTTCCCCTTTGCGGCCGAGGTCTCGCGAGATCTCTACAGTCTTCTTTCCCTTCTCTGACTAACAGAAAAGTATGACGCCATTGAGCTAATCTGGCTTCAGCGGCTGTAGATCCTCCAAAACAATGCCCTCCGTGCAGCCTTGGGTCTGCGCTGCTCTGTTCACATTACTGCCTCCAGACATCGAAGTACACTGGCTTCCCATCAAAGCATGCATCGAATTTAAACTATGACACTGGCACCCCGCTGCATCTACAATGTGGCCCCAGCTACTTGAGCAAGAGCCTCAACATAAAACGTCATGCACATGCTCTTCACTCATCTCAGAGTACTTTGCTTTCTATTCCAAGATTCAAAAAATCCAGAGCAAGAGGTGTCAGCTTCGCAGTTAAACTTTGGAACTCTCTTCCCCATCTATCAGTAACGCAGCCTCCTACACTCTTTTCAAGAAATTGTTCAAAACCTGTCTATTTAATGTTTTGCTTAACTGTTCCTCCTACCTGTAATTCCTGCCATTCTACCAATGTCTACATGTACAAACGCTGTGATACCCTTGGGTCTGGGTGTTACAAATATTATATAAATAAATCAATAAATAGAATTGGAGCATCCAAGTCAGTATTACAATTGTAAACAAGAACGACATCACAGCAGGGTGTTACGCTCACCTGGTCTCTGCAGAGGTGTTGGGGCAATGTTGCAGCCATCCCTGAACTTGAATCATCCCCTTCAGGCCTCCCCTTCGGTAGAACAGCTTTGAGCGGTGGTACGTGGTGGTACTGCTCCTACGTGGAGATAAGAGTATGTGAGTGCGGGGGCGTGGCCTGGAGCGCCAGCGATGTGGCTGCTCCTGTGATGGCCTCCGTGGAAAGCCCACAGCAGACTTAAAAATTGGAGGATTCCTGCCACAATGAGACTGAAGACTGATGTGTCATGATTCCTGCCCCTCATGTCCCCAGCCGTCCAAGTTGTCAGGCTGGAGCCAGGCCACGATCACCTACATGGCCCTCAAGGGCCTCTCATCCCTCCAAAGACCCACTTGGAGCAGACTTAGCACTTGTGGCACCAGACTCACTCACTCCCATAGGATAACATTGGGGATTGGGCTTGTAGTGCATTGATGGGGACAAGATGGATGCCGCCACATATTTCGGTTCCCAGAACTGCATGTGCGGTCTAGTCTTTTGGGTGTGGTTCAGCTTAGAGACACCTGGGATACCCAGAGACTATTTAAGCCACACCCAGGCTGAGAAACATGCTTTGCGTTTTCTGCACCTGCAGCGTGACACTCACCGTGTTCGGATCGGTCTCCAGTAGGCCTGCATTTTTCTTCTGCGCTCAGCTCCTGCAAGAACAAGAACACTGTTAGGAACAGCCTTACCTTGTGGCACTTCTGCCCATCATTCAACGCTCCTTCTGTTCTGCGGGCATCTTCGGCGGTGTCATTACCATCCCGGAACGCCGCTTCCTAAGGAAAAGGGAAAAGAACAGAAAAAAGGCATTAGTAAGCATTCTGCAAATCTTCGCTTATTTTTAAATACTGGTAGAGCTTCAAACGCTTACCTGAATCCCAGCCGCTCTGGGGGAACTCTGTCTCCGGAACTTCTCATCCATCTGCAAGAGGGAAAAGACACTCCAGGTTAGCGTGGAAACATCTAGAGGTGCCGCATACCGCGCTTACCCACCGCATGTGTTCTTCATAACCGGCATCCACGCTGAAATCGTTGCAGCACCTAAAAGACACAGAAAAAAACCTCAGTTCAATGCAAATACAAAAGGAGTGCATCGTGCTCTCACTCACCTTCAGCGCTACTCATCTCAGCAGCACGCCGCCATCCCCGGACGCCGGCCATCATCTAAGGAAGGAATGGAACGAAGTTAGAGAACTGTTCAAAAGACTCATTATACTTACCTGTCGGACTCTTGCCAGTGAAGTAACTAGGCAGCAACGAGCCCGCATCAATCAACGCGCCCCTGCGCTGAAAGCAGGACCCCGGGGAAGAAGGGGTTCAAGCACACAGAGACAATAGGGAGTTAAATTCTACCAATCCTGTGTTTCAGGCCCAGTCTCCAGTCGAATAGCCTCCAGGGAAGGGTTCGAGGTCGTAAGAGGTCAGAACGGCTGAGTCACGTCCCTGTGGATACCAGGTGAGCGTTACATGACGGCTCCTATCATCCGAACACTTAAGCTGCCTGGGGATGAATTCCAGAATATAACGCGCGACGAAGGCCAAGTTCGGGGTGGACGAAGTTGGACGGCCCTGGCTCCCGCGTCTTCCAAAATGGCGACTGGGCTGAAGTAACACCGACCCGACGCCACACAGAGAGGACCCAACGGGGTGTGGGTGTGGGGGTGCTCAGGCGGAGAGCCCCTGCCAGCTGGAGCCCGTTGATTCTTGGTCGAGCGACACAAGAAATGCTCTGTGGCTGGCCAGCCCGTGACTGCCTTGGTTCTCCAGCCGCCCAACAACTAGCACCCCAGCTCAACCGCGGAGTCCCCGAAGCCTCTACCCCCAGCGGACGAGAGGCGCCTCACGGCCGGTGAGTGCGCGACCTCACCCCAGCCCCTCGGCTAATCGCCATCTCTGGCCATCTCTGTCGGGGGACCACCTCTGGAGCGTCCGTGCTGCATCGGCGGGGAGCACCATCGGCTCCGACACGCAGCCCTAGGGAGATGCGGATGCATGGAGCTCCCGGGGCCCGCCACCGGCTCTCCCCCAATAGGCGCCTCCTGGTGCCCCCAGTCCCCCATCACACGGTGGAGAGAGCCCAGAGCCGTAGGGGAGGACTGAGCACCGGGGACCTCTCATCTGTATAGCCCAGTTACTTCACGGCTGGCAGGACAGCCTCCCCCGGCATCCCAACAATCCAGCAGGCACTTCTGGTCACCCACGGAGCCCCTGGTGGCACCCTGTGCTCTCGCTGCACGGACGGCAGAGGAGCGTGGGGGGGGACCCCTCCCCACAACTGCGTAGGCCCCCACCACGGGCCCCTGAGGACATACCCGACTCGCGGCGGAGATTCATGTCTCCACAGTAATCTGGGGCTCAGAGAGTCTTCTGGAACTACAACTACATCCTGGGGCGCCCCGGGCCATGAATACCCCCGGCAGGTAAGGCCCTGCCACTGTGCCTGGGGCACCCTTGGTCCCCCTTACTTCCTGGGAGGAACAGCAACTTAGCACCTAGAGGTGGCCCGCCGGACCCCCAGCCCCTCCACTGCTCGAACCACGAACCGGGAGGCTGGACTTCGGAGAGACTGGTGTTAGACGGGAGTCCCGATTGCTTTCGCTTGGAGGACGCCTCAGCGGCGAGAGAGACTGTGCACCTGACCCTTCCTGGGGTACCCCTGCCCACTCCCCAGACTCTGCTCCTTGCGCCCACAACCCGAGACAGCGCACTTTGGCAACCTGCTCCCCCTGGGCCCCGACAATAGCACCCGCCATCTTGCCCCTTTGAGAGCTCCCAGATCTACTCACCTACAATGGCGAAACAATCAAAAGTAGGTAAAAACGCAGGCATCGCGACTATGCTCAAATCATCTGACAAGGGGAAAAAACCTGACCCCCCCAAGCTCACCCCACAGAAAACTCAGGAGAACAGAGATACGCTTGCCACTAAAGAGGGCATACAGGCTTTTATGGCCGACATTAAATCGGAATTTAGATCTTGTATGACGGAGCTGTCCACTAAGCTAGAGCGCACCGACCAAAGAGTGGCAGAGATGAAGCAGAGGCTGGGGGAGATTGAAGACCGCTCCCAAGACCATTAAACCGCTCTAGGAGAGGTCCAACGTTCAATCAGATCTTTGCAAGATAAATGTGAAATCCTCGAATACAAACAAGAAGATTTAGAAAATAGGGCCCGACGCAACAATCTCCGAATCCGAGGCATTCCATCCTCTGTTCAAGACAAAAACCTGGCGGAATATGTTGGGGACTTTTTTCAAGCTCTGCTCCCGCAGCTGGACAAACACCAGCTTCTTTTGGATTGCATCCATAGACTGCACCCACGCCGGGGAGTGGATTCGGACCTCCCCCCGGACATCATAACTAGAGTGCACTTTTTCACCACTAAAGAGTCAGAACGGCTGAGTCAAGTCCCCGTGGATACCAGGTGAGCGTTACATGATGGCTCCTATCATCCGAACACTTAAGCTGCCTGGGGATGAATTCCAGAATATAACGCGTGACGAAGGCCAAGTTCGGGGCGGACGAAGTTGGACGGCCCTGGCTCCCGCGTCTTCCAAAATGGCGACTGGGCTGAAGTAACACCGACCCGACGCCACACAGAGAGGACCCAACGGGGTGTGGGTGTGGGGGTGCTCAGGCAGAGAGCCCCTGCCAGCTGGAGCCCGTTGATTCTTGGTCGAGCGACACAAGAAATGCTCCGTGGCTGGCCAGCCTGTGACTGCCTTGGTTCTCCAGCCGCCCAACAACTAGCACCCCAGCTCACCGGCGGAGTCCCCGAAGCCTCTACCCCCAGCGGACGAGAGGCACCTCACGGCCGGTGAGTGCGCGACCTCCCCCCAGCCCCTCGGCTAATCGCCATCTCTGGCCATCTCTGTCGGGGGACCACCTCTGGAGCGTCCGTGCTGCATCGGCGGGGAGCACCATCGGCTCCGACACGCAGCCCTAGGGAGATGCGGATGCACGGAGCTCCCGGGGCCCGCCACCGGCTCTCCCCCAATAGGCGCCTCCTGGTGCCCCCAGTCCCCCATCACACGGCGGAGAGAGCCCAGAGCCGCAGGGGAGGACTGAGCACCGGGGACCTCTCATCTGTATAGCCCAGTTACTTCACGGCTGGCAGGACAGCCACCCCCAGCATCCCAACAATCCAGCAGGCACTTCTGGTCACCCACGGAGCCCCTGGTGGCACCCTGTGCTCTCGCTGCACGGACGGCAGAGGAGCGTGGGGGGGACCCCTCCCCACAACTGCCTAGGCCCCCACCACGGGCCCCTGAAGACATACCCGACTCGCGGCGGAGATCCATGTCTCCACAGTAATCTGGGGCTCAGAGAGTCTTCTGGAACTACAACTACATCCTGGGGCGCCCCGGGCCATGAATACCCCCGGCAGGTAAGGCCCTGCCACTGTGCCTGGGTCCCCCTTGGTCCCCCTTACTTCCTGGGAGGAACAGCAATTTAGCACCTAGAGGTGGCCCGCCGGACCCCAGCCCCTCCACTGCTCGAACCACGAACCCGGAGGCTTGACTTCGGAGAGACTGGTGTTAGGCGGGAGTCCCGATTGCTTTCGCTTGGAGGACGCCTCGGCGGCGAGAGAGACTGTGCACCTGACCCTTCCTGGGGCACCCCTGCCCACTCCCCAGACTCTGCTCCTTGCGCCCACAACCCGAGACAGCACACTTTGGCAACCTGCTCCCCCTGGGCCCCGACAATAGCACCCGCCATCTTGCCCCTTTGAGAGCTCCCAGATCTACTCACCTACAGTGGCGAAACAATCAAAAGTAGGTAAAAAAACGCAGACATCGCGACTATGCTCAAATCATCTGACAAGGGGAAAAAACCTGACCCTGCCAAGCTCACCCCACAGAAAACTCAGGAGAACAGAGATACGCTTGCCACTAAAGAGGACATACAGGCTTTTATGGCCAACATTAAATCGGAATTTAAATCTTGTATGACGGAGCTGTCCACTAAGCTAGAGCGCACCGACCAAAGAGTGGCAGAGATGGAGCAGAGGCTGGGGGAGATTGAAGACCGCTCCCAAGACCATTCAACCGCTCTAGGGGAGGTCCAACGTTCGATCAGATCTTTGCAAGATAAATGTGAAATCCTCAAATACAAACAAGAAGATTTAGAAAATAGGGCCCGACGCAACAATCTCCGAATCCAGGGGATTCCATCCTCTGTTCAAGACAAAAACCTGGCGGAATATGTTGGGGACTTTTTTCAAGCTCTGCTCCCGCAGCTGGACAAACACCAGCTTCTTTTGGATCGCATCCATAGACTGCACCCACACCGGGGAGTGGATTCGGACCTCCCCCCGGACATCATAACTAGAGTGCACTTTTTCACCACTAAAGAGTCAATCTCGGCAATTAGCCGGTCAAAAGACAAACTCTCCTTCCAGGGCTCACCCCTCCAGATTTACCAAGATCTCTCCCTTCTTACCCTTCAGAAGAAGAAAGCTATCCGACCGTTGGCTCTATTTATCCAGGAGGAGCAAATCCGCTACCGTTGGCTATTTCCAACCACTCTACAATTCTCATACAAGGGCACTTCACGCAGAATCACCCACATTGAGGATGCTAACAAAATCATGCGTCCTCCCTCACCTGAGGAGGCCGCGTCATCAAATTCAGAGGTCACCCTGGACCCAGGAGCGGTCTCCACCCCGAAACCCAGACGGGCCTCATGGTCGAAAATATCGCAGAGTAGCAGACGGCGGTAGCTGGAAGCCGGATCGCATCCAACGGAATTGGGCATAATGCAGAAACCATCTTAAGGGACTCTTCCAATCTAGCCCTAGCCCATGAATACATTTACCCATTGCTGCGGGCCCCACCCACGGCCCATGCCCATTTCCAAGGCACATTCCACCTACGAGTCCTTGGAATCTCACAGAACTTTCATTATTGGCTTGGCCATGTTGGCCAGGGGAACTACCGACCCCACATTGTCGGCACCCCGACAAGTTAAAGTTACGCCCCCCCGTTGGGGCACATGTTAAAATCCCATGAGCAGAGTGACATTTTCCCAGTCTTTCATCGAGATGGCAGTTAACCTTGACCCTCCCGACCTCTCCCCCCCAAGCGAGATAGCGGAACGAGCCCCGGCCCATGAGCATCAAACCCTGAAATTTCTTACCCTTAACGTCAATGGACTGAATTCTCCTGCTAAGAGAAAATCGATCCTACAAAAGCTCCAGGACGAGGAAGCGGCAGTGGCTCTGATTCAGGAGACCCACCTAATACCAGCGGACTTTGGGCGCCTCTGCTCCAAATCCTACCCTCTTCGATTTTGTGCTTCAGGGGGCTCAAAAAAGGGAAGCAGGGCGATCCTTTTCAGAAAAGGACTAAACCCCCAGGTGATGGAAACAAAAGTGTGTCCGGAAGGGCGATTCATAGCGGTCAAATGCCTACTGTTGGGAGACCTATACGCCTCGGTATATGCCCCCAACTCGGGGCAAGCAGCGTTCTACAACGCACTAGGTTCCTCCCTCTCTCCTTTTATAGAAGGCCAAGTTATACTTGGGGGTCACTTCAATGGAGTCCCGGACCCCACAGCAGATAAATCTCACCCCCCCCACTCCTGGAGACTTCACGCAGGCGCTTAGCCTTCTACTCCTGTTCAGATCCCTTGAAGTAGTGGACTCATGGCGGGTGCTTCACCCCTCCCTTCTGACATTCTCCCAGCTGCTCACCTACACTAACGAGGTATCTATTGGCCCACAAATTCTGTCTGACCACTCCCCAGAAACCATTGAAATCCGGGCACAGGTGCCTAAGTCTAACTCCCTGCCTAGATGAAGGCTATATGACCCTATCCTTAACGATATGCTGCTGAGGGACAAAGTTGCGACAGCGATTAAAAACTTTCTTAAGGAAAATCCAGTCGAAGACACCTTCCCTGAAAGTGGTAATAAGGGGAGAACTGATCGCACAAGGGGTGGCATTCCACCGGAACAGAAGGCAGATTCGCCAAGCCCTGGCGGAAGAACTTAAAACAGTGGAGGAAACCCACAAAAGAAAAGGTTGGTCTCCCAAGACTCAGCGAGCGATCCACACTGCCAGGAAAAAGCTTGAGGCGCATTACGCGGAACACACCGCGCAACTTATGTTCAAAGCTAAACAGTTCTACTATGCGAGGAATAACAAGGTGAACAAGCTGCTCATAGCTAAGTTGACCAAAGTAAGACGCAGCAACACCATCACTGGCCTCCGAGATCCACAAGGGGTGATCCAATACTCAGAGGAGAAAAAACAACAGCTGGCGGCAGACCACTTGACCCAGGTCATGACGGCACCCCCGCGGGACCAGAATAAGTAAAAAGAATACTTGCGTACAGCAGCCCTCCCCCGGCTGCCCGATGCAACCAGGGAGAGCCTGGGGGCTTCAATCACAAGCGCGGAGATCGAAGAAACCATCAAGTCCCTCAAATCCCGAGCCCCGGGCCCTGATGGATTCTCTCCCAGGTTCTACAAAATCTTCAAACCCCAGCTGATCCCCCCCCCCACCCCCCCTTGGTGGTGCTCTTCAATTCTTTTCGGGAGACGGGGGTGATAACCCCCTCAATGCAGGAATCCACCACCATCTTTCTACCCAAACCAGGGAAGGACCCGAGAGCCCCGCCTCCTACAGGCCGATAGCGCTGCTTAACATCGATGCCAACCCGCAACCCGCCTGGCACGCATTTTACCCAAAATTATCCATCCGGATCAGGCAGGCTTTATCCTGAACAGAGCAGCAGGCGACAACATTCGTAGAGCCCTGAACCTGGTCGACCTTGCCTCTCGAAGTTCCCAGGGGCTGGTCTTGATGGCCTTAGACGCCACCAAGGCGTTTGATAGGGTGGACTGGTCCTTTATGAGCCTGACCCTGGAGGCCTTTGGATTCAGCCCGGCATTTCGGGCTATGGTCCTAGCTAACTATAAATCTCTGAAGACCCTCCTCAGGATCAACGGCTCACTTTCTACCCCAGTCCCCCTGTCCTGCAGAACCAGGCAGGGCTGCCCGCTGTCCCCACTCCTGTTCGCACTTACCATGGAACCATTTGCCCAAAAGATCAGATTGAATAACGCCATCAAGGGCCCCCCGGATTGGCCTATCTCAACACAAAATTGCACTATATGCAGATGACGTCCTACTCACAATTACGGAGGCCCGCTCCTCATTACGGCCGCCCTAGCTGAAATAGCTAGCTATGGGAAGGTCACTGGCTTCTCCATTAACTTCAACAAATCGGTGGCCCTGGGTGTGGGGCTTTCCCCAGGGGAATGAGAAGAACTAATCCCGATGTGCCCAATCGCATGGAAGAAGAAGGCCATTCCCTATTTAGGGGTACAGGTTCCCGCGAACCCGAAGGACACATATCAAGTCAACTTCCCCTGACTCATCAAGGAAATAGAGGGCGACTTGAAACGCTGGGCAACCCAAGAAATCTCGCTGATGGGACGAATAACAGCCTGTAAAATGAACTTACTCCCACAGTTCATTTATGCCTGCTCATCCCTCCCAGTGGCAATCCCGGCACCTGCGCTTCGTGGCTTGCAGAGGAAAATGGTTAAGTTTATTTGGAAGGGCAAGAAATCTAGGATCCCTCAAAAGTCAATGCTAGGCGATGCAAGACTGGGTGGCCTAGGGGTTCCGGACTTACAAGCATACAGGGTGTCAGCGCAACTAGCGCACATTCGCACTTGGCAAATAACCACCGACCGCCCCAGAGGGGTGGAACTGGAACAATCACGGCTCCCCCTTCCCCTGCGGTTTCTCCCACATATTCCGCCTCCTCTGAGGGAGGGATGGCAGGACCTCCTGCTGGCAACGAAACACACTATGAGCTCCTGGGACTGGGCGCTGAAACAGAAAAGAATCCCGAGAGGACTGAGCCCCCTATCCCCGATCTTCCATAACCCGACCTTCTCCCCCGGGGAAAACCCCCAAAACTTCCAGAACTGGATAGCGAGAGGCCTTGAAACACTGGACCAGTTATACGAGGGGGACCGACCCTGCACCTTTGAACAATGCAAGGCAAAGTTTCGACTCCTGGAAAGTGACAGATTCACATACATCCAGCTGCGCCACTGGTGCTCCCACCCTCAGACTCTCCAAGCAGCTACACGCCCTCTTACAGCCCTTGAACTAACCCTTAAAGATCTCCCAGTCCGAGGAAGGATTTCCACCCTATATAGGCGATTCAAGGGGGATTTTCTAGCTTCAAAAACTCTCTGCATGGCCCAATGGGAGGCCGACCTAGGACACCCGATTGAGGATCAGACCTGGGTGGACATTTGGTCTCGAACACACTCGTCATCCGCCTGGCTCCACCACATGAATCACTCCCTCGACCATGCCTGCTGGAGAGTGTGCGGCCAGCCGGGTTCCTTCTTCCACATGTGGTGGGCATGCCCGAAGATCCAACAATTCTGGAAACTGTGTGTAGCTACACAAATCTCCCAGACAGCTCTCCCCCTGGAGCCGGAGCCCATTCTCTTGGGGGCCCCAGTCCCTGGGGCTTACCCACGCTCCGGAAGCAGAGCCAAACTTCTGACTCAATGCCTTATGGCGGGAAAAATAGTAGTCGCCCACTTCTGGAGGGCCCCGGAAGGCCCTGTCATGGCCCACTGGTAGGGTAAGGTATGGGACATACTAATTGCGGAAAAGGTCACAGCGGCCAGGGCTGGAATTCTCCACCGTTTCCAGAATAATTGGGCCCCCGTGCTGGAGTATGACCAAAGATTTGCCGCACTGACTTTTAAACCCACAAATATCCGGTGGGCCTTGAGAGACCGGAACGGTTCCTGAAAAGAGGAAATTCACTAGGGGAATACGCCACCAGACTAATCACTGTGAGGTGTGATAGAGGGGGGAACGAGAGGGATTCATGATATTGTTTTATATTGTTGCTGTCCTTATTGTGCTCTATTTTGTTGTCACTCTGCCATGGTTTAAAATAAATATATTAAAAAAAAAAAAAAGAGTGTGTGAGTGCGCCAATCTGTGATTGCTGTGCCTCTCGAACCCTTCTCCCCAAAGTACAGTTTCTGTGACCATACGCCGGCCCATAAAGCTCACCTCTGAATTATGGAAGGTAAGCTCTCCGTCCTGCTACTTCTGGTAAGGGCGTGTTGAATGGATAGTCCAGTCCAGCTGCGTTTATGCTTCTCCTTATGATTGGTAAGTGTCTCTTGAGCTCTTGTGATTCTGTTCATTCTGTTTAATGTCTTTATATGTTGCTCCTTATACCCGCAATGATGTTGCTCTTCTGTTTTCTTCCCTTAGATGGAAATGCGGCCTCAATGCAGCTGTGAGACTCGAGACGCGGCCGGATGGAAGATTGATACTACCGCAATGTTCGACAGCAGGTAAGTGATGGTTTAAGGAAAAGACGAAGTATGGCGAAGCGCGACCTTAAACAGACTGTTTTTTCGATGTCTAACCTTGTCTTCTGTTTTTCCTTGCAGGCACTGCTGTCAACGATGGAGCATGCCATGCTGCGGTGCCAAGATGAAGATATCGGCATTCCGGAAAGTGTTTGCCGAAGAGATGTACAGGTAAGAACAGCTTCCCCCAGTTGGTAAGTATGCTGGCAGGAAGCAGGATGTCCAGGAAGCAGGGTCTTCAAAGGTAAGCAGGTCTGACCTCAGGCGACGGTGAGCTTTACGCTGCTGGTAAGTGCAGAATAACACGAAGAGTCTGTCTTAAGGATCAGGGCAGCTCATATAGCTGTGAATCCTTTAGCAGCCACACCCAAGAATACACTTGGCTGCTTAATGGATGGAATGTTCAAGGTTAATGCATCTGAAGTGCTTAATGGATGGAATGTTCAAAGTTAATGCATCTGAAGTGCTTAATGGATGAAATGCTCAAGGTTAATGCATCTGAAGTGCTATGTCCATAATAAAAGCTTATTGGTGTTAAATGGATGTTCTTGTTTACTTTTGTTCATGAGCCTGGCACCAAAGGCGCCAGGACAGTGTCCACCCAGGTCTCCTGTGCATGCAACCCCTGCATGCTTGTGCCCCTGACTTCATGACCATGACAGCACTCCCCCTCAAGGCCCCTCTCAAGGGTGGTTCTCCTCCCGGTCCTGGTTTGGTGGGATTATTGCGACGGAACTTTAAACGCGGAGCATGGACATGTTCACTGGGTTCCCATGTTCGGTCTTGAGGCCTGTAACCTTTCCAGTCAATTAGGTAATACAATTTGGATTGAACCACCTTGGAGTCCAGGATGGATTTAACTTAATAATCTGGTTCTCCATCTATTACTTTGGGCTCTGGCGGAGAACTAAGCAGTGTATTGGATTTCATTGGGGTGAGGAGAGAGACATGAAATACGGGGTGAATTTTCAAGTGAGATGGTAACTTCAATTTCATGGCGACAGGATTGATTATGGGCTTTATAGTATAGGGGCCCAGGTATCTTGGGCGGAAAGCTCTTGGCCCCTTCAGGGGAATATATTTGGATGCTAACCACACCTTTTCTCCAATCTGGTGGGCGGGAGCTTCCTTCCGATGCCGATCAGCAAACAGTGTTTGTCTTTCCTTAGACTTGGTCAGATGCTCTGTCACCTCCTTAAGAACCTCAGTGATGGTTTTATAAGTTTTTTATGGCTGGCATTTCCAGGGTATCAGGTGGATCAAATACTGATGTCCTCGGATGTCTTCCGTGCACAGTGTAGAATGGAGTTTGTCCTGTGCTTGTGTAAACTGAGTTGTAGTATGCATACTCCGCTATCCAGAGAATATTTTTCCAAAAATCCTTGGACTATTGCAACATACACCTGAGATATTGCTCTAAAGTTTGGTTGGTTTGTTCAGTTTGCCTATCAGTCTGAGGGTGATGGCTTGTGGACAACCGGAGGTCGATTTTGGCAATCGTACAACACTTTCTCCAAAAGGCAGAAACAAATTGAGTTCCGCGATCAGATACTAATATTGATGGAAATCCATGCAATCAAACAATTTGCTCTAGGCACACAAAAGCAAGAGTTGACGCAGTTGGGAGTCCCTTCAGAGGGATGAAATGGGCCCACTTGGAGAATAAATCCACAACGACTAATATGGTGTTGTATCCATTGCAGGGCGGAAGTTCTGTGATGAAGTCCATCAATAAGATATGCCAAGGTGCAGGTGGTACTGTTAGTGTTAATATTAAGTAACTCACAATCACACTAAACTGGTCAGACGGCCAACACGGGAGCAGCAACTGCAGAAAGCAAGAATCTCCCAGAGGAGCCTGCACCCCCACCGCAGCTCGAATACCCACTGAGGGGAGGCACGAACCCCAGGGAAACCCTCTGGGGGAAAAAACCCTGATGAAGCGGATGGAGGCTTCTCGGATGGATGGAATCCCTTCACATGTGCATCTTCAATGGGTTGAGGCACAAGCCCTACGGGAGAAAATAGGACAGGTAAGTGATGGATGATGGAGAGTGAGAAAACTATGAAAGGAGAGGAAAGGAGAATCCTTACGGGAGTCTGACCTGAACGGTCGTTAGTGATGGAGAGGGTGAGCGTGGAGTAAGGATCTGCTCGTGAGCCTGGTTCTCGAAGCGCCGGGGGGGATCCTGAAAAGACTAAACGAGTAAGTATGGGAATGTGAGGAGAAACCCGAAACCCAAGAAAGAGACACTCACTGTATGAGAGGGGCTCTGGGTCCTACTGAACACCGTACACTTGAACGAGCGTAACGGATAGGGGAGCGCGGGTGATGCCGGAAGAGTCTGGCGTGTTGGAGAATTGATAGTGAGAAAACCTGACAGCGTGAATCAACTAGAGTGCTAAGGCTCATTCTGCTGGGTTCTGCAGCCCTCCGTCTTGTAGAATGAAGCATCTTTCTCCTATAGACCACGGACCAGCGTTAGAAAGGTGTAACAGTTAGGGGATGTAACACGCCAGCGGGGTTCTGTTTCCGAGACTTGTGTTGTGCACAGACTCCACAGGTTTCAATAAATTGGGCAATGTCTTGACCATAGCCTGAGTTTTGGCTATTACTGGGTGTCCTTCCTCTAACGAATTGTGGTAATTTGTGATGATTTCTTTAGCAGTTCTTGGTCTTGGACATATAATCGTCCTTGGAAATATGGTAGATTGTCTTCGATGGTATACTGGTCACCTTTTAACAGCCATTCCTGTTGTGTTGATTGAACCATCGGGGATTGCAAACTGGTTCTTTGGTCATCCACACACATGGTGGCAGCTATTCTGGTTTGAATCCTTTCCTCAGGGATTATGGCCACGGGGTTGGATGCTGTAAAAGCCTCTTTTTCTTCACTCATGCGTGATAGAGCGGCTGCCTTCCCATTGCGTACTCCAGGTCTATAAGTGATAATGAAATCGTATTCCGCGAAAAAGAGGGCCCAACGAAGTTGACGCGAGGATTGTGCTTTGGCGGTTTTCAAGTATTGCAAGTTACGGTGGTCCGTGATGATAGTGACTGTATGTCTCGCCCCAAGAAGGTAATGTCTCCAGGCCTTGAATGCTGCTTTAATCGCCAGTAATTCCTTATCTGTGATTGCATAGTTCAACTCGGGGGATGAAAATTTGCGGGACCAGAATGCGACGGGGTGTAATTGTTTCAGGGTCTCGTTGTGACAATACTGCTCCCATGGCTATTTTTGAAGCATCTGTCTCAGCTATGTAAGGTAGGTCTGGTCGTGGGTGTCGAAGGACTGGTGCTTTAGTGAATGCTTGTTTCAACTTCTGGAAGGCTTCTTCAGCTTCTGTCGACCAATGGAACTTTTGATTTTTCTTTAACAAGGAGGTATTTGGATGTACAATTGTGAAAACCCAGGTATAAACCGACGGTAAAAGTTGGCAAATCTGATTACGCTTTGAACTCCTTTCTTGGAAGTTGTGAGGGCCATTGGATGATTGCATCCACCTTTCGTGTGTCCATATGTACTCCTTGTGGTGTGAGCATGAAACCGAGAAACTCGACCTCGGTTACATGGAAAAAACATTTTTCCAACTTGGCATACAATTGGTGTTGTCAAAGCTTCTCTAAGACTGGCCGGACATGGCCTGTATGTTCTTCCATGGAAATTGAGTAGATAAGAATGTCGTCTGCAGGTGTCCACAGGGGAAGCCAGCAGCCAACAGACACCAACAAAACTGTACGTGTGGCATGGGTGGGGTGTAGAGCAATCACTCTACTCCAGAAAGCCCTCACCACTCTACCTTAGCTCTCTATAATGTTAACTGCCATAGAACTACAACATGCATACTTAGAGAGACTTGTGACCACCAGCCTAAGTCCATTCCTGGCTAGACCGTAAATGTTGCATAGCATCACGCACTAACATACTAGCCAATGTTAACTAGTGCCACACCTATAGAGAATGGTCAGGATTAGCCTGCGTCACCCTAGACGGGTGGTGTAATGTTAGCATGTGCCATACCTATATGGAATTCTTAACCTTAGCTTGCGTCACATCTAGACAGGATTATGAATCTTAGCATGTGCCATACCTAGATGGAACTCTTAACCTTAGCTTGTGTCACATCTAGACAGGATTATGAACATTAGCATGTGCCATACCTGGATGGAATTCTTAACCTTAGCTTGTGTCACATCTAGATAGAAATTTCAATGTTAGCATTTGCCATACCTAGATGGAATTCTTAACCTTAGCTTGCATTGCATCTAGACAGGATTATGAATGTTAGCATGTTCCACACCTGGAGGGAATTCTTAACTTTAGCTTGCATCACATCTAGACAGGATTATGAATGTTAGCATGTGCCATACCTAGATGGAATTCTTAACCTAGCTTGCGTCACATCTAGACAGGATTATGAATGTTAGCATGTGCCACACCTGGATGGAATTCTTAACTTTAGCTTGCATCACATCTAGACAGGATTATGAATGTTAGCATGTGCCATACCTAGATGGAATTCTTAACCTTAGCTTGTGTCACATCTAGATAGAAATATGAATGTTAGCATGCAGCACAGTTGAATGAAACTGTGAATGATAACAAGTGCAACACCTAGATGGAATCGTGATCACTGCCCTGTCTCACATCTAGACAGAATATTGAAAATTAGCAAGCGCCACACTCCGATGGAATGGTGAAGGATGTCAAGCATTACACCTAGACATAATTGCAAGGACAGCAATGCCGGTGTTGATTGCTCTGGTGTGGAAGAATGAGAAGAATGGGTTACTCCAGGCAGTGGAACCTGTCATGCTTGTGCTTGTAGCACTTGTCTTGCCAATTTGTCAGTTCTTTCTCGGGTTACAATAAGATCCCTCCGTAATGCATTGGTTTCCTGTCTTGAAGCATGTACTTCAGCCCGTAATTCCCCTAGTAAGAGGGCTAACTGATCTGTTTCTGAAGTTTCCATAACGCCCAGGCAGAGAGTTTTAGAGGCTTTGCGTTCTGTTACGCTCACCTGGTCTCTGCAGAGGCGTTGGGGCATGGTTGCAGCCCTCCCTGAACTTGAATCACCCCCTTCAGGCCTCTCCCTCGGTAGAAAAGCTGTGAGCGGTGGTACATGGAGATACTGCTCCTGCGTGGAGATAAGAGTGTGTGAGTGCGCCAATCTGTGATTGTTGTACCTCTCAAACCCTTCTCCCCAAAGTACGGTTTCTGTGAGCATACGCCGGCCCATAAAGCTCACCTGTGAATTATGGAAGGTAAGCTCTCTGTCCTGCTACTTCTGGCAGGTGCGTGTTGAATGGGATCTAGTTCCTTCACTGATCCCTGATAAGGATTAGTCCAGTCCATCATTGACTATGCTACTCCTTACGATTGGTAAGTGTCTCTTGAGCTCTTGTGATTCTGTTCATTCTGTTTAATGTCTTTATTTGTTGCTCCTTATGCCTGCAATAATGTCTCTCTTCTGTTTTCTTCCCTTAGATGGAAATGCGGCCTCAATGCAGCTGTGAGACTCGAGACGCGGCCGGATAGAAGATTGATGCTACCGCAACGTTCGAAAGCAGGTAAGTGATGTTTTAAGGAAAAAGCGCAAAGTATGGCGAAGCGTGACCATAAACGGACTGATTTTTCTATGTTTAACCTTGTCTTCTGTTTTTCCTTGCAGGTGCTGTTGTCGACGATGGAGCGTGCCGTGCTGCGGTGCCAAGATGAAGATATCGGCGTTCCGGAAAGTGTAAAGATGAATGCTCGGTTCGCCGGGGAGATGTACAGGTAAGAACAGCTTCCCCAAGCTGGTAAGTATGCTGCAGGAAGCAGGATGTCCAGGAAGCAGGGTCTACAAAGGTAAGCAGGTCTGACCTCAGGTGATGGTGAGCGTTACGCTGCTGATAAGTGCAGAATAACGCAAAGGGTCTGTCTTGAGGATCAGAGCAGCTTATATAGCTGTGAATCCATTAGCATCCATACTCAAGAATACACTTGGGGCTGCTAAATGGATAAATGTTCAAGGTTAATGCATCTGACGTGCTTAATGGATGGAATGTTCACGGTTAATCCATCTGAAGTGCTTAATGGATGGAATGTTCAAGGTTAATGCATCTGAAGTGCTATGACCATAATAAAAACTTTTTGGTGTTAAATGGATGTTCGTGTTTACTTTTGTTTATGAGCCTGGTGCCAAAGGCGCCAGGACAGTGTCCACCCAGGTCTCCTGGGCATGCGACCCCTGCATGCCTGTTCCCCTGACTTCATGACCATGACAGCGGGACACTGAGCCCTGAGACAACACCTACAACAACCCCCTAAGACATGACATGGTGTCGGTCTGGCCTTATGAAACAAAGCAGGGGGTGGCAGTGTGGGTTGAGTACAGCTTCCAAGACTAGTTGTAGGGAATTATATAGGTGGTCACTTATGATTCTCCCTTTTATACCTCCTTGTAATCAACCACATATTTTCTATCTTTTTTTTATTTTTTTACAATAAAACCCATTCTAGGGGTGTGGCTAGGCACGCCATCAAGAAGATGGCCGTCTGAGCGCCTCTGATGTTAAGAGGGTGGAGAAGGTGAAAAATAACCCTCTCCTGAGCCACAGATCCTGTTATGTAAGGTGGAGTGCTGAATCGGAGCACTGCCTCTATGTCCCGCTAAGGTTTGGTGCTTGGGGCCGGCTTGGGTCCGGAGGAACGAGCCTGCTCGCTGTGACCTGGTCCTGGCAGTATGACGGCGGTCCTAGGCGGGTCCGGGCCATGAGGAAAAGATTGTGCCCACCTTGTGACTCAGACTGGTGCTCTTGTCGTAGTCGCCTTTAATGCTGTTCAGTGGTGCAGAGGGCTGTTGGTGTGCGTTGCCCGCCTGAGTGGGGGAGAAGCGCTACATATCATGCTGCTGAGCACCAGGGAACGCGGGAGTGGTGGACCGGAGGCTGCGATCTGAGGCGGTGAGTCAGCTGCTGCCCATGCAGCTCTTGTGCAGTGGTATTGACCCCCCCAGTGGCTCCCTTCTGCGGTGGAACTTCTCCTGGCTCCTTTCAGCACCCGGTGGGTGGTGCTGACTCTGCAGGCAATGAGGGACAGCTCACGAGCGACAGTGCGAGAGTTGCAGGAGGCCCTGAGGGGGATATGCTCCTGGAGGAGTAGGGGGCCATACCACGCTGTGGGGGCTTGCACGTAGCCCGTGGTTTCCCTGTGCAGCATCACCTTGGCAGTAGTAGCCCGTTCTGAGGAATGATACACCAAGCAGTGGGGATTGGAAGCAAATGAAGCCCTGTGGCTCCCTCGGCACTGTACTGCAGATTTCAGTGCCCTGTACTCTTCCTGTGTAGACCACTGGAGAGGTGTTAAGGAGTCACCCTAAACGAGAGTACATCACGTCATGCATGGTAGTTTGAGCCCATCCTAAGGGGCTGGCTGCCTTTCCTGGCTGTAGTGGGACTTGGGTCTTGCCTGCAATCACTTCTGCTGCCCTGCTGGGAGCATGGGCAGATGAGCTGTTGGGGCTGAATATTCCTTCTGGGTAGTGGGCTGGACTTGCGCCCGCCTCCTGTGAGTCTTCCTGGTCTGCCACTTGGCAGCACACAGATCCCCTGGGAGTGGCAAGCTTTGTTGAGTAGTTGAACCTGGTCACCCTCTGCCTCGCAGCCCTTGTCATGGCTAAAGACCAGAAGGTCGTAAAACAAGGGGGCATCTCCTCAATGCTACAAGCTGCGGATAGGAACAAACTCACAGAAGTGGTAACAGCCCAGGTCCATGATAGTACTGATCGCCTTCCGGCCATGTTCGCACAAATGTCCACGAAATCTGACCTGCTGGACGAAATCCAGAAGGAGATTCACAAAAGCATGGAGGAGCTCTGCCACAAAATCCTGGCACTGGACACAAGTGTCTCTGAAGTAGAACACAGGTTGCCAGAGGTGGAGGACACACTCTGTGAACAATCTTACGTGGTAGGGTAATGTTCCAACTGTCTGGAGACCTTAGAGGCACCCTGCACGGGCCTGGAGGATAAGCAGGAGGATGGGGAGAATCGCTCCCGCAGGAATAACATCCGCATCTGGGGCATCCCTGCAGCAATACGGGATGAGGCATTGCCGACCTTCGTTGTCTTTTGCTTCATTCCTAAACTGCCGGCGGAACAGGACATTGAACTTGACAGAACGCACCACACCAGATCCCACAACACCTCAAATCAGGACAGGCTTGTGGATGTCCTGTCCCGGGTTCACTTTTTCCAACTTAAGGAATGCATAATGGCTGCAGCCAGACCTATGTCCACTATTACCTTCTGCAATATGACTCTCTCCCTGTATCAAGACCTAGCGGCAACAACCCATGTGAAATGAAAAGCATTGCGCCCACTGGCTGAGTGGCTGCGCACAAAGGAAGTGCCATACCGGTGGGGCTTTCGTACTGCCCTTCCTTTTACTCATCAGGGGAGACGCTGGGTAGTGCGGTCCCTAGCGGAGACAGAGAATCTGTTGAGTCCTGTGGGGCTGGTGTGGGAGACCAAGAGGGAGGGGGGATCGCGACCAGGGTTCAGATTCAGCATTTTCTCACAAAAATGGTGCAAAGTCGGCATGGGGGAGACAGCTGAAGGGGCCTGTCAGGAAGACCTGAAGGTGTGAGTGGCTCGCTGGGGCTTTGGCCGTGCTACCCTGAGGAGGCTTTGGGGTTGGGGGTCGTTGGGTAGTCTGCAGTGTTCAAATTGAATTATACCAAGAACGTAGAGGGAGTTGAGGTCCAGGGGCAGGAGGCCCTGGGGGTGATCCCTGGTTAGTGAGTGTTTATTTGCACCCTCCAAGTCGGGCCCTAGATGAATTTTGTAAATGTTCAGAAGATGCTCAGGTTTGTGCTTGGTTGGGGTTGTGGGGTGGGGAGAGAGGGAGTTGTGTTTCAAAAGTTGGTTGTGAGTCAGACAATTACTCTGGGACATTGCAGGGGGAACGTTTTCACGCCAGTGACAGAGTGCGGAAATCTAAGTCTGTAGGACAATGCTGGCTGGGGTAGCGAATGATGCTGGGGGGGAAGATCTCAGAGGGATGGGAACGTGGAATGTTCAGGGCCTGAACTCCCCGGCTAAAAGAAAGTCAGTTCTGAGTAAGCTGTCCCTTTCTATCATATTCTTGCAGTAGACCCACCTGCTTGTTCAGGATGAAAAGCCCATGAAAAACAGGGCATTCCCACGCCAGTATTTCACCTCAGGAGGAGAGAAAAAGCGGGGGTGGCCATTTTGGGTGGGCGAACAAATCTCGATTACGAAAGTCAAAGTCCTTCGAGACCCATAGCAGCGATAAATATGTGTCAAGGGCCTACTCTGGGATTGCATGTTCACTATGGTGTCCTTCTATGCTCCCAAGTTGGCCAGGAATGAATTCTGGAAAGCTTCCTGCTATAGGAAATACCATTCACTGTGGGGGCAGATTCTTCTGGGCAGGGATTTCAATTTAGTGCCCAACCCCATGGTAGATAAGTCTCTGCCACCCACTAGGCTGGATTTCAAACATTGCACAGTGTTTAGCCTCTTTCTCTGTGGAACAGGTTTAGTTGATACATGGAGACTGGCTCACAGGGATGATAGGAACTTCTCTTTTTATTCACATGTTCATGGGGGCTTCTCGAGGCTGGGTCTGGTGCTAATTCCTAGCGTGCTATATACATGTGCTCGGAATGTGGAGATTCTCAAACGTTCACTGTCCTATCATGCCCTCATACTGGTGACCCTAGCAATATTGGATAGATCTGACAGGCCCAGGTGACTCTGGAAACTGTACGATCCGGTACTCAGAGACCCCGTCCTGGCTGGAGAGATCAGGCAGTAATTTCCAATGACTTTAAGGAAAACGAAAATTCTGTCCCCTCGCGAGATATGGTGTGGGATGCCACGTAGGCGGTGGTAAGGGGTGAACTCATCAGTAGGACAGCGGCATATAGCAGAGAGAGGACGGTGGTTTGTCAGGGGCTAGAAAAGGAGGTTGCCCAGGTGGAGCAGAAGCACACAAAATCGGAGTCCCGCATGGCACTGCGGGCCCTAAGAGTGGCACGGAAGCAACTGGAAGTGCACCTGGGAGACAGAACAGCTCAGGCAATATTAAAAACCAGCCAGTTTTACTACACCACAGGGAATCGGGCTAATCGCCTACTGGTAGCTAAATTGCGCAAGCTTCAGACCCAGAACTCGGTCCTGGCCTTGTGCTATAAACAAGGTGTGGTACAGCAGGGTGAGGCTAACAAAATGGCTTTCTTTGAAGCACACTTCTCTACAGTACACACCACAGTACAAACTGTTGAGGGCCAAGTGCACCCCTTACTTTCTGAATGAATGGATGTGGCTATCAAACTCGCAGCGGGGAGAAGGGACAACACTATTAGACCTAGGGGGTAAGATGTGTTAAAGAGCATGTCATGTAGTGGGGAACCCGTTCTTGTGCTCCCCGCAGATGCTGTTAGTGGCACTAGTGGGGATGGATGAGCAACTGAGGAGGACTGTAGAGATATCGCGAGAGTACCCTACTCTCGCGAGATCTCGCGTAGGCGGCCAGGACCGCCCCCGCGCGCTTCGCGCGCATTACGGGAGCACCAGAGGACGCGGCAAGACGCGTCCTGCCGGCTCCTCCGAGATCTGGGCCTGGGGCCCTTACTACCTTTGGACACTCCTGTCTCCCAGCCCAGGAACTGCTATTAGGCAACACTGCTTAGCCCCAGGCCTTGAGATACTTATATGTTGATGGCAGTTTGTTAAGTGTTGAATAAAGCCATCCTGCCAGTCATCACGCCTCCTGTCATCTGTACTAGATTATACAACAAGGACCATCAGGAAGCAATGGGAACCAATAGGCATAGTGACCCTCGGGATGTGTGGCAAGATGGGAAGATGATAGAGTTTGATACACTGATGGAAGACGTGGGATTACATTGAGGACAGTATATTACATACGTCAGGCTCGTGAAGATGGTAAAAGGTATGTGGTCCAAAGCAGTCTTGGCCCGACAGCCCGACGCTGTCATAGAAACATTTTACTATGTGTAAGATGGGGACCATGAGGTATCCCGAATATATGAACTCCTGATGTCTAAAGTTCGGAAGATGGTGATTCAGACGAGACGGAATTGGGAGTAGGAGGCTGGGGAATCAATGGGAGATGGGCTATGGGTCAGAGTACAGGGATAGCATAAAAAAGTATCGAGGAATAGGAGGTTGCAACAGATTCAGCTATATGTCACCCATAGAGCATATATGACCTCAAAGAGGATAGCCAAGTTTAAAAACGCTGGAATACAGGCATGCCCAAAATGTGGAGAAGTGAACGCAGGAATGGTACATATGTTTTGGGGATGCCCGGAAATAATGAGATTCTGGAGGGAGGTGGCCTACCTCATGGCAGAGAAGGAAATAAACTTGGATGTGGACTCTCTTTGGGCATGCATGCTAGGGGGGTTTCTCAGAGCGCGCAAACTTAAACATGTGAGAAAACTCAAAGACCTGGCGTACATACTTGCTAAGCACAGGATAGCAATGAGCTGGAAAGCGAATAGAAGGCCGAAAGTAGAAAAAAGAAGCACATTGTACATCCGATACTAAACTGCATGGTGATCGTGTTGGAATTAATAAAAATTGTTTATCAGTGTTTTTCTGGAGGTATTGGCAATGGAGGCGAAAGCTTTATGGTTAGCCAAAGTGGGGTGTTTTCTCCAAATGTGCTCTAATTATCGTTTCTATCTGCGTAGAACCATCAGTTTTAGAACCATAGGTTGGCAGATGTTCCTGGTTTGGGGGTTTTGTATTTGAAGGGGGTATGTTGATCAATGTGCTCAGGAGAACCTTGTCGTAGTAGCTGGCTAAAGCCTAGGGACTGGTGGGTTTGTGTGAGGTGAACTGCTTCTGTGGTGTGGGAGCGAGAATGTCTTCTGTGAGCCTTTGGGTGCTGCAGGCTAAAATTGAGGAGGGGTGTTTGGTGGGGATACGGGGTAGGTTGCTGTGGGCCACATGGAAGTCAATCAAGAAGTGGTCAGACAAAGGCACCGGGCTGATGGTGGTGATGGTGGTGTTAAGTGTGAGAATCCAGTCTAGGATACAACCTTTGGTGTGAGTAGGGGTAGTGACCAATTGGGAGAGGTTAATTTCTACGAGAGAGGCTGTAGGTGCTGAGGCTTTGGTGTCAGAGGGGTCTCTGAACCCTAGGATAAAATCGCCCAAAAAATTATCTTGGTGGTAGGTTTAATGAGTGGTGTGAGAGTGGGATGTCAGACTGTGGGTCATTCTGCGAATTGGGTTGCCTACAGAGGAGGAGGAGGAGGTTGATGGTGGTTTGGGGATCAAAAGATAATTTGGTGAGTAGTATTTCAAAGCCTGGCAGAGGGGGGATGGGGCACACTCTGAGAGGCAGGGAGGATTTGGCGATAATGGCAACACCGCTCCCAAGGGTCGGAGAGGCGATCCGTTCTGAAAATGCTATCTCCTGGACGGACGGCCAGGGATAGTGATAAGCCTGCCGCACTACGAGCCATGTTTTAGTGATGGTTTGGCAGTCAACGTACTGCTCTACAATGAGGTCATGTAAGTGGGTAGCATGGGCACAAAGTGATTGTGCATTGATGAAGGCGCATTTGACTTGGAAGATGTTGTTGGCAATGGAAGTGATCATGGGCTTGGGAGATAGGCTGGAGTGTTGCAGAGTAGTACAGGGTGATGGAAGGGTGGCAGGGGAAGTACATGGCGAGAGTTTGAGGTGTCTAGTGTCACCGATAATCGGTGTGCCACTATATGGAAGGTGTTTTTAAAGCTGAGGAGGCTAGCACAACTAAGCTAGTTTTATACTATTCTAGTCATTTTTAACATGTATTTGGACAAGGCGTCAATGGACCACTGTCACAATACAGTGGAAGAAACAAATCAAGAAACACTGAGACCAAGGGAACATCCCGTGGTGCCACCTTGTCCCTTGCAGATAACCTGCTAAGTAAAAATCAGTCAATGTTCATTGTCAATCATACGAGTGGCAATAAATAAATAAAACATGCCAACCACAAAATCAAATCATCCAATTTAATTTATTGGCAAAGAGACAAACCTATCTGTGTACAATGCATTTTGGACCTAGCATAGTCCTTCTTCATGGACCTATTCCTACAATGCCAGTCATCTATATAAACGTTATATATCAGCAGCCACAAAATGTAAAAGAAACATGTAAGACCAGACACACAGGTGTACATGAAAACAAAAGGAGATAAAAATGAAATGAAAAGAAACAAGTAGAGCACCAAATAACCCTATTCTATTGTCTTTTTGCTTTTTTATAATTTTTATTTTCAATATAGCAAATTGAAACCAAATATAACAACAAATAGGCAAATACTTGACATTAGAATAAACATAAGTATAACAAACAACTGGATAGTAGCACTAATGGTTTACCCAATAACATTTAACTAATGAAGTTAAGGTGAAGGAAAAGAAAGACAGAAGGAAAGAGGATAGAAGAAATGATAGAAAGTCAGTTGAAGTACACTAGCAATGAACATAGTTCTAAGTAGATTCGATAATCAGACCTACGGATTAAGCATCACACAATGACATTGAGAAAAGCATAATGAATCATAAAGTAAAGGCGGTGACAGTTTGATGGAAACCTACCTATTCAAATGTAACCCATGCATCACCCATAAACATCAAGAAAGCCTCCCAATATGTCCCAAAACTTGTCCATGTCTCCTGCATTTTTATGGATGGCTTTCTCGTAGGTGGAAATAGTAAGCAGTTCTTCAATCCAGTCATCAATATTGAAGGAGCTGCTTGATTTCCAGGATCGTAATATCATCTTCTTAGCAACCATACAAGCACGGAGCAACCACATTTTTTTGCTGATTGAGATTTCATCCAACAGAGACACATCTCCCAGAACCAACAAAGAGGCAGCCATGGGGATTGCATAGCTCAGAACCAAGCCTAGTCTCTCATGTACACCATTCCAGAATGTATTAGTCTCTGGAAAAAACCAGAGTAAGTGACTGAGGGTGCATCTGGAGTTTTTGCATTTGCAGCAAATCTCATTCTCCAAAATATGCCTTTTAAATGATGTAACAGGTGTCCGGTAAGATCTAAAGAGCAGCTTTGTCTGAGAGGCTCTAAGGCCCCAGTTCAGACTCATTAGGCGCGTGTTTCCACAGCATCTCTGCCAACATTTCAGACCAATAACTCCTTAGCCCATATGGCTGGCAACCTCGGGTCTCCTTTACGGCAAGCCTTCAAGACTCCATACATTGTAGCCGCCGGATGGCATGCGCTCATGCATGTCTGTAGTGCTGACCAGGCGGCATTCTGAACCGTCAGTTGAGACACATCCAAACATGGTTTAATAATGTTCTTTAATTTTCTGTATTCTGCAAATGTACAATCTGTCATGTTGTATGATTGTCTTAGTTGTGCATATGAAATCCAATTTCCTCCCTCAATCAGATCTTTAAAGTAAAAACCATTCTGTCCAAAAAAGAACTTTGCCTTGAAATTTCAATGACCGATTAAGCCAGATGGAGGCATCGGGGAATATGTAAGGCTCTGCACACATGCGTTCAGAAATACCATACCAACAGTCCTGTAAGAATCGTGTCACTGGATTGCTCCCTTTTGACACTTTCCTTTTGATTGTCAGCAGAGCTTTGGGATCAAGCTGTGACACCGCACAACACTCCCAAGCTAAATAATGAGGTGGCTCCTTTTCTGTGTCTATAATCTTACATAGATGTCAAGTTGCAAATGACAGATGATAGTCAGTGAAATTTGGCAAGTTCATTCCTCCTTATTTTAAAGGCAGTTGCATTTTCCAGATTGCAAGCCTTGGTGGTTTTCCATCCCGAATGAACTTTTGCATGATTCTGTCGATTTCTTTGAAAAGATGACCTGGTATTTTGATTGGGAGCATAGATAAAATATAGTTTACCCGTGGTGCCAGATTAATTTGCATCTTGGCTAAAACACAAACAACCCTTCCTTCTTTATCTGCCTTACTCGAGAGGATTGTTACCAGCAGATTTTTCCTAATGAGTACTGAAACACCTCTTTTGCTGGATGAGAAAAAACTGTGATCAACTCATCATCGGTGAAGTTTTTCAGCCTCTTTACAGTCCAGATGTGTCTCTTGGAGGAAAGAGATGTCACATGAGTTCCACCGCAAATAGGACAAGACTTTAGTCCTTTTCACAACAGTCTTTAGGCCATTGACATTCCATGAAACAATTTTAAGATTATTCACAAATCTAGTATTCATGTCGCAAATCTTATTTATGGTCAGAAAATAAGTGTGATCAGTATAGAATAGAAGAAATAGAAAATAGTTCCGAAAAAAGAGAGGCGAGAGCCCATGCCCCAACGGGGCATGAGACAACCAGATAACTCTGGTATTAGTTACAAATAGATGGCGCACTGCTCGGATGTAACACCAAGGTAGTATAATAATGCAATATTCTTAGCACAATACTCTAGAAATTAAAATCACCAACCCCCGCTCTCCCACCCCCACCCTATAAATATGTACAACTGCTATATCCTATGTTTAAATAGAACCTGTATCTTTAATATATACATTATCCCAAAACAACCCTCGCAGTTGGACGTCATAGGCAAGCAAGTAAAACTGAATAATGATGTATATCACTTGCTGCAAACATTAATCGGGCAAAACACCCTGATTTGTGACATCCCTTCAATGGCGCTCTAACCAGTCTGAATATAAACAACACTAAAAAAGCCACCATTGTTCAAGTTGAGCCTTATTAGCACTAGCTTCAGCAACCCAGATCACAACAGCAGGTTAAACCATACCCGATAATCATCTAAGCATGCATTGCATCTGGGACTCAAAACCAGAATTATGCGCATGTAAAACCAATTTTAATGCAAACCCTGCATATAGAATTATGTGTATATTTAACTAATTCAAAGTAATATTGCAAATATATACAGATATTTAGTCATCCCAGGGAATCTTTCACCCCCTTTATGTATTCAATTGTACCCCTCCTGAAAATTATGCCAATTTAATTAATATATTTGCATTATGCATTGCTACCTCGACAACGTGGATTCTAAAAAGTTCACATAGCATACAGGCGCATAAGCACCAGCCCAAACAGGCCGTGAGCTATAAGCTACACATGGCTAATCTCCAAACAGGATACACAACTAGAACCAAAACTTTAAGACAACCGTATATCTCATGTGTACCTTAAATTATCTTGCTGTCTCTCAAATGAATGCGAAGAAATAAGAAAAAAGTATGTTTCAATTCTGCAAGAAGTCAGAAACATAGCTTCCCTTAATTGTTGCTAAACAGCTAGGATATATATGGTTTGCATCTCTGGCACCATATTAAATGCGTGCAAAAATAGATTCCTTAATTTACTGAGCGGCTGAGCAGCCAGGTTATATATAGTTTACATGTCAAACCACCAGTGAGGGTCATGTAGCTCCATATTAGATGTGAACAAAAATAACAACCACAAGCCACCATTTTATACAATGGTCACCTCAAAAGCCAAAATTCAGATGCTGCTCTAATAATGTGTAAATACATCGCCCATATAATTTAAATCGTGTTGTGTTTAATAGAGCAAAACTCAAAAGAAGCATACTTGTGAAACTTCGATCGCAACCTTATTTAGTAAAAGTAAAATAAATCAAATGAACCTGTTTGCGTACTTAGTTCAGGCACCCTGACCTCATTATCACATGTCCACGCCAGTACCTATAACGGCAATGAGAGCGATGCTTACTATTCAAAGAAAGGTAGTGTAGAGGGGGCGCAGTTGCGCGGCTGTAAGATGGCCACTGCCTGAGAGAGCTTGCGCCCGGCAGCTGTCAATATCCTAAAAAATCCTTATCTAACTTGACTTCCTAGTGGTACGGACACCGGACGGGGGACAGTGGGTGGCACCTTCTGAGCCCCCTCACAGCACATTAACATATCATCCGCATCCTCTGGAGCCTCAGGCTCGCGGCCTGGCATGGTGGCCCCACAGCATCGGAAACACTTTTTCTTACTGCGAGAGACGAGGAGTGTGAGACGCGCCGGATCCCTTTGGAGAGCGGACCGAGGGAACATCACTGCAGGGTGGGCCCAGTGAGTGAGGCCACTGGTGGGGGCCACGCTGCCTTGCTGTATGCTGCCACTGCTTGCCCCTCCCCCCTGACTCGCCCACCAGCATCTCTCCGGTGCCCCTTCACGGTCTGCACACGCCTCTGCTAAGGGGCTAGAAGAGCTGCATTCATCATCCCAGATCCCCCTCCGAACCAAGGGGCCCTGCTCTAGGCTAGCCGGTACATTGGGGAAATTGGGGAAATATGCATCCCTGATGGGCTGCATCCCTCCTTGACTGCTCCTCACCTGCTCTTGTCTACCGCCTCAGTGCTGGTCCCGGGGTCTGTACCGCCCCCCCCAAACGTAGGACAACCTGCTCACCACAGGCTGGAGCGCTGCCGTAGGAGCAGGATGCCCCCTACTGGCTGATATACACAAGAACATAGTTGGTTCACAGCTGGACGGGTGCTGGACTATGCCATGGGGCACTGCACAGGAGCACATAATTTGGCCACGGCTGTGGCGGGGAAGCACTCGCCAAAGAGGCTCCTGGTTTGGCCCCATACCTTCTCAAATAACCCTTTATTCCTGCATTGCCTCGTCCAGAGTAGCTCCTGTTTCTGTGGCCCCATCTAACCTTCAACGTGATGGGAAATAATAAAAGGCAGGAGAAGATGTATCAATTTGTCCGCCAGGTTCAACCCCCTCCTCCTCCTGCCACGGCTTCCTCCTCCACTATCATCGATGTAACCACCCTGAATGAAACCCTGCTGGCCCTGAAAGAGAGTACTGACAGAGGCTGACCAGCGTAACAGGGACAACGAGGACAGGGTGCTGTCCCTGCAGAGAAAGGTGGTGACTCTACAACAATCTGTAAGATGGGTCAAAGCCAAGAACGACAACCTGGAAGGGAGATCACGCAGGAATAACATCCAAATTATGGGGGTCCCTGAAACTACCCATATCGATAACATGGAAACGTTCACTGAAAAACTCCTCATGGACATACTCAAGCACCCTACGATGTCCAACATGTTCCTAGTTATAAGGGCACACCACTCTCTTGCCCCTAGGCCTCCTCCTGGTGCGCCTGACGGACACGTAATTGCCAGGATACTCAACTACAGGGACAGAGATACTTTGCTTAGAACAGCAAGAGACCTAGGTGAACTGTGACATGGCTCCTCGGTTACCAGGCTGTTCGCTGACTTCAGGCCGCAGGTCCAAGAACAGAGGAAGTCGTTCCAAGCTGTGAAGATTAAACTCAGGAAGAAAAAGCTTTGCTATGATGTTCCCTGCCAAACTTTGAGTGGTCCCCAATGGCAAAACCTGGTTCATCACCAATCCCATAGCTGCTGATGATTTTATCTCTGATATCCCTGATCCAGTTGGGCCCTGGGAGGACCCTAACCACTGATGCTAGCATATTCATCATCTGCCAGCTGTGATATTACATCTCCTTCCTTTTTATTCATGTTCCTCTGAGGTCCATTGCCATACCTGGTAATTTGTCTTGCTTCGGGTGGGAATATTTTGCTCTACCCCCACTCTAGCTTACTTTCACCATCCGTTGCATCTTCAGCCCCTGTTAAGGGCCACTAGGTTCCATATTGGAATGGCACTGGTATTGCTGCTGGTCTCCCGAGCAAAGCAGCCGTGAACAGTACCCCGCTCACGCAGTCACTGCACCATGTTATTAATCTGTTTTTATTTTTTTTGGGGTGGCAATCTGCCACTGAGTTGGAGTTTCTGGCGTGGGTGGGGGATGATGGGGTGTTGTTTTATGTTCCAGGTGCGTACACCATTTTTTGTTTCTTGCTGCAGAAACGTACTGTATTGGGTTGCCTGTTCTCTCTGAGCATAAATTGCTGCGGGATGCACTGGCCATACTGGAACGCTGCACTATTCTATCAGTATGTCGAGGGCCATGGGGGGGTTAACCACTAAATCTAATGTCTTGGAATATCAGGGACATTTACAACTGTAAAAAATTTCGATTGGTGATTAACCATGCTAAGTTGCAACACGCGAATGGGTTATGTCTACAAGAAACTCACATCCCAAGGGACGGCACGCTCCCACTGGCTAGAGGGGTGCATAGATAAGGGTGTTCCTTTTCATCAAATTCTCGCATGGTGGCAATTTACATTTGTGAATCCTTAACATTTTGTTTGCATCAAAGAATATGTGAAACTGAGGGTTGATATGTGTTCCTCGTGTGTGAATGCCTTGGTTTGAAAATCCTGTTTATCAATATTTATGTTCCTAATGTCGATACACCAGAATTTTTCCAGAACTGTGCAGCCCTGCTATATAAATTCCCTACATATGAAGTGGTATGGGTGGGTGATTTTAATGTGGCACTGTCCCTGGATTTAGACATCAACAACACAAATGACGCTTCCTAAAGCTGCTGCTACCTGGAGCGAAATAGCGGACTCACTGGAATTGGTACATATTTGGTGAAATATGCACCCAGACACAAGGGAATTCTCGTTTTACTCTAGCGCCCATGGCAGTGCTTCCGGGATAGACTATATCATGTTGACTATCACCCTTGCCGGGGCTACATAGATCACTGTAATACTGCCAAGGACACTCTCCGACCACTCTCCAAAACTGGCCTCCATTTCTATCCCTGATGAGGCACCACATCCCCCCTCGTGGCGCTTCCACCTTTGCGCCCTTGAAGATGCAGTGTTCTAGGCAGGTATCCAGGAAGATATTCTTGAATATTTTCTTACCAACGCCAACTCGGTTCCCGACCATAGAACAGTTTGGGAAGCCTTTAAGGTTTTCATAAGGGGTTGTTGTAGCTCCAGAGAGGGTGTGTTCTCAAGTCCCTGAGGATGACCCTGAGGATGACCCTAAGTCATCTAGAAACAGAATTCAAAGACCTGGAACATAAACAGATGCTGGGTAGGGACCCATAGGTTAAAAATACACTGACCGACAAGAGACGCGCACACCTCGAAACCTCAGATAGAGAGGACAGATATCTTGGGAACCCAATCCTGGTGACAAAATACATCGAGGGCGGCAGACCCAGCCACACTCTGGCCTGGCCAATCCATAAGCATAGGGCACAAGGTGGGATACTTGAGGTTACTGACCTGAAGGGGAACCCAGTGCGTTACTACAATACATTAAACTCATTCCAACTAGTGTTCTCACTAGAGGAAATCCGGTCGTATTTTCACTGAGTAGCCCTTTGTTGGTTGGACCCCTCCATCGCTGACCTGCTGAATTCACCTCCCACCATAGAAGAAATTTGTATGGTAATATGTGACCTCCCGAGTGGTAAAGCCCCCGGCCAAGATGGCATCTCGGCAGAAATCTACAAAGAATACGCCACTATCCTTGCCCCACATCTATGTCGCATGTATGAATTCTCCATGTCTGCTGGCTTCTCCCAGAATCCACCAGGGTGGCAGTAGTTACACTCCTACTTAAACCTAACAAAGATACTCGATCCTGTACGTCATGTAGGCCCTTGTAGCTTATAAACACGGATAATAAAATACTAGCCAAATTATTAGCTAATAGACTTCTTCCCCATATGAGCGCCTTTGTTCTTCCAGATCAGGCAGGGTTTATCCTGGGGAAATCCACACAATATAACCTCAGACAACTCTTTTTCATGTTACACAACATTAAAGAGGACGTCCCTATTGTAGTGGCAGCCCTTGATGCTGAGAAGTCCTTTGATTCCATCAAGTTGCCTTTTCTGTTTGAAGTCCTGCACAGGTCTGGACTTGGCCTCCACTCAGTCTGATGTATTTGTCTACTATAGACAGCCCCCCAGGCCACGATACTGACAAATCAGCTAGTCTCCGAAAAGTATTTTCTCTTTCAGGTGGACAAGACAAGGTTGCCCCTTCTGTCCCATTCTATTCGCCTTAACGGTCGAAACTTTAGCATGCGCTATAAGAAGTTTCACTCACACAAGGGGATAAAGATCCATTCACACATCTCAACCATTTCACTCTCTGCGGACGATATGCTAATGTACGTTAAGAACCCCATGCAAAACCTACAGCCCTTGGTGCAGGAAATATCCTTATTTGGTGGATTCTCTGGGTTACATATTAACTGGTCCAAGTCCGTAATCCTGCAGCTGACTCCGACTGTACGTCCCATGGATGCCGTTACTGAATTCCGCTGGTGCCCCGGGGGCATGAGGTACTTGGGTAAAATGGTCTCCATCTCCCCATCTAAGCTCTTCGAGGGAAATTATCTGGCAGCCCTGGAACAGCTGGAACTTAGAGTTGGGTTCTGGATCTGTCTCCCCCTGTCCCAGGCTGCAAGACTTGCCTTCGCCAAGATGGTAGTGGTCCCGAGATGCTTTACATCTCCAACATTGTGCCCTTGATCCCCCCTCCTGGTATTGGAAGCGGGCCCATTCGCTGCTATCTTGGTTGTTGTGTGCGGGAGGTCAGGCGTGAATTGCACTGGACACCTTACCGCTACCCTATGCCGCTGGTGGTTTAGACTATCCTGATATATTCTCATACTTTCTTGCTGACCAGATTCAGTATGCCGTCTGGTGGTGGCATCCCTTGACAGAGCTGTCGCATATTAAACTAGAAAGAGCAGTAGCTAGGCATAATGACCTGAAAGGTATGTTATGGGAACACCCAAACACAATGCCAAGGGGGAGATACAACCCATCGATGTGACACGCTGGGCATGGGACCAGGTTGGCAGCATATCTGGTGTAAAGGGACATTATCATCCCGGCTCCGCCCTGTAGTGTGCACAGTCCCTGCGAGGGGATCTTCAAGACACACTTAGAGAAACTGAGCATCCATTGCTTGGGGGACATGGTACAAGACAGCAAATTTGTACAATGGGACATCCTGAAGGGCTGGGGCCCCTGGAACGCTGTGGCTATGCTGCTTTAGTTTAGATTGAGGGAAATACTCTGAGGTCTGTGGGAGAGATTCCCGATGACACCAACTCCCTCTCCCTTGGCCCAATGTGTGACAAAAACCCCCCTAAACTCACCAGCCTGGTCTCAGCACTGTACAAACCTATCAAGTCGTTACGGCCTTCTCCACTGGTTCTGTACAGAGCCAGATGGAATAGGGTGCTGGACACCCGCCGTCTGATACCCAGTGGAATCAGATCTGTATCATGACCCGAACTATATCCATGAACACCTGATTTCAACTCTCACAGTTTAAGCACCTACATGAGTCCTACAACACCCCTGCACAACTTCATACATTTTACCCAGATAGAGATGCTTGATGTCCACGATGTAAGGTTGACCCAGCTAATTATATGCATCATCTTTTTATTATTATTATTTAGTCATTGTATATAGTTCTATCAGGAACTTTACAATGAACACATTCATATTCATTTATAGATTTCATATTTACAAATTCATATTCATATCATTTCATTCACAACGTATTCCATTTAACCAAAACCAGAAAATTGTACATTTCATCAACAAACTCATTAAATATGTATTCAAAGTAAAAGTAAAATAGTTTTAAAGAAAATAAAACATCATTTCTATATTTCTAGAACAGTTTAAAACATTTAAAATGTTTGAAACATTCCCAATAATAATAATTTCTTTAGCCAGACCTAAGGTGAATTTCCTATGACAGCCCCACTATAGCCTCTTTTTCTACTCGACAGCCTGGAGGTATTTTGAAGTCCTGATCCAAACTCTGTAAAGTGTTAAGTGCAATGCAACCAGGTCCAAATTGAAACACATTACCCAGAATTCATGGGCCTAATGTAGTCCTATAAAGAAGTCCCAACTGTGGGCATTCAGTTAGTATGTGCTTGACCGTCTCCACATTTGTTGGGATGTTACAAATACCACAGAATCGGTCTTCCGGGGCTAGATTCCGCCTCCCACCATAGGCTGCACGCGCTAGCAACTGGTTTGTGTGCATCCTTAAATGAAATCTGCCGACAGCTGGGTCAGGGTGGAGTAACAAATATTGCTGAGGTTGCAGATATTTATGGAACACCTGAGCCACCATGGAGTATAAATGTAACTGTGACAGATGATTATAGTTATTCAACCAGTCCCAATTTAATACTCTGCGCCCCAATGCACCTTTTGCAACCTCAAATTTGGATCATATTTTAAAGACAGGATACCAACTTATCAGTGAAAACAAGTTATTTACCTCTTCCACAAATGGGTCAGTCCTGAAATTGTTCACAACTTTTGCCTGTTTTTCACCCATGCTAGGCAGAAACCTGTGCAGTTCCCTTAGGGACCACTGCAAAAGATTTAAGACTACAGGTGTTTGGCAGTAAACCCACTTGGTAGCCGTCTGCACCACCCATATTTACCTGGTAGCTGTGGCTGAGCAGTCAGACTTCCCTCAAGAAGAGTTAGGCAGTATGCAAAGTATACACAATAGGCACTCAGATACAATAATACAAGCAAACACTGACCAGAGCTTTGGTATCAAAGTATATAATTATTTATTTAAAAACACACAGTTGAAACACTCCAGCACTCTTCTTGTAAAATATTCTAAACACAGTTACTATTGTAATATATACACCCCTTTTTCCCCATCAGATAAATCCCAGTAAAACACCACTTATTTTCATACAGAGGTGAGCGCTTAACTAGATGGCACTCTAATAAGTTTGTGAGAAAGGGAGGGAAAAAGACAGAATATGAAAAGGTACACCACTCTAAGATTCAGGAACACGGTTACAAGGCAGAGAGCAAAAAGTCACTGGTGAGCCAAAGTCCAAAGGCTGGGCCCACTCTTAGAGAGAGCAGAGCACAAATGCGCCCAAGATCACACAGTTACACTAGGCTTAGAAAGTCTTGCAGAGGGTTCAAAAAGAGTTTAGCGGGGCTTTAAGAAAGTTTAGCCAGGGTGTCCCAGACTAACCCAGGTTCGAAAGCCAGGGGCTAAATCTACCCCGTACAGTCGGTAGCAAGGGAAGCCAGGCGGGACACGGTACCTTAAGTGGCAAGGATCCTCCAGCGGTGGCAGTTGTTCCTGGTAGTGGGTGCAAGTTGCGTCGTCGTCCAGGGGAAGAGAAGATCTCGACTTGAAGGAAAGATGAAGGTCGTTGCACTACCAGGGAAGAAACCAGCCGCTGAGTTTTCCGGTTAAAGGTGGTACCTTTGTTTCGCGGTCGTGGTAAAACGTGGTATCCCGGTTGCCGGGGTGCTTGGCACGGGCAAGGCAGCCAGGAGGTATGTCGGGAAAGCGAAAAGACGGTGAAACTGGTTATCCCCACCAGTCAAAGGAAGAAGACTCTCCGGCGGGAGATCTCCTCTGTCGTTGGGAAAAGTGGTGAGGCAGTCCAGCAGGGCTCCACCGGTGGTGGTGTCGTGGCAGGTCGGCTCAGCTTCTCCCTCGTCGGATTCTTAGGTCCTGTGGCGACTTCTCAAGTTCCAGTCCCCAAAGCCCTGCTTTTATGCAGCAAACCCCCATTCACTCAGCCTAGCTGTCACTCAAACATGCTAAGTGGTGAGCCGGCCGGCTCACCACTTGGGCCAATCAGGATGGAGTGCGACTTGAGTTGCCTAGGCAACTCAGTCCTGGGTGCCTACATTTCCCTCCACCCCTCCTAAGTACCCCAGACAGAGTGGCACCACTTTGGAGGGTTTCTGTGGAGAAGCCTGCCAAAAAGTGGAACAAAGGGCTCGACTTGGGTTGGAGTCACAGAAGAGAACACAAACGCCATTTTAGAATCAAGTTTTGGCAAAAAATACCAACCGGAGAATTAATATTAATTAAATAAACCGGCGGTATGTTCGAGGCTACCGTAAATAATTAAATAAAGATAGTAGCCTACAACAATGGGAAATTCCATAGGAAAATATTTGCGGTTGAATATAAAAAGTAGTATCCACTGCCACCAGCCAAAACTCGATCAGGGGGGACGGAGACGTGCCCCCTCGACTAACAGACCCTGGGGCAATCGAATTGCCCCAGCCAGTATGTCCACAATATGATGGTTTGTACTGGTTCTGTTCAGAATTGAAGACTAGTAAAGTCAATGGTGACTTTACATGGCCTGGGAGACAGTAGTCAGTCCCAGGGTATGGAGTCTATACTGGGGGGTCACTATGACACCCCTGTGTTACTGCACGGAGGGTGCTGTGTAACACACATCACAAAAACATATGAAGCCCTATGGAGTAAAAGACCCCATAGCCCATTAAACACCTTTAGATTCAAAGAAACACACTCAAATCATGTCCAAGAGTGAGGGTAAAAGAGTCTCACTCTTGGCAGGAGAAAAAAATAAACCCCAAAAATCCAGCAAAGCTGCTGGGGGACTCACTAGGTTAGGAAATTCACCCTAAACAGAGAATTCTCCTTAAAAACCCAATATCATCAGTAGCGGGCAAGAGGGTAACATTAAGGCCTGGATGAATAATTTGGCTTTGTCAACCCCAACTCAAGCCGAATATATTCAACTGTGGTGTTCCAGGGTAGGCCCATAACATAACGCCAGAAATACCTTTCTACTAGATCTTGCCATTTTGGATCACAATGGGTCAGTGCCTCAAGGCCGTACAAAATTGCTAGACAAAACCATTCTCTATACAGGGTAAAGGCACACCCCTCAAAGAGAAACCTGCATGGTCTTTAACATTTTTACGAGACAGATGGGTGATTTCCTTAGCTCTTCTACGCTAAAACTCAATGATGGCATTATAGTCACCCTTGCAGGATAATTCCAGGCCTAGATGTTTATAGGTAAAGCTGTACTCAATAGTCCCCAGATCAGTGTTCAATTTCTGTTGGTTGATCCTTTTCCTTGATACCAATATTGTTTTTGTTTCATCCGGGTTCACAGCTAAATCGTGCTCCACAACATACTGACCAAGTTCATTCAATACAGCCTGCATACAATTTAGCAGATGGTCAAATACCATTAAGTCGTCTGCATACAGCATTGTGTGAACCGAGATGTCGCCTATCTTGGGGGGGGGTTTAACAACTTTAGCCAGGTGGGTAAGCAGCTTGTGGAGTTCTGTGTTTTAGCAAAATGACGCTGACATCAAGGTGTGGATGAGTAACATCTTTAATCAGTTTCCAAGCATAACATCCAGTTTTTAGAGTCATTATTCATCAGATGGTAAAGTCCAGATCTCATAGATAAACACCGGCATCCTCTCTCTCAGACTACATCTCTCAACTCCCTCAAGAGAACACCAATCACACATAAACATTCTAACCAGTAACATTCCATTGTCAATCATGACACTCAAGCCAGATTCCATTAGGATGCAGGATAAGACCAGATCCTTACATATCTCCCCACCTTAGAGATAGCAAAAAGAAAACCAGTTAACTCAAGCATAACAGCTATATACAGCACACACACACACACACACAAACACCCACAAGTTCGATGCACCTGCATCATCTCTCCAAACTAAGAACATTCTGCAAACTACTTCCTATATTCCATGAGCATCCACACTGCCGTGTGACACAATTACAACCAATGTCCCTTCCTCTTTCTACTAAGTGAAGAAGAGGCATCCAACTACTCAAAACCCAAAACCCTTACTACACTTTACAAACATAGAGGCACTCATACCTCTCATCCAAATCTTAACTCCAACGTCCCCCAATAGAACACACACACAACTCCCCCACACCCTTCAATCGCAAACCGGTATATGCCTCAACACATACCACCTCCAACTAGGCTGAGTATCCCTGATACTCGGGTATCTACTTCACTACTCAGTGACTCCATTACCCCAATTGTGCCCATGTTGAAAGTATTCCTCAGTACATCAAGCTCCTTTTTGGGAGAACCCCACTTCATACACCCAAGCAACACACAAACATCAATAACTCTGCTAAAATCCTCATATCATCATGACAACTACTGTAAAGTTTCTAAGCACAACAACCATTAACTTTGCTTAATCATCAGCACATATACACTTCAACATAACCAAACTCCACATAATTCTGCATTATAAAAGTCCCACCTGTGGAGAAAAACATTAGTGCATGGAAACTCTACTTTAGTTGCCACATACCAAATTCTAGCAATACTGACTACGCCACTAACCTCTAGCAATACTGACTACGCTACCAACCTCTAGCTATACTGACTACGCTACCAACCTCTAGCAATACTGACTACGCAACCTATACTTCAATACAAAGTCCATCTGTGGAAGGGAATGTGTGTTAGTTAAACATGTCAGTAACACTTTATTCCACTACTAAGCATTTGTTAACAGAGGCCACGACTTTTACACTCCGTCCGTGCACACCAATCAATATTATGCACCACCACTTGCAAAGGCCCCCATCACAAATGTTCTTAAAACACAAATACTGAGTAACATTTCAAAACATCACTAGAACTACGCATGTTTCAATCACTTCCTTCAAAAATGTCACTTTAAACCTCCTTTAAAACCCTTCACATCAGGATTTAAATCCTGCACGCCCCTGGCTGACTGAGCACAAACACCTTTCAAAACTAAACTCAAAATAAAATTTTTAAACAAAAATTGTAAACCTTGTTCTCTGCTCCTCAGCAGTCGACCACTTTGATGGCGCACCCAAATATCTGGACAACATATCCCACAAGAAACTACAACTGTCAATTTCAAGCTCACACTCTCACGCACTCACGCTCTTTAAATGTTATACAGGCCTCACATGACATTTATCACCAAACTAAACTTAATCTGCTATTCCACTAATAAAGAAATCCTCAAAAGCAAAGAAAAATGAATAACTCCGTTCCTTGCTCCTCGTGTCCACATCTTTAAACAAACAGTACCTTCAGGGACACGGCCCCTATTCGTGTCCACTTCATTAAACTAAAATACCTTCAGGGACATGGCCCCTACTCAGGTCCACATCTTTAAACCAAAAGTAGCTTCGGAAACACGGCCCCTTGTCCGGCTCAATGATGCAGTGCTCTGCATCTTTGCGATATTGCTTCCGTAACAATGCGACAGCAGCGCACCATAATCCGATACCTAATTGAGAGCGCAGACTCTCCCAACTTCTCCTTTTTGCACTCTTCTGCACAAGGAAACCTCCTACACAGCGCAGGCCGCTCCCTGCACTTCTCGCTGGCACACATTTTGCAAGTGTGTCACTCCGCCTGAAAACAGCCGTTTCAGAGCCTGATATATGCAGCCTTTTCTCCTCAGCAAAGCCAGAATTAAGAGCCCCTTCCAGCGCTGTAATGGGCTCTAACTCCCTTATGGTGTTGCTGCATATTGGCTCGGAGCCCCTTCATAAGCACATTTGTGACTCTGAATACCTCCAACTGTGCCATGGGCTCCAAGCCCCCAAGTGTATTCACAGGCTACAAGTCCCTTAGGTGCAGGTACGGGCTCCAAGCCCTCTCAAACGCTGGAATGGCCCCAAGGACCTTCCTCAACTCCAGGCGCTTTGTACCTTAGCCCAAACTCCTTCAAACAACTTCCCTGTCTCTTCCTGGTGCAGCTTAGGTTCACAACCTCTTCTGATGCTGCTGCCCTGGGCTCCAAGCCCCCAGCTGCGCAGCATGGCTTCCTAATAATGCAGCCGTAACTTAGACCCCAGGCCTCTTCAAATTGCTACTGCCTTGGGCACCAAGCCCTCCATGTCGCAGCTTGGGTTACCAACCCCTTAAAACAGTCTTTGGGTCCTCAGCCCTGCCAAAGTCTCTTGACTTTCTCTGTGCTTGACCTGTCTAACTGCTGACAGGCCAGCTGGCCCCTGGCTCTGGCACAACTCCTTGTTTCCTGCGCCTGTGCCCTTTACGCTGGGCCCTTCTGCGCCTACAGCATTAAGAGCTCGCCCTACCTGACAGAGAGGGTCTTCCATGGTTTGGGGGGCGGTGCTTGTCTCTTCTTCTGTGCTGTCCCCCCCAGCACAGCCAGCATCCTCGTTGCCAATGTGGAGTTCTGTGTTTTAGCAAAATGACTCTTACATCAAGGTATGGATGAGTAACATCTTTAATCAGTTTCCAAGCATAACATCCAGTTTCTAGAGTCATTATTCATCAGATGGTAAAGTCCAGATCTCATAGACAAACACCGGCATCCTCTCTCTCAGACTACATCTCTCAACTCCCCCAAGAGAACACCAATCACACATAAACATTCTAACCAGTAACATTCCATTGTCAATCATGACACTCACTCCAGATTCCATTAGGGTGCAGGATAAGACCAGATCCTTACACAGCTCTGATATAGAGATGCTAAATAACAGGGGGCAGCAATCAACCCTGCTTTAACCCCTTGTTAATTTGCAGCATTCTCCACAGATTCCCACCATTGTCAAGACGAATCTGCGCTATAGTGTTAGTATGCAAAGCAACCACAAACTCTAACAACCAGCCTGGATATCCCCATTTTTTCATTTTTTTTCCCAAAGGATAGGGCGGTTTACTTGGTCGAAAGCAGACCTAAAGTCCACAAAAGTTATACGTACAGAACAGGCATCACCCTTGGTAACCTGTGCAATTATTGTGTTGAGTATTCGTAAGTTATGTAGAGTACTCAAGCCTGAACGAAAACCAGTATGGAATTGGTACAGAATCTTGTTTGTGGTGACCCACATTTGCAGATGTTCTAGAACAAATGTGGGAAAGACCTTACACGTGATATCCAACATAGATAACAATCGATAATTTCCCGGTACCAAACGATCACCTGTCTTAAATACCGGTACTAAAATCGATTTTTTCCATGATCCCGGAATCATACAGTCTGTACATACACTGTTAAATAAGCTACACAATACACTTGAGCATAAATGGACATCTCCTTTTAGTACATCAGCAGCCAACCCATTAGGCCCAGGAGCTCCCGAACTCTTCAAATTTGTTACATGCATATAGTATGGCACTGTAGTCAAATACAGATTTTTTGGATGGGTGTGTAGGAAACCATGAGTAAAATGATCACAGACTGTCCACAGGACTCACCTGTGGCTTGGCTACTGGCACTCTTTGAAGTCCATGTTAAGACGGAAAGGAAACTGTTGGCCACAGAATCGGTAGTAGCAAGAGCATTAATAGCAAATACATGGAAAAGGACAAGATCACCTACGGTGAAGGAGTGGATGCATAGGCTGAAAATGTGTGAAAGCCGGAAAACATCTTACCTCTCATCCCTCCCCCCGAATCACGACCTGTGCACTATTGGGCTCAATTCCGTTCATATATCCTCATGGTCGAAGCCCTCCTCTCAGTGTGATATGTCACACCTGGACTGACAGGATCGACTAGTCAAGGGGCAATGGAAAACCTCCCATCTCTCCACATTGTAAAACGCCCTATCAACCCTGCCCATTGTGTCTACATTTACGTTCCTCGGAGTGTCTGCTCACACTTGTATGCTTTACACAACTGTACATGCACCTGCTGTTGTGGGGTTTTGAGGTGGGGTACGGGAGGCGGGACAAGAGGATACTCAATTTGTTGCTGTTTGGTTAACATTGCAGAACAACTTGAAAAAAAAGAGACTTTAAAAAAAAAGGTAGTCTAAATCTGTCCTTAACATTGTGTTTCCGTGTAAAGTGTGCCGTTAGTGCTCTGGTACGGATGCAGAGGTTGGTCCGTCTTTGTGGGCCGGTGTGAGAGGGGTAGCTTGAGTGGCAAGGTAAGGCGTTTGTGTGAAGTGGTTTCTGGAAGCGAGAGAGAGGAAGGGGAGGTAGGAAGTATGTAGGGTTTGGTAGGGGGCGAAAGTGGGAGAGGGGCCGGATCGTGCAAAGCGGTCCAGTAAGGAGGGGAAGTAGAAAGGGGTTAGGTTTGGTTAAAGGGGTCTGGGCGTTGAAAGTACAGGTGGTGCAGGAGATTAAGGTCTTTGTGTATTCACCAGTGTAAGGTGGGAGTGTAGGGCGAGGAGGTGCGCTTGTCTCGTGACTTATGGAGAGTGGAGGGAGAAAGTATGTAGGTGGGGGGTGGTCTGAGATCAGCTAAAAGGTGACGAACAGAACACATGTTACAGTGGGTGAGATAAACATCATGCTGATGATTCTACCCCAGCGCGTGTGTGCCACTTTGCATTACAGGGGTGTTAGAATAAAATCCATATTCAAACAAAGAAACCCCAACAAGCCGTATTTCTAGCAATCACAGAGAACCCTTAAACGGTATGTTTTGCACCATCTGGAAACTGAATTCGCAGCATATATGTGAGCCGCATCACTGGAGCCAGGCCTGGTACAGTGTGCCAATAGCACACTGGAATACTTGCCAAGCAGTATTGTGCTGAGGAAATTAATTACAACAGTTTTAAATATGTACTAGAACCTACCAAGTACAGTATTGATCATTTTCCATATTAATAAAATAAAAGAACCAGAATGCAAAGAATACAACTAGGGCTGGGGGAGCTATTCACGCGTGCCATGGGACAACTTGAGGGCTCGGCTCCGGCCTTCCCCCCTCACCCCTATCTGAGACAGTTACACCCCTTCACCTTCGACCAATCCAGTTATGTTATAAACTCTGAAATTTGCCAACTCTCCAAATTCCACACTCCCAACCGCATTCCTTTGTAGAAAGTATACAGGGTCTCTGCACCCTCTTGGTTTCCTAAATAAGAGTTGACAACTTGACAAGAGTGCTAAAATCGCTGACGTATTCAGTGCTGGCATTTTAGCCAACAGTACTTCCTATGCTGAAAATTGCAGTTACGCCGTTTCCCATCACAAGTATGATCCTACAAGTTCCAGCATGCACAGTGACACTGATTAAAAAGGGAGGACCGAACAAAGGTGCTCTTGGTGACCTGGGGCCTTTTGACAACTCTGTGTAATGTTATGTGGATTAAGATAATTTTAACAGCAGAGCAGAGCAGAGCAAAACAAAACAATGTGTTCTGCTTTCATTCTCCTTTTGTCAACATGCCAGTGGAATTATAGCTGCAACCAGGTATGCAGGCCACCAATGAAAGAATAATAATGACACCCGTGTTTCCCAAAACCTTTGGCACATTTCAGCAACACTCAAGGCGGGTGGGCTCGTTTTAAAGTGTTTTGTCCCATGCTTGCCTACCACTACGTTTTATTGCTCCCCCCATAATGCTCTACGGCAAAGCCCAGAGCAAGCGATAAAAATGAAAAACGTGTCCAAAAATTAACAGGATTTTACTGAAGATGAAACAAGTAGTCCACAAATAAATCTGGAAGGCCCTTTCCTTTTTAAGACAGACCTGCATCAACTACAGCTGCAAAGCAGACGCACCAAAGAACGTTTGCCATTGCGTCATTGCGTCCTTGGTGGCCTCCAGACACGCCCCTCGCGCGCCCAGTGTGTAATCCGGGCCTGAGGGTTGGTAACTATAGGTTCCCTAGACTAGTAACACCCACCTTTCATCTGGGGCAGCCTCGCCTACGCATTTCTCTTCCCAGCAGCCTTCGCTCTGATTTCTTGCCCTTCTTCCCTCTATGTACACACAAACACCACCGGGCCAACCTTCATCGCTATGTTTTCACTATTTATTTACACATTCTACAAAGCTTTTAGCAATACAAATTGTTCAAAGGACGAGTTGATGAGATTTAATATTCTCTCCTGTACCCTTCTATCCTTGCAGTGCACAATTATATTATAAAGGGTCGACTTGGGACGTATAATCGGCTTAGGCATCAATGAAAAAGTGGCCCACCATTGAAACAGATCGAGTTCTACCTGAGAGCATATTATTTTGTAAAATACGTCAAATAATTAATTCCAAAGCATATTTCGTTAATAACATTGATTAAAATTAGAGCAGTAATTCGTCAAACTGGCCCTCCTTAGAAACAACAACTGGTCACTTATGACCCAAAAAACGGTCTCATGGACAGTAGAATGCTGGACTGACTTTTCCGGCGTTGCCCTATTGACCGTGGTGCCAGTCCAAGCCTGCGTGACCACAGATTAGCTGGCCATTACATGTTCTGAGCCGCACTGCATTATGCAGTGCTGCAACATAGCGTCACCCTTTACCCGGGTTGGCCCCCCCTTTTTATAATCTTTTACAAAAAATTATCTGTTTTGTTAGATCTCTGTTAGATCCGGTTCAATCGACCATTTTTGACGCTGGAGCCGCTACAGAACAGGAGTTATAGGGATTTGTTTAGATGGGGGTTAACCTGTAGTAAACTAGTCACCCCCCTTCAATCAAAAATAGTACAAAAACAGATGTAATGTGTTAGATCTTCGTTTGATCCGGTATGCTCAACCATTTTCAACATCAGATTTGTTACAGAACAGTAGTTATAAGCAATTATTCAGAGGGGGGCTAACCTGTAATGAGCTAGTCACCCCTCAATCAAAAATAGTACAAAACATATGTAATTTGTTAGATCATCATTAGATCTGGTAAGATCAACCATTTTTAATATTAGATCCGCTACAGAACAGTAGTTATAAGCAATTATTCAGAGGGGGGGCTAACCCATAGTGAGATAGTTAGCCACCCCAACCAAACAATTTGCAAAAATGGATCTCATTGGTCAGATAAATGTTAGATCCGGTATGATCAGCCATTTTTTTTGTTAGATCACACACAGGTGCTGAAATATTTGGCTGCAAACAAGGGGGGGATGGTCAACAACATTTTTCGAACAAAGTCATTCATTTCAATACATAGTGGTTCGATTCGGTAAGATCAACCATCTTTAACATTAGTTCCGCTACAGAACAGGAGTTATAAGCAAATATTTAGCGGGGGGCTAACCCATAGCCAGCCCCACTCAATCAAAAAATATGCCAAAATGCCTATCATATGTTAGGTCTTTGTTAGATCGGTATAATCAACCATTTTCAACATTATGGGCCTGATCACGACTTTGGCGGTAAACCTTAAATCCGGCGGTAGCGCTATTACCACCGGATTTAAGGGTCCGCCAAATCAGGACTTCGGCGGATTTCGCCCCAGCTCTGAGCTGGGGGGAAATCCACTGAAAATTCGCGCTATTACCGCAGGCGGGAAATCCGCCGGCGGTAAGAGCGCAAAAATTCCCCATTGAGCCCAATGGGGAATGGGGCATTCCCGAATGGGCTCAATGGGGAATGGGGATTAACATTACCGCCAAACTCGTGATCCGGCGCTACTAGCGCCGGGGAGTTCGGCGGTAGGTCTAATACCGCCGGCGGTATTACTGCCAGCGTTACCACCAAAGTCGTGATCAGGCCCTATATCTGCTACAGAACAGGAGTTATAAGCAATTTAGAGAGGGGGCGCTAACCCATAGTAAGCTAGTCACCCCCCCTCAATCAAAAATAGTACAAAACATATGTAATTTGTTAGATCATCATTAGATGTGGTAAGATCAACCATTTTTAATATTAGATCCACTACAGAACAGGAGTTATAAGCAATTTAGAGAGGGGGAGGGGCTAACCCGTAGTAAGCTAGTCACCCCCTCAATCAAAAATAGTACAAAACATATGTCATTTGTTAGATCATCATTTTCAACGTTAGATCTGCTACAGAACAGAAGTTATAAGCAATCATTTAGGGGAGGCTAACCTGTAGTGAGCTAGTTAGCCCCCTCAAACAAAAATGCACAGAATGTGATGTCATGGGTTAGATATATGTTAGAACCGGTATGATCAGGCATTGTTTTTTGTTAGATCACACAGGTGCTGAAATATTTGGCTGCAAAGGAGGAGGGGGGTCTGCCCACCCCCAACAAAATTTTGGAAAAAAAGTCATTCATTTCAATACATATTCGTTAGATCCGGTAAGATCAAACATTTTTAACATTAGATCCTCTACAGAAGAGGAGTTATAAGCAATTATTTAGAGGGGCGGCTAACCCATAGCCAGCCCCCCTAAAAAAGAAATGGACCAAAATGTAGGTCATTTGTTAGATCTTTGTTAGATTCGGTATGATCAACCATTTTCAATGTTAGCTCTTCTACAGAACAGGAGTTATAAGCAATTATTTAGAGGGGGGCTAACCCCTAGTCAGCTAGTCACCCCCCTCAATCAAGAATAGTACAAAAACTTATGTTATTTGTTAAATCTTCATTAGATCCAGTATAATCAACCATTTCCAATCTTAGTTCTGCTACAGAACAGGAGATATAAACAATTATTTAGAGCGGGGACCATACGGGGACCCATAGTGCGCTAGTTAGCCCCCCCAACCAAGAAATGCAAAACAATCGATGTCATTGTCATACGTTAGATCCGGTATGATCAGGCATTTATTTTGTTAGATCACACAAAGCTGCTGAAATGTTCGGCGGCAAAGGAGGGGGGCTGGCCCCCCGCCACACAATTTTGGGGAAAAAGTCATTAATTTTAATACATATACGTTAGATCCAGTAAGATCAACCATTTTTAGCATTAGATCCAATGAAGAACAGGTGTTATAAGCAATTATTTACAGGGTGGTGAGAGACCACAAATAACCACGCTGGCTCTTATGAAAAGTCCAAGGGTGTTTATTTCGATAGAAATTGTCAGAATGGCTGTTACGCCTCGGCAGGCCCAGAGGAAGATTATTGCCCTCCGTAAGGGTATGCGTCACATTGCAAACCCATTCTATGCCCACTGGAAACTGCCCTGGAAAATAGTGGCTTCGGCTCACTCCGCAGCACTCTGCGGCAAGTTGGACTACGATTCCCAGCCTTCCGCCTCCCGCTGTCAGCGGAGAGGCGATGATGCGTGAACCTCGGTTTCGTCCAGTTCCGCCTTCTGCTTCCCGATTTAAACCTCGGAACCGGGTGAAATGCTGCTTCTGATTAAAGTTGCATCCCGGTATTTAGAAGTTCCGTCTTCGATCCTACTTTACTTACCTGTGTACCAGACCTGTTTCCTCCTTCACGGACTGCTTTTGCCTGCCCCTTTTGGAAAACTGCTTACCCGTGTACCAGACCTGTTTCCTCCTTCACGGACTGCTTTTGCCTGCCGCTTTGGAAAACTGCTTACCCGTGCACCAGACCTGTTTCCTCCTTCACGGACTGCTTTTGCCTGCCGCTTTTGGAAAACCACTTACCCGTGTACCAGACCTGTTTCCTCCTTCACGGACTGCTTATGCCTGCCGCTTTTTGGAAACTTGTGATCACGGCATCGGTAAGACTCTTCTTTTTCACCACTTGCTAACAAGCATATCTCCTGTACTCATTGTACCTTGCCGCTGAACTATATCACCTGCAATACTCCAACTCAATTGTGTCCCTTATTGTTGCTGTTACCATCCTCTCCACAATCAGACTTCCATTGGACATTCTTCAGTAGTGCACAGGGACGCCTTGCAGATAGTGCACCTACCCGACTCTAGCGCGGCCCTCGTTCCGCCCGGGTTCAGTTCCCTAACTAACCTACCCGTTTGTTATTTTGCACTTCCGTTTTATGAACTCTTTGGGACAACACAGACTCAACAGCACATCAGTGGTAAGGGTTTTATATTATATGATTCCATATTCCTTAGCTAATCGACCACTATAGTTAGGATAGGTTACATTCTCCTCTCTTACTTGTAGGTGGTTCCGGTTGCCTTGAAACAAGGGGAGGGCATAGCTCAGGTACTACTAGAAAGAAGTATCGAGGGAAAGGGATCTTTCTTAAATTTCCAATTGCTCACCTCTTGTTTTTCCTTTACAGCTGGGTTCTTGGCGGCGTGTCCTCCCAGCCCTTTTGAGCGATCAGTCCCTCTGCCTGGTCCTACCCAGCAGAGGGTCATATCGTTAAAAAGGTCTTGTGCCCTCACAGAGAGGAGGCTAGGTTGGAGGCCCCGACCTAGCTCTTCAATCAATAGTTCAGTCCTGTGTCTTCCGGCCACCGATTTGGTATACTTCCCGTCCGGTGAGTAACAAAATCAGAAGCCATGGAAGAAGCGGATCCGTTGGCCACTCTAGTTCATTTGGTATCCGAACTACGGGCAGACATGACTGCCGCACATAATGCCTTACACCAGCGGATTGAGAACATGAGGCCCTTTCCTGCACCCCAGACTCTGGGGATTGATCCGTCCGGTGCTACTGCCTCAGGTTCTGGAGCCCATTCAGCCTCCGCCTCTGGGTTCACCTCGGGCCCCGTTCTGATGGCCACCCAATTCCCATTGGATCCTCCGGAACGTTTTTCTGGTGACCCAAAGCAGTACAGGACATTTATCAACCAATGCAAATTGCATTTTCTTTGTCGCCCTTCTGCCTTTCCCAATCCCACCAAGAAGGCGGCCTTTGTCCTTTCGCACCTTGGAGGGACGGTGGCAGCCTGGGCTAATCCCTTGCTTGAATCCAATAGCTATGTTTTGTATGACTGTGACGCTCTTATCACAGCCATGAATAGGGTGTTTGATACCCGGTACAAGTCACAGGCCACGGATCTAGAATTCTTAAATTTACGTCAGGGTACGTCTTCCTTGTTTACATACCTCACTAGGTTCAATCAGTTGGCAGCCGAGACGGATTGGCCAGAAGAGAAGAAATCTGCGGTATTCTACAAAGGATTGTCTGAGGAGTTAAAAGACATCCTTGCTACTGTGCCAGTGATTCCTACCACATTCGGGGAGTTGCTTGATTTGGTGTTACAAATAGACGCTAGAAGATCTGAAAGGAAGGGAGAACGGAAAAATGTGACTCCAGTACCCCTTTCCCTTGATTCCGTTAATCCTCCTTCCTCTGCTTCTTCTGAACCTATGCAGATAGGGGCAGTGCGTGGTCCGTTGTCTCCTGCACAACGTGAACACCGTCGATCCAACAATTAATGTATGTACTGTGGTTCGTCTGAGCACCAACTCAAGGATTGTCCAAAAAGACCCGTTAAGAAGGCGGGAAACGCCAGAACCCGGCGATAGCAGGAGTCCCTACGCCGGGGGTATTATCTTTGGACTCGAATGTAGCAATTACCATACCTGTTAGTCTGCCAGTGGCTATAATTGATTCCGGTGCTACTGGGAATTATATGGATTATGACTATGCCATGAGCAATAACGTTCCTGTGGTTTCTAAACCATAACCTGAAGCCGTACATGCGGTAGACGGCTCTTCTCTGGTCTCGGGTCTGGTTACTCAAAGCACGTCTCTCGTCCGTATGCAGACGGACGATGGACATAACGAAACACTCACATTTGACCTAATTAAGGCCCCCCAGCTTCGTGTAATTTTGGGCATTCCGTGGTTACAACACCACAATCCTGACATCGACTGTGCCAGGAAGGTGGTACAATTTCCTTCCTCTGTCTGTAACGAAAGGTGTTTTCAGACTAGTAGCATTTCCGGTACTTCCTGTCAAGCCCTGGTGGCCTCAATGGCCTTGATAGGTGCCATTACCAATGCCATTGAACCTCGCATCCCTGTGGAATACGCTTCTTTTCGGGACGTCTTCGATAAAGGTGGAGCAGATCAGTTGCCCCCACACAGGCCATATGATTGTCCTATCGACCTGGTACCGGGGGCTAAAATACCTGCTGGCAGGGTTTATTCGCTCACACTGCCAGAAGACAAAGCGCTAAAAGAGTACATTGACAAGGCATTGGCTACAGGGTTCATCAGACCATCGAGATCACCGGCAGCATCTCCTCTGTTTTTTGTTCCTAAAAAAGAAGGCGACTTTCTCCCTTGCATTGATTACAGGGCATTAAACGCAATCACAGTTAAGAACCAGTACCCTCTTCCCCTGATCTCTGTACTCTTGGATCAGCTAGGATCTTCTATAATCTTTACCAAACTTGACCTGCGGGGTGCTTACAACCTAGTTCGCATAAGAGAGGGGGACGAGTGGAAAACGAGTGGAAAACCGCCTTCAAGACCCGGTACGGGTTATTTGAGTACCTGGTGATGCCCTTCGGGTTGTGTAACGCCCCGGCCACCTTTCAGGCCTTCATGAACGATGTCTTTCACGATTGTCTGGACCGGTTTGTTGTGGTCTACCTAGACGATATACTGATTTACTCCTCATCCAAGAGTGAACACACCGAACATGTGAGATTCATCTTACAAAGACTGAGAGAGAACCATCTCTTCGTCAAAGCCGAGAAGTGTATCTTCAATTCATCGGAGGTTGAGTTTCTAGGTTATGACCTTACCAATCGGGGTATCCGGATGAGCCAGTCCAAGGTTAAGGCCGTTTTGGAATGGCCTGTTCCTACTACAACCAAAGCCCTACAGTCATTCCTGGGGTTCTCGAACTTTTACAGGCGCTTTATCTTTTCATTTTCTACCATCTCGGCTCCTTTGACTACTAGCTCAAAACAGCCATACCGATGGACACCAGAAGCGCAATCCGCCTTCGAGGCCTTAAAAGCGGCTTTTTCTTCAGCCCCAGTGCTGCAACATCCCGATCCGCTCCTACCCTTTTTTGTGGAAGCTGATGCTTCTGGGATGGCCATCGGGGCTATACTGTCGCAACCCTGTCAGGATTCGGGTGAGATTCATCCGGTTGCGTTCTTTTCGAGGAAACTGACACCATACAAACGCAACTATCCTATCACAGAAAGAGAATTGCTGGCAGTCAAGGACGCTTTCTCTGAATGGCGTCATCACCTATTGGGGGCCCGTCATCCGGTAACTGTCTTCTCTGACCATCGGAGTCTATTGGGATTCAAATCAATGAAGTGTCTCACTGCCCGGCAGGCCCGCTGGCACCTTTTCTTTTCTCAGTTCAATTTCACGATCACTTATAGGCCAGCCCATCTCAACGTTTGTGCAGACGCCTTGTCTCGCCTGCCCTCTCACTCGGAGCAAAGCAAACTCGATTGCCCTCTTCTGCTGCCTTCTAGGGTAGTATGTGCATGTACTCCACGCCCTTTGCTCCGTTCTTTAATCTCGGACTGGGTGAATACACATAAAGAGGAATGTGTAGCCCTAAATCTTGATGTGGTACAAGGACTTCCCTATATTCAGGGCCGCCTGTTTGTGCCCCCGGGGAAAGCTCGTCTCCAGGCCCTTGCTTTGTCCCATGACTCCTTGATAGCGGCTCATCCAGGCCAAAAGAAGACTCTGGACTTGCTCCGTCGTTGGGCCTGGTGGCCGTCTATGTCTCAAGACGTGGTTAACTATTTGGCCTCCTGTTCTGTGTGCGCTCAATGTAAGGTCTCCCGGTCTAAACCTGTGTGTTTGTTGCAGTCACTCCCGGTTCCTCACAAGCCATGGTACATGGTCTCTATGGATTTCATTGTGGACCTGCCACCGGTGGACTGTTTTGATACCATCTGGGTGGTAATTGATTATTTCACAAAGATGGCGCTCTTCATTCCTTGTGTGGGTTTGCCCTCTGCTCCGACTTTGGCCTCATTGTTCCTTAAGAACGTATTTCGTTTCTTTGGTCTGCCTTCTATTGTGGTTTCGGATCGCGGACCGCAGTTTACGTCACGTTTCTGGAGGGCTATGACGGCATCTCTGGGCATTGATGACAGGTTCAGCTCTGCCTTCCATCCACAAACAGATGGGCAAACTGAACGGCTCAACGCTACTCTCGAGCAATACCTGCGCTGCCTCACACTTCGTTTCCAGTCCTCTTGGTTGGCGTTGCTACCACCTGCTGAATTCGCTTATAACAATTCTCTGCATACCGCTTCTGGTGTATCTCCCTTTTTTGCACTTTACGGACACCATCCGCGGTCCTTGCCCCTGGATCCTGACCTTCCCATTGACAATCCAGCGGCTCATGCGTGTGTTCGGGACCTCAAGTCCATTCATGGGGCCGTTCGTCAACACCTGCTGCATGCTCAGGCAAAGGCTAAGAAATTTGCTGACATGCATCGGACACCTGCACCCAACTACCATGTGGGTATGAAGGTTTGGCTGTCATCACGCAACCTGAGAATGCCTGTTAAACAAATGCTCTTACCCAAGTTTGTGGGTCCCTTTCCTGTCACTAAGGTCTTAAATCCAGTTGCTGTGCGTCTTTCATTGCCCTCGTCCTGGAAACAGCACCCAGTGTTTCATGTCAGCTTGCTGAAGACTTGTCCGGCCAACATGCGGTTGCCGGTCCGCCCACCCCCGGTGCGGGTGGATGGCAATGATGAGTTCGAGGTGGCTGATATCCTGGATTTCCGACTTCGGAGGGGTGGTCCTTTTTACCTGGTTGACTGGAAGGGTTTTGGCCCTGAGGATAGGTCTTGGGAGCCTTTATCTAATATTCATGCTCCGGCCCTGCTTCGCCGCTTTCATGCCCGTAGGGGGGTGGTGCCGCCTTTGGGGGTGGATGCTGTTACGCCTCGGCAGGCCCAGAGGAAGATTATTGCCCTCCGTAAGGGTATGCGTCACATTGCAAACCCATTCTACGCCCACTGGCAACTGCCCTGGAAAATAGTGGCTTTGGCTCACTCCGCAGCACTCTGCGGCAAGTTGGACTACGATTCCCAGCCTTCCGCCTCCCGCTGTCAGCGGAGAGGCGATGATGCTTGAACCTCGGTTTCGTCCAGTTCCGCCTTCTCCTTCCCGATTTAAACCTCGGAACCGGGCGAAACGCTGCTTCTGATTAAAGTTGCATCCCGGTATTTAGAAGTTCCGTCTTCGATCCTACTTTACTTACCTGTGTACCAGACCTGTTTCCTCCTTCACGGACTGCTTTTGCCTGCCCCTTTTGGAAAACTGCTTACCCGTGTACCAGACCTGTTTCCTCCTTCACGGACTGCTTTTGCCTGCCGCTTTGGAAAACTGCTTACCCGTGCACCTGACCTGTTTCCTCCTTCACGGACTGCTTTTGCCTGCCGCTTTTGGAAAACTACTTACCCGTGTACCAGACCTGTTTCCTCCTTCACGGACTGCTTATGCCTGCCGCTTTTTGGAAACTTGTGATCACGGCATCGGTAAGACTCTTCTTTTTCACTAACTTGCTAACAAGCATATCTCCTGTACTCATTGTACCTTGCCGCTGAACTATATCACCTGCAATACTCCAACTCAATTGTGTCCCTTATTGTTGCTGTTACCATCCTCTCCACAATCAGACTTCCATTGGACATTCTTCAGTAGTGCACAGGGACGCCTTGCAGATAGTGCACCTACCCGACTCTAGCGCGGCCCTCGTTCCGCCCGGGTTCAGTTCCCTAACTAACCTACCCATTTGTTATTTTGCACTTCCGTTTTATGAACTCTTTGGGACAACACAGACTCAACAGCACATCAGTGGTAAGGGTTTTCTATTATATGATTCCATATTCCTTAGCTAATCGACCACTATAGTTAGGATAGGTTACATTCTCCTCTCTTACTTGTAGGTGGTTCCGGTTGCCTTGAAACAAGGGGAGGGCATAGCTCAGGTACTACTAGAAAGAAGTATCGAGGGAAAGGGATCTTTCTTAAATTTCCAATTGCTCACCTCTTGTTTTTCCTTTACAGCTGGGTTCTTGGCGGCGTGTCCTCCCCGCCCTTTTGAGCGATCAGTCCCTCTGCCTGGTCCTACCCAGCAGAGGGTCATATCGTTAAAAAGGTCTTGTGCCCTCACAGAGAGGAGGATAGGTTGGAGGCCCCGACCTAGCTCTTCAATCAATAGTTCAGTCCTGTGTCTTCCGGCCACCGATTTGGTATACTTCCCGTCCGGTGAGTAACAATGGCTGCTTCTCTTCTTAATTCTCTGGGGTCTCAGGGACTGAGGAATGATTGGCGCTAGGGCCGTCCCTTTCCTCTCTCAACTTCCCCAGGCATGGAATCCACCTCCCAGCCCCAGACGTCCCTACCGGGCTGTTAGTAATCTTCAGATCGGTAAACCATCTCTGTCTTCTACTTCTCTGCTCTTCAGGTCTTTGCCTAATGCAATGGCTACTCGACTCCTTAGGGAACTATTAACTTTCCCTCTCCTATCGTTGGTTAGTCTCTCTGGGAATAGGGAATGGGACCTTCTTTCGCCCTGCATCTCATGCACTCCTTTCACAACCTTTAACCCCTGACCCTTCACTAATCTGGCTTTGTAAGCTACTGTCCTCCCACCACATCACTGCCCCTTCCAATTTCTCACTCCGCCTTTCCACCTTTGCCCTCTGATCTTACTTCCTTTCCTAATTCTATTCTTTAACGCTTCTACTTCCAACTATCCTTCTACTTCCGTTATTCCTTTTCCCTCCTTCCTCACTCTACTTCCCCACCTCTTGCTATTCCCCTCGTTATAATTTCTGTCTCATTTATTGCCAATCGTTCCTCCTACTTTCCCACTAACTGTCGCTCATCCCACTCTCCTACCGTTCCTATTTCCCTAATGCCATTACCTCTTTCCACTGCCTTCCAAGTTACTCAGGGATAGTGTGCCCTGCACACCACTCTGACTGTTACAGACACCCAGGGATATGGTACCTTGCCCACCCTCTACTAGCCCCCATTCAACCCTCAGGGACTTCCAGGGATATGCTGCCCTGCCCACCCTTCTACTACTAATGTGCTTTGCTCGCTACTCCCACAACCTACTACCTTTACTCTCAACAACTACTACTGCTACCTCTGCTCCTACTACTCCTTCTCTACTTCTACTAATGGATGAGCAGTGGGCCAGCGGTGGAGCTGCCTGCCCCGTTACATTGGGAAGCCCCTGTTGCGGTTCTGCAAAAGATGGTGAGTGGGCTTCCCAGGCTGAGCATCTGGAAAATGCTCTTTTGAAAACAGCAATGGTCTTGGCTGACTCCCAAGTGGGAAGCTAGATGGGGCACTTGGCTGTCTCGCTGCAATGGTGGGTGCAACAGGCGGTGCTGTCTCCCCCAGCCCTCCGGCATATGCAGGTTTGGGTCGATGTCTGGACAAAAAAGTTTCCTGTGACTCCTGGGGGTGGATCACTTGGCTTGAGTGTCGATGAAGAATGCAGCTAGCTGCGAGAATCATTGTGAATTGCAGAACACATTGATTGACACTTCAAGCGCACCTTGTGGCCCTGGATTCCTCCTATGGCTCTACCTATCTGAGGGTCGCTTGAATGTAAACAGCCCAGGGACACTCCCCGGGTGCATGGCTGGGGCTGTTGCAGGGACACCGTTCTCTTTCGTCCCTCTAAGATCAGACCCCGATCAGCACCGTCCCAGGATCCCTGGCCCCAGTGCAGAGGCTTGTTGCTGAAGCATCCTTTCCCACGTTTTCCCACCCTGTGGGGTTGGGAGGGCCCTGCACCCAGTAACCCCCAGTGGTGGTGGTGGCGGTGGCCTTAATACCTTACACACCTTCCCCTACCCCGGGGAAGCTGGCAATGCCAGTTGTCAGCATCTGTGGTGTCCCATGTATGCCTGCGTGGGACAGCCCTGGAGTGCAGGCCTTGCGACTGCATCCAATGGCCAACCCTTCCTAGGCGTTCTTTGGCACAGATTGGAACAGCGCACACACGGCTGTGCCAGAGGTGCAGGGCTGGGGCAAACCCCCTCAAACAGCCCAGGCCCTGAAGCCGGCTGCCTGAACTTTGGCTTCCCGACCATGCTGTCAGATTTGACGTGGCGACCTGCTGAATTGGAGCATAGTACTAAACAGAGGAAAAGAGACTAACCAGTATTTCCTTGCAAATGTCAAGGGAAGGGGGAAGAACTCAGTGCAGAATCCACATCCGGCAGCAGGCTGAGGCCAGTATCCCCTCCACCCACTGGCATGCTGGGATCAGGTAATCTTGGAGTTAGGTTGCTTGGGAATGCAGGCCAAAGTGGGTGGTAAACTTCATGTAAGGCCAAAATACAGACATGAGACTGATAGCCAACAAGTACCATAAGGGAAAGTTGAAAAGAACTCTGAAGACAGAGTACAAGAGAGTGTGAAATTGTTGAGAGGTACATGGGTGGGGTCCATGCAGTCCACTTGGAGGATTCAACATAGCGGGCAGGTTGGTTTCCCAGAATGGCAGATCCCTCGTGGGACTGCTGTCCAGGCCCCACGGCCCCGGCAGGTTGCATTTCTTCCATAGTGCTGCACTGCGACTGGCTCTGGGTCAGCTGGGAAGGCTCTCTGATCCGGTGGAGAGTGGCAGCAGTCTCGCCATGTCTGCGGGGCTCAGGGAGATTGGCCGCTGCCGTGCCCTCCTCCACCAATCCTCCCGGCCCCTCACGGGGATCACATGGCCAGTGCTTGGGGATGGGTGCTGGGGGATGGAACCCCATGATGGAAGTGTGACTTTCGACTGGGGTGGACTGCCCTTAGTGCACTACAAACGGTTTGTGCTGCTGGGCAGGGAGGGCCACAAAGGATGCCAAGGGTCTGCAATGATATCAGTTACCCACCCAACCCATCTTCAAACACAGACCAAGGAGTCAAACATGGGTGCGAGTCAGAGGCCAGTACCAAACTCGTGGTCTAATGAAGGTGAGGGTTGGTGCACACTGGCTGAGGTGGAATCCTGTTGTGCTGGGTGCACCACCGGCCCTCTACCCCTCTGTGTCGGGAAAGTGGAGCATGAGCATGTGTGATAGGACCCGAAAGATGGTCAACAATGCCTGGGCAGGGCAAAACCACAGGAAACACTGGTGGAGGTTCGTAGCGCTTCTGACGAGCAAATTGGCCGTCCAACCTGCATATAGGTAAAACAACCTTTGCTGTAGGAGCCAAGGACAGTACCACAGTGGTAAATGCTCTTCCTGTCTTGGTTATCGATGCAGGGGAGCCCCGGCTACCTCCGACACACAATGCAGGTTTCCTCAGCTTTACTTCCAGGTCTTATGTTTCTTATTCTCGAAGGCTCGTAAAAGTAACAGTATTTCTCTGAAAAGGTCAAGGGCATTTTCCTCCTTGCAACCCTCTCCGTTCTTGCCGTCTGTCTCCTCGTACTAAACTGTCATCTTGGAACTGCTGCTTCCTCGTGTGCTTTGCCTTGCTCAGAGTGTGCTTTCATGCTCTGTCTTTTATCTGTGTGGGGAAGTGTGATGGAAGTCAGGTGTGTGTAATGATCAGTAATTGCCTGACTCTGCCTGATCATTGAGTTGGGACATGTCAGTTATACGGCTCAGGTGTTAGTCCATTTTCTTTCGCAGTGAGCTGTCCGTGAGAAAGTGTTTGTGTCGGGAACGGTGGGCTTTGGGAGGGTGAGTTCCCAAGTATCCTGGTAGGATGGGGAAAAGGTGTTACAGGGAATGAAACACTGCGTCCCGCCATCCGGTATCCCACTTCCACTCCCCAAAGACCCCTTATTCTGGTGAACCTCCCGCACTGGTCCACCCCTAGGATCTGGATCCAAAAGCGATGGCCGTGTCCTGGCCACCTGGATGACAGATTCCCGGGGACTAGTCGGTGAGACACCTTGTGGTGTCTCACAACTTTCAGACTACAACTATGCAGATGACACCCAACACATATTCAAGATAACTAATAACAACCACCCTGACAAGTAAATTCCTCACAGACATAAACACCTCGATGGCAAACAACCTCAAACTAAACCCAACCAAAACAGATATAATGATCTCCCCATAAGAGGAAAATCCAACACAGACATCCCTTAACTAGCCCCCAATCATGGGCACCAAACCAGAGACGTCAACACTAATAAACAAATCTGGCAATCCTCATAGTTAATGGTCTCACCTTGGAATCACCAGTCAAAGCAATAGCAACAAAATGTTTCAACCTCCTGCAATTAATAAGAGCGATTCTCGCCTACCTCAATTTCACACACACAAACCTTGTGATCATCTCCTTGGTATTATCTAGGATAGACTATGCAAGTAATCTCTGCCTAGGAATGCCCAAACACCTCACTCAAAAACTACAATGCATCCAAAATACTGCAGCAAGACTATTAGGGTGACGAAATAGAAGAGACCACATCACACCAGCCCTAAGAAGTCTACACTGGCTACCAGTAAAGAAACGCCTCAACTTCAAAGCTCTATGCATTGTTCATAATGCATGAAGTAAGAAACGTCTCAACTTCAAAACCCTATGCTTTACACACCGAGCAGTGCACAAGACCGGCCCAACGTACCTACGAGAGAAGATTAAACCCTACCTTCCTTCACGCACCCTAAGATCAAGCACTGCCCTCTTACTAGTGATTCCAAACTCCAATTCAGCCAGGATTGGAGGATCCGCCTTCTCAACCTTGGCTCCAAGACTGTGGAATTCACTCCCCCCACACATTCGACACACCCAAAACTAGATGGCCTTCTGCAAAGCTCTAAAAACCTGTCTCTTTCCGTAAACATTATTAAGATCATCTAGGGCCACTGAGTGCTGCTATTGCGAAGCACATGCAAGTAATCCAGAACAGTGGGCTCGTAAGAATAAAACATCCATTCCAAACACTCACCTCTCCAATTACTATGCTCACTCTCTACACCAACACACAATAGAGCCAGTGGCGCCTGGTGAGTTTGAAAGCTGGTTGGGCGTAAATTTCCCAGGGTGAATTTTAGAGCAAGCCCAACAAACTACGGGCTCATTGCACTGCTGGATGTTGTCGGCAAAATCTACGCAACACAACTAGAGCACTTATTGTCATCTTGGAAACTACACGCTTTGGAACAATATGTTGCAAAAAATGGGCTCAATATCAATTCGAATAAATCTGAAATTCTAACTAAGATCTGAGAAAGAATAGATCTCAAAAAGGGAAAAAATTCAAATGGTTCCTGGAGAAACAACCGTTGAGAAGTGTGATGTACACAAGATATTAAGGAATGTGGATTAGCTCAAGTCTGAATAACGCCATTTGGGCTGAAAAGACAAAAGCCAAATGTCGACAACTTGCAGGTCAAGCAGTAGTTCTTAACAAGAAGTATGGCAGATTTTCATTGAGATCGGTCATACATTTTTACAATCAAAAGGCCATGCCTGCCATGATATTTGGAGCTGAAAATGCCTTGGGTTGTTCCTCGTCTCTCTGGGACACTCTTAAAAACATCTTCTGGTCTAGGTTTTGATCTTAAACAGAGGAATACGTGCATCTGTGATCCGATATGAATTGAGCTTGCTCTCTATAAATGCAAGAGTTACTTGGAACACATTGTCAATATATCGGAAGATGACCATGGCAAATGGTCCTCTGCAATTTGACATCTTACATAACCCAACTAGTGGAGAGACAAATAATGCTCTCCTACTATGGGTAGAGCGATGTGAAAGAATACTCGACAATCTGAGTACTGACAAGGACATTCTTGAAAACAATCCGGATGCAGTAAAAAAAAACTGTGGGCTCAGGACTGGATTGACACAGGGGATCAAAGAACTAACTACAAACTCATGAGAAATGTGCCAGCA